>NC_138825.1:25050840-25723340 GCF_965183815.1 Platalea leucorodia | reverse complement strand
GCCCAGCAATACCAAGGGTGATGAACAGCACATGAGCGGTTGTTTGAACTGCGGGAAGAGAAAAGTGTATCATTTTTTATAGCAATGCAAGAATGAGACAAGCATGGTATCTTTTGTAGATGTATTACCAAGTGCCCAGAGAGCAGAGTGGTTATGTGAAGTTTTAAGTTATTTCTTTGAGCTGGAATAACTGAAACATAATAGTTATTTTCTTCCCTCATTATTGCTGGAATAGAACATCTGTAAAAGTGTTTCTTTCTGTGCAGCCCATTGAATGAAAAATTTCCAAAGAAGGTAGCCTGTCTTTGGGAGCAGAGAAAAATGGGGGGGGGGGGGGGGGGGGGGGCTGGATTTCACTCTCAGAGGTAGACATAGGACTTCTGCGGGCTGCGGGGCTTCTGGAAGTGGAGTTTGTCAGCTGGTGTCAGGGGGAGCTGATCTCATGCTTATCTGATGGCAAAACGTGGCTTACAAACTGCTAGTGTTTCCCCAACAGTAATAGGTGAGTGAGGCTCCAGAGCTCTGTTGTATCAGGTTAAACACGCACATTTCCAGACAAGTTTCCTGAAAGTGGCTTCTAAAGGGAGAAGAGCAAAAGCCTGAAGTAGAGAATAAGGTTCTGGCCCTGATCTGGCAATGTGACATGCATTAAGTAAATGAGTGAGATCTGCTCGGGTGTTTGCTGGCCACAGGAATGGTTGAAGTAGCCTCTGCTGCAGGTTGGAGAACTCTTGCTGGAGTGGTCAAAGAATAGCAGTGAGGGAATACTTGCTATTATAAGCATGCTGGCTACTGGCCGGCCGTGTATTAGCAGTTCTAGAGCTGTGAAGCCATATTTCCGTAATAAAAATGGAAAATAATACCTTTATGGAGATGACCTCAACCTTGCAACTGACCTATGGTTCATTATAGTGATTGCTTTTGAATCATTTAAGGCAGAGGGTAAGAAGGTGGTGCTGTTGCCTGAGACAACTATTTAGGATGAATTACCAAAGTTTGGAGGAAACTGTGTTTTTTAACATTCACCCATTGTTCAGGGGCTTCTGAGAGCGGCATGCCCCTGCTAGCTGGCTGTTTGGCTCACCCATGAAGTGACAGTGACATTTAGAAAACCCGGATGAGTTTGATGCATCCCAGCTCAGTAGCCACTTGGAGAACAATGCACGCATTGAAGAGGTTGGGGTTTTATTTGTAGGCTTCTGAAAAAGAAGGGAAGACCATAATGCCTCTTGAGAAAGCCATCTTACGGGGGTCTCGTGCACAGCAGCCACAGAAGCAAGCCATTAGCTGAAGGCTTGCTTGCTTGCTTGTTTTTAAACTACAAACAACATTCAGAGATACCTTATTTCTTTGATAGCTTTCAGCACTGGTTCTGACCAAAGTTAAGCGTGGAGGTACAGAGGGTTTTCTATGCATGCATAACTTTCATATTCCACACGGAGAGGAGAACATAGCCATAAATGCACGGGTAAAATATCAGGCAGAGATTTCTTTCCTTAAAGACAATTGTGTTTGTTTCCCCTCCTGCTAATTATATCCTATAAATCCCCCACTCTCCAAACTCAGACAGTAACATTTTGTTACCTACATTCTGTCAGTAGACTTTACAAAGATCTCTAACACATGTTATAAAAGTTATTGCTATAGTACTATATATAACAGCTTTGCATAAGAGAATAGAAGGCTGCCACATTTAGAAAATGCAGGTGCTATGTAAGCCCCTTTCTGAAAGAAAGAACTTAGCTCAGTTTCCTTTGAAGAACCAGAGACTTGAAATTGAAAACTGTATTAATGCCATTGTCTCCTTGTATCAGCAGGTTCCAGAGAGATTCCTGGAAGTGGCTCAGATCACGTTACGGGAGTTTTTCAATGCCATTATCGCAGGCAAAGATGTTGATCCTTCCTGGAAGAAGGCCATATACAAGGTCATCTGTAAGCTGGACAGTGAGGTCCCCGAGATTTTCAAATCCCCAAACTGCCTACAAGAGCTTCTTCATGAGTAGAGAGTTCAGCAGCTATTTATGAATGTATGAAAGTAGCAGTCCCCTTCTGATGCCCAAGTCATGTGTGTCTCTATTTTAATTTCATATATATGTGTATCGCATACATATATATGTATATGAAATTAGACTGTGATCCCTCCTGGATTTAAGTTTTCGTTCAGTTCCAAGGGGATGGTTATTTTACTTCAGCCTTTGGTTTACTTTTGCCCGAGACCCTTAACATTTGGAGAATCAACGGGGTTAATTTTCAGGGAGAAGAGTTTGGAAGCGTGTAAAAGCCTGTCTTAGCAAGTTAGGGCATTATGTTTAAAAATGCTTTGTCAGATTTATTGCTTGCTGCAAAGTGGCATTTTGTCTTAGTGAGACTAATGTCATGGCACAATACTACAGACAATGAAGTTTATATTATGTTTATACTGTTAAAGGTCTGAACTCTGTGGAGTCACTTCATAAGCTTCGAGCTTTTTTTTTTTTTATTTTATATGCTTTTTAACCAATAACTAGATTTTGTTTCATACTTCAAAAAGCTACAACATTTATTTTAGGTACTCACTCCAAGAAGTGATACCCAAAAAAGCAAACCCTGTTCTTCATGCTTTCCTTACAGAAATGATAAGTACCCTGCACCAGTAATCAACATGCCAGGCTGTTGTTTCTCTAAATTGCAGCAAGGGACGTTTGCACAAATCAAATACCGTTCTTGCAGGGTGAGGCCAGTAATTCATGCACAATATTATATCAACCACACTAATTTTGGAATATGGTCAGCTTATTAAAGCGGAAGCATTTCACTCTCCATAGAGTAAAAATGAAACCTTCAGCGTCCTATATTGCCATGTCTCGGTCTTTCTTTAAGTGGCATTAGTCCCTAAATTTATTCTTTTCTTAGTCCATTCTGCCCCCAAAAATCCCCTTTCCAGTATACAAAGTTTTCTGTCTGTATTCGACATCTGTCCTGAAAAGCACTTTTTGAATGATCTTAGATGTAGTAGAAGAAAGCGTCTTCACCTCACAGTGCTGAGGCAAAAGTAAAAAAAAACCAACTTGTTTGTAGCTGCGAAATATAATTAGTCTTTTCCTAATCAGAAGAACAAAAATTACATTTTCATAAAAATGTAATCAAGCATATACAAAGATCGCAGTGTCCTGGCTATGCAGGGTTCAGATAGCCAAATTGGATTTTTAAAATTACAGTAAGTGCAGCTTTAAAAAAACAAACCTATTTGAGCATTGCGCTGCACTCATCTTCTGAAGCTGGAGCTAGTCTTGACCAAAATCTGAGCTACCGTGTAAAGTCCCTGATGGATCTGGGTTCGCCTGAATGCTATACCACGCTATGTCAGCAGACAGAAAGAAAGCTAGCTGCTAGTTCTCGTGCTTTCTTCAGTGGCTCTCCTTTTCTAATGTTTTCAGAAAGGTATCGTCTCCAGAAGTTTGGGGGAAGGTTGAATATGCTATGGCACTCTGTATTTGTCATTTTCTCTGTTGTCTTTTGTACGGATGCAGTAAGAATTTATTGTTATCGTCAATAGTATTTTCCCCTACATAATTCAATCTGAATCTAGAGGAAGTTCCTAATTAGCTGCGAATTATATTTAGACCATTGAGGATACTGGTATCTTATTTCTTTATTTTAAAATTACATTTTGACTTTGGAGAGTGAAAGTTTACCCATGTGACTAAAGAGCTGACCTGATCATTGCAATTTCACTTCATTTACAAATACTGCTGATAGACAGAAACGTATGAAAGCAATTATTGTTAGCAGAAAGCCTTAAAAACCTGCTGACTTCAAATTAAACAGCACAATCCTACAATTCCCTGTCATTCTTTTCAAGCACTGGCAGTATCTGTGGAGTATAGGCAATGCAGACAATAGCATGGGATGAAGTGCCAACATTTTCACTATGCATTAAAAGCAAAACAAATCTTCTTGATCTTAGACTCCCTGAGAGTACCTAATACTGTACGTATCCTTATAGTAGACAGGATGTGTCTTTTTCTTTCTTTTCTTTTTTTCCATTTTCTTTCGTTTTCTTTTTTTTTTTTTTTCTTTGTGTGCATGATTTGGTAAACATTACACTTCATAAAGATGTAACTCCAGTGAATTCTGAGTAAGAAAGGATGAAAATTGTGTTCATGCACTTTTTTGATTTATGGGAAGAAGTGGCATAAAATGCTCAAGTTTTAATACAGCAAGTTCATCATTGGCATACCATCAGATACAAAATATAACACTGCATTGTCACCTTGGACATAAGAAAGCAAAGCCATACTTTAGTCATACTATGTGGACATACTACTAGCTACCATCTCAATCTGTGATTTTACCGTTACTTTTATTCTGTTTATTATTATTATTATTAATATTATTATTATTATTATTATTATTATTTGGCTGCAATGTGATTCACATAATCTAAATAAGTGAAACTGTGTACTCAACACTTGATGTTGTTGCACTTATTTATTTATTTATAAGTAGCATAATCTCAATAGTAAATGAGGCATAGGAATTAAGAGTAGAAATTTCATCTTAAAAGCAAAACAAAAAACTCCTTCATCTGAAAAAGGAATAAACGATAATTTGATCATTTCAGTGATGTGATTTTTCTGCATTTTATAGCCATATTGCCTTTGTGCCTCCCAATACACCTAAAATTATAAATACATGGCATAGCTCCTACTAAATTTTAAGTAGACAGCAGTTTCTTTCAAATGATCTCAATATTATTTCACTAAAAATGGCTAAAAGGCAGGAGGCTACTTTTATTGTAATGAAAAGTTTACATAGGGAAAGAATTTCAAAATCCATGTAGAAACCCCATGTTGCCATTCATTTACTGCTAATTCAGATTTATTTCTGCATATAAACTTGAGGTTATAGTCTGTGCCTAGACCTTAAATGCACCAGCGGAAGGATAAAAAAAATCCTTCAAAATACCAGTTTTTCCCCCACAAGTACAATTGTTCTTGTGCCTTCTGTGGCTTACAATTTTCATCTTTTAAACTTTATTTTTCAATTACTACAGCTGCAATAAACACTGATTTTTTTTTTTTCCGGCTGTTTGACATAATGTTGATAGCTATGCATATTTTGTGTCTTTTTAAAAATTAAAAAAAAAAAAAACAAAGCAGGAGAATACGTTTTTGAAGAAGAGAATTTTTAGAACAGTTTGATAATGCAAATTATTTTTTCTCAATTGTTTGAGCAGCATTCAAGTTTTGAAAATTCTTGTAGAAGCCAATTTTTTGTAACTGTGGTGCAAATCTTGTGTTTTCTTAGCCTGACGAAAAGTAGTATAGAAGCAATATTTCATACGTGACATATGTGCATATACGTATACATACGTAGTCACACACACAAAGACAAAATGTGTGGGTGTATGTATGTATATACACAGAAACACACACACTCACAAAATCTGCGTATGAAGTGAAAAGCTTACCTTTTTCCTATCTAGATTAAGAACCTATTTTAGACATTTGTTATGTTTTGTGAAAAGAATGTTCTATTTGAAACTACAAAACATTTAATTCTTACTGTATCTCTGGTTGTTTAATGGGAACGTTTCACATTTAATGGTAAACACGTGGAAGATGTTAGAATGTAGTAATTATTTAAGAAAGTGTTCACCCATGTATTCCTGAGGTTTGCTTTGTGCCTCTGAGTATTATTTAATTAAAGTGTTTTAAGTTTGCAGAATCTTTGTTACTGTACCAGGTATGTGGGTGAACATTGAAAATCGAGGGGAACTTTTATAAAGCAATGTAAATATATTCAACCTTATGGCTGTTCTTGCATAAAGACATAAGATTTTAATAACTACATTCTGAAAACATCTGTTGAATTTATAAGAAACACTACAGTAACTGTATAGATAGTTGAAAGCATTCTTGAAAATCCAGCTCTCTACTTTTAAAAGTTAAGTCTCTTTCATCAGATGTCAAGGGAAAGGGTAATACAGTTTCTGTAAAATTGCAGAATTTTTTTCTATGTATATGAAGTCAGTTAATAGAAAAATGTTTTTTTCCACAGGTTAATATTAATTAAGAAATAAAGGTGAAGATTTTGTGGCTTTAAAGATAGGATTTTCACCAGCAGCATTGAAAGATTATACATATATATATATACAGAAAGATATATATATATATATTAAAAATGGAAAGTGGTTTACAAAACCCCCAAAATGAGCACTGTACATGAGAAGTGAAAGCAAAAACTATATTTGCCATGTGTATTATATAGCAATCATTGGTGTTAATAGTGCAAATGTTTCCTTCTGGTACCAACTATGTGTTTGAAAATTCCAATACGCATTGTTTTCAAAAAGCTCCCCTTAAGGAATGTAACTGGTTTATATGAGTAAGCAGTTACTGTATTGCACTTAAATGTTCTGTTGAAGGAAATGCAATTTTGTTTTCTGTAGAACTGTTGGTTGTAAACCATCTATAAACTGAAGCTAAAAATGCTCATATTTAGAGCTGGGATGAAAACTGGTATTTAACCTTTGTATCTTCTTAGGAATATCCTTTTTAGTGTATGAAAGGTGGTGGCACTATGACTTTATTTAGTCTTTTCATCTGAGCCACAGTCACCTCTCTCCCGAAGCAGCCACCTTCCGAATGCACAAATATACTGGGATATGTAGAAACAAATCTAGAAGAAACAGCGAGCTTACATTTTTCTCTAAAATCCATCCTTTCTGCATTAATTGTACCACTCGAGTGAGATATTAGACAAACACAATAACCATCTCATTACCATGTAACGTGTAAGAGTCAGAAACTAAACAAGAAGGAAAAAAAAAAAGCCTCTTTAGGTTGGTTTTAATGCTGCCCAGAAGAGTCAAAGGTTAAGGTTTAAACTGATATTGTCCCAGCCATTACTCATATGTATATAGTTACAAAAGTGACAAAACACTGCCTTTATATTATTTAGCAATATGTTGTAAATAGCATTATTAAGCTCTTTTTTTGTAATAAAGACCCTTTAATTTGAAGATAGTACAATAACTGAACTGATAAAGTCAATTTTTGATTTTTTTTTTATTTTATTTTTTAGCTAGAGGCAATTTCAACTGTGGATTTTTTTGTTGTTGTCTATTGTTCTGAAGACTTTGCATAATTTATTGGTTTAATTTATCCTAATTTATTTGATGAAGGTGTACAATTTTGTATTACCAAGGATGTACTGTAATATTAATTGATGACAAGATAAAACAATAAGACTCCCCTGTCCGTTTGGGAAAAAAGGTGCAGTAGACAATTGATTGAAAAAAGTTACAATTCTAGCTTGGCAGCTACTAAATTTAAGATAAACACAGGAAAAATGTTTGGGGGGGTGGATTTTATTTTGTGTGTTTAAAGCTTTTGTATACTCTCCAGACTTTTACCTTTTTGCTTTGTACCACTTAAAGGATACAGTAGTTCAATTGCCTTGTGTGCCTTCCATCTTCTCTAAACTGAATGTATGTGCAGTATATATGCAAGCTTGTGCAAAATAAAATATAAATTACAAGCTCATTGCCATTGTTTATATTTATTTCCAAAAGTTTATGTTGCCCCATATCAAGAAGTGAACCACTGAACCTTTCTGCTGTGGCCAGGCTGTGCCTAACACTGTAGTCCTCTGAAGGTTTTCTTTTCCTCTTAGTTCAAATTATTTATTAATGAAACTGCCAGCCCTCTTGCAAAATGGATATAATGATTTATCTAATCCGGTGTCCTACCTCCAGCACTGGTTAAGATAATGAATGTTATTTTGCAATAGTCTATCAGACAAGGAATAACTCCCTGCAAGAGACATGCTATGTCGGAGGTGTAGACAGCCCTTCAAATTAAATGTAGCCAACGTGAGCTAGAAAATACTTTTATTTATGATGTTTAATCATTTCCTGCATATGTCTGCCATGCTGGTGTCCTGCAACAGGGAGTTCCACAAGTTGGGTGAATGTAGAATAAATGCTTGTTTTGATGTGGTTCACGTTTGTTCCTGTTATCAATTTGCCCTTGGTAATGGTGGTGTCTATTCTTTTTATTAAAATCTATCCCTCTTTCTTGGATCACTTCCTTTTCAAGCTGTCTAATCATTAGCATTGTATATAACTGATCTGTTCTTAAACACTTCCTCAAAATGCAAGTCTTATTTGTTCACTGTTTTTCTCTAGTCCTTCGCTATTTCTGCTGTTTCATATGTATCTTAATATTTTGAGGTTGAGTGAACCTTTGATTTACATTATTGTCTGTGTTTCAGATATGAATGGTCTCTATTTGGCTTAGAATTGGTGCAGATGGCAGTAAGATGGTAGCATATTTGGATCACAAAATCGTGCAAGAATTTTCTGATTTTGAAGAAGGGGCATGTTAAAAATATGTTTTCATCTGAGATTATTTATTTTAAGAGTCTTCCCTGATTCAGCCTCAAGACACTGTAGAGCCGAGCTGGAGCCTGAATCCAGCTTTAGCTGCAGCATGACAGCCAAATAAATACTTCATATCTGCAACAGCAAATAAAACTCCATGTCTTTTTATACAACCGGAGTTGCGTTTGCTGGGCCACATCAACACCAGGTGTAAAGGAGGTCTGTGGAAGGTCATGAAGTTGCATCCACATAATTAATAGTCATTTAGGTGTAAGATCTCTTGTTTTTACTGCAGATTGCGTCTCCTAGTTCATGTCTATCCACATTACCAAACCAACATACTAGAAGCATTTTCAGGTTAAAATACCTGACCTTCAGGTCATTTCTTAAGGAAGCGGCTGCCCCACCGCACTTACTAATTGTCCGTGTATTCGGGATGTCGCTAAGACCATGGCATGGTGAGCAGGGCAGACTGCAGTGTCTGAAATGAGGAGCATGTCAAGGTCCCTGGCTCATCCGCTCCAGAAAGCCTCCAGCCTTGAGGAGGTCCTCTGCCAGTCTTGGTTCAGAGCAAGCACAGGCATCCCAGGAGGGAGCTGCTGGGAAACCGGGAAAATGCTTTCCTCGTCAGAGGGAAGCCAAAGAGAGGGTGAGGAGACTAAAACCAGGCAGCTGGTTAAGCATGTCCTAGCAAAGGCTTACAAAGGCAGCTACAGATTACATGGGAGGGCTCATTTTTGTGTTAGCTGTCAGGACTTAACTAGATGAAGGAGACAGAGATCACCCTCAGGTGCCCAGTTAATGGACCGAAGGATATGAGCTGCATGGGTAATCGCTAGCTCACTCTGTCCCCTGGTGAGTTTTTCTCTCAAATATACTAGTTCTATGAAATACAAGACACTATTTGCCATTTTACCCTGCAGTGGAAAGCACACAGATCTCTAAATAAGAAATCCTAGCTATTGGCATCTCGGAATACTGCAGGAGTTCAGAGCTAGACTGGAACTTGGCAAGTAGTCCCTGTCATTGCAGAGGGCCAAATCAACTTTCCCAGGCTTCAAGCACCCTGAAATGATCCAAATTCTGCAGATCTGGCCATCTGTGCTTGGAAATCCTCAGTTCCTCTAATACCTGGAATTTTTACAATAAGGAAGATACTACGTTCTAGCTTAAAAATCATAAGGAAGACATGAATCGTCCCTGACCAAGGCAAATAGAGCAATTTTATGTCACTGAGACCATCACTAGGAACTGGGGTCTTTTACACATCACATCACTGAGAAGCCGAATGTAGAAGACTGCATTTTGCGATTTGAGAGCCTGAAAGAGTTAATTGCTCTTGTTTTCTTGGTCTGTACCCTTATTTATGCCCAGTCTAGGTTGTGCCAACACAATTTCTATGGAGATGATCCCCTCTGATCCAGTCTTCCCTCTTTGTTAGGAGGGAAAGGGAACTGACGGGTGAGTTGCAGCATACGACTGACTGCGTTTAGGAAATAACAGCAAACAAGTCCGTCACTCTTTGCAATGGGTTACAGTGTTTCCCCAAACAGACTTACTCAGTTTTAAAATATGGCACTGCATTTATTTTAAGAAGACAATACGGAAAATAAGTCAAACCTTTGCTAAAGCTCACTGTTGAACGGGGATGGAGGGCTCCCGTGGTGGTGGCAGAACTGCTAGATAAAAAGCTGGGAGGGGGTGGAAGGGTTGTTTCCCTGTGTGGTCCAAATCTGTGACCCTCCGGGCACGTTGCAAGGCCTGCCTGTTCTTCCAGCTTTTCGGGGGGCAGGGGCATTTGGAGACACTGCCTATTAAAGCCTGATCGATCGGTGGGTGCAGAAAATCCATCACTTGCTACAATGCTCACTTTTGTGTACAGCTTATTAGCATCACTAGCATACATGTACCTCAAAGAGGTAAAAGAGGTGTATTTTATTTACATATTAAATTTTTTTTAGACACCCAAATGAATTCTTGTTGGCTTAGGTTAGCCTGGCTCGTTCCGGAGCGGCAGAACAGAGTGAGACACCGACTCTCATGCAGAGAAAGGACCCCCCCCACCTCGCTCTGGCCAGAGTCTGGGAGGCTGTGATTGCGTTTTCATTAATAAATCCTAGGCGAGTGAATAGTGGTACTTTCCCATTTATTTGGGAATCAGTGTGAAAAAACAAACAAACAAACAAGCTATTTGCTTCACAACAAAACACATGAAAATGAACTGCTGTTCGCGCTCAAAGGCAGTTAATTGCATGCACAGTTTAATTTTATTCTTTAAAATTAGACTTAAGGTTGAGTCTCTAGCTAGGCAAAGGAAAGGAAAAAAAAGAGAGAAAGATGGCACAGATAGCTAAAGAAATACTACCAGCTCCAATGTAAATATGTTTGCAGTTTGCAAGAGACCTGCCAGTCAAGCAGCTGTGGGAGGTAACAGGGGAGAACGCATGAGAGGAAAAAGTCTTGTGGCAACAGTGGCCAGTTTCATTACGGCCACTGCCAGACTGTGAAACAACTCTGGGGGCTTGAAATCCTATTGCCTATTAAAACTGGGCATGACAGCTCTTTTTTATGCTTCACCAACCAGAGATGGAACTGTGTCCTAGGGGAAATAAGGAAAAATATTTATTACAAGTGTTTAACACCTTTTAGTACAAAACAACCCTAATATGCAGCACTCAAGGATAATTCATGCCAGCACATGTAAAACCAAGGGGAATCGCTTATCAGCTCAATAATTTGGTCGGGGCTTTTAAAGGAAGAGATGATGCTCCAGTCAAAGCCCTGAGCCCAGATTTCTCTGAAGTGGAGGTACTTTAGATTTTTTTTTTATATTATTTTTACAATTTCTCAGTAATTGACACAAGGCTCTGACAACACACCTGTCCCAGGGACTGCATGGCTGCCTGACTTGGGCTGAAGAGCGGCCGTTCAGCCTGGAGACTTTCCTGCCCCTCATGCACGGCAATAGGTGTTGGCATATTTAAGAAAGCTGCAGAACAGTTAAGGGTGGATCTCAAATAGCCCACGAGGCTGAGGTTTAAACTCCTTTAAAGGCTTACTTGAAAAATGTGCCCCCTGAGCCCGCCTTAGACTGCAAACACCCTGGAAGCCTAAGGGCGCTCGGGTCAAGGGGTATATTTTAAATCTTTCCTCATAAAGTGCATGTGTTTAGAAGCAGAAAAATATAAAATGAAATTCACCGCTTTTGTACACGAACCTCAGCGTTACGACTTCCCAGCTTTTGGTGAAACCTAGAGCTCAGGCGGGGAGCTTCACCGCACATTGAGTGCCAGAGGGAAAAACCTCGAGTGCTTTCAAAAGGCTGAGCTCAAAGCTTTTCACGCCGCCGGCTGCGTGTCCCCATTTTATAGACGGCGAAACGGAGACGCGGGACGGCGGTGCCGCGGGACGGCGGTGCCTCCTCCCTGGGACCCCCCACCTGCCCGCTGCAGAGCCAGGAACAGCGTCCGGTCCTCCAGCCCCCCGCCGGGCGCCAGGCCGCTGCCAGCCCGCTCCGTTACTCATTAACGCTCGCCGTTACTCGTTAACAGCCCGAGCAAGGGCTTCCTGCGCAGCCCTCCCAAAGCCCCCAGTTAAATTGCGCAATCGCCACGCTGCTGCCGTTCCCGTTTTATTTCCTAGCAGAAACCTTGCTTTCTGGCATCCTTTTGCATCCTTGTGAGTGACCAGAGCCGATATTTTAAAATACTGTTTACCCGGCCATTTGCTTTCGCAGAACCTGGGGGGAAGTACAGAGAAATTGGAAAAGCCCGTCCATAGTGAGGATTTCCCCTTGCCCACAAGCCAGGTTGCTGCCTCCTCGGTGCTGGTGCACACCGTTGGGAAGGGCCGGCTGCTTAAGCGGCGTTTCTGCCCTTCCAGAAATTTCCATAGTATTCGGCAGACCTTCACCCGGGCCACGGCCGGCTGCCAGCTGCGGCACAGGGAGGTGCACGGCACAGGGGCCGTGCTGGGAAAAGAGCAGGTCGGGGGGTGCCGTGGTGGGGCAAGGGGGGAAACCTGGCTCTGCCCTGTGCAAAGGGCCGGGCGGATGGGCACCGCCCGAGGCCACAAAGGCTGCTCCTTACTTTGGGCAAAGCACCGGGGTCCACAGCCCGCGGGCCAAGTGGGGCCCAGGGGGTGCCGGAGGACAGCAGTGGCAGCAAGGCTCCGGACCCCCACCGCAGCTGGAAACTGTCTTGGCAGCGGAGCGAAGCCAGTGCCCAGCGGTGGGCACCCCTGCCCTTCGCGCGGCTCCCTCCCGGTATTTCCAAATTTCAGCACCATTCTCATGTCTCTTTGGGGCAGGGAAGTGGAAGCAGCCCCGGCAGATAGGCACGTATGTCAACCCCAGCGAAATACCTGTACAACTACCCTGTGATTCTGGATATAGTGTTACATCACTTGCAAAACTCGGTATTTGTCCAAAATGTGGTACTCTCCATTGTTTTTTTTTTTTAAATATATAATATCAGCAATATAGAATTATTATTATTGTTATTATTAACCTTAAGGAACTTTGTTCTTCCGTAAATATAAATGAGGCGTATTTATCCTTAATCTGATTTCACATGACCTGAAAAGAGGATCAAAAAAGTGCAAGATAGCTATACAACAGGGGAGAAAACGGAGAGGGGGTAGGGGAGTAGCGGGGGCAGTGAGGGTGTTGACTGCAAAAGAAAGAAAATTATCCCAATTCTAGCACTGCTGGAAAAACGTGAAAGTTATTGCCGCACAAAGAACCTCTTGAACTGCTCTGCCTTCCAAAATTTCTACTGCACTCTCTGCAGTTACTTGTGTATGGCAGAAGCAGCATCTTTGTATTATATGAACAGTCTGCTTCATAATCAAATACCATCTGTCGCTACATCTGAACTTGTTTTCAACATCTGTGCGTTCTGGTCTTAACAAAGCTTTAAAAACTAATTCAAAAACTTTCACAGATCACTGACTAAATATGTACATTTACCATCTTTCATATTGGTTTAAAATATTTCTTCTATAGCTGCATCCCCTTGGCTGGGAATAGTTAAGATGTATACACTGAGTTGCTTTATTAAGCTTATTTTCTAATGGCCTTGGGTAGCCAAGTGCAAAAGAGGGACACTTGCTCAGGCACCGAGAGGACCCATCATATTCTTTCTTGGTGCCAATACAGTCCCTTTCTGCCAATGAGAAACCTGAAAGTTGATCAGCTACCATACCCCAATTACTCAAAATGACACTACAGATAAAACTGCAACCAAGGGGAGAATCAACTGTATGGCTTATATGCTGCTAAAGTGTGTCTGAACAAATGGTGAAGTAAAATCATGAGAGCCCTCAGGAGGATAAGTACGTTGTTACTTTGCACATGCTTCAGAAATGTGAAGTACATCTTTACAGAACTTTTGGCCAACCCCCTGGCAGATGTTGACCAGTTTTGCTTATGTATACATCAGTTGCAGAACACTAAAACAGAGATTGGAAATTTTAATTTAGTCAAGGCAGTTGGGCTAAAATGATGGCTTTTGTTGAAACCATTAAATAGAGCTGCCTAATGAAGTACAGTACAGCACTGGCAAACCGAGCCCTGATGAGATGCAGCAGCTTCCAAACTGCAGCCCTGCAAAGGGGAAGAAGGAAGCTTGCAAGTCTTTAACTAAAGTGGAATGGCGACAGCCCTTGTAAAGCTGCGTTTGATTTTGTGTTTGAGGGCAGACGCACTTGTACATTATCGCCCTGACATTTTAACCATTAGTTGGAAATGTGCCGTTGCAGTTCCTGCCATATATTTCTCAATCCTATTTGTTAGAAAGTGAGCTAATAGACAGTGTGATGAAGTGATCATAAATTCACTTTCAAAGGGCATTTGGGTTCAGAACCTAAAGATTGAATATGGCAAATTCTTAGGCACAGGGAGGAAGGTGGGGGGCCAGGAGGGTCATTCTCACTGATGGGTTCAGTGATTGATTCCACTACAGAACTATATTTGCCCTTTACTTGGCTGTTTAACACAGAATAGCTATAATAGGTTCCCGATCCATTATTCCTATTCCTCCTAGGGTCACTATGAAGTTGAAAGAAAATATAACCTTGGCTGTGATAAAATAAACTTTAACATTATCAGGTGTTTGGAAATTGGAAGGTGTCTGATTGCTTTATATAGGACACACACAAACACACACACACACAAAGGGTTATAACATAATCCTCTGTGCCGTCTCTGACAAATGGTTATTACCATTCAGTATTGGTTTTTTGCTCATGCAATAATATGGTGTCATGCAAGTCTACACAGCCTTGAAATTCTTCTTATTATACATAGCCTTCCAAAAATCACATGCAGTATGCTGCTTTTTCAATGGTGATTAGCAGCATTTTTTTAAAGATAGGTGGCTTAGAACAAAATTTGCTTTGAGAGAGCAAAAAATTATCTGAAATGCAAGATGAAAATGAGTGTTTTAGCACAAGGCAGCCCCAAAATATTTTCAATAATTAGGAGAGACTTATGTTCCGTTTCACTGTTTTATGTGTTATATAGTATAGAGCAAGTGCCACTGTAGTTAAGTGTTTGTCAGCATTTCCCTTGTAAATCCTGGTTTTCCAGAGGGTTGCTATAACTTGCCAATTTCAAATCACACTGGGCTAACACTCACTATACACATTGTCAGCCCAGATGCAAATTTCTGTTGTTGTTATTACCAAAAATGAAATCAAGTGAAGCTGCTGGTTTTTAGTTCATGGCAAAAGATAATGTTTTGGAGTTGGCGGGGGGGGGGGGGGGGGAAGAATGCTTTTTTTTCCCTGTTGCTCCTAGTTGGGATTTTGTTGTTGCAATCGTCTGATTCAAATGGGTTTGTTTTGAAAGGGATGTGAAAGGAAGTTAGGCTATGGATATTTTTGTACACCCCAAAATATAAGCGACGCGTAGAGGGCTCAGGGAGAGAAGAGGGCACCATTCTGATCTGGTAAAACTTACTCACGGTCAGGCATATGATATTCAGGGGTACACCTACTGACCTCCATCCCAGGCTTTGGTTCTGTGTCATAAAGGCCTTAACACACTAATAAAGGTCCATTCAGCAGCTGAATTCTGCAAGAAAACACAAAATTGGTTGACTCAGCGGGAGCAACTCCTGTGAAGCACAGAAGCAAACCCTGGCTTCCTCCCCCCGCCTTTGGGACCAACTTTTCAGGTTCCTGCAGGACCCCATAAACTCCACTGGCTGAACCATGAAGAAGGGGCCAAACATCCCCCTTCAACATCCCCAAAACCTGCACCATCCTGCAACGGGCACAGGAGAGCACAGGACTTTGGGGCTGCAGTCCCAAACATCCTCTGCTTGACAGTCCTTGCTGGCCCCAGTGGGACTCAGGCCCTGGGGGGACGCAGAACAAGGAGGAAGAAGAGGAGGAGGAGGAGGAGGAGAGGGAGGTTCAGCAGGCAGCACAGACTGGCTCTCCGAGGCGTGGGGCAGAGAGCTCAGCAAAAAGAGCTGCTCTCCTCCATGGATAGAGAGTTGGGGCAACGCAGGTGAGGAACGCTTGCTAAATCGACAAGACTTTTTCTGGTTTATTTGTTTTTCCCTTCACTTTTAATTAACTAAAATTCCTTTTCAAACTTAAAAAAACAATGCTGAAGCATTGCTCTCCCCTTATTGATTGAGTCTTTTACTATTTAACAACCACTTGGTTTTGTTAACTGCAGAAGGCTGTACCGAGATGCTCTCAGCTGCTTTCCTCTGAGGGCGTAGCCCTCCAACCCTTGAGAGGCACAGGCATGTAAATGCAGACTTACAGCAGATTTGCACCAGTGTAGTGCAACAGTATATTGTAAAAGTGGAGAAATAGGCCTAAGGCCAAAGGGTTGCATCAAGGAGCAGTGCACTTAGAGACGTTTACAGATCTAGAGGGTTTTCTGCAAGTAAAGAAATGGGGAGTCCCTGGGTGAATGGCTGCTACCAGCTCTAAACAAGCGAGGATAAAAAGTGGTGATATCACACTCCAGCTGCCTGGAGAGAGACAAATTAGAGAAAATGTTCATATCACTTAGCAGATATCACCAAGCAGGTCTTGCAGTACTTTTAAATCAGACCCTCAGCTGATGTGAGTTGCAGTGCTGCCAGTCGTGGAGTTTATCTTGCTACTGTTGGAGGTGTTGGGGTATGGCTTGTGATCTTTTTGGTGCTCTGGACTGAGAGACTGAGGTCAGCAGAAGACACTATGACATTAGTAGTGTTACATCAATTCATATCAACTGAGGTTTCAGTCTGCTTCTAGTAGCAGCAGGTTAATTTTATAAGCCATTGCTCATGTACCTGCCTCCAAGATCTGCAGCCACCAGAGCTACTCCATACACCACTTTAGCATAGAAAACAAGCTCCATATTAGTCACACACTGTTTTCCCCACCTGGAAAAACACTTAAGTAGATTCCACTTGAAAACAATGGGCAATTCCTTGCCTACTTAGAGTCAGGCTACAATGCCACTTTTTTCCTATATCCGAGGCCCAAATTTCTGTATATTGATGCATTCCAACACAAAATTCAAGCTTTGAGATCAGAGGACCCCAGCTAAATGTAAAGATTTTTCCACACAAAAGAGAAACTGGATTTGCCCTCTATGTAAGACACACAGCAGATAAAACCAATAATACCTTATCTCCTCCCATGACTTCCTGGCCAGGAGCAGCAGTAATATATATTAAGGTATCAATTGACTGTTTATAGGATTAAGTAAGGAATAGCTGAAATCAGTCCTTGATTTTATTTGAGTTTAATTCATCCAGTCATAGATCTGTCTGGTAACCACCTATAATAAATAATAATAACAATAATAATAGAGCTTTGCACTTTTACAGCATCTTCCATCGAAAGCTATCTCAGTGTGCTTCATAAACATTACTCCTGCATCCATTCCTTCAGTTCCTTCCCTTTCTCTTCATCTTTATCTGTAGAATTTGCAGTAATATGATAGCATGGATAGCCTTACAAATAAAGTAAGGCAAGATGTTAATGAACTACAGAAAGATCGAGGTAAAATTATTTGAAAAATATGAGAGAAATTCAGTAGGTTGGCGATGGCATATGTTCATTTTGCTAACACATTATGTGCTCAGTTAAGGATAAAGAAAATCCATACATTCTGCTAGGTCGGCTGATATTTCTTGTATTAAAGGAACATAAATCAACGTATACTACTCAGCATGCCTTGTTTCTGAGACAAAAAATGAAGAAGAAGAAAAATGTCAGTGAAGAAAATTTGGAAAGATATGGGATTCGTTTCTTTATTACAGATAATGTTTTCTAAAATCTCAGTCCTATGATCACACATTTCTCATGTAAATAAGTCACAGCATTGAAAGGTGACAGGAGATGTAAGTATGAGGTTGCAATCTGAGACTCCCTGGAACAGCAATGCTGTCTTTATCTGTGGTTATGTAGCAGCTAGCTCACTAAACACAGTTATGAGACAAATAAGAAAGGCTACCAAATACTGCCACAGGTATTGTCTTCAGTGTCCTGAATAGACTTCAGAACAAGGAAAGAAGAGGCTTTTTGCTCCAGGAAATTCATCCCTGGAAGCTTAGCCTGTCTGCAGTGGAACACTTCCTAGGGTGAAATTCCCTCCATGTGGATAGCCAGCACAAAGCCCATATACCACTAAGCTTGTGGTAATGACTCCTTCCATCTTGGTGCTTTAATTTAAAGTGAAAGGGAAACAAATTTTAAAAGACAAGGAAAACACCTGAGAATGCACAAAATTAATGCAAGCAGGCAGATCTGGGAGAAAAATGCACAGTAAAAAGGTGTTTTCTAAACAGAAAGTGCTGCTAAGCAGGAAAACCCCAGTCTTCCACCAGTGTCACAGGCCTTACTCCTGCATTGCGTTAGGTTTGAATATTCCCTCCACAAAGCAGCTGGTCCCTCTGTGACTAAGTGGCCATTTCTTTTGCTGGGCACTGCAACACCAACAACAAACTCAAATCCAGGCTTGAATCAAGCAGAAGTGAAATGCTGGGAGAGGCATGGACAGCAGAGGGAAAGGGGGACAGGCAGTGATCTCCAGTGGAGGACCAGGAGGAATGAGAGACCTGTGGTCTGTGCCTCAACTTCTCCATCCATAAAATACAAGCAGTGGTAAGTACCTTCCTGTGCTAAGTATATTGAGACAGGCTGGCTGTGCAAACGTTAAGACTACTACCAGCTATTACCCCTTCAGTAATTTCATTCTGCCCTCCCCCTTTTCTCAGTATGACAGTGACTGTAGCACTAGCCCAGTAATTGGATATTCTCATGCCTCAGATTCCCTGGTATTTAATTTTTATATCATTCTCAGAACCTATCACATATTTGTTTTGATTTATTCAATATTGATCCTTTCTCTGACTTTCGAGCAGCTATCACCTTCCCCGCCTGTTCCCAGGGAATCTGCCAAGCCAGCAGTTTGTGATTTTGTCATAATACATGTGTTTCGTTCTCCGAGTGGCTGTCACAAGCTTCTGGATCTCACAAATGTTACATCCCTCTTTTTATTCACACGTTCTGTATATTAAATGTTCCCAGAGATGGGCTTTTTTTGTGTGGAGAAGCAAGGCTTTTTGTATCAGTTTGCAGGCTACAAATCTAAACCTGGTTTAGGAGAGAAAGAGGAGCTTGATTTTTGCTGGATTTGAATAAATGCTCTTATACTGCTTTCTACAATACACTCTGCACAGGAGAGGAGAAAAAAGAAAGCTGACTGAGGTGAACCTGGGGCAACATTTTCTGAAGTGTCTAGGTGACTTGGGCACGTTTCACTTTGTTAGCAGACACTCGCATTTTGCTTGCTCTCTGTGCAACTTACCCAAGCGCCTCCCTCAGTTCAGAAAATTGGGCTGAGGTAGTCTAAACTGCCTTCCCCAAATCCGTTCTTTGTTAGTTCTGTGTCTCGCAGCTGGTGGCCTCCTCCAGTGTGGCCATGACAGGAAGGCCACATTTCACCAGTCAAAGCATCGTCCAGCTAGCCCTTTCCAAGGGAGAATAAAGTAAAGCCTGTACCGGGCTATGTTAAGAGGAGCACAACCAGCAGACCAAGGGAAGTTTTCACTCCCCTCTATTTAGCTCCATCTGGAATCCTACCTCTGGTTTTGAAACCTCTCAAGTCAAAGAGGCTGTTGAGAAACTGGAGAGGTCCCAGCAGAAGGCTACCAAGATCATTAGGGCTAAAGCACATGAATATTGAAGATAGATTGAAGCAACTGGGATTATTTAAGAAGGTGAAGAGGAGGCTGGGAAGGGAGGTCTCTAGTCAATATTTGAAGGGCAGTCATAAAGACAAGGGAGCTGCTCTTCTTGATAGTGGCAGGCAGTAAAACAAGGAGCAATAACTGTGAGCTGTGGCTCAGGAGATTCAGAATAGACATTAGGGAAAATTTACTCACTAGAGGAGTAGCACAGGAACAGGTTACCCAAGAGCTGATATCCCTGTCCATGGAAGATTTCAAGACTCACTGAGAAAAAAAACAGAGGTGACATTATCCAACCAGTTAGTAATAGCTGTGCACTGAGCAGGAGGCTGAACTAGATGACCTCCAGAGGTCCCTTGCAATTCATACTTCTATGGTCAAAAAGTGTCACGGAAGTTCAAAGGAACTTTTCCAAGGAGCCCTCTGAGAGCGTACACATGTATGCACTAACAGAGTGAGAAATCAAACAGGGCTTCCAATATAAACAGCTTCTCAGGATATTCTGCCATCAAAGTCGAGCTCCTCTGATCTCCACAGACATTTGAGAGATGAAGTAGGGTAGAATGTTGCAGTCTGAAAAAAACAGTCCCAGTGTTGTTTACATTCAAGCTTTTAGTCTTACCTCCCCATAAAATTCTTGTACCATTCAGGAAACCCCCAGCTTTCTGCAGAAGCAACTGCCAGCTTCCTCCTAGTTCTCCCCCAAACTCCTTTTCTCCCCAAACTGTTCTCCCTGCTTGTGAAAGTGTTCTTTCTTTCGGATTCCACATCCTGACATTATTTGGGTTTTGCCGCTTTTCTCTCAGGAACGTGCCATCTTGTGTAAGCCCGAGATCTGGCTCCTTATCTCAAGTCATTTCCACTCACAGCAGCCTCAGAAATAATTGGTTAATTAGAGGCATATGCTTGGGTGCTGTGTCCATTTCGACAGTTTATGCTGTAGCACTCAGGGGAAGCAATGGTGGAAGAATCTATCCTTTTCTATGGAAATCTTTTGTTTGTTTGTCGTACAACCCCAGGCAGCTTACAAAGTAAAAAGATGGGTTTGCACAGGGAAATTCAGAGATGGGGCAGACTTTTGCATGGATTCTTTTCAATAAACATTTCGCTGCATTACCATTTCTGCTATTGCGTCCAGTGTCACCAGGGAACGGTTCAGCATAAACACCTCCTGAGGAACTGTTCCAGAGCCTAATGCCAACCTGAGACAGCTGCTGATGCTGAACAACATCATCAAGGGCCCACTGTCCCTTCCTGCCACTCCTCCTCCTTCACTACCAGTGAAAGAACTATGAAAAGACCAAGAGCTGGTGTACAGCCAACAAGAACTAAAGATCTTGCAGCTGGTTGTACCACCTGTGCCTTGTGAAATTCCAGCCAAAACAACGTCCCCTCCCTCCCCTCAGATAACCCCTTTATTAAAGAGAAGGGCATAACATTTGATAACTTTATAAGCAGGAGTGACACGTGCACAGCGGCAGATATGGAAGGCAATTGCTCCCGCTATCGCTAGTGGCTGTGGACAACTGACCATCTTTTGTGGGTGCGCAGGGCCACTCTGGGTGAGCAGTCTAGTACGTTCAAATCCACACGCAGTGTGTAAGCCACATTGTGCCAGATATATATAGCTCTTCAATGCCACCCTGCTGAGCCAGTGCCAGGACAGATCACATGGTGCTTGCTTTATTTGGGCTGGTTTGAGGGAGATGTACAGAATCCATGAGCGAAAGCGCTGATTGATACATGCTACTCTGACACAAAAGGAAGAACCCTTCACTTAGGGCCATAGAGCAAATCCGATGTTCTGGATTCCCCTGTTAATATCAAAGGGCATTATACGTACGCAGTGAGAGCGCACTGTCTCAGGGCAAGTTCCACCACACAGCTCTGAGAGGGGAATTTTGCTTGAAGAATGCTAGAAATGGGTCTATAGCCATTAACTGATAACATTCTTCAAGCGGCAAAATATTAGGCCTATTTGTTTTTATCTTTTACTAGCAATTAATGTTTTGATTAATAATTTTTAACTGGACTAGAAATGGGAGGGGAGTACAGTTAAGATGGAAATTATGCATCTTCACTCCATCTTCATTCATGGATGTGCTTCAATTTGTGTGTTTTCACATGTAGCGTCAGCTTACACTTTTGTCCTGCTTCTGTCCATAACATTATTTAGATTCGATACTGATGGGCGCTAAAGAGAAAAAGACTCTAAACAAATATGTCTGGGTACAACCAGGGAATTAGTTGTGATTACAGTGCACACCCTGGTGACACTAACGAGAGAGGCGAGACCTTACTTTTCATGGACACTTGGCCTAAAGAGGGTATCCTGACGCCGGCAGTAGCCCTGCATTCAAACACATAACTGACCAGCTTTGACTCTATTCAGTGAAGGGCAACAGCATTCATATACAGTGGCTTATTAGAAAATATCAACATTACAGCTTCTTAATCCAATTAAAAACATCTGGCACTAGGGTCATCCAGCTGGCAGCCCATGGATCCATACCTAAATTGTGGAATGGCTGTGCCCATCCCACCATGGTTGCCTCAGCAGAGACCAAGAGCAGCTGCCAGAGTGGTGCTGAAAGCTGAGCACCTCTGCTGCATCTCTGCCCAGCTGAGGGTTTCTAGACATCACCTGGAGGCAGGATTGCTGCCCGGGGCACAGCTGGAGGGTGGGCATCTCCTCCGCCTGGCCCACAGCAGGGAAAGGTGGGCTAGGGGCAGGAGCACCAGCTCCTCTACCTGAGAAGTTTGGTTTTGCCCTGTAGGAAGTAGCTGGAAATCTGTTAGAAGCTGATCTCCTATTGAGGATCATCCAACACTGGCCTGGAAGCACTGGGAACATTTTTAAACAATCCTTCAAGACAGGAACTACTTGGCAGGAGGATTTCATTTTGCACACTTGGTTCTCTCCAGCAATTTCTGCCACAGAACATGTACTCTTCCTTATTGACTCCACAGGGTGGTACTGAGAGGAAATACACCATGACCTTCATCAAAATAAGATGTACCATTAATACAAGTCCTATTCTTTCTCTGCTTTCCTCACAGAGTTAAGTGAGGCGCAGGAATCATCAAATTAAATGGCTGGGTCAGCTTAATGTAATAAATCTATTAGTTCATATCATCATATATTTGATTTATACTACCCTAGACAATTACTAGCATGTCATTTCTTTGTTTAGGGATTTTTAATTTGAAAGTGTTCTAATCCTTAGTGTCAGCTGTTCCTGGTGGGTGATGACATATCTACTGTGAGTGAAACATTCTGATGACATATAGAGTGTAAGAATCAAATGTCATAAGCATAAATATTTAAGCAATAAGACATGACAGGTAGAGCATTTCTTGGCGATTATCACACACCTCGGGTGGTGTTATGACGAGGCATTTGTCCAAAGGCCAACTGACTTTAACACACTAAAAGTAGCATGATCGCCTGGAAATGTGCTGCTTGAAGTGTCTTATTGACATTTCTCTTTCTCTTGATGGTTTCTTCATTTTCCAGTGGGAGCCCCAAGGAATTACCATTTCCTTCCTCTGAGACAGGGAAAGCTTACACCTTAGAAAGATCTGAGCACCTGGAGCTACCTGGAAAGGGGGTCTGAATGAAGATGGACCTAAGCCTTAACAAAAGACATGCGCTGCCCACATTCACAGTCCAAGCGTGGTATTGAAATGGCAGGTCTGGCATTTCCTGCTGTAATAAGTGCTTTTGGAATCAAGCAGACATAGTCAGCATGGCAATGAGGAGCCGAGCAATTTCTTTAGCAACATTCAAGCTACAGACAGTGTTTGAGGGGAAAGTACCATATCATCTTCACTTAGAAGCGAAGCTTTCTATAGTTAATTGCTCTGGTTTAATAGCATTACCTTTTCTATGAATGATATGAGGATATGCTGTGAAATATAGAGGCATTGGTCTTGACTGAAAGTAGCATATAAAATACATACTTAATTTCAGAAGTTACGGCTTTAGTTCAATCCATCCAATACTGCCAAAAGGCAAAATGAGACAAACCAGCCTAACTCCACTACAAGCAACTGGACCAGCCATACCTCTGGAGCTCTAGTGTCTTGGGCTGTGGGACAGCGTTCATTTCTGTCTGAACTGGATTATGTTAAAAAGAACATTATACACAAAAGTAAATGTTGTGAACTTTCAATGCCTATAGTATTTTTTCCTATTTGCTTGCTGTGTAAGAGAGGAAACATATGGAGGAGTTTCCTAATTTGGCCAGGTCTACACCATCCACGGTGATTTCTGCTGTGATCACAATACCTCAGCTTTTTGCATAAGTACTCTGCTGGGCTTAGTACAAGTAGGTGGAAGAATATATATACACATCTAGTGCACCTCACTGAGGAAAATTATGGGCCAAATTCATGGTATGAGATTAGAGTTGCAAAGCCAATTTTAGGCATAACTGACTCCCTCAGCAACCCAGTTCCTTGGCAATGCACAAGCAGAGCCTGGTTTTAATTTCACAGATTTCAAAATTGTGCTTAAATTTTGGTTTTGAATTGAAAGGAAAATCCCACATCTTCTTCTTTTACCCCCACCAACCAGAGAGCTCACTGAAATGATAAGGAGTAGTGGCAGTAGCCATGGCAGCATCTGCCTGCTCCAGCTGAGACACTGATGTTTCTATGAATGACTTTCAGACTAGTGTTAAGGTGAGCCCCATTTTTTTGTGAAGAAAGAGCCATTCTCTCTGGTCTGGCTGCAGATCTCCCTCTCTCCCTTCCTTGCTTGTAGCTCCACAGCAGCTTCAGCACCAAAGCTTGAGTTTGTTCCCCAGCACGCCGACAACACCAGCAGCGCTCAGCCTTACCAGCCTTTAACATTCAAACCACAGGAAGGCCAACAGGACCGTCTCATGCAACAAAGTAACAGAAAAATGCAGAGATGGAAGAGACACCAGCAAAGTTTTCTTTGTGATCGTTGTTTAACACTGTAAGTAATTAAATATTAATGAAAGTATGCTACTTTCATTTTGTGAGCAATTTAATTCAATTAAAAATAAATGGATCTCCTTGGCTCAGTGGCTATACCGATATTCAGCACTGCCCTTAACTTAGTTTCAACAGCATTTAACTCCAGCACAGCACAAAGTACAGGGACTGAAACATAGCCCCCAGCTAACATCATTAACTCTTTAAGTCCCAGCGGCATGATTCTGTCACCCTGCTGAACCAACACGGCCTCTCCCAGGGAGTATTGGCTATGCTGTTTAACTTGCAGGAGCAGTAATTTATACCCAGTGTGTTAGCGAAGATATCTTGCACTGGGGCACTGTTTTCTTGAAAAGAAGCCATTTCAGAAAGACTTAGCAGGCCTGCATGGGTCTGAATCTACTAGCATGCCGTGATCTGGTTAAATAATATATCTGGGAACTTCATGTCACATAATGTAGAACTATTCTTTTATTGCGCTGAAAGAGCTGTTTTAGATTCCCTCTGAGCCCATAGGCCATGTCTTTCTGATAATAAGAGTGTTATCAATGCTTTAATATTGAACTCAAATCTCTGCGTGAGAGAGCATCTAAGAGCTATTACTCAGTGCTGAAAGCAAAACCCAACTGTTCTGAATGGGGAGGAAAATGCCAATCTGTTGACAAAAAGTTAAACAGAGGTGAAATCTAAACTCTGGCCAGCATTTTACAGCCTTAACGCATTGTTAACTTTTCATCTTATCTGTCAGGAATAGGAAACTAATGTTTAAAAACAATGTATTGCTTTTACGGGCAAGGTCAGCATTTGTTAGATTTCAGGGTTATGCCGAGCATAGTCAGCCAGCGCTACGCCAAAAGAATTGCTCCAGCACCCATGGGCTGAAGTCTTCCAAAAGTTAAAATGTACAAAGCAATTTCATTCCCATTTTTTCCATGCAGTCAACAGGAGCTCTGCTCTGACTTTTTTGTTCGGCCTCTGTTTTCACATGTGATAGTGCGAGCCGTGGCTGGAGGTTAACATCTTTCAAAAGGTGCTGCTGAACAAACCTTAGGTCAAAGAAGCGGTTGCAGCATTTTGCTTTTGGGAGAGCTTGGGTTCAGGGTCACTCTGCTCTCTTCCAGGGGCGAGGTCCAGATTTGCGTGCCTGCCCCTTGGACAATGCCGGGCTTTGTTCGAGCAGCAAAGCATCCTTGCTCAGCCATGCAGTTCCCAAGGAGCTGCGTAGGTAAGATAATACAGGGGAAGTGGAACAGAGAGTCATTCTCTGCGAGAGAGAGCCAGAGATCTCGCTCGGAAAACGCGGTTCAAGGATGTTTTCCTTATATGCTTTTATATTAAATGATCCCACCTTGTATACTTAGAAAGCACTTGATCCATGGGGCAACCGTATGGACTAGCAGATCATGATGTCATTAGAAACAATCCACATGCAATGTCCACTGCGCAGCAAACAAGCCAGCAAGAGAAAAAGAAATGAGTTGCATACAAAACAAAAAAGCTTCCAAAACACGTGCTGTGTGTGTTGCCACATTCATGAATTTGCTTTCCTGACAGATACAGCCCCTTTCTTTCCTTAGCAGGAAACATTCAGGTGGGCAAGACTTGTAAGCCTTTTTGTGCAAGCACTAAAAACCACCATGAATGTCAGTGTAGGTGATTTTTTGTGGAAATCCTAACAACAGAGAGGCATTTTTTATCATTCACACTGAAACAAAATGTATTTGTCATATCATTAAGAATATTCATGGGTTATATGCAGATAAGCAAAATACCATTCCGTGAAAAAAAGGCAACACAGTATGACTTAGGTGATCAACACAGAGAAGGGCTTATAAATTGCAAATACTCAAAAATTACCAGCTTTTGAACAAGTTGTAGACCCAATTTTGCTTACAAAAAATACTACTTAAATACATTAATAAAAGCCAAACAACAACAAAAAAGCACAAAAGGCCTTATTAGATCAGCTAACTGATTTGGGATGAATTATTTGACCAGCTCTAGGTGAGGTATGTTTTGTACCTTCTGCCTCACGTGCTTGGAGACTTCCCAGCTTGTTTTAATCTCTCTAAGCAAATGAGAGCCCTCAAGGCTCATTAGGGCTATTTACACAGTTCTTAACTAGAAAAAATTAGATCTACAAAAATGAATAAATAAATAAACTGATGTGAGGTATGAATGGGAAGTCATGTTTAAAATCCATTTCCAAGTCTGCTACCGACACAGACCTCCCTAGGGCTACTTCAAAGAACTAGCCATGGGGAGAAAAAGAAAGGAAAAGTGAAAAAAAAAAAAAAAAAGAAAAAAAAATGGTGAAAAAGTGGTACGACTAGGGCTGGTGACAAATCAGAGGCATAAAAGTCTGTAATGAAACATAAATACAGCTCAGAGAAGAAGGGAATCTCATGACTAAAATCTATGTGACTTGGTCTTGGCTTTCCTTGGGTGTTCGTTTTTCTGATCTTTACTTCTGCTCTTTATTTGTAAAATAAAGCTAATGGCACCTTCTTTTTCCTCCAAGTTATTGGTTCTGTTTCTCTAACTATGGGATAACTCTTGTTCTGGATGTGCACTCCCGTGGTTATTAAGGGAGAAAGACAGGGACTCTTGTTACATGGGACTAGAGGAGCATTTACAATCATATTGATCTCCCAGACATGCAGGTGCAACTACTCATGGCCAGCCAGTTCCTGCCATCCATATACACATGTTCCTTTGAATGGCAGCTTGTACCTACCCACCCACCCCAAAATAACATCTATCTGATTAGCATAGCACCTGGACCATCCACATTTTCCAGTGCTGAACCACTTCTTGGAAAGCAGGCCCTGGCTTCTAGAAAGGAGAGGGGAAAAATGGATATTGCAGTATATAAATTACCAAGTGGGCAATTCAACTGATGCATGTGAAAGGAAGAGTATCTTCCCGTCACCTTTCTTCTCAGACGCTGTGATTCCGTCAGCAGAAAAAGCGTCCATTCTTAGCCCAAAGCAGGTTTCAGTCTGTCCTGTTGCACGTCTCCTTCTAAGCACATTGCCTCTGTCTGTGCCCCTGCCCTCTGCAGCCTTTTATCACTATCAAAGTTTGACTCTCTGCATTACCTCAGTACTGACACTTTGCCAGGTTCACCAGCATAGGCATCAGATGTTAGACACCACGCAGTACTCTAAAAAAACAGTTTTGTTTTTCCAGCAGTCCTTTGCTTCAGCGATAAGATTGTCCATTTCTTCTGCTTAACTTAGCAAGGCTCACATGGCACATCCATTGATGAACTACCTATTTCTAATCTGTATTGCCACAATAGCAGGAACAGAAAAGGGAGCTTTTCAAACACCCTTCAGGGCATTATCAGCCCAGCAAGAATGAGTTGCTCCGAAAGCAGAAGTTTAAACTGATCCCTTTACACCTTGGAAGGCAGAACTGAAGATTGATTGAGAAGGAAGCATTTTGTGGTCAGTGGCACCACAGCTGATGTTCTCGGCTGCGGTGGTCTCAGATGCACAATCAGCTTCAGCTGAATCAAGAGGAATCATGCATGCAAACCTAAATGAAAAGTCAGTCTTGTATCCATAGAGTGCACTCTGCATTGCATCCAAGGTATATATTTCTGAGCAAGATAAAAGTTACAGCAGACTTTCAAATTATAATCCCACCAAGCACAGTTGAATAACTGAAGAACATTTGCTTGGGACATTCGGTAATTCAAATTTTTACCCAAATATTCTCCAGAGCTGCAAAATGTAGGGTAAGCATCAGAAGCTCTTTCTTGAGTCTTCATCCCATCTTCAACAGTGTATTTAAAAAAAAAAATCACAAATTTCCAATAGCATGTGAATAATAGGATACAAATATCATAACATTGTTCAGCATTAACTATTAAACATGGCCTGCAGCTGTACCACCTGGGGCTCTGATCTTGACAGCTCTCACAAGTTACAGAAGACTTGACTCCAGCCAGAACTTGGACAAAAAGCCTCTAAGGAAAACATAAATGCTACAGAAGAGATTTTTGCAATTCAATAGGAGAAAATGACATAAGGAGTTTCCAGTGGTTGCAGGGTGTTGTAACTGATGGCTTTTGTAGGCTCATTCGCTGCTTGGGGCAAGGGTGTTACCTGCCACATTCCTCCTTAGTTATGAAATGACTTCCCACTTCTCTAAATTCCCCTCTATGATTTCCACATGACACTGAAATGTCCAGTGCTAAATTATAAGGTACTGTGGCTGTACGATCTCAAACAGTTGCTGCTTTTCACTCCCAAGGTAACTGCATTTCCACTGTGGGTAAATCACTTCCTATAGATGTAAAGTCTAGGGTAAATTGCTTGGGATCCTTTGAGATGGCATATGCATAAAATACTACTGTTAATATACTACTAGAGCTCAGATAATAATTATGATGTGAAGCAAAGATGGAAAAAAGAAAAATCTCTGCTTTTTTGTCAACTTTTTTCTGTCCCACTCACCCCTTCCCAGCAAAACCGCAACTTGAACGCATCTGCAGAGCCAGATATAGGGCTTCACCTTCATATGGTCTGACAACTGGAAGTGTTTTTCCCTCCAAACAGCCCCTTCAAAAGCTTTTGAGCTTCAGGTCTGTTCCCTCAAAGAGTTTTCAGTGGGAGAAACGACACTCAAACCCTTTCCCTCATTCACAGTGATTGCTTGCTTTCCCCTGCTTCTCTTCCCTTACCTGGGCTTGTGGTGAAAACTCACTGCGACTACTCTAGGGAAATTCTGTTACGTGCTGACATTTACCAGGTGACAACAAGGCCGGGTCAGGTGTTTGATACCCAGGTCTTTGCATGTAATTATCAGGTAACATTACAGGTAGCTGAGGCTCAGCACATTTCAAGGGGTTATGATGAAGCAGCTCCTTACTTGTCTAAGCTTTTTCTCAGTAAGATTTTTAAAGAGGCAGGTGGAATTTTATTCCTAATCCTATGCTTCTGATGGTCAAACTCGGCGGTTACTTTTTTTGCAACTAAAAAAATGTGAATAAGCAATGAGTGGGTTTGCGAACCCAGAAAGGTGATAGTCACTAATATCTCTGGGTGGTAAAATATTCTACGAGGTTTTGATATTTGCCACCAGATTTCTTCTCTGATGTTAGCAGATCAATCCCCGTTCTCCAATCTTCTTAAAACCTCAAACGAGTGCTGCTTTCAACTCTTGAAAGAAAAAGCTATCCACTTTCTGTTTTTTCTTCTATGTCCAGAAAACAGTCCAACAGAAGCTTCTTAAATCAACGAGAAGCTTCACTTGGGATTAGAGTATCAGCCTGTGGATCTGACCAGAATGGAGTTAAATTACATTTCAAAACAGCATTTTAAATACTACAATCACTGTTTCTGACTCTGTTTGCATGGATTGCGGTCTGTTTGGTTTTCTTTTAAGCTCAAACCCTTGCTGTCACTGCAAAGTTGCTGTCTTAAGTGTAAATCTAATCTAAATATTTTCCGATAGAGGGAAGAAGAAGAAGAAGACGAAGGAAAAAAAAAAAAAACACAACTTTCTAAATCACGCTGGAAGCTTTGAAAGCGATCCCGCGGGCAGGCTTTGCCTCCGTGCTTTGCATTTCCCGGCCGGGTGCCGGGCACGGAAACCAGAGGCTCACTGACACCCAGCGGCTGCCGCGGAGAGCGCAGCGCCCGCCGCCGCCGCCGCCGCCGCCGCCGCCGCGCCCGACCCGCGCCCGACCCGCGCCCGACCCGCGCCCGCCGCCGCCCCGGCCCCGCTCCGGCCCCGCTCCGGCCCCGGCCCCGCTCCGGCCCCGCTCCGGCCGCCCGGGGAAGGGTCGCGGCGGCTCGGCAGCAGGCTGAAGTTTTATTCCGCCCCGACTGACGGGGCTTTCCGAAATGCTGCAGCGTGAGCCCGCGCCGGCGGGCAGGGGGCCGAGGGGCTGCGGCCGGGCTGGAGCCCGGGACGAGGCGGATGGCGGCGGGCAGCGGTGCGGGCGGAGGAGAGGGATGGCCTGCGATTTCAGGAAAAGTTTTTTTCTTAATCTCAGGGTCCTCTGCCACTCGCTTTATTGCTCTCTATGCTACTGCAACATGATCGGTGCCTGGGAAGCGCTGATCACCCGTCTCTCCCTCTCTAGGCCATGTACCAGGTACTTTTTGAAACCAGCATAGAATCCAACAGTAAAAAATAATCAGCCTTTCATGCTCAGCAAAAAAAAAAAAGAAAAACAACGCATGCACACCCCAAAGCACATTTCAATATTTTCCCTCCTAAAATCTTTATTTTAAAAGGGTTTGCTGCCCCAGAGAGAAGTAGCCTTTTTCATACACACAGGTGACACACACCAGTTATCCACACGACAGAGGAATATATCCTGTAGCTGTACAGGGGCTGTGCTTCCAGTCACCTGGGCGCGCGTGCCCGTGATTATGAGGGCTGAGGTATTTCAGGGAAACAGCTACCGATCATCTGAGGAAAAAAAAAAAAAGAAAGAGTAGGAATTGGAAGAAGGGGTAAGAAAAACACAGGAGGCAGAAGCCAGGAGAAGAAAATGTATTTAAAATTAAAAGTAAACCAAATATTCAACCTCTATCTCTTTGATTACTATAAAATGAGACAAAATAGTTGCATGTAGAGGATAGATGAAGTAGCCAGAGAAACTGAGTATCCAGTATCTTAAAAGAAGCCTGCATTAATTGGCCTTAGTCTTTAGTGTCAAAAACCTGAGCTGCCCTGCTGAACTTCCTTAAGCTCTGAGGATGTCCTGCTTAAAGGATTGTGTCTCAACAGCAGTAAAAAAAAAAAAAAAAAAGGCACCAGACTCCCGGAGCTGTAGGACTGGACGCCCAACCAAGCACAGGTTGGTACGTCTCCAGCAAAGACAAAAGGCGGCTCCAATGCGAAGATGGGTGTAACTGTGCTTGTGTCCAAGATTCACAGCCCGTCTTTGCAGAGTGCATACAGCTCATAGCGGCAGAAAGCGAGAGCTTTGCTTCTTTTGATACCGGCATTCTTCCCGTGCTCAACACCACAGTTTCTGAATGCTTTACAGACATGAAAGGAATAGCGAAAAATGGGTCTCTTCACGCAAATTCTTAGTTCTGTCCTCCAAATTTTGCTATCTGTATTTTTTTACTGGAGCAGTACAAGGAGGAATTTCCTATCTTATTTTAGACTTGGGAGTGTTGGGTAGGAAAGATGCAGTTTTCATTTTGCCTGCAGTTTATACGTACAAGACAAAAACTAGCAGTGTGGGGTGCTGGTTTGAAAAACAGTTGTATGACCCTGACTTGCAACAGATCTGCAGCCATTTACTTCTCTTCAGTTGTCTACACCGTGGGCACCCTGCAGTTGCTGGGCACTGCACGGAGCACACTGGAGTGTCCTTACAGTAAATGGAGATTCCCCGTTAGCAGCTGGAGGTGCAAGGTGTCTGAGGCAGGGCTGGGCTGGTCCAACGCAGCCCAAAAGACAGCAGAAACATGCACTGTTCACAGTGTGCATTTGATTTCCTTGCATGGGTTTTTGGCTTATCTTCAGATATTACTGTCAACTTTTGCAGTCGTAAAGACAGGAGGTTTATTCCTCCCACAAGATCTGGAGTGACAGCCCCATGTGTGACACTAACCTTTTGACAGAAAATTGCTTCAGTGTCTCTTCAAATGAGTGTCCTAGCAGCACAAGAGAATCTGGAGACAGCGCAACCCAGAACTTTTGACAGACAAATCATCTAAAAAATGTGGGATGTGGCCCTAAGCTAAAAGGAATGAATTATTTTGTCTTTTTTTTTTTTTTTTGGTGGAGAAAATAATTCCCTTGTTCTTTTCTTTAGCAATTTGCATTTGAATAGGTGGATCTGTTCTTTACATTACTTTTGAAAGCCTGCATTTCCCAAATTCCTATTACACCACTGGGCTTTCAAGGACAGGAGGGAAGCCAAAACATTTCCATCTAATGCAAACATGGATTACTGGAAGGATGTTCTCATTTTTTAAAAATGCACTGGGAGCAAGAGCCAGGTTTGCTAGCACCTTCTCTGAAAGCCATTGCTTCCTTGGCTTGCTGCATGTAGAGAAAGAAAACCTCACCAAAAGGAAAGGGCAGAAGTTCCTGGAACGCCACAGCCTGCAAAGAGAGCTGAGGAAAGTGCTACCAGGCAGGCAAGAACACCCACAGCAGCTGCAAGGAGGGCTAGCACACTGTCTCGCAGTGAAATCAAGCACACTGATGGCTGGAGGCCCTTTCCCATCAGTCTCCAGTTAGTCAGCATCCTGTCTGTATCAGTGGAAGTCCATCTCCAAGATAAAAGATCCAGTGCAAGGAGGGAAGATATATAATACCTCCTATGTTAGCGGAGCTGAGATTTCAGCTGCGACTATCTCCAGGCAAATCCAAGTTTCCAGATGTTCCAGGTGTGGTTCCAGGAGGCATCTTCAGTTCCAGGAAGCAGATCTCTGTGTTAGCACAACCAGTGTCCAAAGCGTTTCTTCCTTAGAGTCTAGATGGAAACTTCATGTCAACCTGAACTGTTCTTCCAGCCAACAGTTGCAGCAAAATCCTGAGAAGTACTGATGAGCTGAATGTTGTCATTGCGTATATGTATATATACATACGTATGTATGTATAATAGATGTGTGTATATATAAAAAAATATATAGTGCCTCCACTTCTCCCTCCCTCTGCTCCCAAAAGTTTGGGGAATCTGGGGAGCTAGTCAAACACAAAGTGAGAAATCTCAGAGCATGCTGCCGATGCTCCATCCCTGAAGAACTCATTACATGCCAGTTGCTGTACTTAGGGTGGATAGGAAGGGGGATCTATTAGAGAGAAAAAGTACAGAGTGGAGTTAAGAAGCATTTTTTTTTTCCTTCTAACTGCTGTCCTTTTATCTGTTCTCCTTCTCATGTTTCTGGGCTTTTTTTTTTTCTTCTTCCTTCTCCTTCATCCTATGGAAGTGGCACTGAATGCTGATGAGATAATAAATGGTCCAACCCCAGGCAATCATTTTCAGGTAATTAGTTCAGCTACTGAACTTCTAAGAGTCATTTTCTTTCACCTGCCGAGCCAGAAAACTTGGGTGGTTAGTTACCCCATCACTGCTGAGAGGTCTTTGGGGAAGGGGCACTCAGAAGTACAAGTACTTGAGCTCCTGGATACACTATGCAATCTCTAATTAAGCCTAGCCCTGGCCTAGATAGTCAGTATTTTATTTACTTTTTACGAAATTCCTTACTTGTGCCAAAAGCCAAATGTCACATCCCAGTAGGACCAAATCTGGGATTTGTTGTAAGCTTCTGTGCACAATCACACCCAAGATCACAGATTGGTTCAAAACAATTGGAATAGCACTACTTTAGGGAACTTAGGGGTTGCCCTTTTTCTGTTTCAGAATAAACATTTCAAAATTTCCCTTGGAAGGGAAGTTTGGAGAGGGAAATCATGGCATTTGGTTTAATGAACCTGACAGGTGGAGCTTCCAGCTTTCCCCTTTCCCAGGATGCTCACCCTCCTCACCTGCCATCGAAGCCCAGGGTGCCAGGGCGTGCGGAGTTCCCGGCCACACAGCCTGAAGCTGGGCTTTCATGAGCACTGGGCTTTCGCAGCGCCCAGCCCTGCAAGAAGGAGCCCGTAAGTCCTAGGGTTGTTGAACCTGGAGCAGGCTGTCTTGGAGCTGCAGGCCCCGAGGGCTCCAACTCCAAAGCAGTCCAAGTGACGGAGAAGCCCTGCATCTGCGGACCCTGGAAGCCCACCAGGTGAAGCAAGCAAAAGCCTTCCTGGCAGGCAGGCAGGCTTCCAGGGGAACCTTTGCCTGTGTTTCACTGGCAGGTCCCCAAACCTGCCTAGTTCCAAGAAACACTCTGGTTCCAACAATTTGGCATTTTCCAACAAAGATCTCTTCCATCTGAGAATTCCTGCCCGGCTCCGGTATACCCTCATAGCTTCAGGGGTGACCTCTGATAAAACGAGGCGAGATTTGGGCTTTTGGGTATATAATTAGCTGCTTCATGGCAGAACACGCAATAACCAGGTCTGCGGACAGGGAGAGGAAGTTCTGTGTAGGCGAATTATGGGGGCTTTGTGCCCTCCCCTCCGACGCTGGTCAGCATCAAACGCAGCACACAGCAGTAAATAAGCCAACTGTTTGTCTGCTTTGGTATTGGCAGTTCATATTTGATACTCATTAGATTCAAAAATAAAGTCAAGCATCCTGGAAACACACAGAATTTATCAGGCACCTCTGTACTTCACAAAGCAGCAAAGGAAGGATGCAGCCACATTTCTTCCTCCACACACATCATCTTCAGAAAGTTTTGTTTTAAATCTTCGTTTTACAGTCCCACTCTTCCCCCCCCCCCCCCCCTTTTTCTCCTCCTAAAGTCACCTTGGGTGACAGATGTCACTGGGCCTCAAAAGAGCCGCTTGGATAAATCGGTAAATAATATTCATGAAATAGTACGTGCTAGCATATCCCGGTTTTCTTTTTATCCGTTCTAACAATACCAAATTCCTCATCCCTGAGACTCACATAAAGCTCACAACAGAGGGTTCACATTCAAACTCCAATCAGCAATTCACAAACTAACACAGAATGATCTAGCTGATTTCACTAGGGACCTCCATATGGTGATGAAATTTATTCTGAGCCATGTTTAGGTTTTGTAGTTGTGGGCACCATACACAAACCCTGAGAGAAACTGAGATTTTTAAAGCTGAGCTGGGAATTTACTAATACAGCTCCTACTGAAATAAATGGATGGTATTTGCCTTCAAAATCTCAGTCATCCTAGAAGTCGGACAGAGTCCTGTATCCTGCCTGTTTATTTCTCAACCAAACTAAGGGTAATCTCTTTCAGCCTTTCGAGTCTCCAGTTCACTACAACAATTTCCCAAGGCGTACTTTTTTAGACAGTACTTTCGCTGTTATATCCTGGAGGTGGACATGTCTTCTCCAGTTGTCATATTTTTAACCTAGACATTGTTCAGTTGGATTGAATTGTCAAAACGCTATAATAGGGGATTCATATTCCTCAACGCTTTGAAGCATGTAGCAAATATACATTTTTATAGTATGGTAGAGGTGTGAAGTTTGTGTGGCTTGTCTTCAAAAGAAAATAACACTCCAGATATATTCTATTTTTTCTCCCTACAGTTTGAAAAATGGATTGATTTTTTTCTTTCATTTTTGCCTGTTTAAGTACAGGACTGGAGTTGTTTTTTTCTGTATTTTTCCCTTCAGACAGCATATTTTCCTGATGGAACTCCCCTCCCCCCAATACACAATGTGCTTTTCTGATTTACCAGCTCTAGCATTTTCTCAACAATCATGTGAGCAAAAGCAAGGACTGAATATTTTTAGACACTAGAACTAAGCAGATGGCGAAGGATGTAGAAGATCAATAACTCTAGTTTTTGTAAAGTTTACAGTTCTGCTTATTTCAGTATATTTCAAAATGCAACGAGAAGAATATAAAACTTCATAGAATGAGACGGGAGAAAACTGCACTAGCCTGGGTGCCTTGTATGAGAACATTTTTCAAGCCGTTCTTTGAAATCAAGCCATGCACTTGCTCCAGCTTTAATTGTGAACTCTCCCTTTGTTAATTTAATTGTACTCATGTTGCTGTTTGGTAAAAGGTCTTGGACAGATGTGTGCTCATCTGACATTCTTCCAAGCATGTCTGCGTGGTCAAACTTGAAAGGTTTTTGGGAGCTGAAAGTCATCCCATCAGGAATCAGAAACAACACCATCTGCTTTAGGTGACTAAGCACACTTCAAGAATAGCCATCTCCCTCCTTCTGGGCTCAAGCCTCCACGCTCCCTTGGGCTTTTCCTGCAGAGCAGCTGCCCTTTGGAGGTGGAGAGGAAGGGGAAACCATAAAAAAAGTTCTGGACACACCACAGTTTTCACTACCACTCCAGGAGCCTGAGGGTTTAATTGAAAACAGGGTGGAATCAGGCAGTTGCTCAAAAGCTGGTGGCACAATGCTGGAAATGGGATCTCCTGGCCCAAAGTAAGGGCACTTAACAGGAGAAACCAGTGTCTTGTTTTGTGACCTTGAGTTAAGTCCCTCCATCCTTCTGTGCCTTCACTTCTCAGCTGCAGAACAGGGCAGCACAACCTCATTTCTGTGCCTCCTTTCCCTTACAAACAGCAAGGCTCGCAGGGCAGGCACTGCGTCTGTGACCCTGCAACATGTGGGAAGGTGTGTTGTTACAGCCCACAGGCATTAAGTAGAATCCTAATTCTACTATTCTAAGCCAGTCACCAGAGCAGCAGTTGACAGAGGTCGGAGGAGACAAACCAAATTCCCCCAAAGTCACTAAGACAGAGTTCACATTGGTGAGTGCGTTCCCGGACACTACCTGGGGGGGCTGTGGGGCTACAGAGCAGGCACGTCCCCCCCTTCAGCAGTATCTGCTGCAAGCATGGTGTGAGCGGCTAAATGCCAGAGACAAAAAGGCTGGCAGGCGAGCAGATCCTGCTGTAGCTTTTCACCCATGGCTGCTGACCTTTCCAGCCCTGCGGCTTCTGTTCGTCAATGGGAATGCCCGCACCGTGCTGACGAGGAGGAACTGACCGGGAGCCCTTCATGCATTTCCCTGAACTTGTAACACAGCAGTCCCTAAAACCAGGGAATGAGGACAGGGCCAAAGAAGACCAAACCACATTTTGATGTTTTGTTTTCAACAGACATAAGGCAGCTGAGGTTTACGTGGTATTTTTAGGGCCTGCGACATCCTCAAGCTCTTTGTGCTTGGTGCTGGCAAGGCAAGCATCAGACAGCTGCCATCTTGTATTTGGCAAGGGCTGGGGGACTGGAGGGGCTGGGACCAGCGAGGCTCCTCCCCTGTGCAGGAGGTCAGGAGGAGACACCTGGGCCAGGGTGGAGATGCTCTTCTCCCACCCACTTTAAAGAGTTACTGTGTGGTTTCCAACTTCCAGGCAGATCCTCACCACCCAAAAGGGGCCCCGCTAAGTGTCTCGGTGCCACCTCTAGCAGCTGTCCCTTCCACCCGAGCAGTGTCAGCCTTGGAGCCGGGCCAGCATCTACGTGTGGAAGCTGTTCCCTCCTCCAACCTTCTGGACCTTAGGCAAAAGAGCTACTAAATGAGCCATACTGACACCAATACTGCAATCAATTTGTTAATAAGGATCAGAGACAGACTCTGTTGCTGGGAGGAGGAGGAGAGGGGAAAGGAGATCATTATTTTTAATTTAAATAAATCAATATGTTAATAGGGGAAAGGATGCACCCCGCACAAGGATGGTGGAAGGGGGAAGGCAAATGAGTACAGCTCTTTTTTTGGGGGGGCGGGGGGGGGGGGGCACCGTGTAGTTTCTCATTAGCCTGGGTTTAAAAAAAAAGAAAATTATTTAATACAAAAAGAGTGGGAGTAGACAACTTTAAAAGTCCAGTAATAGCAAATAACTAATTATACCTGTCTGAGACTCAGAAGCATGCCTGGCTCTTTTCTTTCTTTAAAACAAATTAAAGAAAAAGGAAAGCTTGATTCCCAGGAGGGCTTATCTAAGGCCTCTCATCTCTAATACACATCTAAAGGGACAGGGAAAATATCTTTTATCACTTAAATCTCCCTGAAATTTAAGACCAGCTGGGAATTTTTTTATGTGGATATGATTCATTAAATTCATATCATTCCAAAGAAACCTTCCTGCCGGTTTATCTTTGCCACTGCAGTCATCTCCAGAAAAGCACAGTTTCCTGAATGTTGTCAACCTGGACAGCTCAATTTTTGGCTGAAGGTTAGATTTCATTCGGAAACTATGGAACTGGCCCCACATTTTTCTTTTCAGGGAACTGGTATGTGCAAATCATTCTCGAAGTCAACTTTTTCCCCTCTGCTGAGACAATAGGAAAATCCTGCACCACCGTGCCGCTTCTAGCCATTAGGCTTCTCAGTCCTGAGAGGTGGGGTGGTTTTATTTTTGCAATACATTTCAATATTTATGCATTGTATTTGGGGGTTTAGCGTCTTTGATCAAATATAGGTACAAGAGCTCTGAAGGCTCAGCTCTGAAAGCTGGCTCGGGGAGCAGCCGCATCCAGCTTCCGCTGGGATCAAATGCAGTAAGTTTGTATTTCAGCAATCTTTAGAGCTGCTCTATGGAGGAGTGATGTACGAGCTGATAAATAGCGGGTTGTGCGGAGTTAATATCCCAGTATAACGTGCAGCCGCTGAAATGCTCTCAGCAACGCTCCACGGAGTTTTAGCAGGGAGGAAAATGTATGTTTTACATAATGAGCTCCTTCACATATAGTGCCACAAAAGTTACTAGGGAGACGGTCCGTCTTAAGCGCAAAGAAAAACAAAGGGAAGTTCACGTGGCAAGATTGCTCCTTGCTGGCTCCGTCTCGTAGCCGATGCGGAGGGTGGGGAGGCACTTGCAAGGGCGATAGTTTGAAAAGCGGTGCTGAGCCCGGGCACCCAGGCGGTGGGGAGCGGGAGGCTTTGGGAAGAGGTCAGGCGGAGGGCAGGGTGGATCGAGTTCAGGGGTGGCTGTGGAAGAAAGGACGCGCGGCCCCGACAGATGCTAGTCGCGTTGTTCAGCGCGCTGTTGGAGGGCACGTGAGTGCCATGGTGATGGGTGCGCTCTGACATCCCGAATAAAGCAGCCCCGAGATGGGGGGGCTCTGGCGAGGGGGAAAGGGGCCGTATCCCAGCTTATGTGAGTACTTGAAATCAGACTGCACCTAGCACTCCCGAAATTAAAAATAACTTCAAGCGATCGCATAGAAGTAAGCAACCCAGAACTCCCTGAATTTATCCCAGGGTAAAAGAGCAAAGAGTTTTCACCCTGGGATTTTTCTTTTCTCTCATCCATTAGGCAGACACAGCTCTGCCTTTTGAACAGCTCCGTAGGACATGGCTGAGAGTGGGAAACTGTCCCTGGACTCCGCTTTGAATGCTTCTTTCCCCAGGCAGGTGCCCGGGCACGTCCAGCTTTCGTGTTCCCCTGGGTGAAAGTATCATCTTTCCTCTTTCCTGTTTTGCTCCGGAGCAGCTCACAACTTCCCTGCATTTTAGTTCTACTTATAACTCGCAGATTTACAGTTATATTTCTAAGGTTCAGAAAATTCAACTCATGCAAATACTCTTCTGTTAGTAAAGGCTATATTATCTGGTTTAGATATAGACGCAGTCCTTTTAGATTCCAATTAGGGCTTTTACCACATTTCCAAAATCCTCACAGACCTCCGCTATCTTGAACACAGTGAATGTGATTAAAAGTATCAGCTCCTCTTGCCAGATTCCTGTGGGAGTATCAGATCTAAACTAGATTATTAGACTAAAACCCTGCTTTTCAATCCAACCCAAGTTAGCAGTCGGGATCCTCTGGTTACAATTTGAAGCTATCATCAGCATTTAGGGGCCAGACTCGTACAGGAATCACCAGCGAGAGCTCGTGCCACAGATTTACTTTGGCTTTGCAGCTCCTAAACGCGATACAGCTCTCTGCCGATCTCCAAACGCAGCCAATAACATAAGCTAGCAACCTTCACTAAATATTCATAAATTGCTATTTTTAAAAACCCTAGCAAAACAAGAAAAATTCTCCTGGTAGAACAGTTCTCAAATTTAAAAAAAAATCTCTTTACTTATTCAATAATAGCTTTTGCTTTAGGACCTCAAGCTGTCATCACAAGAACAGTTTTTACCAGTGGGCAATATCTTGCTGCTGCCTTTAGACCAGCAATTAGAACAACTAACAGATAGTCCAGACAATAGCCAATTTATCTGCAGAAAGGGAATTTGCATTTCTCGTTAGCTACCTTATATTAAAGATATACAGTATCATACAATAATTATCACTATATGAACAAATTATGATTCTAAGGTCTTCAGAGCAGTGACCTTCCATTTTTATAGTGCACCTGCACAAAAGCTTTTAAGCTGTTTACAATGTTTTGAGCCTCTTGTCCGTAGCCATAGACTACTCCTATGATATAATTATCAAATGATTACATATATGTTATGTATAATTAATATTAAATAATATATAATAATAATATATACACTAAAATATATTTACTAAATATTAAATTATATATTATGGTATCTTATGCTTTATACATTATATCTTAAATTATGTCATATATTGTATATCATATTTTTTAAAAATATACATACATAAAGCCAGCATTTCACATGTCTCCACACATGATCAGACATATATGCACCTGTGTGTATTATGCATACATATGTCAGCAGCGTGCTATTAATCCGTAACAATATTTGGGACTGCTGTTTTTTAAGGATATGGTTTAAAGGAATTTCCTTAAGACATATTCAGTAATTATATAAATAAAATAGATTCTGAAAGTCTACACTGGTATCAGGTGCTTTCTGTTAAGAAAAGTACTATGAAAAAAGTATTAGTAGCTGAACCTAATTATTGGTTATGAAAGTCATTTCATTTCAAACATCCTATTAACTAAAATCCATACATAGAAATTATTGGCTGCTTGCATCAATCCCCCTTATAAAAACCGGCAAAATCCCTTTGCAAAAAAAGGGAAGACTACAGCTTAAACCTTAAGTACTTCAATAAAAATATAAGATCAGTTTCATCCCAAAGTACAAATCCCAATCTCCATCTAAAACTGCCTGACCCTAAAATATATTCAGAGCTTGTTCTAATCACAGGAGATGTATTCTGAATAGGACAACCCTCTATCATCTGCTAAGTCTCTTTAAGTCATCGTTTTCACTGTATCTGAAAAATTAATTCCTTTTCAGAAATATTCTCATCTTCTACTAAAAGAAAAAAAAAAGCTTTTTTGATGTAGAGTGACAGGATTATGAAGTGACCCTTCAGGTCAGAAGGAGACTTTTCCTTTTCTCATCAAGGAAATCAATTTCTAAGTCCAAGTCTCTTAAAATAATATATTCTTGTGGCACGCATACAGCTTTTTTTGATCTGCTATGAAAAGAATAAGAGGTAAAGAGGATCAGGGGTGGCGATGGAATATTATAATCTGCCACACTCACACATCAGCCTTTCACTAAGTAATTCCAGATAAATTGAGGATTTACATATTTAAGATTAAATGGGGAAAGAGTAGTGATGCATAAATAGAAGAATACAAAGATACAATTTAGGGAAGTTAACTCTTAAAAACTTAATGTTACTTGATGTTTGATACCCTTCCCCTGTCCCACCCCATCTTTTTTAAAGCACGTAACGTTTATTAGGAAATAACCAGGATAATCTCTTTTAGATCAACTGAGCACAAACACAGATGCCTTAGGGTTTCTCTCCTCCACCCCTCCCACCTTCACTACTGAAAAAATACCAATTACCATGACAAGAAACAGTTAAATGCCTCCAAAGACACATACACACAGCAGATGGAAAACAGGAGGAAACCAGCTGGAAGTGTGTTTCCCTTAGAACTGTTTTTAACAGCCTGTGCACAAATAATGTCTCACTAATACGCAGATAAAAATAAAACATAAATATTTAAAAGGTGACTGGTCAAAGCAACAAGATGGCATTCGATATGGGAACTTTCTCTTTTCCATTACCTTCCGTGTCCATACTCCAGGTAATGGTTCAGAGACACCCTGAACCAGGTCTCTGATTCAGGGAAGGTAACTTGAACGTGAAAGCTCTGGTAATGGCCGTAACCTTTTGGTACTGCTATTTGCAAGGCACGCGGGCTTGCCTTGTTTTTTATTACCTGTTCAGCCTTTGCTTTTATGTTGAGCTTCCTGTGTGGAGGGCTTCCCAACGCTGCCTGCTGGCGCCGCCTGCCCCAGCTGAGCTCCAGGAACGGTTGTTCACACCAGCACAAGACAAGGAGGCCAGCCCTTTACAAAATTCCTTCTGCTCTTGGGTGCTCAACCAGAAGCATTCTAAAGGAACTCTTTTGCCAGAAAATACTAAGCACTTTCTGATAATCAGGATATTTTTAAGATGTCCGACATAGTAATCTGAGATCCCTGTAATCCATGTTTACCACCAAACATCTTGGCCTGACCCCTGCAGAGTCCACACAGCATCCATGTTCCCTTGTACCCCTGTGACTTTGCCATTAGGGAGGGCAAAATCAGTGGAGATGAGGAGACATCGAAATGCTCATGCCCCTTTCTAGCTGAAGAAATGCAAGAGAGGACAGGAGAAAGCACAAGCATTGCTTGCAAGAAACACGAAGGACTTCTAGCACTACAACCAGGGCAAAGGCAGCTGCAGGGGACAGTGGAGATGGGAAGCCTACAGTTCTTCCCTAGGATTCCCCAAGCCAGAGGCATTTGTGATATATCCTGCTTGTCCTGTCTTTGATCTTAACAACTGTATTAACAGCTAGAACAATTTTAAGCAGTGTAGATGGTTCGGCCATCACTTATTTAGATCCCTTCCTTTGCAGTCCCTTCTCCACTGATTCTCATTGGGCAGCCCTCTCGCACTCACCAGGAATTCAGCAAAGCACATCCTTAGCTGGTGTTAATTGGTCTAAGTCCATTTACTTCAAAGAAGCTGTTCAAATGCACAGTGCCCAGAAATTTGACCCAGTTTCACTTCTCTGCATAATGTGGTCTCTTGATGGAGGAACAGATGTATTCCTTCTGCTCTGGGTCTGAAGCTTTAAGTCATTCCACACGTTATTGAGAATCCAAGATATCTGGATTTTTTTTGAGCGAATAAATCCTGAACATTATGACTTACTCCAGTGAAAGATGCTGGAAGCTCCAGAACATAATACAGAAAAGTAACAGTATGTCATGCTGGTCCACACAAAGCCAGAAAGAACTAGAAAATCCTCTCAGGAGACATCTAGATGACAGGGGAAGGCAGGCGAACACATAAGCACCTGGAGGAATCGTGGCCTGAATGACATGAGGCCATCAAACACGCCCTCTAGACAACTGCTTAAACAAATAATCAAGAGTGATTTGGCCCAAATAAGGTTTTACTGATTTGGAGCAGTAAAAGATGGTTGCACGCAGTCTGATGATTCAAGGTAAAACATAAAGATGTTATTTTATTTAATTTTTTTTGTTAATTATTTTTTACAGCTTTTTTCACATGCCTTCAGAACCAAGAGATGTGAGTGAGCGCTGGCCCACACCACTCTCTGTTTAGGTACAGCCCCAGCCTGGTTGCGGAGGGCAGCTGTAGCACAGGCAGTGCCAGCGAAGGCAGTGGGAGGTAAGGAAGGAGGACGAGTAATTGCTGGTCTGCGAGGCAAAGATGGGGAGAGAATGGTCTTACTCAAGTGGCATCATGAGGGTCGGCAGGTAAGGATGAGCACTTCTCAGAAGCTCTTCCTGTTAAAATTCTGGCAGCACATCACTTGGCTTTACCAGAATATTAAAGATAATTTTAAAGTCGTTGTTTTTCAGTGCTCAATTTCCTTGTTAAAAGTCTACAGAAAAAGAAAGATCTGTTTCCTCTGATGTTTCTTTCCCTCCATGAATGAACTATACTTTTGTCTGTTTTTATTTTTGTACTGCCATATTTATACCTAACACCTTCAAACACATATTATTTTAGAGATCTGATACCATCTAGTGTTATTGCTGGCTTTTCACATCTTACACTTATCAAGTAACCACAGTCAGCAACATGTCAGAGTTCAACCCTGCATCACGTCAGTAGTAAAATAAAACCTGCTTCCCACCCAATATCTATATTTACACACCCACAGGTGGGTGGTGAAATTTACAGTTCATCTAGGAAATTTACTCTCCTTTAATCTCTGGAAATTAGTTTATCTGTATGTATATGTATCATTATCATCTACTGCCTCACCACTGATTTATTTCAGCCTCTGCAGCAAATAGGCTGGGATTATTAATAACAAGCACATATATTTATACACAGCCTATGTACAATCTTGGGTGCGCTAAGGTCAAGGGTACATTTACTTTGAAGCAACCAATATTTCACGCTGGTTTTCAGTGAATTAGATGAGATTTTAATTTGCAAATAGTAGTGACTGGTGCAAAGTCTTCCAAAATATTCATAGTTACTAAAAGCTGGTGCTGTCCAGGAGGGAGATGCTTATATGATTTCATACTAAAAGAGGACCAGATCAACAAGAAGAGCCAATCTCCGCTGGACAACATAGTGTGTTCATCTGTTTGGGTACAATGAGCTTTAAAACACAAAGTGTTGCTGAACTGAAAATATGCAGAAATACAGTATATCCACAAAGGTAAAAAAGAAAGAAAGGAACAGTGTGGTTAGTAGTATAAAAGATGGTGGATTAGTATCCATGGAGACTCCCTTCTTTTCTTTATTCACCCAATATGTACAGGACGAATGGTGATTTCTCTACAACATCCCAACACTGCCTTAATCTGGACAGACAGCAAACACCTCTGTAGCTAAAAGGGTAACTTGGACTCCATGGCCCTTAGCTCAAGGCCCCTCTTCTTGTGCAATTGGCACGGATGTCAGTTATGACAGTAATTTCTGCAGCAGGGCCACTTGCCTCCTTCAGAAGTAGACTGGTGGCCATCAATACTTTTAAGTCACTCGGCAACCTAGAAACAGTGATCTACAGGAGGTTCATATTTATTGCTACCCCTTGCAAACAATTTACTACCTCCAAAGGAAATTATGCTTTAATGATTAAGTGCTTCATTGGAATCAGGGGGAGGGGAGTTTATTATTTCATAGCTTTGTGGAACATAGGGTATTTTTCAGCGTTGTGTTCCACTTGCTTACGTATCACTGCTGGCAGTGGGTACTAAATGCTTTTACACGCTAAAGGTGTAGTTTTCTGTAATGTTTACACATGCTAAATACCCGGGGCTAGGAAACAGATACCTGTCTTTTAGGAGCACTCTTCCAGGCAGCCCTTTTTATTTTACAGGCCATGTGAATGAGATCAGCTTAGAGAGAAATTTTTGTGCCTCTTGTGCCCTAGTAAGAAGGTAAAGAACAAGGAAAAGAGGGAGAAAGCCTATCTAGGCAGGAGAGCTTCCAAAAAATGAGGTGTTGGCATATGAACTTCAATAAATTTTGATATCGGAGAAACAATTCAGCAGGTAGAAAGAGTGGCCTCATGCCTCTATTTCTGTCAAGATGTATGGTTAATTTATAAAACAACCACTAAAAGTTAGCACATTTCATATGTCCCTGTCCACACTTGGAACAAAACTGCGTTGAACACTGAGTTAGCTGAAGCATGGCAGCTACACTGCATCTCCCCGAAGCAGACCTGGCCATATCCTCCAGATATTGCTGCACAGTCAATCCACGGCTTAACCAAAACGGCAGAGTTGTCAGCTCACACTACAGCCCATTCAGATGTGGCCGCACCAGTTGTGAGAGCAGGCATGATGGGGAACTTCAACTAAAATAACATGCTACCAGTTGTAGGGAGCTCAGTTCCCAGGAGCTCCAAAGAGGCTGGATGCAGCAGACAGGCTGTCCCAAAGCAGGGGGAGGGATACATGGTTTTGGATACACCCGTGTCTGTCATAGACCCCATAGCCCACTTTGGACCCCCCATCGAGAGGCACACAAAAATGCACTGGTACTACTTACTTCAGAGATCTTTAAGAGTTTACTCAAACCAATTATACTGTAGTAACACAGAAGTTACAAAGACAAGAAAACGTCGATAACAGAGAGGGACAGTCACAGCCTCAGGGCCAACTGCTAATGAGAATTAGCAATGCATGTCCCTATGCCTATTATCTAGGAACTGAACAACACTAGTACATATGATATGACCCCAAATGTATTTAGTCTTCCACTCCTCAGCTTCATTTCCCCTCTAGTTTCTCTTCTGTTATTCCAGTTACACCTTTTTAGTCTCCATGTTGTGCGTATCTCTATGGTTATTCTCATTCTCTTTCGGCCAGTGCATGTGTAACATCTCTGTTGGAAAGTTTTCAAGAGGTAGGCTGTGCAAATAATGTATTTTGTTTTTTTTCTATAGTAACATTTTTCAAGGGCTAAGAACTGGCTTGGATATCACCTTTTTTCATTTCTCATGAAAAAAATGTTGACAACTCTTATTTTGAAACACTGTCTTATCAAAGACAAAAAGAAAAAGCAGCTGTTTCACACTCTTTGAAGCAAACCTGACTAAAATATCTAATCTTTTTGTTCTACTTAAATGTTCTATTTTCATTTATATGACAAGAGGACTTGGGGCAACCCCTCTCCTTTGACCTGACATTAGATATTTTTTTAAGTGACATCTGTTCTGGCTGAAGTCTTGAGGAATTCTAAGCCACAGAGTTCTGTCATGTGAACACAGGACTTTGATGTCACCGGCACGTACAGCAACAAACATATTTATAACAGTTTTTTGACGACAGCGGTTCAGTCTACCTCAGCTGATATCCCAAAGTCAACAACATATGTACATTTTCTTCACTCTTGTAGCACACGTGGGCTTTTCAGCCACAACTACTTTCTATGTTTAAATTAAACATATGATATAGCTATATACTGAAATGCTTTGCTTGTGAAAAGTTCCTTGATGGACTGCAATAATTATTTGCTTTCACATAGTTTCAGAAGGTGTGTAAAAGCCCCTCTCAATTTGACACTGATACAACTTGGTTGTCTTTTATTTTTAACTAAGAAAGCTCTTAAAGTATCCTTATTTTTACTGCTGTTACTATATTAGCAGCTGAAATGTGGTTATCCCTTTGAGATCCATCTATAGTTATCTGAAATGCTGTTCTCAATTCATTATACACAGAAACAAAGATACAAATCCAGTCTTACAGTCTCATTTTATATGACAGCTCTCAGTCATGTGGGAAATGTGTACCATCAAACTGTATTTATTATAAATCTATATTCAAAGCTTGTCCTATATGAGTATGTGGATTAGAAAACATGTTTCCTGAACATGTCTACAAACGCACAGTCCAATCCATATTCTTTGCCCTAATCCAGATCTAATAAAAATGTTCACAAAATTCTTAAGGGTTTGCTGCCTTTCAATTTCTTCCCCTCAGGTGCTTCCTTCCCAGGGGACTGCTTGTTTTAAAAACAAATCTATGAGTCTTGTTTTTCCTAGAAAATCTCCAGATAAGCACAAGTTGAAATCGCTTTTTTTTTTTTTCATCAAAGCTATTTCTTTATATCTTTGACATTGTTTTTGTTCTTTTAAATTAAAGGGGGAATCTGTAAACCTCTGCAACTTCAAAGGACTGAATTGCAGCTCTGTCTGGGAAAGGCCATGGTTTAAGGCAAAGCTTATAGCTCTGGAGTTGAACACGCGGGCCCCCAGCTCACACCACATGTAAAGGGCTTTCCAACCCCCTGCATTAACGGCTCGTTTCTCTGGGCAAAGGTGTGGCCACCCTAACTCTGGAACAGTCCGGTAATGTGAAGTCACCTGTTGCGTGGACAGGGTCAAGGGAGGGAAAGGGAAAATGTGCCATTTTCCATCACTTCCCACCACTTCCAAATTTAGAAGTGAGGCAAGGTCTATGGAAAAAAGGCACTACCTCCTACAACACACCTTGACTCTCTTCTATCATTAGAACATCATGGCTACAGTAATATGACTGTTACGGGCTTAGAAGCAACAAGAGTTTAATTACCCAGATATTCAGTGAGGGAATCTTCTGGGTTGTTGCGGTGCATTCAGAAAGACCTGCTTTAAATTAATTTGAGCGATATGCAGCATTCCCTGTGAGAGGCACGCTGCTTTGTTGAATTGATGCAGACCCCTTCTCTCTAAGGTAAGAAGCACATTTGCACGTGCTGACAGAACCCACGTGAAAGCCCAGAGTTGCTCAGGGCTTTCTTGACATGTTTGCATAATTGTGGTTTTTCAGACCAAAAGCGGAAGGTAAACTTCATTCATGCCTGACCTGCTGGCCTTCACAGCTGGAACATGTTGGGAATCACTTCTGGCACCGAAAAGGTTAATTGTCTCCTGCTGTGAGGTAGGAGTCTAGAAAAGGATACCACATTTGGTGGGAATTATAGTAAATGAGGTTTTCTTTATAGCACTGCTCATTCTCAACATGTTGAAAGGGCATTAGTTCACAGTCACTTTCTCTGGAATTATCAAATCTGCTCAGGAAGCCTTCATTAGGATATTAAACAAGACTTAATAAGTGAAAGTGATTTGCATCGCTGATAATCGTGCGCATTAATCAAGCAAGCTTCTGTCTCTCCCTCTGCAATATGTTTCATGTTCCATTGTAAAGCCTCTTTAATTCTGTAGGGCTTCTTAAAAGGGAAACGTTACATTTAGAAAGCCATTTTTAAAATGATTTACTTAGCAAAGATCACTATAAATAATGTTCAACTCACTCCTCAGCTTTAACCATCAATATAATTAATACTGAGGGGTTTGTATCAGGGATATGGACCAGATGTGTTCCCATTTATCAGATATAGATTGCACTTACTCTAATAAATGTGTTTTCATTCTGAGTAACTTTTGAAACCAAATAACTGCATGTGGCACTTTAATCTGAAGTCACAATTTTAGGCTAAGGCATTTATTTCTCATGCCATGGGGCACCATGCAAGCTTTCACTACATCATCCTACACGCCAGAGTCACACCCGCAGTTCTTGATGAAATTGTGTGGCAAGTATCTCCTACTGTTCGCTAATTCCAAGGTAACTTTGCATGATCTGCTCTTAGGGGGTGATGCCACTTCTGTAGAGCACAGCCAACTAGCACGGTGTAATTAATACCTTAGAATTCTCCAGCATCTTCCTTCCCAGGATCCCACAATGTGTGTAAATAGGCTTAATTTTCAGAACACCCCACAAGACAAGCCTTTTGCACACAGGCAAACGGACACTCAGGGGGTCAGTGTTTTTGCCTACACCAGCAAATCCTTGAGAAAACAGAATTAGACTCTTAAAAAGTCTTACTCTGCTGCTCTTGCCACTAGCCTGCACTAAGCCAGTGTTGGCCGCCCCCTCTAACAAGACCCCACAAACACCAGGAGGGCTGTGCACACTCACAAGTACCACCTGGATCCACAGCCGTGGGAATATTTTTAACAAGAAAAACAATATCGATATTACTGTTCCTCACTAAATGTCTCACCAAGGATAGCCTTAAGGAAAATCTTGTCAGAAGGATCAGCAGGCATTGTGAAAAATGCGGCAACATGAAAGCCTAATTATTGTTTATAGCGCATCAGGAAGGACTGTGGCTATGGTCTGTAAATACACAAAAGTGACCAACACTGTAGTCTAAGCAAAGAATAATATTGGTGTCAGGATGAAGAAAAGAAGCACAGCATCTAAACAAGCTCACCCCTGGGGGTGACCTCTTATCCACCAAAAATGAGATAGAACAAGGAGGTGCTTATGCATTTATTTAGGTGTCCAGATCAGAGCCTGAGCAACTACGATTGTGTTAGGCTACCTGTGATACATCTATGCTTCTATTTCTGAAGAGGAGAGGGGGAAATTGCTGGTGGGAGTGCAAGGTCTGCTTTTTCTGCAGGTCTGATGATTTAGTCCAGTCCCTGGGAGGAGCAGCCGTTGTTTCTCATTACTTGCTGCATGGACTTTTTGCAGTTGTCCTTACTGCATTTCATGCCATTTACATTCTCCCGAGACCTGAAAGCATCATTTAAGAAACCATCACTAAAATTAAGACCGTGAGAGTATTTATTGCTTTTAAGGAAATGCTGCTTGCTGGAGATCTTGTTTGCATTCACTCAGGCTGAGCACATAGCTTAAATGGAGCTAAAGAGATGATGTTTCTATAAAGTTGTGGAGACTCAATTCATTCTAATGGCCTGAAACATGAATTATGTGTCCTGCTTCGCTACCTTCATGGTTCAGTAAGCTGCTATAGCTCAGATGGAACCATTTATCTGAAGAGAGAAAGGTGTTATTCCCTGCTTACTGCTGATTTCCTTTTATTTGTGTCTATATATGTGTCTATGTGTGGTGTTTTCCAGATATCAGGTGTTAAGCTTCATAGGTCTATCTGAAGAGTTTTCTTTGTTTTCTAGAGTCTGTTTGAGAAGATCAACATCCAGTAATTCTTTTCTGTTTTCAGTATCAAGTTTTATAGTTGGACCATTCACGTGGGTGAGAAATTGTGCCTCTAAGCTTTGAAATCAGTTACGTGGATTCACTCTGACAATAACCAAATGGGAAAAATATTTCAGTGCCCACTAATAAGACCGCAAATGCAACCGTATTTTTTCCTAACTGCTGTACAAAAGTTTTAAATTTTCAAAACAGGAGCATAAAGTTTAAGCTCCCAAATCAATGCTTTGATGTTTAAACGGATTTGGCCATTTATTTTTCAAGTATGTTGGGACTTGTACTGGAGGTCAGTGCAGCAGGCTTGCCTGAACACGGTCCATTACCCTCTGCAGCAGCAGCAAACATGGAACAAAGGGACCCCTTCATTATCACACACAAGGAAAACTCTGGCAGAAGCTGAAAGAAGGTAATGAGTATATCTACAGTGAACAAATATAGTGCCGTACGAAGATACCCAAACTAGCTCTAATTGACAAAATGTGGTTTCTCTACATGGCATTGCACTGTGCCATGTAAACATAGCCTAAACCTGTGTTTACAGTGGTACATTCCCAGGAGTTCTGGGTAAAGTTAGCTTTAGGGCCAAGACCCCCTCCATCTTGCTCTAACAACTGGAAGACTGGAGATAACGCTAATGATATCCCTCTATTCTGAATTATTGTTGCCAACTGTATCAGTCTTAAAGCCCCTACTCCTGGGATCATATGATTTGCTGAAAATCTCTACTCTCATTTAATAATAAAAAGGTAATTTCCATCAATGATGCAGAGGAAGGCTTGGAAGCATGACCAGAATATGTCCCAAAACCTCTCCTCTCCTGCCAAAAAATCCCTCTGAGGTAATAAAAGGAGCCTAAAAGGTATTATTTTTAATCTTCCGATATTTAAGCCAATGACATAATTCTCTGTGCTGTAGCATCTTATGATTTTTGAGCACTCAGAAGTATTAATAATGCAGCCTAAACCAGATATTTGTGAAAAGAGAGCACTAAACAGCATAAGGAGGAGGCACATAAGGCCTTCAAAATAGCATAGCAGGGCTGGGAAGGGAGGTAGGACGAATGGACACACACGCTGTATCAGTACGACTGAATAAAACAGGCCCTCGATGTTTCTCCGTTCAGAGGCCAAGTGGAACAAAATGGCTGGTGCCCATATATGTCAATTTGCTTTCCCCCAAAACAGGGTGGCTGTGTTCAGATTGCCTACTGGGACTAGTCCCTGGCTAATGCTGGGGAACTATGGCACTGTCCGGGAGAGTGCCAGTGGCTGCCAGCTAAAACCATGCCAAGAAGCTTGCTGAGAGCTGAACAATATAGATGGTCACATACAAGTGCTCAAACCCCTGCCCAGCCCCATCTTAATTACTAGTATAAGCTCCTGGTATAATAAGAAGGGACAGTTGCAGAGCTGCTGACTCGGGTACCTGGGGAATGGGGCACCTGCAGAAGCTCCGACCCAGTGGCAGGCGCGAGGGGGCTGCAGGATGATGGAAAGGGGTAAGAGAAGCACGAAGTGAGTCAGCGTCTGGCAGGTGAGAAAAGGAAAGCACGAGGAGCCAGCAGGCAGCGAAATGTGCAACTCTCTTAACACTAAACTGGAATGACTTCCTGAACAGAAAAGCATAACTGCCCTTTTCTTTTTGTTATAAAACGTCACTACATAGCTTCAGTTTCCCACCACGTCTGTATCTTAGCACATGTAGAAGTTTCCTGATAAATATAAGCCTTACTAAGCCAGACTGGCATATTACCCTGAAAGAATTCCATACCAAGTTTTAATTTGATCTTTATCTGTCACATTCAAAAATCAGGCAAGATGATACCAACCAACTGCTTTCAGGAAAAAGAAACCAAAACGCAAATGCACAAGAACTCATCTATAATGAGATTGTTGATTTAGGCTTAATTGGAGCAAATGCTGTTATAAAAGGCATGTGTATATAATTTCTCAGACTGCTAAAACTCATGAGTAATACTGGTGTCAAATACAGTTCTGTATGATTTTAAAATGGAGGAATATGTCCAAATACAGGGCCTGACTCTATCTCCATTGCCTCTAACTTAGGTTTTCACTCCCTGAGAAAAAGATGACACATTAGAGACAAATACTTACTCCAATTTGGAGGAAAATTTGGATGTTAAATTTTTGGGCAGGCTCATCTCATGATCTGAGGCCAAGTCTAGGAAAATTTTTTTATAACCACAGGGCACAAACACAGAGGGATCTAGTCACAACCATTTTTATTTAGTGGAAAAAGTGAAGCAGAAAGCTCTGGCCTTTGAGACACAGGAGAAAGCAAGGAAGTTGTTTGAGCTAACATAATCAAAGCACCCAGACTCTGCCAGAAGCCTTGGACATCACCTGTTTTTAACTGTGCGGGCCAGAAGGTTGGACACAAACTGCAGTAATTGCTTTCAGAAATTATAGAAAGCATTCAGCAGTACTTCTCATAGAACATGAGTCTGATTCTGGTGATCATGATGTGGAAATAAGAGGAAATCCTTTCAAGGTTTTGTGCAAGCATTGCCATGGATTCTCCCAACCACCACCTTTCTCACTGTTATGCATTAACTGATGGCTAATCTCTGTTTGGTGGCCCAGTTGCAGTGGGATCCTTTCTCACGAACTGACTGCTCTCAGAAATCCCACTCCTCTCCCCAGAGGCACCTTCTGAAACATACAGTAGACAATAGCTCACTGGTAATTTCTCTAATGATGTGCCAGTGGTACTAAGATACTTGCCTTCTTGCTGGAAGCACTTGGATAACCTGTCAGTGTCTGTTATGTTACCATGTCATATCATATTTTATGTGACACTGCCTACAGGGCTGCATATATGGAGTTTCATGAGCCCCTTTACAGTGGTCGTGGGGGGTGTTTGGAGCAATAATATTTTTTACAACTTCTGGGGTAATTCAAAACACTTTTGGATTTAAAATAATAAAACTGACCTCAAACAGAGACTTGCTGTTGGCCTGATGTATGGTGCATCATGAAAAGGACAAGAAATGTGCCTGCTGTCCTTCACGGTAAACTATCACAAGGATCCAGCAGCCGCATAAAATTGGATTCTGGCAGAGTGATCAACTCATTTGTACTCATCTTTCCTGTCATTTGCCTTGTGATCTGCTTAGCAATGTCCTCTTGGTGAACCTGACATTACATCCTAAATCTACAGGTCTTTTTTTTTTTTGCAGTAGTATTACCACTCACATGCTGCAAGCTCAGCATTGGTGGTGAAAAGTACTCAAGTAAAAGAAAAACACAGATTAACTAATCAATATAAATTAGCACACAACTGAAGTAACTTAATTAATAGCAATGAGACTTCATCATAAAGGCAGTAAACTGAAGGAGAATCATTGTAATCAATTCTTCAAAGTAGGATTTACGGTACCCTAGTACAATAGCAACTGCATCTTTCTTCCTGTTGGAAATGGACTATGTACAGAGAGGAAGGGAAAGGATGAGAGAGGAAGGAAGGAAGGACAACCTATGTTGTTGGCTTTCTATTTTGATGTATCTGAGTGATATATCTTGTTCAAGGAAAACTGAAATACCAGTAAAGACTAGACAGGAATAACCAAAATTGTGGGAGGCCAGAGTTTGAACTGCTTTCAAACCTAACATAAAAAAACCTTAAAACCTTTTATAGATTGTTATTATTTTATCCACATTTATAAGAAAGCTAATCACTGTTACACCCTTAAGAGGTGAGGATAACCTAGAGTACATTCAGGCTGCAAAATTCCTGTGAGGGTGACAGAGACAAGGATGGAACCAAGAGGCTATAAATCCCAAATCCTTGTTCCGACAAATAGTTAATACTTCCCCTCAAATGTGAAGAAGGATGATTTCTCTGGGTTATGTTACCCTTTGGGGATACATAACCTCTTATTGGCCAAGAAATTAGTTGTTCAAGGTGCAAGTGAAGTAACGGGTTCCAGGATGGCACAATGTAGTGAAAAGTGGAGATCCCATATTCATTTATCTGTGATAGCCTCCACCTCTGAAGAAAAATGCTCATTTCAAATATGATTTTATCACAAAAGCAACAGAAAAGACTCTTTTCTTAAATGAAGTTTTAAAATGATTTTTACCACATCCTTCCGCATCTCCTTTTTCTATGGATCAGAACGACAGGAACCAGATGCTAAGCCAGAAAGGACATTGTTCCACCTGCAACATCTGGCTCTTTGGCAAGCCATACGGGAAGCTTCAAAGTTGCATCTCTGCCTCTCGCATGGTAAGGCTGCTGGTCGACTGCTTTATCTTCCTGGATGTAATTTTCCTTTGATTCACCTATAATTCTGAGGAACTGATGCATTTGTATCCATTTTGAATAAGGTTCTGTACAAATGCCACATTTGATCTCTAGGCAGATCCTTTTATTTCCTTTTATATGTTCTTTACTTTAATTCATGCACTAGCTTTACTGCTGCTCAGCTACATCATGGCTGATACTTGCACACACGCCACAGCCTTTTTTCCCTACATGAAGTTAAATATCCAGGCTCTCAGCCATGCAAAACCAAGTAGAAATTAAAATACTTTTCTTAGTATTTCTCCTTGCTGCAGTGAGGCATTTTTAGAGGAGAGGCAGCCTCCTGTTACTTGCTAACATTCCTGAATCATTCCTTTCCTCAATTCCTCCGTCCTTTTCTACCAGATTTTTTCCAACTCTGTTTCTTGTGAGCATTAAATCAAGTAAGTTAAACATTAAAGTAACTTTCAGATGAACCAGAAAAAGCAAGATGACTGTAAGTTAAGACTGGGCATGACTCTCCTCAGAACCAGCTGGTCTAGTGAGGTAACAACTAATTTCAGCTGTTTCCAAGCACTTTGATGTCTAAGTATCAAAAAGCCCTCGTCCCTACAAAATAGTGAGGTAATTGAGATAGCGGAGAACTACACAAACCATGTATAGCACAACAGTGTTCTGGCTGGGCTCTCTAGAGGGAGCTGTGAAACACTCTGTTAATTAATAGGAAAGGAGTAATAATTCATTAGCATTCATTCATTTAGGATTTAAATCCTGATTAGAAATGTATCCTGCCCTACAGCTATCAGTATCTTTTTTCTCTGTGCTGGAATCTGTAAAAGGGAATGCGGTTCCCACCTTCACTCCGCCATTCCCTTCCTCTACCTGCATCAGCTGTCAGACAGATCTATTTGCCTAATTACCATATCCCTGCTCTGAGGTAGGTAACATGCAGCCCATCTTAATGCGGGATAAGGTAAGGCCTAAGAAAATGATTTTTTTCTTAAAGGGACATTTTTTTTTCAGGTTCTCTACCTGGGGCCAACCAAAACCCAGCAGCTGCTTCAAAACAACATAACCTGTCACAGCAGGGAAAGTCATTAGTCCACAGAAAGCAATGAGTACTTTCCAGGACGTGGCCCAGAAGTACTTGCCTCATCTATTTGCTTTAAAGACACTGGGTCAGGCTCTGTTTCATGGTGGATGGACGCAGACCTACTTCTTAGCAAGTAAATCCTAAGGGAGAGGGAACTGCAGCTTTGCCTATGTCTATGTACCAAGCTCAAGGATAAATGCCTTGCAGCCTACAAAGTCATAAAAAGTAAAATTAGTGGAGGTGGAATGACTGAGAATTGCACCAGTGTAATTGGCAAAAACATCTGACCCACTGTGTTCCAGCTTCATGAAAATCAGCAGGAATAAAGGAAGCCTATGTTTTTCTGAATTTAAGTTTATTTGAAAATATGGGCAGAAAAGTACCCAAAATTTGTTTTGCCTTTCTGAGTTTTAATGATAATTCCACTCTGAGTCAGAAAAGCTGTATTTTCTCCAACCTTTAGAAATTCATTGACATGAAAGTTTCTAGCCATGGCTATTACATTCAGTAACACAGGAAGCTGCAAGTGAGGTTAAGTCCCAGTTCTCCTAGGTACTGTATGAACTCAAGGTAAGAGATGGTCTCTCATGCAAAAGACTAGCAGTAAAAATAAGACATACAGAAAGTGGCAATGGAAAGAGAAGCATAGAGGTGAAGTGACTTAATAAGGTTACATAGCAGAGCTAAGAGTAGAATACAACTCTACTTGTGCCTTCTTAAGTACCCACTAGAAGAGGCCATAGGCATCTTCAGTGTTTCCAGGCAGACCCCCAGTATTTGTTACCCTTGACTGGATGCCTTCACTTGGTCTTTCTGCAAAAAAAAAAGTCCTTGGTCTGCACTTCACAGTGTTGCCGCAGTAGTTTACAATTATAAATAGCTACAAGTGAGTTTGAGCTCATTTATTATTTTTATTTTACCCATTTTGCACATTTATGTAGTTGGCTGTATAAGAATAGAAGTATAGGTGGGGATTTACTCGTTTCTCTCTTGCAATCTGTACAGACCACCTTTTGCAGTCTGACAATATGGCACCCATGGTTGATAATCTGTGAGGCAGCCACAGACAGTTTGTGGAGAAAGCAGTTTTTCAGTATTGTTTGCTTGACTCAGAAAGAAAATAAGAACCAAATATGATCTGAGAGTGATAGCTTCCATGGAAATCTACACATCCTTTCCTCTCTTAACAGCGGAGAAGCCAAACAGAAGTGCAACACCTCAGGCTTCTCAGGCTGACAGTGAAAAACTTAACTCTGCTCACTTCACACAACAACGTACAGTGAAAAGGAAGGCATGGGTGTCTCTGGTTGTCAAAACCTCATGGAAGAGCTAAAGTCATGATTGCAAGCCTAGGAGTAAACAAATAAATGCTATCGATATGTATGTATTAACACGTACTTTAGAGAAGCGGAGGGGAAGCACTCCTAGCTCCAGTGGATACCAGCAATCACAAATCACTGGGTAGGTGTTGACTGGTGTCAGGTAATGCCCAGTCCTCTCTGGCCCACCTGCAGCAACCACCTGTCTCCCAGCCTTCCCCCTTTTCTTTCTGTCCAAAGAAACCAAACCGGAGGTACCAGTCACTCTTTTCCCTCAAATTGCCCAATTAACCAGTGTAGTCAAGTTTAACTCAGAGAGGCTGTTCCAGGCTTTACTTAGCTTGGTGACACTTCTGCTTCAGATCAAAAGGAGTATTCTGAACCAAAATCCACACCTGACTTTCTAGCCTGACCTAGAAGCAGATACTCTTCTCCCAAACCTTGCCTCTGTCCCACTGGGCTCTGCACACTTCTGTCTGCTGCATCAACTTTGCCTTGCAGCAGGGTATCACCAGGGAAATGGAGTGGCCGTGGAGAAGAACAAACATGCGCAGGAGATGCCCTTTGCTGCTATGATCGTTATCTGAAAGATTCATTAACTCTGTCAATAATGTCATGTACCACACAGTGCTCTCCAGTATCTTGAGGAAAGGTCACAAAAAACAACCTAGGAGCTGGGAACCTAATGGGTAAGATTAGACAGGATAGAAGGCATGGCCAACAGCGGTGAGAGAGAGATGTGAAAATCAGACATGCAAAAGAGGCGGGTGCAGGCTTCCTCCAGAGTCATGACTCTGAAGTGCCAGTGAAGCCTTTGCTTCTGACTCTTCCCTAATGCTGGCAGACTACGTAGAAATACGGATTTTTGGTCAGACCTACACTGCCTCGCTAGCTTTACAGATGCGCCTTTCCTCTTCTGCATTTTTAAGCTGTGCAGCTACCAAGATAATTTCACAATGTTGAGCTTTATCTTCTGAACAAAAGATCTCATCTTGTGTCCAAAAAGACTCACTATTTCTCTCCGTATATATGATTTTATGATTTGTCCTTCCTCATTTACAGTAACACTGTAGTTCCTTAACGGTCAGAAACCTAGGGCCTGATTTTCAAGTGTCAAGGACCATGAAAAAAATAATTCCCTGTGAAGTGAACAAGACCTGTGTGTGTGCTCAGCACCTTTGAAAACCAGGCTCTCTTGTGCTTAGCTATCAAAATGATTGGCACCAGGCATATCCCTAGACAGTGTGATCTATATAAAAGTATTCCCCCTTCAAAATCTTGTCGCTAATTCCAAATCACATTCCTTCAAAACCCTGTCAAAAATATATTAAATTTCTAGATAATCCAGTCCAGCTACTCTACAGAAGGACAGCTTAATTCACCCTGTTCAACCTGGTTAGGCTATTCATATTCTCCATTCAATTAGGCCAGCTCTATTTTTGATCACATCAGCACCAGAACAAACATCATTTCCCAGATACGGACTTAGGACATTCACCTTTTAATGTCTCCACTCAAACTCTGCCGTTTTGATGCTTTTTCTCTGTTCCCCAGTCCTCTTCCTACATTTCATATCATTTTCAAAGGATTTCTTTCTATGGTGCCCTGTGAGACTTTCCTCCACCGTCTCATGGAATGCCTCAAAAGTGAATGGTGATTTGCCTTCTCTTCGGTCATTATCCTTTATGTGTACATTTGCAAAATCAACAGCATTCTCTTTATGAAGGCAGTGACACTGTTCTTTCATAAACCACTATTAATATTTCTTTTGTGTCTGTGGTCTTTCCCAGGAAAAATGGGATGACAGAAAGTGTCTCAACAGCGGTTAGGGAATTCTCCCTGTTTTTGTTGAGTGGGCTTACATCAGGCAGCTTGCATGTGCACACCCACCTACAAGCATATATATTTTTATAGCAAATTCAGTCCATCTTGTAGATGGAAATCAAAAGGGCTACGCTGCCCTGTGACACATCTACCAAATACCCAGGAGAAAAACTTGGCATTAACCTTCAATAAATGAATGGATTATATTGCAAATAATAAGATGGCTAAATATAGGCACAGTCTATGAATTAAACATTGCCTAACTTTGCATGATGCTAATTTATTTTGGCATATCTTGATGATTGTGCTGTGGCTGTGTCCTTCTGAATGCTTTTTAATTGTCCAGTGGTTGTCCTTTATAATCCAGCTGCTGGCTACAGTAAAATATACAGTAATCCATGTCAACACTAGATACACAACTGCACACACATTGTATACCGGACGTGGATTATGCTTTGTGTGGTACAGGTAGACAGACAGGCACACATGTATACAAGGCCTCATTAATTTCAACAAAAATAAAGGAAAATTCAGTCTATTGAACTGATTAGAAATACCGTCAGTAGAGTAACTGTTTGTGTATAATATGACTGTAGACTAAAGCTTTATTTGCATTTCCAAACAACAAAGCATTAGCATTCCTGGTACAGAGAAATGTTATCTTAGGACTAAATCTCTGTATTCGGCCTTCTGTAAAAACTAGAGGCCTCCACCAAGATAAAAGCAACCTTTATTGAGTGCTGTACAATGACAGAGGAAGAATGAGCCACTGCTCCAAAGGCAGTCTAATGTACAAAAGAGATGACAACAGGTAGAAAGCAAACACACAGAGAGACAACGTGCCCAAAGTCCCAGGTGCATGGCGGGTATTCAGCTCCTGTAAGCTTCTGCTTGAAAACAGGATGAGACTAACACCAGACAAGAGACAGGACAGCCATCGGTGGGAAGGCAGATGCATACTCTGCTCTGGTGAGACCCCACCTGCAGTACCGCATCCAGCTCTGGAGCCCTCAGCACAGGAAAGACATGGAGCTGTTGGAGCGGGTCCAGAGGGGGACCACAAAAATGATCAGAGGGATGGAACACCTCTGCTATGAGGACAGGCTGAGAGAGTTGGGGTTGTTCAGCCTGGAAAAGAGAAGGCTCAGGGAAGACCTTATTGCAGCCTTCCAGTACTTAAAGGGGGCTTACAAGAAAGATGGGGACAAATTTTTAACAGGGCCTCTTGCGATAGGACAAGGGGTAATGGTTTTAAACTTAAAGAGGGTAGATTTAGACTAGATATAAGGAAGAAATTTTTTACAATGAGGGTGGTGAAACACTGGAACGGGTTGCCCAGAGAGGTGGTAGATGCCCCATCCCTGGAAACATTCAAGGCCAGGTTGGACGGGGCTCTGGGCAACCTGATCTGGTTGAAGATGTCCCTGCTCATTGCAGGGGGGTTGGACTAGATGACCTTTAAAGGTCCCCTCCAACCCAAACTATTCTATGATTCTATGATTCTATAGGAACAATTACCAATGAGAGAGGCTGGTTGAAGAGAGAGAATTCGAAGAGGAGCAAAAAAGAGCCGAAATGCCCCGTTGCAGGTTGCAGAAGGCCCCACGCCGAGACAGGAGGATGTGCTGAACCTGCCCCTGGCTGGGGTGCTGTGAAAGGGTGCTCATGCCATGGCAGAGACATCCCTATGTGTACGCATAGGGCATGCATTCACTTAAATGACACTTAGCATTATGAGCACCTTGGTATGTACACGGCACAATCATTTATAGCACGGCCAGTACTATATGGCATATGACTTTGTCCTCACATGTTCATTTCAAATACAGGTGCACCGTAAGCGCCGTGCTCCTTTTAGCCAGAAAGGCTGTTTGATCCATAAACACGCTTTTCACTCTTTTGCTCCTCTTAGAAGCCCATCTGTGCCTCAGAACTAATTCTTGAGTGGGACTTTCAAATGCTCCAAGGGTGCTTATTCCCCTCTCCACTCCCAGAGCTTTACCATATCTGTTCTTCTCCAAGTCAGAAAATGCACCTAAGGAAAATGTGCCGATACTTTCACACGAGACATTGTGCATATCACTGATGTGAGGCTGACTGTTCTGCTAAGACATATAAATTCAGCCTCTACCACCTTCCCTGTACTCTAAATGGACGGTCACCTGGAAGGAAGCCGCAAAATTAGGCAAAGAAAATGTATTTACCATTGGTCACTGTTAGAGGACACATAGTATCCAAGCCATTACAGCCTGTAAAACCTCCTGGACCAAACCAGGCACAATGTGTTTATTGCCCTTCTCCCTAAATGCATTTATGCAAATCTTGCTCAAGTTTCTCAGGTACCAATATCAGTGGCTTGATTCATGTCAATGAGGGCTGGAGAGGGCTTTGGCCCTTTAAAATTTGTCTTTGGCACTATCATTTTTACCATGTTTTTCCTGTTATTTTCTTTCCAACTCAAAATATGGACTATTTCGTCACTTTAAATCTGCAGGTAAGAAGATTAGCCAGCTTTGGAACATGGAAATGTGCTTCTAAGCAAGTGGCAAGCACCACCTCAAACACGCAGCCCTGAAAGATGTGCTCAGTAAACTAGTATGATTTTTTTTTAATAAAGAGATGAGCTTGCCATTGCTCTCTCTTGTGTAAAGCTCATTATGGAAGCCTGTTTCACCAGTTCACCCCCATGTTTACCAAAACTGTATACTGAGAGCTCAGAGAAATAAAAGAAAATGCAGAAGTATATAAAATAATAAATATTGGAAATTATATGTTTAATTCATACAGCAAATTACCAGAGATTACTTGTACAAGTAGCCTGCAATGTCCTTAAAAATATTCTTTAACTGAGGAAAAGTTTTCTGACCTTTGGAGGAAATGCTTGCTTCTAGCTATGACTAAAAAGAGATTTCCTTCTTTCTCTGTTGTGTTAAGAATCTTTTCTTCTTATAAAGAAGGCACCACAGTGGTTTATAACTGTCATAAAAGCCTGCAATCCTTTTGAGGTTAAGCTACTCAGCTATTCAACTTTTACTACAGAAACTTTGAAATTCAAAAAGAAAAAATAATGTAAGTTTTTGAAGGACATGTGTTGCTGTAGGTGATCCTGTTAATTAAAAGTGATTGCCTGCTAGGAAATCATACTTTAAAAAGTTTCATGAATTTATTAGAACCCTGAAGGTATCTTTGTATGCACAGGGCTTTACATGCCATTTATGCAATTTTGTTTCAGATCTGTTTAAAGCTTCACTGACGCTCCCTGAGCAGGGAACAGCACTGCCAGCATTTGTATGTATTTTGGCTAATTGAATTATGTGAAAATACATACTAATGAAGCTTTACCAGTGATGTTTGCTGAAGATAGTTTAGGTCTCATTTTCTTCTATATTAGCAGCACCTTTCTGTTGCAGATTTACCTTTTTGAAAAGCACAGATTCCTATAGCTTTTTGTGCAGAAACTAAGTCCCATTTTTTGCAGTGTTATTCAGAAAGTAGCTATATGAATGTATATGTGAATGTATGTCAATGGACATACAGCTTGTAACAGAGACGAAAAGAAGACAAACAGTAAACTATGATTTGAGATTAAAATATACTAGTTCATTATTAGGAGCGAACTATTTCAAATGCAAAACTAATGAACATCTATTGTAACAATTTATTTTTCCTGTTACTAGACTTACAGATTGTATTTTAATTGGTCATTACTTAATTATCCATTTCTGCACAAATCCATCTGGCACTGTTCTTATATAGACTTTTCCTCAGCAATGCTTTGCTACCCCTTGACAATGGTGTTTGAGGAATAAATGATTGAGACAGAACAGTTGTTTATGGTGTGTGGTTTTTTTAACCTGAACCATGGGAAATATCAAAGCTGAGGTATATGAATCTATTGCACTTGAGATGGGTGGGAATCCAAATCCCTGTGCTCACCAGCTGACTGCAGGTATCTCAAGTTTGTCACTACTTCACAAAAGCAATCAGCTAATTGCCTAATAAAAATTGCAACGGGGTATTTGCTCTTCACATTTTCTTTTTCAGGTCACAGACATTAGAAAACTCTTTTTTTCTTTTCTGTCATGTAATTTTTGTACTTTATAGTGTATTGCATAAACTAACCCAATATGTAGGCAGCACCCTGCCTTGGTGTAATATCAAATACTGAAATGTCAAAAGGAAAAAAAAAATCCTCTGTGACTCTTACCAGCCAAGAAAAAAAGAGCTGAGGAAAAGTAACAGGAGATTTATGAAAGTTCACCGTACACTTTGATGAATGTGTGGGCAGGTAGTTTTGCACATGCTTTGGAATATGTTGTCTGTTACAGAGAAATTTATGCATCCCAGGATTGACTTGGAATGATCAGTGTCGGGGAGTTGTTGAGACTTGACTGGGCACTTGGTAATGTTAGCGTTCATCTGGAGCCGCTGTGCTCTCTTTTGCTGAGCTTTTCCAGATTGACACCATTTTAAATAATATCCCAGTGTAGCTATAGACAATGTGCATGATTTCAGAAAAAAGCATATTAATAGCAAGCAGGGGAAACTGTCATTTAGTATAATACAACCCTCCTCTTTAGCTCTAGAGTTCTTTTAAATTATTGTTCTTTGTTTCATAAATACTGGAATTTATTTTTTTCAAGCTGGGCTTCCCAGGCTATTTATGAAATTTAATCACAGCACCTTTAGAAACTTAAATATTTAGGGTTTGCATGTGGGTGTGCATGTGCATGCACTTCAGAGTCAAAGTTAAAGGCTTGAGAGTTCTGTCTATATTTTACCTTTTTAAAGTCAGAATCTGCATTTATCTGATATATCTACCAGCTGCAGCATGGACAGTTTGTTATGTAATGCATGAATAAGAGATGGATGCATTTGTGAATAACAAAGCCAAGAGTTAATACTTTAGAGGGGAATATAAAGTACAGTAAGAAAAGCAAATATGCAATTTTTATCAGTCTCCCACTAATACTGGTACTGTCGATCTAGACTATAATGTCTTTGAGGATTAAATAAATGTGTCAGTTCATCTGAATGACTGAGTGAATAATGTATTAATGTGCATTTGATGTGCACATTTACGAATATGTATCTGCCAAGCCCAGTAAAAAAATCTCCTTTTTTCAGAAATGATACCTCTTGAGGCATTAGAAACAAACAGGGCTTTTCCCTCAAGCTCTTATAGTCCCTCTTCACCCTCCAAAGTAATCAGATAAACATTATTGACATGTCAGCAAATTCATCATTAAATAATCTCCAACTTCCATCACTATAATAGCAACGTGTTTCAGAAAACTTAAATGAAAGAAGCCTGCAGGTTAAGGGGAAGACTTTGTTCAGTCATGCAAGACATATACATAATGTGGAAGAAAGCGTCTGAAAAGATCCTGAGCCTTTTGAAAAATCTGTAACTTCTGACCAACAGAAAAGAAGCATATTTTGCATTTTGTCTTATTTATCTGTCATGCCTCTCTGCTCAGTGCTAGTATCTTGTAACTGCTTCGGCAGCAGGAGTCACGGCCAGTTCTACTACAAGTTCTCTGCCACCAGTACACACTCAAATACTCACCAGCTGTTTTGCTCTGAAGAGAAAAAAAAAGACAACCTGGTGTTGTTACCAAATGCCAAGACCCTAGTTGAGATGCAGACACTGTCTCCAGGCTCCCATTATGTTGCTTCAGCCCTGAGCTCTGAAGAGTATCGATAAGGGGCAGAAAATAAAACAGGGAAATCAAGAGACACTGAGTAATAGACCTTTGAATCTTTGTTATTGTTAGATTTACAAATAACACAAACTGGTTTGGGTAGGGAAGGGAAATCAGTTTGCAGTTCAGCATTGGCCTTGATACAATATCATTTCTCATATGTGGAAAAAAGCATATTTGAACACTGAGAGTCATCCTGGTACAATGAAAGTGAATAAATCATGGCTGCTGTAGTAAAGGGTCAGCCTCTCCATACCCATGTAAAAGGGTTAGCAGTGTTCATGCTAACGTAAAGCTTTATCCACCTGAATGCATAGTGTATTATATGTGCATTGAAAAAGAATAGTTTTGTGTCCTGAGTATTTTCCATCTTGCAAGATCCTCTTTCCTTTGTATCAGGCGTTTTTCATCTCTCTCTATATTTTGCCTGCAGCCAGTAAAATCTTATGCTTTTGAACCCAAATGAAGATTTACACAGAAATTCTGGATTTTGAAAGAAAAGAAACTCCAGAAGCTGAAAGCCTATTTTGTGTGGATGTCAGCTTGTGCACGTTTGCATGCAATTGTTCAGCCTTCTAGAAAGAATGGATAGTTACCTGCTCTTAAAAATGTCACCAAACCCAAAACATTTTAAGCAAGGCATACTATGCTTTACTAAAAACCAAAAGGATTTCACCCTAAAGGCTCATAACTGAAACCCTTTCCTGGAAGAGATGCCTGGCACTCATCCAGCCGCAGGGCTTGCCAATCTTTGTCCCTGGGTACTGTCTGTCTCTGAGGGATGTCTGGGACTGCTGCGCCTTTTCCTAAGTCCTTGCTACATCACTGCCCTTTACCCATTCCAACAAAACTGTGGTGGCATGGTAGTCCCACCTCCCTGTCCCACTGGTGCTAGCTGCTGTCGTCCCCAGAGCAACAGGCTTCAAAATGCAAAATAACTGGAATAATCACAAAGTCAGTTTAGGGCAATTGTTTTAGATGCGTTGCAGGCTCAGATGGACAAAATTGCGTTGCTTGGCTCAGATCAAATTTTCAGCATCTCTGTACAAAAATGAAAGCTAAAAATAATGTATTCAAGGAAAAACTGTGGTTTTGCCATCTTTGCATGTCTCTGTAAATACATGGGCTTATTGTGCCACTGCTGAACCTGGAACTCAGTCTTCCAAACACATCCTTGGCTTCAGGTAGGGTTGTTATCTGCCTGCTTTCCAATCACACTGCCCAGTTTGGCCCACACATAGACTGATCTGTGCCTGCACAGCAGCCCTTTGTCTGAAGTGACTTGGGTTTTGTATTTCCAAGGTAGCAACCCTAGATGGAACAATAAATACTCTTTTCTGGCAACGTTTTTCTCCTTAAGATGGCAGCTTGCATCCAATTATTTTTAAGGTAGTCCACTGAAGCAGGCTATTGCTTTGAGGCAAAACCACACGGAAGCCAGCTCTATATGTGGTTCCTGGGTAAAACACACCATGATTTCCCACCAGACTGGTATTACAGTAGAGATTTAATCCTTTCCCAAAAGATCCATCTTTCTTGAGCCTCAGTTCCAACCAGTAAAGTAAAGGATGGGTCATCCAGAATTAAAAAAAAGAAAACAGACGTGGCTCTTTGCAGCTTGCAGTCCTGATATAACAGCCTCCCCAGCCTCTGGGGGATCAGGTAACAATGGGGTTTGATAATACTGCCGGAGTTTATTTGAGGGATGTTGACAAGCCTAATTGCTTGGCAGCTCGGAGCAGCTGTAGGGCCCCTGGCTGGTCTGAGGGGGGGCATTAACTCTTGGCTTGCCTGTGGGGTTCCTCATCACAGCTGAAACGCTGCCTGAAAGAGGGTTACTGTGACACCCAGCTGTGAGAAACACTCCTGGAAACCATTCGAGTCCAAAATATGGGAAGCGACTAAGAAAGATACTGCGAGGATGTAACGGTACTAGAAGAATGAATAATGGATTTTAAATGGATAGCAGGTCTAGAAGTGGGCTTTCTGCATGAGTTCTCTGCACATTTAAAGTAATGTGCAGCAGTGTCATTTCTTGCCATAGAAGCTTTTTCCTGTGTTATCCAGATAGCTAGTTGCCTGAAAAGAAAGAACAACCACGGCAAAAAAGCCATGACAAATCATTTCTCTAACAGAGACAATGAGTCAACTTCCCTCGTCACTCTCCACCATTTATTTTTACTTTTCACTGAACTTTGATTTTTAAAGCAAATGGCAAGAATATATTTCATATTCTACTGAGAAGCAGAAGTGAATGGGGAAACATAACCCAACACCAGCATTGCTGACTGTGATATGTTAGAATCTGCATCATTTCCACTTTGTGTTCTGCCCTAGTGGAAATGGGTCGTTTGCAAGTCTAGCAGCAGGTATATAGCTGTAACATGGCAGGGTAAAGTTGCTGTGGGAGTTTCAACTGTGTATTTCTGCATTATTTTAGTGAAAGTGAAGTCTCCATTTTGCATTAGAGCGGCGGTTTTGCAAACAATGTAGTTATCTGATGTGGAAAATAAAACACACAATTGTACAATTGTTTTGGAACACAATAAAACTGCAATTCTCATTATGCAGTGACCGTTTAATACACAAATCCCTGAATTATGTCTTAAAATTTTGGATGACTACTTGGCATTTCACCATTTCATGGCTTGGGCTAGCAGAAGTCTGAACAGCCAGAATTTTAGCGGAAACCAAGAAACCTGCAACTCTTCACCATCACTGCCAAAAGGTCTGCATGGTGCTAGCCACAATGTCTTGCTTTTCTCAATTCTGTGTCAGTTGGGAAACAATCCTTAAAATTTGGCATGCAAGGGCAGCTCTAAGTCAGCCCACTTGGCACAACTATCCCAGGCCCAAAGGGTTTCTAGGATTGCTGTCTTTCAGAGAGACCCCAGCTGTGGCATACAGTGTTACGACTTCTCCCTGCCGTGTACATGTACTGTCCACTTTTCTACCTGGCCCAAAACATGTGTGTCATCTCCCAGTAAGTGTCAGAAGGAAACATATTCCTTCCCCTAATTATGAATCTCTTCTCCTTGATTTTATCCTTATTTAAGCCTTTAGGATAGTGTTTTGAACCCTGCAACATTTCTTCATGAAAGCAGGAGTTTCAAGTCTGTATCATCTGTATGTTCTGTACATAGGAAAGATTTTGTTTTAATTCTTTTTACTGACACTGGGCCTTCAGTGCAAGGGTTTCTAACATATGAGCTGTAAACCCTAGGGAATCTGTGAGCTATTTCTAAGTAATGCCTAAGAAAAGCAAGTATATCACATACTAGTTATATTTTCTTTGCAAGCATCTAAACATTCACTAGAAAAATCTTCAAGGGTTACAAATTAGAAAAGGTTGAGAGCTACTGCCTCAGTGTATTTTTTCTGGGAATGTAATTCAGACATGCTTGCCGAAAAGATGACTCCCTGAGCTCTGAGAACACTGAAAGCTTCCTTTGCACAACTCGTGATTTCTTTGTGTTTGTCATTTGGCTTGGATCAGTGAATCCCACACAGTGCATCATTTCTGATAGGAATGGCCAGAAGTGCTTATATATCAATCCACACCGTCTGCTATTCAGGGAATATTTTGGCCACACCTCTCTTTGGTGCAGACCTTTGGATTTTTCCTTTTGTGATTTGCAATGCTGACTTCTATTTTCTTGGCAATGGATAAACTCTGAATATGACAGAGCTATTTTTAGCTGTACATCAACACGTTAAAAACAAAGAAATCATTTCCAGTACCCATATACAAGCTAACGTATAGGAGGAGACAAGATTTTAGAAAGCTAGTAAAGTCAAGTTGTGTTTACAGGCTCTCATGGCTGGCAAGCTAACTGCTTGTTTTGCACTGAGTAAAGTAAAAAATACCTTCCTATCTGTTTTAAATAGTCTCTCCTTTCATCACTTCTATCAGAGAAGAATACTTTGTCTTTATTTACTAGGTGTCTTGTCCTCCTAAAGTGCTGAGAGGATTGATAAAAGCTAATCAGTTCCAGCATTTAAGATACAGTAAATGACACAATTACCATCTGTGTATTAATGTACATCAAGGTGATTAATTTTATTTTCTTCCAGCTCAGTGAAAAAGAGCACAGTAAGGTAAAAGGGGCATTGAATTCCAAATGAGTATTTTCTCCTGCATCAATATTTTTCTTTCACCTGGGACAGTTTTGCTTGTGATTAATTTTTTTGAATGTAGCTCTTAATTCCAGGCAACCCTACAACACGAGCCACCCAAAATGGCATTTATGCCAAGATAGCGGAGGGCCACAAAACTCATTCTGCCAGCAGTGTCCATGTGATTTCTAGCGCACAGTAAAAGCCTACAGTGCTACATAGTGCTCTGAGGACTTGGACACACAGTGCACATTAGAAGTAATGCCTGCTTACTTCTATTCCTTTTGACCATAAACAGTTTTGTTCCTAAGTGGCACGTTAAGGACAAATAACTGCTTGAAACATTTCCAGGTAAATACTTCGAGGCAGCACTAATTTGAAACACCAGAGATCTGCTCAAAAATAACATGAACACCTGTGTAGAAATCCTGCACCTGGCCCTTTCTCCTTATGTGGCTCAGAGTCAGTTATCTGCAATTCTTCCTGTCAGTTGACCCATCCAGAAGATGGGAACAGCTACAGCAACTCCTGCAACAGCCAGGGATTATTCTAGGCTTCATTTGCTGGTGTTTATGAAGTATCTTAAAAGCATGTGGCTGAAGAAGAACTAGAATTTTATTCTGTCATTAACTCACCCTTTGGCCTTGAGCATATTATTTACATTCCTTGTATCTTCAGTGAAATGGTCAAGGGCAAGGGGCTTCTGAGGGATGCACTGGCCGCAGTCACCACGTGAGAGCCCAGACTCCTTCCAAAGCAGGGCAGTCCATTACTGTTTCTCTCTGAAAACATGGGGAAAGGGAGAGCATAAGTGGACATAGCATGGTCAGGCGAGCCCCACGATCTGCCTGCAATCCCCCCCATTTCCCAGCTCTCCCAAGGCAACGTGAAAAGCTGCTTACATGCTTTGGCACAAGGAGCTTGCTCCGAGTAATACGCTGCTGGCCCACGCCTGGCCGTCGTTCCCTCAACATCCCCACAGGCACCAACACTCGCTCTAACTAAACACACTGGGGCTTATGTGTACCACTTAATGAAGCGACTTTCCAGAAAAAAAAAAAAAAAAAAAAAAAAACCAAAATGGGGAGTATCTCAAAAGAAGGGCGCTGGGTCCCCTTGCTCCGCTGGCACACACGGCCACGCTGACCCTGAGGAGAGGTCTGCAACCGCCCCTTCATTTTCGGGCCGGTTCCTGCGGGAGGCTCCCGCCGGCTCCGCCCGAGGAAGGCCTCCCCAGCCCAGGCCGCCTCCTCGTCCCTGCTTGGCGGCCCTCCGAAATAATTCGTGCCGTAGCCAGCAGATGTCAGCAAGTGATAATAAAACGCAGCCCCAGCCTCGCAGGAGACTGTGAATTTGGGGTTGCCCACACCTGGCGTGCGCAGAGGCCTCGGGGTGCGCCCGCACACAAGTACGCCTGGCGAAAGGCGCCCCGCGCCCCCAAATGCTGCCTGCGACGCCCCGGCCCCGCGGCAGGCCGGCCGCTGCTGGCAGGGCCCAGGCCGAGGGGCGTCGTGGGGCCGAGGGGCGCGGGGCAGGCGGCTGCGGGGTGCTGGGTGGGACACGCAGCCTGAGGGGAGCGAGCAGCGGGGTGCGCTCCCACCGGGGGCATCGCCATGCAGAGAAGGAGCCGCGCCCACCTGCAGTCACCTTCCAGCTGCTTTCTGTTTGCTTGATCCCCTCCTAAAAAACGCCTTGAAATGAGGGGAGCTGCCGTGATGCCGACATGGGGCCACCTGGGGAAGGGGGGTACTGCCCAACAGGACACAAAAGCATGAGGTGAGCCTGGCCTGGTGAAGACAACATGGCTGCTACATCTCCACTAATAAATGAAATGGGCCCAAAGCTCCGGTGCTTGGGAGCATTCGCTGGCACGGCTTGTTTTGCAGTATACAAATAGCCAATATGTCTCTGGACCTGCTGATGAGCCACTCTTAAAAAGAACAAACAAAAAAACCCCAACCTATCCCAAAATTCTTACTGCATGGATTTAAGAACCACCTCAAGTGGCAAAACAGCATCGCAGTAATCCCCATATAACGGTGCTTATATCAGTATAGCATACTTTTATATAGGTTTAGATCTTAATATAACCACAGCCAGACGTGGAAATGGGAATGCATTCAACTGAATAACATACTGATCCTCTGCAAAACATCAAATATATCTGCCGCCGCTTTTCAGAAACGCTACTTAACATAAGCAGCAAATTTCATATCAGGACTTTATATCAGCTGCTGGCTATAAGAGTAGTTCAGCTCTTACCATGGTTTTAGTGCCCCAGGTAGTAAATGTGAGCAGGATCCCAGACCAACATCCTGCAAGTTACTTGCTGACTGCTAACTCTATTCTGGCCTCACTAGCAGAAATAAGGGTGAGGTAGCAAATTTTAATTCTTTTTGCACTTCTGGATGAACAACTCACCCCTTCATCAAGGAAACTGAAGCTGTGCGAGTGTTGACAAGGCATGTGGAAAATTGCTGTACATTTGCTAGGATTTTGAAGTAAAGCCTCGCAACTAAGCTTGGAGTAATCTGTGTTTGCACTGAGCTCTGCAGGCCTTCAGGAAAGCAGAATGAAATCCAATGCTGCTGAAGTTCCGAGTGAACCGCTGAACCCTGGAGGCAGGCAGCTCAGCACACACCCAAGGGACAGTGGTGGGTTTAAGTCTTCTGTGTGGCTCTTCGGAAAAATATCTACTTTTCTCACTTGCGGCCACACATAATGTTGTTACTCAGATTTCCGGACTTTACAGAAGCAATCAGATTACAGAAGCATTTGATTAAAAAGCAATGAAGGAAATTTTTTAATAGAAATAAAAGGCATTCGAGTGGCATAATATAATGGTCTGGCCTTGCACCTTTAAAATTGCCTAACTTGTTTTCTTCATATTGGGCCTTCTTTTCAAGTCTCAACTGTCCACAAGGAAATCTCTCTCACATAGCTCAACCCTTTGATTTCACTGAGCCTGTGCATGTGAGCTGGATAACTTACATTTTTTGGCCCCGGTTTGAAACTCCTCATTTCAGGTGGTTTGGAATTATCTGAGCCTGAAAATGGATTGGAATTTATGCAGAAAAATGGTATTTTTCATACAAGTGTGCCAAAGCCTTTGCCAGTTCCACCCCAGCTGTCTGAATTGTCACCAAGCACAGAAAATACCAGCCCCAAAGGAATTGCTCCTTGACATTTACGGGCTGCTAAAGTGAGGTGAGACCAAACCCTTCTGCCCTGGTCCTCTCAGGGAGTTGTCCAGGCAGGGAGCACTTCATCTGTGCTTAAACCAATGAAGAAGGTGAACATGGATGAGAATAAGAATGCTGAAATTCATCGGTGCAAATTCTAGATGATGTCAGGAAGTTATAGGAAATTCCCTACTGTAAATCTATGTATGGAAGGAATACAGGAAAAATAGGCAATGTGGCCAAAGGGGCTGGAGATCATCTAGCAATACCTGTTGCACTGGATTTAAGTCCATTTGGACGGACAAGAAAGTCTAAAACACAGGCCAGATTAAAGAAGCTCCAGAAATACCTATAATTTCAGGAGTTAAGGACACAAAAACATTGCTGAATAAAATTTATAACATCAAAGTTGGAAATCAATAAAATTAGGTTTAAAGATCAACTCATGGTATTTTACATCCTATTATTAATTGGGGTAGCTAATTCTTCAGGCTCCCACGTGCCCATGGTGCACGAATAAAAAGTAACCCAAAGTCAGAAGATATCACTAACATTAATATTTACCTCAATAAAACAAGGCAGAGCAGGTTCCCACGGAGGCTGTTACATAACTTGGTATTTTCTTTCATGCTAAATTGCTATTGCTACAGTAACCCCAAGAAAACACGAAACCAAGGATATTTGCACAGGTGCAGCTGTGTTTGTTATTGCAGGGTTTCTCCCGAGGGCTGCGGCCTGGAGGAGTGGATGCAGGTGCTGGGGGCCGGCAGGGCCCAATGGCCGCAACACGGCTCCCTGTCATCCGTCCCCCTCGCCCCCTGCCCCTTACCTTCCTCTGAAAATACCTCTGTGATGCTGGACTATTTATCACAACACTTAGCAAGGCGGGGCTGTAATTTGAGGGGCTTACTGGTGCCAGCGTGAGTTTTTCCATAGGGCTTCCATAGGGTTCAGACCCAGTTCTTAGGTCCTTATTCACCCATCCAGCTTATTCGCTGTAAATTTAAATGTGTACTTGCAGGATTAAAGCAGGTGTTTCGATTGCGTGGCTGAACAGGGAGGCATTTAAATGTGTGCTTAAATGATTTGTGGAACTGAGGCCTGGGAATCCCTCAATTTCTCCTCAGCGTGAAGGAAGAATCAACAAATGACATGAGAAGTTAGTCATGGAGTTCAGAGAATTACCTTCCCCTCCCTGAAAGGAAATTCAGAGAAGAGGAAAGTAAAAAAAAAAAAAAGAAAAACAAACCCAAAATTCTCCTCTAGCACTTCATTTTTACAGAAAATGTCCCCGGTTTCCAGAAGTTTAATCTCTTTTCCAGTATCCACCAGAGTAACAACCTTTCTCAAAACAGCAGCACAGATGCAATGTCAGATGTGATGTTCTGACAAAGCAGGCAACAACCTTTGCAGTCCAGCAGGAAGAAGGTCAGATCATCTTGCCCCTCTTTCTGCTTGGAAAACCCAATGCCGCTATAAGAACTCTGCTCGGATGTGAAAATTTTCCTTGTCCCATGGCTGCTCTTCTCAGTGTGTGGAGATGGACCTACCTCAACCAGCAAAGCTCTGAGCCCAACAAATGCCTGGCATGATACTGCAGAATGTCCATTACATTCTTTCTATACATTTCATTCTTAGCAATATCCCTGTCTTTTGGCTTAAATGTCATGATCTTCCTCCTTTAATTACAGATATAACCCCAAACCATGAGTTATTTCTCTAGTCCAGAATGTATCAGATATTTTCATTTTTCATAGTGGGATGTTTGACACCAGGAGGAAGAGCAGCATGGTTCTCCAAAGGCACCGTTCAGCATTTTACAGTTCTTTCTAACTTACTATTCTCTATTCACACTATTTAGGTCTTTCACTGTTCCTTTCTTTGTGTTGTCAGATTTCTCTTTTGATGACTGAATTAACTCTAATGGAAAGTTCTTTCAGCTGTTTTCATTGCTCCTGCTCTTTTTTTTTTTTTTTCCCCCCAGACAAAACAAGGGTACATCTCAGCTGCCCATGCACGGTTCCCAACAGCCCGTTATGTCCAGGAAAACAGGGATTTTGGCAATCTCTCTTCACCCGTGGAAACAGAGTCACCCATGGGTTTCTTCAAAATTTTCCAAGGATTCCCAGAAGTCCATTATCACTTCTATCCTTCTCGCCTCCCTCTGACCACACTGGAGTCATCCTGAGTCCAAACCTCAGTTCAGGAAAGGTGAGCACAGGTCCTTCAGGAATTCCAATGCACTGTTCGAGTGCTGATGGCAAATAACTCAATGTGCCATAAGGCATGAAATATTTTATGACTGAAAGCAAATTTTAGTGGGAATCCTCCAGAAACATGAACAGCAAGGGGCTACCTTGGATGCAGTCCTGTCTTCTATCAGGCACTATATGTTGCTAGCAAATGGATGGAGGTATTGAAGTTGCTATTTTGATCTTGATACTGCGCACTCCTCTTAGATTTTGCTTGTGCTAAGCAGCAATCCAAATATCTTTTTGGTTATATTTTAGGAGGTAGTACAGGTTCAACATACACTTTTGTGTCTAAAACAGTAAGAAAAGTTATTCTTTGCAATACCTGGGATCCCACTGCAAGGGAATGCTTGAGGAATCCTGGTATTTAACAGGAGGGTGAGATTTCTAAAGAACTGGCAACGTGGCCAGACTGAAGCAGGATCAAAGAGGAAAGACATCAACACTCTTTGAGACATTGAGGTTTATATCATAAGCCTGAGATAAACTGGAATTTACCTAAAGGTCTGAAGAAAAACCAAATAACTCCTTAGAGCAAAGCTGTCTGTACTCTCTCTTCATCCCATGTCAAGCCTAGTGAGTTCTGTGATTCCTGAACAGCTATTCTACCTGCATTTTTTAAAAAATGACTCTTACAATGTTTATATAACAAATTAACATTTGAAATTTTGAAGAAAAGACAACTTTTCTGTGATTGTATTGTTTGTACAATCTCAGACAGCTTTAAAATTATCAAAGTTGTAGTGAAATATAAGTAGCTACATCAGGCCATTACCATGCAGCTGTCTAAAGATTACAAACGAAGGTAGAACATATCTGTAAAAATAGAAAAATATGGACTATGGACTCATTCTTGTAGAGGACACTCTCAGCTTCTACAAATTTCATTAAGGGCTAGATCATGATACTCTTACCCATGTCAAGTGATGTCTTAATACTTCATTCCAATGGGATAACTCAAAGAATTAGGTATTATTCAACTTGAGAAAGATATCACAATCTAACCTTAAAAGCTGAGTGCTCTTAATGCACAATAGCACCAGGCTCATTGTGGAGAAAATTAATGTTAGACTTCTGAGGTGAATAATATTCATTGTTTTCCATAAATGATATTTTCTACCAAAAAATCATCTGAGAAATTGCTTAACTTATATGCTAAATCCTCTGGGGGAAGGGGAGACTAGCTCCAGTTTCACTGCCTAAGTGTCTGTTCCATTTAAAGGATATTAGCTAGCCAAATGAAAAATGCATGAATCAATCAGCAACAAGGACCTTGATCTCCGAATGAGACAATGCTGAGCTTTGAGATTTATGGTCTTGCTTCCAGAATTCCATTATTTGGAGGAACAACAACAATAACAATGGGAGATGACATCAGAATAGCGAGTGTTCTTCTTTTCCTTTCTTTTCCTGTTGATCACAAGATGCGGACTTCTGTGTCATTCACCCCTGTCAAATGAGTAAATGCTCAGTGCTTTAAAACATTACCACATGCATGCTCAGTTCAAAATAAAATGAGAATGTCGTGAATGGAAGGGCATTATTGCCACTTGCATTTGGCACTGCTGATCAGTTTATCCACAGAGCAATTACCTATTGCTTATTCTTCTCCTGTATTTCTTCTGTAGGCAGAACCCCTTTTGATTTTTACACATAGAAAATGTATTGTTGGCAGTCATACTGCACTGACGTAGAGCAGACAAGGATTTCATTCTAACCACTCGTGATTCTTGTTTTCCATTTCCCTGGACAACTGCAGAAAACATAATGGAGTTGTCCCTTAACTTTATCATACTAACTTTATGATATCTACAGTGGGTGAAGTTCCTTCAGACATTGTCTGCCTGACAAGACCAGCCTAACAGGCTTAAATTCTTCTGCCAGAGTGCCAAAAGTCAGAGAAGGTAATGAGGGGATCGATTTACTGGAGGAGGCAAGAGGGACTCACATTAGCACTGGCTGGACATGGGGACACTCTCACATAATGTGGTATGCTTGTGGCCATACAGCTGCGGGGTGTCCTTCCCCATTCAGGTTGGAGTTGTGCATCTTACTAGTGAGAAGTAAATCCTGTTTCAACCTGATTGCACAAAGTATGTGGAGAACCAGCAGAGCATAGATGGGGCCTTTTCTAGAGTCCAGGTCCAGACCAACCTCTGCATTAAAAAAAACCCCAAAGCTCTTACGCTACCTTGAACATCACCAAAACACTTTGGTTACATGTATATATAGAGATGGGTAGAGATAGCTAAAGATTGGATGAAAATACTAAGAGGATAATATCTTCAACATATAGATTACTAGTGGCCATTTATAACACTAGTTCTGATATTCTTTTTAGCATGCAGCCATATATATACATTTCTGGTAGGAGAAATAGGCAAAAGTAGCTTATTGTGAAAATATGCATACGTTTGAAAATGGCAGCAAAGATCAGATGCAAATCCAGCCCTAAACTCTCTCCAGACTAGGGGATATTTGGATTTAGGCTTTGTTTGGTGCCTTATCTTGCATGAATGGCTCCTCTCTGGGGCTGTATCCCTTCTGCAAACATCACGACATAGCTCAGCCAGTGAGGCAGGAAGGAAGGGTAAAGGATATATCGGACATAGGGTTGCCCTTGCTCCCTTACTTCAGCAAGTACAGGTTATCCAAACCCTAGATATGATCTTAAGACATATCAAGATAACCAGCTAAACAGCTTTCCCTGATGGCATGGTCGTTATTTGGGATGACTTGAGTTTAATACAGAATATATCAAGTTAGGGAGGTAAACCAAGAATTACATCACTTGAAACCTCCTCACGTTTCAGGAGTGACTCAGTAACTGGTTATCTGCATTGAAAATGGCATCCGGAATGAAGCCACAGCTCTGTGTACAAATGAGTGTATAGAAAAAATAAATTTCAGTGTTAAACTGCAAAAGCAACAACCTCATTGGCATAGAATCTCTTCTCAGCAGCTTTGTACAACCTCTTGCAAATAAATCTGCACAGAACATAACTTACTTATTCCACTAGCATAGAGAAAACACCTCCGAAGAAATTGGTATATATGCTTGCTAACAGATAACAACACATTTTCTATATTTGAGTGCCATATCCAGTAACAGGAGCAAAAAAAGACGCATGAAGGTTAGACCCAAGATAAATGCAGTAATAGACCTGTTGATAAATCTGTTACTTCTACGCTACTAGTTGACATGTTGTTGTGAAAAAAGTCAAAGCACTGATTACTAAACTGCAGCAGTGGTGGTGTTTGTAGCCATGAATGTATCGTGCTATCTGCTTGGTGTTCTTTGGAGAACGATCCGGTGTGCCGCAGACAGAACGTCATTCGGTTCTTAGTAAGAAATCTGTGTCTCCTAGCAGGAACATAATTTAAACCAAGGCTGATTTCTCCCACAGATTACTTAAATGTATATTTTAATCCCCTTTCATCCTGAATATTTATAACATATGGCATTTGCATTTGCTTTCCTGGAAAAACTTTTGTTTACTGTGTCAGGATACATTTTACAGAACTTATGATGAAGACTATGATGAGAAAGCAATTGTCTTGAATACTTCTGACCTGATGCAAAAGCTACTGGAATCAATACAGGAGTTCCTTACTGGTTTTGGTGAGTTCAGGATTAGATGATTTAAAACACAATATCTGTGCTTTAAATGGTCTAATGGAAAATGGACATGGGAAAATTCTGAAAATATGACAGTTCAGAAACCATCTTGCTTGGAAAAATATTAGATTTAATAATTAAAAAAAAAGTCAGACATTGTCCATTTTGTATACTTTGAATAAGTTATTATTTATTAGCATTACTGGGGATGCTTGCTTAACAAGAAATTCTTATGTTTTCAGAGTTCACTTGCTCCTGCTGTTTACAGGAGCAGTTTGCTGAGACCAGCAGTCCTCCAGCTTTTCAGGTCATTTATTTCAGACAAACCAACCTTTCCCCGTCTGGCTACCGCTGCTGTCCTGAGTGATGTGGCCATATAGAAGGCACTTCAATGTAGGACATCACGGCATTGTCTGGTGGTGGTTAGTTGATGACTCAGTGCCATTTCTCAAACCTGGTCTCAGCACAAAGTTTCTTTACCTGCCTTTGTTGTTCCAAACATTCTTCCAGACAGGTAACCTGAAGGAAGGGTCCATATGGTCCTGTTGATGATGCTCTTTTATTTATCAATAGATTTCTGCTGCAAAAAAAAAATGATAATGTGACTTCAGTGGCCCCCTGCGGATGGAGAAATCTGGAGATCTAAAGTTAGGTTTCCCATTTTAGCAACATATTGGACTAACTTATGATGGCTTTTCTTTTAGCTAAGAGCATTACCCAGTTTCCAGCATGGTTACAGCTGCAGGAAAAGACTGGCAGTTAACATAGTAATGAGTCAGTATCTATTGAGATTCACTCATTACTATTAATTTCCCTGTTGCTTCCAACTGATTCAGGAACTACTTATGGAAATTCTTCTTCTTCTGTCTTACTGAAATCCAGCATTGTTGCTGTCAAGCCTGCCAAAAGGCGCAGCAATGCTACTGTGATAAAATAAGTCCAATTCTATCCCAATCTTGCTTTCCTAGGGAAGAACAGAACTCATTAAATAATTATCAACTGTGACAAGAAAGTAGCTGGCCAAACACTTGCTGCTAATCTAGGCATGACAGCAGGACTATACCTTTCAAAGCAGTAATTAGCTAGATGAACAACAACATAAGTACCAGACAATGACATGGAAAGGACTGTCCCTAAAGGACAGATTCATTATACGTAGGGTTTAGTGTTTATGTGACTTATGAATGTTATTTTGCAGTATACAATTACACTTCTCTTCTGCTGCCTTTCTCTTTGTTTTCTGCACAGTTTATGGAAGGGGACAGAGAAAAAACCTGGAGCCGAAGCCACGAAAGAACAGGTGATGGAAGCTCTGCAAGACCTTCCTTACGTTCATGAAATGAGGGTGGCTGCATAGATCTCACAGTAGAACCCTACCATCCGCCTGCATCCCCATCTTGTGGAAATAAGAAATCTGGTACTTGCACCCCACCCTCATTTTATGCTTGGACTGATATTCACCTAGTGGTTTTAGATTAGGTCTAGTAATCCTTATGACTTTTCTTTTTCAACAGGGCAGATTCTCAGTTGGTGTAAATTGGTGTAATGCTATTGAAGCCAGTGGAATAATATGGATTTATCCATGGCATACACCAAACCAGCAGTCAGCACCAGTGCTGGAGGTGTTGTCCTATCAGCTAAAAGAAATCACAAACCCAAACTGCTTCCATTGAATGCAAAAGGCAGGACTACGATCACACCTAGAGCTGATGCTGGAATTACATGCAGCCAAACTTGTTTTCAACTGGACTGTTCAAGTGCTTAAAGTTAAGCATACACATAAGTGTTTGCAGGATTAAAGCTTCCGTTTGGAATGACAGAGTAAATCCAAATGGAGATGGATTAGCTGGCAGGGGGCAGGTGAGGTGGTCAAAGGCACATGCAGTTTATCATATGGCTCTGTAATTTACTACATGATTATCACAACTACATATTTGGTGTGGGGATATAGATATACATGCACACATGTATACACAGAGCCAAACTTTTTTGGCACGGGGGCCACACAGTCATTTCAGATTGAGACTCTGGGCTGCACTTGTTCCAGGACTGCTTGTCTGTTGCCAACACGCTGAAGCGCCTCAGGCTTCAGTCTGATTCTTTGTTTGCTTGCCCATTAAAGTTCTTATCCCACACTCCCTTTTGGCAGAAAATTTTGTTATTTCTGTTTTATGCTGGCCTAGGCCCTTCTCTTGCCTCTGTTCCTATTAACCTATAGCAGTGACAGCCAGGAGCAAACTGAAGCAGCTGGTTGGAGACGCTACTATCAGACTGTGAAACAGCTGCTGTGCAGAGGGGCCACCCTGAAAAACTTCTATTACAGCACTGCTGGGCCATATTTTGGCCATTGCAGACAGGGAATTGGGGAAAGAGAGCACTTTCATTTGCAGATATTTAATTGCTGAAAAATGTAGGGGTGTGTGCGGCATCTTTATTGGATGTCACACAGAAGTAATGCTTTCCAGGTATTTTTTTGGCACTTCGCGTCATTATCCTCTTACTGCCAGCATGCAGTGGCCCCATGTTGCAACTCAGTGTGCAACTGATTTCCAATTTTTCTGTTTAAATTAATATTTACCAGTTGGTTATTTTTGGCAGACTTTTATTGATAGCATTGATTCAAGACGAATAGCCAAATTCAGTTCTTGGTTACAGCAGTGTGACATCTGGAGTTAACTCCACTTTTACCAATGTCACCAAGAGCAGAGATGGTCCTTTTTCTGTCTTTTTATAGCGTGACATTTGCTCTGTCCTTACCTATAGATAAGAGTTGGGCTGCAGTTTTAACTTTGGAAAAGTTGGGATACAGCATTGAGCATAGCTCTGAAATTTATTGATTGGGCACTTCTCTAAGATCCTTAATAGTACCTGCATCTTAACCTTCAGGAACCAGTCACTTCAGAATACCATTATGTATGTGCAGAAATAGCTCTTACGAAAGCAGTATAAATTAGACCTTCGCTATCAGCCAAGAAAAAAAAAATGGAGTACTTTTGTATCCATCATCAATCAGGTGGATTAATCACTTCAGAGTTATTTTAGCTATTTCTAAACTAAAGATGTAGCAGAATCCTTGACCAGGGCATAGGACCTACACTGTAATTTGAATGGACTCGTAGCAAGTGAGGTACTTGATGCAGCTGCGCAGAATTTTCTGCATGTCCCGTTGTGTGGTGGGGATGTATTGCCTCCACATCTCTGTAAGTGTACAACAGTCCGTGTTGCCTAGACTGAATCCACTCTGTTGGATATTGATACCATTAAATATCTTATGTCTATAGAAAAGCTATAAAACGACGTGACAATGCCTATGTAATTGGCATGCGAGCCTAAGCACTGTTGTGTTCGACTCACTTCAAGAGCTGTACTTTGAACCACATTCCTGTTTGTCATCTTAAGGGTGGGAAATCGCTAAAAGAACAAAGTCAGCCACTACGGCTGCCAAGCTAAGTTTGCTGTGACATTGATAAATATTCAAGCCAATGTCTTTCAAATGTTATTGTGAATCACCTTTCCCTCCTTCCTTCCCCTGCTTCAGTCATCTTGCTGGCTCAGAATATTCACCTTTGTCTCAGACCTCAGCTGCCTTCACTTTATTGCATATGATTGCTATTGTCTTTGTCTCTTTTATCCGCTTCGCTGTGTTTCATTTTCCTAAAGTACCTGGCACCCACTTTTCCATAACACTGTTCCTTTGTTTCAGGAAAACATAATTTCAGGAGGCAGCAGAAATACAGTTCCAAAGGCCACAGGGTGACATCCTCTCTCACCTGATCTTTATTCATATCGGGGTTTAATGGAATTTTTTTTTTCCATTTCTCAAGCACCTTGCAACTCCCTTCCTCCCTGACAGGAAGGCACATTTTATTTCTCATAAAAATGCTTTCCTACCAATCTTCTGTTCTTCAGAAGTTTCAGAGGCCCTTCTGTTAAATGTTGGTTTTCTCATGTGGATGCACCTGTTGACCTCATTGTGGTTTATTACTGTTTTGACATTTTTTCTCCTTCCTAAATTTGGAGGAACTTAGACCCTTTTGTCATTTCTAATCTCTGTTGTATTGGCTTCAGCAGCAATCTTCCCAAACTCTGCTTTTAATTTTGTGGTAGGAACAATTGAGAAGTTCCAATATCTGAACTGGTTGGCTTTCTAAAAGTAGTATTTTTAACATCCAGCTAATCTTGTGTTTGTGGTTCATACATAATCTACCTGCCTCGGGTATCACCGACAAAAAATGTAGTTTCTCTCATTTCTACCAAGTCAGGAAAGGATGCTGTTATGCAGTCCTTTATGTACACTTTCTTAGCTCCCTGATGCACTAAAAAAGGGCCCTCAGTCCATTGAAATAATACAAAACCTCAGTTGCTGATGGAAGTGGTATGTGATTTTCTGTGTACGTTTTACACCAGAAGGTACAGTGCCTATTGTACATCCCCATTTAAAACTCAAACACAATGGCTCATGCAGCTGGATGGTGACCTGCCAATGAAGTTTAAGACAGCATAGACTTCCACATGAATCTGCAGATTAATGAGACAGAGAACTATCTTCTTTTTTACCCACAAAAGGCTACTCGCGCATTCAGAATGTGCTGCAGACTAAAACCAAAGTTCAGCTCGCCACAGGAGTAGAGAAGAAACACGCACAGGATACATCTCAGATACAGCCCAGCCCTTATGGAAAACTCCTGTGGAATTTAACACAAAATGAGCAGCTTTCTGCAGCTTTTTTTTTTTTTTTTTGTACCATCCTATAGCTCAGATACCTCTGCTATTAAATTCTATACAATGGCTCAAAAAAGTTCATATAAAAGATGTAATGCTCCATAGGTTTTAGAGTAATTTCTGCAGTGTTCTGTTACATTTCTATAGGACACCCTTGTTTCTATTCCAATTATGTTATCTAGAACTTTTCATAAAAGACCTATCTTATAACAGGCCCTTTCCCTCTCTCTCCGTTTTCCTTTAAGTATAACAAAATGTGTATAGAGGTACATATTAAATTGTGTACTTCTTACAGCTCCATGATTTTAGGTGTACTACCACATGCGGCAAAGGCATTATTTGTCTTTTGGCTAGTAAGCTAAGTAAGCTAGTAAGCAAACGGTCAAAACCAGACAAATCTAAATAGCAACTGCCTTCTCATCTTGATTAGGCCAATGAAACAAAACTAGTGTGGAAGAGGGGGAAAAATGAGCTTTCATTTTTTTTAATTATAATTTTGAAGCTAAGCCCAAATTACAAACACTTACAGAAACCTTTCTTTGTGGATGTCCTCTCAGGACATTATGTTGCAAGATGAAGTAAATTGTGCAAATGTTAATTTAGCTCCTCAGATAAATAAAAAAAGTCTTCAGGAAGTGTTCGGCACATCATAGTCCTACAGTTCTGATGTAATTCTTACATAGCTGTCCTTCTGGCATACAGCAGCAGTTGTCTCAGGCGTTGATTCAAGCAATTCCATGAAAACGGGCTGGTTAGTATTTGTCAATGGACACAGAGACAGCAGGTACTTCAAGGCTGACTACTGAGCTTTTAAGGTGTTTTTGTTGTCTTTTCTTTTTTCTTCTCCTATCAGTCAAAATTTTCACGATTTGCTCTTACCCACCTCTTACTCTCTTAGGACTGCACCCAGTGAGCTCCATTAGAGTCCCTGTTTCTGTGTTCCCAGCCCGTTACCTCCTGATCAGACTCTGGGTCCACCAAGAGAGGGGCAGATTGTGGTGGGAATTCGGACACTGGAGACACGGAGAAGCTGCTCACACTCTGCCAAGTCCCAAGCGGCAGCGCCAGTGGGACGGTGATGCTGTCAGGCAGGTGGCTGTGACAGCCTGATCACAAGTGACCCACACTTAGAGCAAGTTAGGTTAAAAAGGAACATCTAATTTCTCTCAACAGAGGCTCAGAGAGCAGAACTCTGCACAACCCTTCATCTGCCTCTTCATCATCCTGGGGCTTGACAGGGGGAGCTGAAACAGAAGATTAATATGATCTGATATCTTTATAACCAGAAGGTGGTAATCCACCATGGAAAGATAGTTCAGACTATTGTTTGAGTTAATAATTAGAGGCCAAATTAATTTAAAATGGACTGCAGAAATGGCAGTAATTTAAATAGAATTTTTCATTTTAAAGGTCACCTAGTTAACTATGTTATAACAGCATTGGATTCACTAGTCCCTGTTTGTCGTGGTCATGGCTTCAAACATGAAATTGTCTTCACATATGTTGCTCAAAGGGAAGGGGGCTGCAAGAAATTTCATACAACCTTATGATGAGCAATACAAATTACAGGGACTAAAGAGACGCTCTCTAAGAAATAGCTTTCATTACTCAGTTTTTGCATTTTCAGAGGTAGTGATCGAAATAAGTAATTCAAGATCTACAAAGGCAAATGCTGGGTATAATAAGAAATATATAGAAGACTAAAAGTTAAAGTAATTGAACCAGTGAAGGTCCCATGGTCTATTATTTTTTTCTCTTCTATGAATTTCATAGAGTAACCATGTTTTAATCTTAAAGAGGCAGGAGATGGAAGCATAAAGCAAAGTGGCAGGCTTTAGCTTATCAATTTGAGGCAAGTATTTTTAGTCACCGATTCTTGACACAAGGATTACCCATGCCAGCCTTTGTGGCTTGAAGAGAAGGGGCCCCAGAAAGGTTTGTTGAAGTCAACAGCTCTTTAAAAACGACACACAGAAGAAATACAAGTTACAGCAATCCTCCTTGAGGTGACTAACTTGATTTGTTAAGCAACTATTTTGTGTCAGTTTTGACTCACCAAGAGCTTATTTAGCTCATGAGGATGCCTTTGATGGTGTAAAAAGATCTCTGAATACATGAATCATAATTCAATACCATCCAAAGCATCTTCAGATGTCATATAAAGGGATAAGTTCAAACTCCCAAAGTGTTTATGTGGATAATATATCCACTTAGTTTTATTATCAAATCTTTATTTCATTCCTGAGACTACAATATCTTGTATTACTGCTTTCATGATTGTTTCAATTCATCTGGTTTCTGCATATCTTTGAGTATTTACTTTTCATTTTTTACATAACTCCCTTGAGAAGCAGCTTTGCTTGACTCGTTTTCTTTCTTTCCTTTCTTTAAGAAAGTTTTGTCTCTGTAGATTTTCTCTGAAGATGTTTGGAATTGATGAGCTGTGATTTCAACACTGTTTCCCAGACTGACTTGAGCAGTAGAGTCTCATTCATGCCACAAGTATGTTTGCTGAAGTTGTACTATGGGTCCAGCTGAACACAGTTTTCAGCTGTTAACACTGTAATCCTAATGCATCTTCTGCTCTCTGTCTTTCCTTTGATCATTTAAAATATTTCTTGAAGTATAGCCAAGCACTAGTCCTCTTCAAGCACTGCAGGAAAAGTACCATATCCATCTGTGGGGATGCTGATTTCTGTTTCTAGTTTTCTAGTGTTTGGAGAGATCCTGAATTTCTGTTACCACAGTCATTATCTGGGACAGAGTTTATGGTTGATATATTTGTCCATGCACACCTGTTTTTAATTTTATTATTTTAGTGAAACAGATTAAGAGAAATCAAAACAATGTATTTTTACTTTCATTTCATATTTGCACCAAATCCTTCGGTGGATCTAAACCCAGCTATATTACCCAGATCTGTCACTGAATACCCTCATTTTCTCTCTTATATATGGGGATTTTCCAAATTGTTGTCTTAAAGAACATTTGCTTTTCCATCTGGTCAATCATGTCTGCTGTACCGGTCCCTCTCCGTGCCTGGGCCCTACAGTCCATTTACCCTGGGCAGTCCAGGTGCCCCAACCACATGGATGGAGTCTGACAACTCCCTGTCCCACATAGCCTTCCCTTCTGACCACATTCGTGGACTTCCCAGTGACATAAACCTGCAGGACAGTCACACTTGAAGGTAAAAGTTCCCCTAGTTTTATCCCTATTATTGCCATTGCCATTCTCTTAACTCTGGAAGCTAATAAGCACTGATAATGGGCAAGGAAGATGCAAGTATTTATCTGAAATGTACTTGTTCTGAATCTAAAATACTTTCACAATGTAAATCTCCACAGTGCTGAATACCTGAAATCCCTGATCAGTTCACAGTGATAGCTTATTCTCTGGCTCTGTCCTGGATTGCTCCAAGTACATCCCCCAAACAGTGCCCTGGCAGTCTGGCAGATGGTTTCCTCCAGAAAGCATTCCCAAAGGCAGTATGGACAAGACTGCATCGTGTTACCTCCCTTCCCCATCCCTATCCCCATGACGTTCAAGCCCTCCAAGTATTCCCCTGTGCCGCATCCCTGGGCTCGCAGCATTCCGTTCAGTGGAACAAGCACCAAAGGGGCTGCAGCCTAGGGGCCACGTTATTTCACATACATTGAACAAACACCACAAATTATGAGTGCTCTCCTTGGGCCAAACGCTCACCACCCCAGGCCCAAAGGTGAGCCTGTGTGAAGCGACGGGCCAGGGGACACAGCCAGCCTGCTGCGAAGAGCGTTAGGTGCGGGCAGCGTGGACGGGAGCCAGACCGAGCCCCTTAGCCCTGGGCCAGGGCTGCGCCCCCAGGTCCTCTTCTAGTAGCAGTGTAGACTCAGCCAGCAGCTAACAGCATAGCTCCCAAACGCATTTTAGCTCCCAAGCACAGGGTTGGGGTGCGACTTCTTTTTAAATAACTATTTCGCTAAGTGTAAATGTAACGTAGTAGTACCTGGCCTGAGAGCTATCTTCCTATTAACCTAAAAGATGCACAAGCCTACTTGCATTCAAAGTGAAACTCCCAGGCTTTGACTACTTTTTTTTTTTTCTCCCCTGCTAAGCAAAAAGGATCCCAAACAAGCAAAACCACCGCCAAAAAAATTCTTGCAAGGAGTGAGAATTGCCAAGTTATTGATTGTAATAACAATACTCTACATTTGGCTTCATTTTCAAGTGCACTCTGTACCCGCAGCTCTCGCTGGTACCAAATGCAAAGCTGGGAGAGCACTGATTTTCTGTATAAACACATCTGGAGGCCTTCTAGCTGCTGCTGGTGTGATGCCTCTCAGCACGGGGTTGCTTACAGATATTTAGTACTCTGCTGGACCAGATTTCATCTTTCAAGAAGTAAAAGTGCCTGTCATCTGATGATGGATGGTGGCTCTTCTCTCAGTAAAAGTTGGTGTATTCTCAGCTTCCACCCATGTAGAAAAGCAGTCAGAGAAGGAAAAGCAGAAGAGGTGGTTGCCAGAGAAACCACCAACTACATGGACATGAATTAGTCTGCTGAAAGATGGGTCCCTCAGTCAGTAGGGAATGCCAGAAAAGGGAATAAGAGGAAGCTGGTATCACTCCCACTCCTTCTACCTGGAACATACTTAAAGAAGGCTCTTTGCTTTCCAGAATCCATCCACTCAATGCTTTTTAGAGCACTGAGTGCAGCCAAATCATTCATGAAGTTAAACTGGGACAGTAAGGTAAGAAGGTAAGAACAATATTAGTTATAATTAAAGAGACCCTGAAGATAGCAGAAGAATGAACTCTTTCCTTCTCTCTTCTTCCAGCTATTACTTCATTTTGTAGGAGGCAGAGATTAGAAGGAGGAATAGTGCCCTGCAGCAAAAGGAAGAAAAAGGGGGATTATGATGCACAGAAAACTGAACCTTAAGATATCTGCATATCCAGCAAGGCAAAAAAAAAAAAAAAGGACAAAAAATAAAAGAGTATTTGAAGTACATTATACACAGAAGAAATCCCAGCAATGGAGTTAGTTGGTTACCAGATGAAGGCAGTAAAATCATTAATAATGAAGAAAGCCATATTCAATAAATATGTCTCTCCTCGATTTGGAAAAAGTAGGATGACAGCAGTATCATATCGGGCAGCCAAAGCCTTTTTCAGTCCATTAGTAACCAAATAGGATGTTAAACATCTACTTGTGATAAAAACCTGTAATTCATCAGGCCCAGATAACTTGCACCTGAGAAGCCTCAAATAGTTGGTGGAGGAGATTCTTCCTTCCACATGTTAATTTTTAATGGGTCTTGAAATAATACAGAAATTCCAGAAGACTGGAAGAAGACTGATGTTTTGCCAGTATTCAGCAAGGACAAACATGATGACCTTGGTAAATATAAGCCAGCTAACCTAACATCAAACTGGAGAGGAGGTGAGGGGGGAGCAAAATAACAGAATATGGGATTCGACTGATAAAGAATGAAAGGACAGGAAGCAATTAATGCCAGTCAGCATGGTTTTATGGAAAATAGGTCTTGTCAGACAAACCTGATTAGATTACAAATTTGGCTGAAAAGGTAACTGCTTCAGTGTGATACACTGAGACATTTGTAAGGCATTTGATTTAATTTTGCAAAACATTCTGATTAAAAATAATATTGTGCAGTCTCAGTGAAATACCCACTAGCAGAACAGTGATCTTATTAAGCGGCAAATCTCAAAAATGAGTTATCCCTGGGAAGTCATCACCGAATAAAGATATTTTTAGCAAGGCTGGAAAGGGGTCAGTCTTAGGCCTGGTACTTGAGCATTTTTGTTGCTGAGTTAAATATAAATTACAGTTGATTGTACCGTTAATGCAGTCTTCACACACATAAATAGAAAAGCAGCCAATATGGATACAGATGTGATGTTACATCTTTATACGGCATTGGTTTGGCTACTGAGATGCCACACAGTTTCGTGATCGTATGTTTAATGAAGCTGAAAAAAATCAGAGGTTTGGAAAACAGCTGCAAAAATCATTGTTAGAACTGAAGAAAATGCCTTGCCATGACAACTTTAGAGAATACGGAGATTGCTTGATTATGGCGTGTAAATACCTCCATCAGCAGAAACACGGCTCACTCACTTTCCTTTTCCAGCACCCCCAGTGAGCTGGGACAAAAGAGGTACGCAGCCTTAGGGCCCAGGTCACCCTGAGGGGTTTCTGTTTCCACATCAGTAGCAGGACAGAAGCATGGCCTGGTGGCAATGGGGTGTCCCTCATGTCAGGAGGGGTGCCTGACCTACTACACACGGCAGCACTCATGTAGGTCGTCTGCATCTGTGAAGGCTCCAAGACTTTTCTCTTGCCTGTAATCCCTCTGCAAGTAAAAGGGCAGATAAAATGACCCTGGATAACTCAGGAAATGTCCTGGCCAATTATCTTAGGGAGCCTCAAGGAGTTACCAGAGGATCAAAGACCCTTCTCTAGTCTTCAACGCAGAAAAGTTGCAGCTAGACGACAAAAGGAGAGGCAGGGGAAGAATGTGACAACGTAATGATGCTATAGTAGCACTGGGTAAGATCCTCAGCTTGAGCAAGCAGGTGCCGTTCCTTCAAAGTCAGTGGAGAGATGCTGATTTACACCAGTGGAGAATCTGACATATGTTATTTTTTTATTTGCTTGAGTCCTGCCGTGGCTCCATAAGCAAAGGTTAATGCAGGTCTGCCAGGGGCAGGCTGGAGTTAACACAGAATGGCAGTTGTGAGGTTGCTGATTCTGATAAAAGCAAATTGTGAACTGCAAGCATCTGAGTGTTGAGTGTCACATTCACACCTAACAGCTGCCCTTGCCTGTTCCCCACAGTCATCCAGTTCTGTCATCATGATACGCTCCTGAAACCACATTTGTGCTGCTGTCACTTTTTGTCTTTGGAAATTTGTGTACAGGCTTTCTGTAATGATATACTAAAAACGCTTGTAAACTTCAAATGAGTGGACTAAAATATATTTAACCCAGGCAAATCACTTCCATATATTACGCAGAAACTTGAGTCTTTACTTCTTATAGGTCTGTACTGTCCCCTGTAAAGACTTGCAGCATGGATGTTAATATTTATAAAGTTGTAGGAGGTATCTCATGGGTGAGGGCAATGAAGAGTTTGCTCCTTCCATGAAAAAAACGAGGAACCTCTTTCTAGATCTCTAGGTCTTTCACTACCACAAATGTCGCTAAAGAGAAGAGACAGACATCTCTATGGGGTTGCCTGGCTTTTCTGTTTCCACCAGTCCTCCTTGGTTGGGAACAGCCTGATGTATCAACAGAGCCAGGGCATCTCTACAGCATTTTTGTCTGTGTATCAGTACTGGGCAATGTCAATACTGTCAACATGTCAACAATCCGTGGCACAGATGTGGAAGATAACACGAGGACAGATTTCGAATGTCAAGCCCAGGCCCCTCCAGGGCTGGGAGCTGGGAGCACACCAGCCTGAGAGAAGCACCGCTGACAGGCCGTGCTTGCAGCCCCTACCGAATTTTGAACTCATTGCCATCCCTGAACTCTCACCTTGCAGGTTATCTCCTAAAAGTGATTAACTGCACTTTTCCTCTTTGAAAGGCAGCATTTCCCAGCTCCTGCTGAGTTTTTACCTTCACACTTAATCTCTGGTTCGCAAAGAATAATATAGACTTGCACTCACCTGCTGAAAAGGTGCAAATCTCTGAACCCAAACTACCCATAAATTGCCAAGATACCAGAAGCAGCTGCCTAGCTACAGCAGGACAGAGTTGAGGGTGAGCCGTGAAATCTGCCCGCAAAGGCTATTAAACCCGCTTACGCTGAGTTTTTTGTTACTTGGACTGCAGAGCGGGACGTGCTTCCAGCTGCCCCTGGAAGTCCTGTTGTCAGTACCTGCACTGGCCAGCTGAAGCAGCTGATGGTACCAGTAGTTTTGGGGGAAAAAAAAAAAAAAAAAAAAAAAAAAAGACAAGGTTAGTAAACCAGACCTCTCTGGAAATAATTGTATTAAATATAGAAAAGGTTATATACGGTTTCCTTTGTCCTTTCTCTCCCCATAGACTGCTGGCCTATGATCGTTTCTTGTACCTACCCTGTAGCTGATTTTATTGTTTATTCCTAGCTCACCCTCCAGTTTGCTCGGGGCCTTGTGTCTTAGCGAGCGACTCCCCGCTCCCTTTCCAAGTTCAGAACCTTTCTGGCTAAAGTCTGCAGTGACACGTAACACAAAAAGACAGCTTTGGGCACAGGGCGTGCAGCCGCTCCTGCAGAATACAGTCTGCGGTTCGGCGGTACCATTTCTGGAAGATGAAGTGATTAAGCCTAACTAAAAGTGACTAACAGGGATGGATCTTTTCCTGTCAAACACACACGGTTTTCCATAGAGCGGCTCCAAGGTTGTGAGTGAAGGTGAACAGCTCTGCTTCTAAAGACTCCTTAATTTTAAGAAATTCAAAGAGCAGGCATGACACTTTGTTCTGTGACTTTCTTAAACCTATACCCTACTTCACATCCTTTCATGAGCCATCATCTTTCATATTTAAAACAGACGTAACAGAAGTTAAAAAAAGACAGAGGAGATGAGAAGTACCAGACTCTGCAGATGTAAGGTATAATTTAAAAAAGTATCATTTTATCGCCCAATCCTGCCAGGTCCTCAACACATCCTGCGGGGCACAGACTCCTCCGCTCATCTTGGGAGCAGTGGGGAGTGAGAGCACTCCAGTCTTTTTCTGGTTGCTTGAAAGTCCCTGGCTATTTATTCAGCAGTGGTATGCATATTTATATGGCTAAAGCCTTGAGAATCTTCATAAATTGATTAACAAGTCCGTGTTTTGCAATGAACAATATTTATTTAGGCATTCAATCTGATTCATAAAAACCCATGTTCAGTTTATCTGATGAACATGGTCTGAAAACACAGATAAAATAGGGAGATTCAAAAGGGTATGTTTTATTTACAGGTTTTGTATAAATATAGAACAAGGGGGACAGGATAAATATACTAACAAAGTAGTTACAAAACTGTTTTCATTAATAACTTATCAAACCAGTTTTATTTCTTGAAAACATGAAAAGTAAGCTAAAAGCTATGCAGGCAGCTGGTTGAATTTCTCCTGGAGGGTTTGAATAGGGCTGCAGACCGGTGCTGAATTTCACTCTTGTGAATAAATTCATGCATTATGTCTTGGAAAGCAACATTTTTCAGGGTGGAATAAAGCCTATTTAGTAAATTATTATTTTTGTTTTTAAAACTAAATGACTGTTTATTAAAAAAGAGAGCTGCTGAAATTCAAATTTTTCCTCATTACCTGAGGCATAATCAAATTGTCAGCTGTTCAACAAGGGTGATAATGTGGAACAGGAGTGTGATAACATTTGCCATCATCCCAGCTGGTTCCCCCAAAAAGAAACCTCCTCACAAGCTTCTCATCAGTGAACCTACGCGATCTTGGAGAAGCCTATGACCCAGCACAAGGTATCATTTAGAAGTGATCTGATAATGCGTACGAGTTGTTAGACCTCTTTTATTTGGACATAATGTTATTTGAAACAGAAGTTAAATCCTGACTTCATTAAAGAACATAGAATTCGTCATTGGCTGCAGTGTGACCAGGATTTCACTACTGGAGTGAAATGAATGCTATGTTTTCAGATTTCAGAAGCAAATGCTGACTCATTTCATTTTACCATGTCTACAAGTACTAATGTAGAGAGAAAAAAGCTGAGAACTTTTCAAAATAGTTGATAATATTGTCACAAGAACCAGTAGCTGAAAAGACAGCTGGGTATATTAAGGGTAGAAATAAAGCATGTGTGTTTGTTTAGTATTTTTTTTTTTTTTGTAAAACCGCTTATTAAGGACATTTTAAAATCAAGACTGGCTGTTTCCTAAAAGTTTCGCTCCTCTTTGAGCAGGAATTAGTTCAAGGAATTCAATCGCTTGCGCAGTATAAGAAGTCAGAGTAGATGGTTTTAGGAGCTGTGACTCTATTTGTCTATCTATAATTGACCCATCAATTAATCAAACTGGATTGAACATAAGGGCAGTTTCCCAGTTAATGTTAATTCATTCATAAAGTGAATATGTTATCGATTACTATTTTTAAATATACTTAGTTGTAGAAATGCCTATAATTAAGAGTCCAGACCTTTGAGCTAGACATCCACGATCTACACTGAAGTGGGATACAGAGTGAATGGCAGTCCTTGCATGCAAGATGTGGTACTCGGTTAGTCGATTAGACGTGGCTTTTATTATTCTAACTGGATATACTAATTCCATCCCTGCTGCCCATAGATCTACAGTGGGTCATGATTAACATTTAGCTCAGTGGTGGAGGGTGATAGCACATTTTTCAATGACTGAACCTATTTTCATTGCTCATTCTTTCCTTGTAAAAAAGTGGTGTTTTAACTAATTCAAATAATGCTGGTCCAGAAAGATACATTATTTTTGCTGTGGCTCCAAAAGCTTCATGATGTTACGATGGACAGGAACGTCAAAGATGTTAAAGATATGCAACTGGATATAAAATACATTAGTTATATGGAATAGTTTATTGTTAGGGCCCTGCGGGCATGAACATGCCTTCATTTCCCTGGCCAGCCTCCCTGGGAACCCCACCCACAACCGCTGCACCTTGCCTCCTGCTGCCCCTGGGCCTGGTTCACCCCCTGGCCCTGCCTGGGGCTGTCGAGGGACCTGTGTCCAGCACACGGCTTTGTTTGTCCAGCTCAGGCCCTGCGGGACCGTGCCGCGGTGGGCGAGGGACCCAGCTTCAAAACAGGGGGAAGCTGGGGTTTGGGGGGGTTGCATCATTTCCCTTACACTGGAGTACTTCCAAATTCTGATTCCTGGGATGGCCCCCCTAATAGTTGTTTACGCAGCTGGGGAGGTGCTTCACAGCTGAAGATGTGATGGGGTTAGGGCAGATGCAGGTACACCTACGCTGTAGCTCAGGGGGTGTGCTGAGGTAGCTCTGAGGTGGCTCGTTTGGGTGCCGACAGGAGAGGAGGACCAGCAGCACCCAGCCTGACGGACATCCGTGATGCTGGGGAAAGTGTCTCGCACCTCAGCGTTCCTTTTCGCCCCCATTGTGGCTGTCACCCCGTGTCTGCAATGAGGCAGTACGGGATGCGTTACGTTCTTTGCTAATTGAATTTTGCATGCTTATTTTCTCTACTGTTATTTTAGTGTTTCTACTTCTAATTAGTTGAAATTATCCAGAGAAACAGACTGGGTTGCAATATTAATATCGAATAGCTACAGAATACTGCTGCTGTTTCAATTTAGGACTAGATTCTCGGCTCAGCAACACAAGAGTAGCTTTAGCAAAATTAATAGCTCTGTCACATAAGGCATGGTTAAAAAGATTAAAATCTAGTCTTTTCATCTTGATCCTACTGGATCAATTTTTATTTTATTTTTATTTAGCAACACTCTCAAAGCACTTTTGCAAACTAATTTCTTATTTCAAGTTTGCTTCTTCAATGTACTTCTTTTCTTTCCACTTTACTGATTTACTTCCTTGCAGAAATTTTGAGCCTCAAGTTTCAAGCGGTGTTTAGTCAAAAAAGAGCTTACCAATGATTTACTGTACAGATAACTTAACACAAAACTAAATACACAGATACTAATAGCAGAGATTACAACCTTTGGATGCTTACATCAGTCGACACTGCCGGTGAACTACAAGTGGCACTGAAAATATTTTCATTCACTTCAATGCTTTACTCGTATTTCTGAAAGGAATATTCTCTTAGTGTGTATCAGGGTGTTGTACAACTGATAATTATATGCAAAATACTTGGGCACAAAGCTGTAGCACTTTTTTTTAGTACAGACAGCTTTACTGCTTTCCCTTGGGTTGCATTTGGATTTCAGTAATAGATTTATTCTTAATAATTCTAAGATAGGAATTCTTACTTTGCATAAATTCACTATTTTCTTGCCGTTGGAGGTTTTGCTGTGTTTACAACATGGCTGTTGCTGCCCATTCAGACTTGTTGTTTGTTTCTTTGCCATTTGACTGATTTATGATAAAGACAAACCCATCACTTATGACAATTTTTCATTAATTCCATGGGATTTTTTTGGCTCGGACTACAGGTTATTATCCTAAAATACTAGGAGAGGATGGTCAGCTTTCCAGCCTCTGAGCCGTAACCTAAACCTGGCATCCACAAGCTGCGCATGAGAGCGCTGGGCTGGCCAAGGCCTGGGCCTGGCTCTCAAGCTGGCCCAGCTGCAGCAGGGGTGGGCTGGCCACGGCCGGAGGCCCCTTCCCCTCATGTTTTGTGATCTCTTGCCCACCCCACCATCTTCAGTGGCTTTGCTTCCTCGCACCACTGGAGAAATGGATCACACAAGGGTCCCTCTGCCATCGCAGCCCTATGGTGGGGGAACCTGAATGGTGCCAGGCTTGCATGAGCCGAGTCCTGCCCTAGCCATCAAGCAGGCCGTGCCACCTGAGGCCCCCCATGACCTGATGAGCAAAGCTGCTCGTGACCGAAGCGCTTTGTCTTGGCAGCCCTTGCTGCTACTGTAGACAGGGGCTGTGAGGTTGGGGGCCAAGCCCCTTCCCTGGGGCACTCGCTGCTGGAGATCTGGGTCCAGGCCGGGACCCGGGGAGGCTCCCACCGCCCCGGCGAGCGGCGGTAAGCCTGGCAGTCGCCTCCCTGATGCCAGGCCACGGCGGGTGGGCTGACGGGGCCGCGGGCCGGGCGGTTGTCCCAGCGGGGTTTCGAGGCCCAGCGGGCCGAAGCTGCCCCGGTCCCTTCCAGCCAAGCCCGGCGGGGCCGCGCCCGCAGCGGGAAGACGACTTCCCGGGTGCGCAGCCGCCGGCCGCCCTCCCTCCCCGGTCACCGTCGGCTAATCCCCCGCCGCCCGGAGGAGGCGCTCCCCGCGCCGCACGGCGGGCAGGGGCAGGCGGCAGCGGCCCTGCGGCGTCCCGCAGAGCGCTAGGACCCGGCGGGCCCCGGCCGCGGCCTCCCCGCCGGCGGCGTACGCGGGCCGGGAGGGGAGCCCGGCGGAGGCCTGTCCCGGCGCCCCTGCCCTTCCCCGCGGCGGGATGCGCTCGGAGGCGGCGCCGCAGCCGAGCGGCCTGGAGAGGTTCGTCAGCGCCGGCAAGGGCCGGGGGCTGCGGGCGCGGCGGCGCTTCGCCGTGGGGGAGCTGCTCTTCAGCTGCCCGGCCTACACCGCCGTCCTGACCGTCAGCGAGCGCGGCAGCCACTGCGATGGCTGCTTCGCCAGGTAGGGCCGGGGGAGGCCTGGGGCGGGCCCGGGGGGCGGCGGCGGCCCGGCGGGCGGCGGCGGGGCCGGCCCCGGGGCGGCTTCTGGCGGTTCGGCCGGCCCCAAGCCAGCGGCGGGTGGGCCCGCCCGCGTCCCCCGGCCGTGGCCGTGTCAGTCAGCGGCGTGGCGGCCGCTGCTCGGCGGGCGGGCCCTCTCCTCGGTCCCGCGGCTGCGGGTCGCGGCGGCAGCGCCCCGCGGGGGGTTTGCCGGGGGGCTCCGGGGGCCTTTCTTGGCAAAACCTGCCTCCTCCTCGGCTCGTCGTTCTCTGGCGGCAGCGCCGTGGCGAAACTTTTAGCTCAGAACTGGGTTTCCTTGCTTAACAGTTCAGGAAAAAGGAAGAAAGAAAAAAAAAAAAAAAGTTTTGCTCGTCCCATGCTCTGGCAGTTACGTGGGGACCTGCATAACCTTGCTCTCACGGAGAGTTTCACTGATCCATCCAGTTTTGTAGTAACGTCATATTCACTGATTTTAATGAAGTTTTGACAAGGGAGAAAGGGTCTGCGATTGCCTTATGCACACTTTGCATTTCCATGGTGCGAATGGAATATATATGAGTGGAATATATATAAATATATATATCTTTATGTAATGAAACACGCAGAAATATCTGTACAGGCGAGTGCGGCGTGCGCTGCGGGCAGGCCTGCTGCTGGGCCTTGGTGGCTGCCGGCTCTGGCAGGCTGCGGGGGGCTCGGGTTTTCGGGGGGCTCAGCAGCTGCCCTCCTCGCCTGTGTGGAGGGGCGGTTTGACCTGCTGCAGGTATTCCAGGGGTTGCTGTGAACCTCTCAACGTCAGCTGCTGCAGCAAAAGAAAATGCACTTTAGGGTTATCGTTACAAAATTAGGCATGGATGTGATACTGTGGCATGTCACACCACACCGCATTTTTAAAAGGTATGGTACTTCCCTGACTTCTGGCAGCTTACTGAAGAATTGCAGTGCTTACCTGGTTATAACTCGGAGCAAATGTTTGTGTTTGCCTCAGTAAAGGAAAACAATTGTTGTACTTTTGCTGTTTTTATCAATATGTAAGTATTGCTTGCATATGTAGACTGAGAGGCAGACTGAAGAATATAATTATTACACTCTAGTCGGTCTTTTCATCTCTTGTCCTGTCATCTTAACTCACTTGTGCTTTGCATTTTTTTCTGCTTTCTCTTGACCTTGTCCTTTTTCTTTTCCTCATTACATTATCTACTTATATGACTTTTTCACTTCATTCACCCCTCTCTTTGCATATAAGCACCTAATATAGTCCTAGTGAAGTCAGTGAAGCAAGTCCCATTAATCTAAAGAACTGTAGAACTGAGGTGATTTTCCTCTCCTTCTTCACACTGGTGGCTTTTCCTAGCCCCTAAGTTTTTGGTTTTTTTTTCTCTTGTGTGTAACTACAAATTCCCTTGTGCCAAAGAAACTGGCTGGTTTTGTTTATCACATCCAGAAGATTTCGCTCTGTAAAAGGACCAAAGAATACTTTCCCTGCTCCATTAATATGAGGTAATATTGTAGATATAATAGTTATCTCATGGAATAGCTTTTAAAGGTCATCTCCAGGACCAGCCTATTTAAATGCTGCTTGTTCTCCATGCAAGCTTCTCCCATGGAGCTGTGGAGGAGCACAGTGATCAAGGAATATACTGGATGCAGTACCATAGCAGTTACAGTGGGGTAGTCTGAAACCTATTTCACACCAGGGTAATGAGGTTCCACTAAGAGGAAAGATATCTCAGTGATGTAACTTGATCTGCCAGTGCTCAAAAACGTGTTTTGTGTCTGTGCCCCATTGCGTTGACGCTGAACTGGCACATACCAGGTTCTGAACTGTGCCTGTTGAACTTGCAAAGAGTGTTAGGAGGAAGGTTGTGGGCTCAGCACTAGTCTTGGGAAGAGAAACTTTGCTAAGTGGTCATAAAACTGTTGTAGTGAAATGGGCAGAATGAGACTAGAACGTTGTATTTGCACCTGATAGTATTTGTTACTTTAGATACGCAGCTGTGCTTGGAAGTACATACTGTCAGCAAGAGGAGTCATGACGTTAGCCTGATTCATTTACGTTGCGTCTTCTACTTTGCAAGAACAGTCAGAGGATGTCAAGACTTGCTGTGCTTTATGGACCCTGAATGCCTGTGACCACTGAAGTGTTGTACGCTATTGTATTGTACGAGGACACTCACCCATGTTTTGCTCCAATGAATTTACCTCGGTTTAAGACAATTTTTTTGCCACTTACACTGCGGAGGGTGTGTAGACATTTGAAAGTATTCAGTACTGCTGAGAGATCGCTATTGCTGTCACACCAAAATGTCACGTGTTGGGTAACACATGCTCTGTGTTTGATGGGATCTGCTGCAACACATGCACCTTGAAGCAGAAAAGGACCTTCCTTGTGGCAGTTCCCTGTGTTGGGTTATATACAAATACAAAAAAAAGGAGAGCATGAGCCTTAGGTCACCTTAGAATACACAGATACCGGAGCAGAGGTTAGCAGGACAGTAAGAGGCTATGTGGTGACAAGAGATCAAACAGTGTATTTAATAATGCAACATATTTTCTTGGTGTTGGGAGGCGGTTACTGACAAAACAACGGTCGTGTTTTCTGTGACCGGACAGAGAAGCAATGGAACTGGCACAGCAGAAGGGAAGGGTTAATATTGGTGAGCAAGTATACAGGGCAATTGGGAAGTTTGGAAAACAAGGAAAAGTTAGCTATCGGTATGCATCATAGAGTGGCAAAAAACAATGCTGTTTGACAGACAGCGTCAAATAACACGTTTCCAAACACAGCAATTTATCAGGACAGCAAAGTGCTTTTGCATAATAACAGTTGTTAGGAAAAACTTGCTTTTGAAACTCTAAACAAATAAAAATAGCGTCTGCTATCAGAAGATGGGGTTCAAGCTGTAGTTGTACTGTTCTGAAGAAAACATGGTTTTCATTATGAAATGCAAAATATTGTGCAAAAAATGTGATACAGGATACATTTGTATTTCATTCAAATTTATGGACTAGAATAACTTCTGTTTTCTTTTGAAGGAAAGAAGGATTGTCCAAGTGTGGAAGATGTAAACAGGCCTTTTACTGCAATGTGGAATGTCAGGTATGGTAATGCAATTTGTGAGGATGTGGGGGGAAGGAGGGCGGGGGTTGCTGAACCTTTTTTGTTTGTGTTGCATTGATAGTCTCTAATTGTAGCTATGGTTAATAGTAGTCCAGTCAGTTTCAGCATCCCACAGATGCTGACCATGGAGTTGTGCATTGGACAATTACAGGATTTGGACATGGTCTGCATGAGTCTTTGAAGATCAGTAGCTTGGTACCACTGAGACTTTGATTAGAGCTGTCTGTCAGCCCACTAATTATGTCTGTGTTACTTCTTTCTTTAAGGACAAACCAGATAGATAATTTAACATTAGCTCACTAAACTGGTAAGAGAGTCTGTGTCTAATGGAAAAATCAAGTCACTAAATAGCTATCTTAAGAGATTTTTGTTGGTTTTTTTTTTTAGAATTTTTGCAAATACTTTGGGTGGCCACAGCTGAGAGTAGTCATAACCATTTGAAACCTACCGTGCTTTCTCCTGAACTCTCTCATTCTGGCAACTTTTATTCTTTTTGTATACTTTATTTTCTAAAAGCCCCTGAAAATAGAATATAAGTGTGCACTAAAGGAGAGCAATATGAAGATGTCCAAAATATTTGCATGCAGTTTTAATTCAATTTTTACTTCAGACTAGAATAAGCACCTTTCAAAAAAAAAAAAAAAAAAATTGCCAGAACTAGTATCTAGCCTTTGTGGGCTGTCAGCTTGATATGGAAGAATTATCCGGTGTATGTGTGAAAAACTCAACTGGATTGCTAGCTAAATAATGTAAGCTATGTGAGATCGGTGGTGCTGGGCACAGAGTATGGAACAGTGCTCGTGAGGGATTTGAGTCACCAAAGGTCTGGCGTGCAACTATGTGTTAGCTATAAATAATCCAAACCTTCTCCTACATGGTAGCGTGCTGTTGAGTGTGTGGGTTGCATGCAAAGTATTCTCCATTGTCATTATCTGGACGGAGATGTTGTGGTTTGTGCTGTTTGGTTCCCAAGCGCTTTGGAGATGGCTACCACTTTTATTTCAAGGATGTGTCTTATTCTCCCATTGCACAAGTTGCAAAGTGAGCCTAGCCTCCCCTTAGTTTTCCTTCTGTTGCCTCCCCAGATTCCTGCTTTCCCACAGTGTCTTAGTGAATTGTGGGTGAATCGAACGGCCTTTTGGTTTTGAAATACCAGGAGGACTCAAAATGCTTAAAAGTAGTAAGTTTTTTTACAAAATTTGCAACAGTTCACAGAATATTGAAAGACTGACAGCTGGCAGTTGCTGGGAAGAAAGAGAACACTTACTGTATGAGCATTCTTAAGGCTCTTGAGAGAAATCTGGATGAGTTTTAAAGGTAGTGTAGAGAAACCCCATGATTCATTCATGAGAAATGCTTATTTGTAAGAAATGTTTCCATATGACATTATTTCTTAGGAAGCTTTTAACTACATGAGTGAAGGAAATACTTGAACAAAGCAATTTATTGGCCGTTTAGCGCTTTTTATCTGAGATTGTGAGTTTCTTCTCTTACCATATAAAATTCACAAAGGTTTCTGAAGCAGGTAAGCAAGATTTACTGAAGCAGGAAAGCTCAGTGATTTGTGCTGGGGAAAACAGCAAGTAGATATCATGGTGGAAGTAGTAGAACTTATTTCTGCTGCTCCATGGTCCTTTGCTTTTACCTCCAAGTCCCTTCTTCAGTCCCTCCCTCCGTGTCCTGACTTCTAGCCTTGACAAAGTTAATACTTTTATATTTAAGAAAAAGGAGGGTTTTTTCCTCTCTTTCCCCTCAGTAAAGTCTTGTACATGTATTGCCTTCTTAATTTGATTTTTCTAAAAATTTTTTTTTTTGGTGGTCAGAATACTCTTTCTCTAGTGGGGCATATTCCCAGAATAAAAAAACTGAACTGCTCAAACTGAGTGTCCTTAAGACTGCAGGGGATGATGCTCAGCAAAATCCTGTCTGTCTACTAAGTTAATGAATTAAAATCTTTTCTTCTTGTTGGTGTGTAGTATGATGTTTTAGATGTAAAGGCATTTTCAAGATGTTGTGATGTCTAGACAATAGTATGACAAGCACAGGTACTAGCACTTCACTCTTACTGGTGATATGCATATGACTTTTGACTCCCTAGTTGATAGAACATTATCTTCCATGTTTTGGGCCCTTCTGAGTCAGTCTGATGAAATTTATGAATGTTGCTGAGATTGAATTCTTTGACATTCTTTCAAAGTTACCTTCAAGCATAATATTCTCTAGAAAGCGGTCTCCACTGACTGTACGTGCTGCACAGACAACCTGCACTGCATCTTCATCCCTGTCTTGTTCAAAGGCACTTTTCAGCAGTTCAGCAATTCTTTGTCAAAGCCAAAAAGGACGTCAGTGCCTTGATACTGAACTTGTAACACTGGGATGTGCAGTAAATGTGTCCCTTTTGCCTCCATAGATGTGAGACTTCTTCATGCAACGCTGATAAGAGGGCAGGGCTGTACTTGAGAACTGTGATGGCATTGTTCATTTGATTTTTATTTTTTTAAGTTAATTTTCTCTGTAAATCCATGTTTTCTTTGCTTAGTTCAGCAAATTACATGTATCCAACAAGGACATGGTATGATTTTATATGTTGGTTAGTACCTTGTTACTCAATATAATTCAGTTTGACAACTGTTTATCACATGAAGTATACTGTATGGGATAGAAAACCAAATTTTTTGAGCTCAGTCTTTTCTTACTTAAAGACCTGCTATACCACAATTCATAGGAATTCTTTCTAGTGGTGGGGAGAGATGGATCAGAAGGAGACAAGAGAAAGGTGCCAAAGTGTGCAGCGGGAAACAAATTTTTTTATGTCTTTTTCAGAATTAATGGATTTTATCACTGCAGACATCATCCTCTCTCTAGTGTGTTTCTGTTTAATAAGATTTTTTTTTTTTTGTCTTTCAGAATAATGTGGTTATTGAAAGTAAAGTTAGTGACACTGCGTGTGTTTCCCACTCTGTTGAGCCATATAGTATCCTTGTTTTGAGGTTCTTAAAATAGTTTCCAAGCATTTAATGAATGAAGCCTCACAGCAGCCTTTGCGGCATTTCTTTTTTTGCAAATGGGGTATAGGTACACAAAGATACATTGACTTGCTGAAGATCCCCCAGGTGGTAAAAGAGCACATCTCCTGCCATATGGCTGGGTGTTTGATGCATTGACCAAGTCCTGCTTTGCAGTGTAATTCCTTTGCCCTGGTCGCTGGGAAAGGTGGTGTCACACCGTAGTGTGAGGGACTGAACCCAGGGGAAGACAAAGTCTTGCAGTAATATAGTGGCTGATATGTTTATCTATATGCACGTATATGCGCTTACGCTGGCCCTGGCACAGTTCCCTTAGTGCTAACGTGTCTTTTGCCTGTTTTGGTCTGTTATTTTGCTTTTAAGATAGATAACCTTAAGTTTGACCTATATTAAGCTGGATGTTTGCATAGACATAGATTCAGTCTCAGATGCAGAGCAGGTGAGAGTGGAAGTTGTCTTTGCTGCCTGTCCTTGCTGCCTTGAATGTTTTGTGGGTTAGTAGGATCTAGCCTGGGTTTGCTGCGTCTTTCTTTTCCCAGCTCCTAATCCCGTTCTCTTTTTAAAAGGGTTTGTGATTTCCAGCTGATTCATACTGTTCTGCTCTCCAGTATTGCCTCCTCGAAGCACAGGGCTGTTATTATAGTAGTGGCTTTCAGACCCCATCTGCAGCTGTTTGGATCTTGACTTCTTAAATTATAATAATTTTAGTCTAACAGCAGGAGACCTGTGCTCCTTTTTTCTCCTCAGAGATTAGCTGCTGAAACACTCTGGAGAGAAATGTTTTAAGAGGGTTACGTGGTTGCAATTGTGGAACTGGTGAACTTGAACCAGCTACTGGAGCCCCTCTTTCTGTTATTACACATAGCTATTATTTATCCCAGACACAGTGGAGATCAGCTAGCCAAAGTGCAGAAAGAGTTGTTTTGGAACAATAAATATATTTTGGAAAAAATATTTATGGGCTTTTCTTAACATGTCACGTTAAAGAGTCCTGTAGTTGGTATTTCTGGAGTGAGGGAAACATGTATTTTTAACCAGCTAGTATGCCTCAAAATGTAGTTGTAGACTTGGAATTAGCATCAAGCAGATGTGTTTTAAATGGGACCTTGTAGAAATTGCCCACTCCTCTATGGTGAGCTGTAGAAAAAAATATGAAATTCTTGCTGTAATGATTCTGCACAAGAGGAATCTGATGCTGCAAGACCCTGCTTAAGATTGCCTTGGGGAAGTGTCTGTCCCCCTGTCTGAAAACTTTCTCCATGTAATTTTCTTTGCTAAATGTCTCCTGTGAACCTTTTGGAGCTGGGGTTGTTTAGTCTGGAGAAGAGGAGGCTGAGGGGAGACCTTATCGCTTTCTACAACTACCTGAAAGGAGGCTGTAGCGAGGTGGAGGTCGGTCTCTTCTCCCTAGTAACAAGTGACGGGACAAGAGGAAACGGCCTCAAGCTGTGCCAGGGGAAGTTTAGGTTGGATATTAGGAAAAACTTCTTCACTGAAAGGGTGGTCAGGCACTGGACCAGGCTGCCCAGGGAAGTGGTTGAGCCTCCATCCTTGGAGGTATTTAAAAGGCAGGTAGACGTGGTGCTTGAGGACATGGTTTAGTGGTGGACTTGGCAGTGATAGGTTAATGGTTGGACTCGATGATCTGAAGGGTCTTTTCCAACCTTAACGATTCTATGATTAACCCACAGAAGTCAAATACCCTCCGTGGCCCAGCATTTGGTAAATCACGGTAGGGAAGGATGGCTGTGAGATGTGTGAAACTTACCTTCACTGCTTGGTGAAGGACTCTATCTGAGAACTTTACTGGATAATGTCAGACATCAGAAGTTGCCTCACTGAAATTTGATTAGAGTTGGATGCCATTTGAGCATAATTGGGCCTTAAGCTTTTGAAGAAGTGGGCTTAACCCCTACACTGGCTTGCCCAGCATTTCTGTCTGATGTCTGTGTTTCTTTTGATCAAGTGAAATACAACAAATTTTACATCCTATTGAAAAAGTCCATGTGAGGAAAGAGGTGCAAGGACATTTGTTTGGACTTAAGTCTTATTTTTTTTGAGTACTACGTTTTGTTGTTTGGGGTTTTTTTTATGCTGAGCTATATGTCAGTGTTCTGGGAATTAATCCAGTATTCCTGGACGGTAGAATCGTTTTGAAGAACTTGGTGGAGAAGATTGTTTCCATGCTTTGATGTGAAAAGCATAAGCTTTAAAGAACTTCCCTTCCAAAAATGTTGTCACTCACTCCTAAATGAAGGGAAAAATACTGCGGATGTAATGAAAATAGGAAGAAAATATCATTAATGTAGCATTAGGGATTCAACAAGAACAATGCTACCTGTTATAATTCAAACTACTTATAGAAAACCGTGGAAAAGAACACAAAATACAGTCCTGCTGTGATCGCAGGGAAAGCTGCTGTCACAGTGTTTCCATCCCAGGTACTACTCAGTCATCAGTGCTCTCTCTTCTTGTGGTGTTTCAGGCTTTTATCTCATTTCGCACAATTCAGCCGTATCTTGTCCCTTTAACCTCCCTACTAGTTCATATAACTCAGTATGATTCTGCCTGGGGAAAGATTTTAATTAACAATGCGTAAAGAATAAAGGGAACAAACGGATTTTTAAAAACACTGCTTTGAGACAGGCACTTGATTTTGCATTTTGATTTTTTTTGTTTTGTCAGGTAATCTCTCCTGTTTATTTAACCAGTGTGTACGGACGCGGGTGCTACAAAACTTCAGGTTCTGTGCCTTCGCTTCTTGCACACCCAGCAATCACACTGAAGCTGACGGGCATCTTGGGTGTGCAAGAAGGGGTGAGAGATGAGGTCTCCCTCTTTCTCTCTTCTTAGCCTTTAGCCTGTGGATTCCTAAGCAAAGGCTATCAGGAATTTTCCAGAAAGAGGTCTTGGGGCATACATAGGAAACAGGCCTCTCGGGGGACGCGTTTTGTAGTGTGACAGCTGTAGGAGAGTTGAGAGTGTAATTTCACATGACATGATTGCAGTGTAATACACTATTTTGGTTCTCCTGGTTTGTATTGCCACATCCTCTTAGAACGTTTACACTGGAGCATATTTCAAGCAGCCTGTATGTAGGTTTTTTTTGGGAGTACTGTACTGAGATATCAAGGACAATGAAGCTGATATTGTGAGGGATTGAATACCCTTGCAGTGTTCCACTGCTTCAAATCCTACATGAGGCTGGGGCAGGTGTTCACCTTTCTTTTCCTAATAAAATAAACTCCTAAAGCTGCCCATGCCCAGGGCAATCAAAATGGCCATTTTCAATGGAAGAACTTTTTGATGTACTAACTCTGAAATTAGTGATCTTAGCTTTTGTTTTGATCTGCAAAACCTGTAAATAAGTGGAACAGCAAAGGCAGGAGACACTGGTGGTCCTGATTCAGCTAAGTATGTGCCTTGGGTTGTCATGTGGCCTCCAGCTACGGCTCCCACAAGGCCTGCATCTCCCAGTAGACCTGTATCCTATCTACTGGTCCTGTGTAGATGTTTTAGATAGCCTAGGGTGTCTCAAATGGCTCTTGCCATCAGTGTTTAGGCAGCTGAGAGAAACTCTGTGTTTCTTCTCTTCCTGCCACTCAGTCACTCTGATGGGCTATATTGAATTTTTTTTTTTAATATTTTTAACTTTTTTTTTGAGTGGGCTAACACTGGGTCTGTGATACTGGATGAATCACAGTAAGGGGAATTAAGAACTTTCTGGAGGCTGCAAAATTAAGTTTTCGCTTTCAATCAATTATAAATTTGTGGGATTTCTTGTGATTTCTTCCCTCCACTACCATTTTCCACCAGTTTAAATCTGGTCTGAAAACAAAACTTGATAGTCCCTATACAGGTGGAACACTATAGGTCTGTTCTAACACACTGCTATAAATGTGTGTCTGGGATGAGATACAGAAATAAACAGCTGCATTGCTTGAATGTAGAAATAAGAATATTTCCATGTTCGAATAAATAAATAAAATGAAATTTGACGCAGTCTGGGGACAGCCCGTGCCAGGCTCTGTGTGCCAGTGCAGAGTGTTAATCTGTGATTCTGTGCTCATCTTTGAAAGTTTCTGTTGCTTTGGAGGGAATCTGTAGGGTGCCAACAGCCAGTGGCTTGTGCCATCGCTCCAAGTGTTATTGTATGTTGAGCTAGGAATATGCTATGCATTCTTAACTGAAAGGTGTTTGTCTTTTAGTGTGTTTTCATTGCCTAGCTGTACTCTTACTCTGCAGCATTTAAGGAAAAAATCTGATAATTCTATTCAAAAGGTCTGGTTTTGACCTTACATATACCGATTCTTACAGTGATTGTGAATCCATTGACTTCAGACACATTACTCCTGATTACACCAGGGTCATCTCATAATGAGGGGCCAAGGTATTAAATGGAAATGAACCCCATAAAGCCATCAAGCTCAGACCTACTCTGTCCTCACATGCTTGATCTGAACAATAAGAACTGGTGATTTATAAATCATGTTGTCTGTTTGCTTCTTCGTCATTTAATTCTTTTTTTCCGTTGAATAAATGAAGATGTTCTGACCTTAACCCATCCCTTGTGCATTTGTTTGAAAAAAGCAGGATAGCTGTACCCCTTAAATGTGACTCAAGCTTTTGTTCAGATTTAGTGAGCGTCATCTTATTTTTTTAAAGGAAACACATTTCACTTGACCTCTAGGATCTGGCAGGACTTGCTGCATCCTCTTTTTCATCACTTTATCTTCATGGCTTTTTTTTTTTTTAATATTTTTCTACATTTTCAGAAGGAAGACTGGCCAATGCACAAGCTAGAGTGTTCCGCCATGTGTGCTTTTGGGCAGAACTGGAATCCCTCGGAGACCGTGAGGCTAACAGCGAGGATCCTTGCCAAACAGGTGAGCAGGAGGCTGGACTTGGGAGGTACATTCCTACTCTGGGTGCCAGGGAAGGCAGGAAAATGAAAATTGACCGACAGTAACTGTCCCCGCAAAGCACATAGATACTAGCTTCCTGTGTACAGACGGGTGTCATGTAGAGCATGAGCAGCTGAAGGAACTGACCATCAGACCACTGCAGCAGCATCGGGGCCACCATAGTCCAGCTGGAGACTTTTGGGGGAAGATGGCAAAAGGCTAGTGAGGTTTTAAGCTGTGTAGCTGTAACTTATGGTCAAGGTACTGTTGAACAGAGTCTGGAAAAGTTTACTGATAGTTTCACAGTGTGCATGGTGCTTCAGCCTCCATTCTGGTAGGCTGGAGCTCTTGGTTACGTGTGTGGGCTAGCACCAAGGCCACGTTGGTGAAGAGAAAGAAGAATGAGACTTGGTATATGTGGTTGAATTCTGAGGAACGCTCCTAGTGTTATATGCCTGCAGACAGTGGCATCTTTATGAAACAGTTGTCTGTTGTACTGTGTAGAATTGTGTAGTGTGTAACTCCCAGTACATTTGTGAGTCAAGAACACTTCTGAGGTATTCAGGTTTAAATGTTTATGATTACTGGAGTTAACTGGTGAAAAACAAAGATTGAGAGAGAAATCTCAGGCCCTTGGTCTTTGGAGGAAAAAAGATACTATTAGTAAGGAAATAAGATTGCAATGTCAACCTCCAATTCAGTGTTCCCTAACTATATGGGTACTGAGGATAACACAAGTGCTTACAGGGAGGGGACGGGATTCATGAGTTTCAAGGTTATTATGATGTGTATCTTTGTGGAGCTCTAAACTCTCTCCGCAAAAACAAATCCTCTTTGAAGCATATTTGTTTGATTGAGGTCTGCTTATGTGACAAGGGCAACCTGGATACTGTATGTAGTGAGGATTTTGGTGGCCTGCTGGGAAGGTAGGTGCATACTTGCTGTGCGTGTAGATGTGTGTGTGTGTGAATGTATGTGTGTGTGACTTAATTAAGGCATGGTTTAGTGGTGATCCACAAACAAAATCGAATGTTTAATGACAAAAAGTCATTGGAATAAATTTGTGCTTTTATTGCTTACAGGGAGGGGGGAGAACCCTACATGTCATATAAAAGCTAAATATGCAAACCGTAGTCCCTGAACCTCAGCTGCTGGGCCACCTGCAAAGCCATATTTAATGGCCAAGATTACAAAGAAGTGGCCTTAGGCCAACAATGGAGCATTGCTTTTGAACTCTGTCAACAGTCAGTTTATTCACTTTCCTCAAAGCGAAGCCTGTCTCCTGCCTGCTTGCTATTGTTAGCAGCTTTCTGGGTGTCTAGAACAAAGCAAATGACATATTTAAAATACTCTTCAGTTTATGTATATAAATTTGATAGGAGTTAATCTTTGGCTGTCTAATTTGGTGGAGAGAGAATATTTCTATGGCTTTACTAAGGGTAGTCAGTTTAACTCATTGCTGTTCATCAACTTCTATAAATTCCATACAGTGTGGATTTGGGTTTGTTTTACAGGTAGGAGTTGCCAGCTTATGAATGAATAGACAAAACTGCCTACTTAAAAGATTAAAATATTTTCGTGTTGCTTTTTTCCCCATATTGCTAGAAAACTCACCCTGAAAGAACACAGTCAGAGAAGCTGCTTGCTGTAAAAGAGTTTGAATCACGTAAGTACAAAAGGCTTGCAGGTAAACAGAGGCAGTTATCTATATGCATGATCTGTTTTACCCCCTGGCCCCCCTCCATCAAAACCTTTCAGAGCATCCCACTCCTGTTGGAGGAAGGGAGTAAACAAAGAAAATTGTGGTTGTTCGTTTTTTGAAAGTGCACTGCTCTTCTTTCTTTCTTCCTTTTTTTTTTTTTTTTTTTTTTTTTTTTTGTTACTTGTGGGGGCTGTGAAACAAGGGTGAAAACCTAGACAGAATTAATTATGTGGCATACATCCATCTCCTGGCTTTTCTGGTACTCTAGTGTCTTTTGAGAATTGTAATGTTGTAAAATTAAAATAGCTGGTATTTGTTACCAGGAGGCATAAAATCAGAGACAGCACAGTTGCTTGATGGTGACAGTGACTAAGGGGCTAATTGCAGAACCCTCTGGACTGTGCTTCAGTATCTGTCACTGCCAGTCAAATCTGACATGTTATATATGATTGTGTTGAAATTCCATGTCCTAAATGCTCCAAAATAATCCAAGGAAGGAGATGAGGCAATGGCTTGCTTTTAACTGGAAGGCTACTGTTTACGTCCGGTGAGGCAGAGTTAGAAGTTGAGCAGCTAGGGGAATAGTAACCATCCTGGCATAGCTTTTACTGCTCTGTTGTTTCTTTCTTGGTGCTGGGGGTAATGTACAAGGAGACAATAGGTTTGTATATTCATGTTTCTGACTCTGATGGTTTCCAAAACCCTTTATAAAATGCTGAATAAATGCAGTCATTGCTAGGGCTTGAGGCAGCAGAGTAACCACACATAGCAAGATTACAGTCTTATTTGGTTCCTGGACAAAAGCTCCTGTCACAGCTGTTGGGACAACTGGGGAAATAAGGGGGAAAAATGCCAACATTTGACTTTGCCTAAGGCAAGGATAATTTTTACAGGTAGGTTAGTAGGACTGAGGTTGAGGAGGATGGGTAAGTGCTGAAGTAATTTCTGTATATTCTTCTGCATTGCAGCTTGTCTTCAGTAATTTATTTGTTTGGGAGCTAAAAGGCTGAAATGATTTTATCTTGCAGTGTCCCCCTTATCCCCTAGGAGCCCTTGTTTCGTTTCTGGTTTTGTTAGTAAGAACTCCTTGTTCCTTCTGCCTTGTTGACTATCCCCATCTCTTAGCACACTTTTGCCATGTTCAGCGGTTGCCTTACTCTTTGCAACACGCTGCACAGAAGAGGAAAAGGCACCTGGCTGTCAGTTGGAAGCTCAAAATTTCTTATTTCTCATTCGTCCTAATTCTCGTCAAATTGTCCCATTTCATTTTCCTCAGTGTTTTTTGTGACTCTCCTGTCATTCGCATCTGCTCTTACAAATCATTTCCCCCTTCTGCCACTGTTTTACAGCCTTTTCTCTTCCTGCATGTTTTTTTCTCCACTGTTATTTTGAGTGGGAGAGGGGAAACTGATGAGTTGCTGGCTCTCTTAGAGCAGGAGTGAGCTGGTGACACTGCCAGTGTGAGAGAGAGGATTAGGAAAAAAAACTTTCCAACACTCTGCTCTTGAGGAAAGAGAAGGGACCAGAAGTATATGGTCGATCACCTAGCTTGCTCTGCGTGGACCAAGCAGAAAAAAGATTCAGTGGCCACAGCTTTGGCTAGAACCTGTTGTGGGCCTGATGGTAAATCTCTGAACAAACCCATAAGGGAATACACTTGGCAGGTGTGCTGGGACATTTCCACTGATGTTCCTGCTGTCCTCTATTATCCTTAGATATCTGCAGGTTAAACGCACCTCTGTTGTTGGTCACCTTGCAGCCCATGGAGACATGGGCATTCTCAGGTAGTTCATAAGGTCGTGTTAGACAGCTGAGGGTAGCTACCCACAGTTGATAGGCTTCTAGAGGGCCAGGGCTGGCTGGTCTGTTTGCTAGGGTTAGCGAATGCATTTTAAACACTGTGACCCTTCTCCCAAGAAAGGGAAATTTGTGTCCAATTACCTGCTAATGTAAAGATGTTAGAAAATACTTTTTAATACTGCATGTTCTTGTAGTGCACCTGTGGCTTTGGCAGAAGCAGCATTACATTTATGGAAGAACAGACACTTTGTGCAGTACTTCCAAGTAGCTGTTCCTTGAGGGGTTTCTGTTTAAGTCCGGGCCTGTTCTAACCTAAGTGTAGCTGCAGTTCACGGGGGAGTGTTCCTGTTACTGAAATGGAATGTATTCTTTGTCCACAGACCTTGACAAACTAGACAATGAAAAGAGAGAGCTGATTCAGAACGACATTGCCGCTCTTCATCACTTTTACTCAAAGCACTTGGAGTACCCTGACAATGCTGCCCTTGTAGTTCTCTTTGCACAAGTAAGTTGGCTAGAACACAGCCTGCTTAGATGGATAGTGCTGTAGGATTTTAGCCTTTGTGAAAGGGGAAAAATGTTAACGGCAATGGAAATGGTAGCTCTTTGCGTATCTTCGGGAGAGCTGAGTGTGCTTGATGGAGAAGATCCACTTCCTTGACCAGAAGTGGCTGGACATGCCCCATTTCAGTAGTGAGGGGAGAGACTCTTGTCTGCAGACTTTCTATGAGGTGCTTCTCAAACACTGAAGAAAAGGGGAAACAGCCTGCATTAGACCCTGTCAATGTTAGGTTTCTTGTGGGCCACGCGTAGCGCAGCTGTTATTGGACTTGTGTGGAAGGCTGCTGGTTTGAGACCCTGCAGAGGCAAAACCTTCATTCAGGCTTCAAACTTGTGGAAATCCTTGCTGGTCAGGTCGTCGTTGTGTTTGACCTTCACAGGGAGTAAACTTCAGAGAAGTAGAAAGAGCAGTCTGCAACTTTTATCTGGTGTGTGGCTTTTAAATGCAGTCGGGTAGTGTGGTCATCTGGAGAGATGAAGGGAAGGCAGGATGTCCTGTTAGATAACTTCTGAAATGTGCCACCTCTTTTTTCTCACCTGCTTTTCATACGCATCTAAATTGAATGTATTGTAGTGGATGGAATAACACACCAGTGGAATACTGAAAGATCCATTTTCTTCTTTTTCCTCCTGTAGTTCAAAATAAGCTAGTTTTAAACTTAAACGTCCGAGTAAAAAGTTTAATACTTTTTGAGATCAGGGCAAATGTTGACTGCTGTGATGAAAACCAAGATGGCAATACCCTGGTTGGGAGAGCTGGGCATCTACCAACAAGGAAGCACGGTTAATATTACCTTAATACAGAGGTACTGTTATTTTGTAGGGGAATTATTCTTCAGCATGTTTAGCATCTGCTCATCATCCATTGTGTTGTTTCTAATTACACATTTCCCTTCAATGAAAAGGTTTTTTTTCTGTTTTGAAGACTTTACAATTTATATTTGTCAGAGGGATACTTCAAAGACAACAGTACATCCAGTTTCTTGTGGTGTTTCTGAATATTTTGTTAGAATGTTGCCAGAATCCCCAAAGATTACATTATTTTTGCTGTAATGACTTTTGCTTCATGTGCTGTCCTGGACGAGCTCCACCAGATCACAGTACTTTAACTGACTTCTGTGAACTGCTGACTCCCAGATCTGATATTCCATCCAGTCTTCTCTGTAGATGTCTAATGTCACCCTTAGGTGTCACCTTAAGCTCATCCTGATCATCAGGCAACTCTGCCACTGTGGACATTGCAGTTTTTTTGAACTAAAATCTCCAAAGGTCATCTGGATGCTCCTCAGAAGTATTTTACAGGACACAACCTTTTGAGCTTTTAACTCCAGCATAAATCTTTCTAGAAGAAGGGGAGGGAAGTCTGTACTAGATATGTGCAAAGATGTTTCCTGATAATGAGTTAACTTGACCTAAAACCAATAGTATGGATATGCTGCTGCTCCTTTGTTTTGCTTCAACACTTTCTCTGGCCTCATGCTGTCTACTTTGCTTGTCCATTCGGCAGTCGTTCTCCTTGTAGCTCAGGGCAGTCTTTTGGGACTTTGATGCCTCTGACTCCTTGCTCACTGCTTTTTGTGGGCTTTGTCTGACATTGTTTCTTACTCAACACAGCTAAGGTGTAATCGATCCTTTTGAGTGGAGCAAAGATTTTTGTCCAAACCGTCCTTGCCTTTCATTGCTCTCTTCCCCAGCTGTTGGTATTGTTCTGCTCTCTTTTTTCCCTGTGGAACATAGCTCTCGAGACTGGTGCTCTTCCTCTTCAGTCTCACCTTGTCATACTCTTCAAACAGTTTCTGTCTTGTCTCAAGTTCCAGTGTCTCATCCTTTCTTTGAAGACCTTGCATAATTTTGTGCCTCCCTTTGCACGTTCTCTTTTCCACCATTGGGAAGAACCCTGAGCTCTAGTTTTCTCACTGTTGTCTCTTTGCTCCCTCCACATTCCCTTTTTTAGTCATGCATTCATCTGGTGAAACCAGTGGTATCTCATCCCTTCTAATTCCTCCTCTTGTGTCATTTCTGGTATGATGCATTCAAGAAGTGGGTTGTCTCTGGCTTAGTTGGAGGGGAGTTGATGATAACTCACTACATATTTTTAAATATTTCCCTGTGATTCAGAACCATCAAGCTGTTCTTCATGTCAGCCTTTGTAGCCTTATGTTCTTACTTGCTGTTGATATAATCTTTCCCTTCTATTGTTTTTGTATTCAGCAATTACATTTTGGTTTTGGTTCAGGTATGCTCATACATTGGCTAGTGCAGTAGCATGCTCATCTTGAGAGACTGCGAGCCTTTGGATGCTACCTTGCTAAAAATAGCAGGATAAAGATCAAGCAAAGATAGCAACGATACCAGTGAGTGAATCAGAGAAACAGGACACTTTCCTTAGTTGTGAACTCATCCTGAACAGTTCATACCTGAGGAGTGGCTTTGGGAAGTATTTGTATATTTCTAAAATCCAATCCAAGCTGCATTCCAGCTTGTGGGGCATATCATTTTTGGTAGCGTTTGTTGTCAATCCTTGCCCTTCCAGAACAAATAGTTACACTGTACTTGATTGACTTTTTCTGTGCCCATTGTAGCTTCAGCTGGTCTTGGCCACGTGACATTAGTTGTTTTAGTGCTTTTCTGGCACTTCTGTGAACAGTTTGATGATTGTAGGGAGATGGTGGTGAATGTGGAGAGGGTTCTCTTTATGTTGGCATGTATGTGACTCGCAGTGAAAGTGGAATAACGTACTTGATTGAGGTGCGTTTTGGTCACTTAGTCACACAAACCACACGAAACAAAGCTGAAACTCATGTAAGGTTCCCTTGTTTAGTGAGAATAAAAGAGGGAGAAGGCTTTAAAACCTGCTTGAATCTATTCTGCAAGAAAGATTTGTGAACAAGCTCTTTTGATCTTGAGTCTGTTTAAATTGGGAATACACTTCCTCTCATACTCTGTCTTTTTTCTGTCCCCTCCTATTCTATGTCTTTATTAGGTTCAAGTCTTTCTCACTACCTTTTTTGTTCTTTATATGTGCTTTAGCAGTAGCTGATACATGCAACCCTTGATGCCAGATGTCATTGTGGCAAGTCTCTGTAACATACGCTCCATTAAAGCTCTGTACCGCCACAGCCCGGCTGAGTTCACTGCTGTTCATCCCTACATTGCTCCTTTCGTGTGTAGTTCTGCTTCGGCCCTTTACTTGTCATGGCCAAATGAAGTCTCTTTGCTCTGTCGGAGTCAGACTTTTTTGTGTTTGCAATGGTCTTGCTTTGTCTGACACTCTTTCTAGCACTCTTTTCAAGCCTCAGTTCTCTTGGTTAGCCTTCCAAGGAGCAGTCCCCTAGATGTTGTGTCCTGAGCAGGTACAAGTGTTGGACTGTCAGTGCTTTCGTGTCCTGCACATTCCTTTGGCTAGGGACTTTGTCCTCACTTCACTTTTTGAGATGTCACATAGCTCCCTGTGAGTACTGGTGAGGTGGAAGGAAAATTGTAAGCAAATTACTGCAATTGACTTTGAAGTATGAGAATGTGACATGTGGAGTACTTAGCTGACCAGAAGCTGATCTAGTCTGTTCCTCCTTTTCCTTAGGTTAACTGTAATGGCTTCACAATTGAAGATGAAGAACTCTCTCATTTGGGATCAGCCATATTTCCTGAGTAGGTTGATTTTCATGTTTTTAAAAATAAAATTAACTTACTTAAAACCAAACAAAGGTTCTTGCACATGTGTGGAAGTAGATATCTACTGAAAGAATTTTAATTAAACACTTAATTTGTCTTGTTTTAAGTATCTTTAAATAGCTAATAAAACGTGGCCAATGATTTGCAGCAGTTTTTTTTAAAATCTGGTAATTTTGGTAAAATTGCACTTGTAATTTGTTTTGAAGCTTAGATTGTGAACTGTATACAGGTTGGTAGGAAATATTACTTGGCTAGCAGATTCTGGACGGGGACAACATGTAATGGTCAAAACGAAATGAAAAGGATTGCAGGTGACTTGCTTTATTCACAACTTTGTTTTGGCTGGGTATAATCCTTCACCTGGTGTTCTCTGAACAACATCCCTTCTACCTTTGTTCCTTTGCAAACAGTAAATCCCTTTCATAACTTCTTTCAGCCTCCTCAGATGTTTTAAAAGCTGCGATGCTTTATGTTGCTATGACAGTGGAAAAAACATGTACAAGCTTCTTAGCTTTACAAATGAACTGCAGATGTTAAGTGTCAGCTGCAGTTTGTGGACAGGGGAGCACAGCTCTCTAAGGCTGAGGAACATTTCTTCCATTTAAGTCCGTCCTTCCCACTTAATGTTGTAGCAAAGGAGGATATTTGCTGCCCGTGTTCTTTGCAAACACCGTACTGAAAGTATTATCGCTGTCTGCTGAGGTTGACTTCCTTGTGAGGCATAGATTACTAGCAGCTTATCTGTGTCAAAGTAATCTGAAACTTAGAGATGCCCAATTAAAGCAGGACCTGATTTTGCCAAGTGCTGCATACAGACAGTATGCATACAGTCTATGCATACAGTATGCATACAGTAGTAGATAGTACTTGCTTCACAGATTCTCCTTCTTCAGGCAGGTCTGTCTCAAGTCTACAGCCCTCATCTACAGGTTGGAAATTAAGGCCTTGCAATGCCCAGGGTCAGAGTCATGGTGGAGAGAGGAGAGTATTAAACCAGGATGTTCTAGAAACATGTCCAACACCATCCTTTGTTTGTAAATGCTCAGCGTGCAAGAGCCAGGTCTTTGCTACTTAACAGTTATGCCTGTGAGCTAAAAAGGCTGAAGAGACAATTATTATTTTGGTAGATTGGAAGAGAAAAAATTAAAATTATACATTTTATCTCAAATAAGCAGCAAATTGCACTTTCTCCAAGCTTGGTAGTAAGGGGGAGTACTTTTCTCTAGTGGTCCAAGTTTTTGTGTAAGTTGTGTGCTTGTATAACAGACATAGATCTCTTCCCTCCCACTTCAAACATCGAGGCTGTTTATGTTTGCACAGAAGCCAGCTAAAATTTTAACGCTCATCTTAAGTTGCGATGCAGGATATTACGTTTGTTTTCCTGTATTTGCTTGTTTCCTTTAGGTTAAATATGTGTGTTTCTCCTCTGAGGAAAAGAGTCTGTCTATCATAGGTACCTAAATAGGACGTTGATAGTTAAGCTATGTGAACACCCTTGTCAGCTGTCCTGAAGCACTATAAGAATGGGAAAATAATAACTTGCCTAGTCCTGCAATAATAGGATTTAAAAATTGTAATGATTCATTAGCACAGCCACTCTCCATATCATTAGAATGAATAACAGTACGACGGATTTTCCCAAGGTTACCTTCATGTTAAGCCTCGGAATAAAAACAGCTTACAGAGACTGACTCAATCTTTCAGACTTACTTGTTTTCTGAAGTGGTGCTTAAATTTTTGCCTGTTGCATTTGGTGGCGGTGCGGGAAGAGATTTACTTTTCTGCTTTTACAGTGTTGCATTGATGAACCATAGCTGTTGCCCAAACGTGATTGTAACGTACAAGGGGACCTTGGCCGAAGTCAGAGCTGTTAAAGAGATTGAGCCTGGAGAAGAGGTAAATGCACTGTGTGTGAATGTACTCTGTATGCATGCATCCTAAAAGTAGGATCCATTCTGCTTTTCAGGATTCGTTTCAATTGGATGACAATTTAATCATAGGGGGGAGGATCTCTTGTTTCTCAGAGAAGTGTAAGATGTTGCTTTGGAAGAGTTGGGGCGGCTCTGGAGGACGGAAGCGATTCTCGGAGGCAGTATCCTATTTTGTGCTGAAACAAGGGAAGGGCACCTGCAGCAGTCGCTGCGTATCTGCCAGCCTCTGTCTTGGTTTGCCCATCTGTAAAATGAGGCTGAGTTTACTGATGTTTGGCTGGTGCTTTGAAATTCCAGGATCAAAGCAAATCATTACTGCTATAATAGTTCCCAGTATAATAGTAATGTATTGAAATCGAAGCCAGAATAAACAAGGTAAATGGGTACAGATAAGTCCTCTAACTTCTGTTTGGACAGAGCATCCACAAAACATGGGACTTGGTCATATCACTTCAGCGGCATTTGTTGGGAAGTCACGGAAGAACAAGAGTGTGTTTTTAGGTGGAGCGAAGCTGAACAGTGATGGATAAAATTCTGTGAAATTGAATAAGGCTCTGGGTTTACCATGAAACTTTCTCAATCAAATAATGAACTTGGCAGGGAGTCTTCAGCAACAGAGCTGCTTTTTGCTTTAAAAAAAAAAAAAGATATTAAACACAGTTGAAGAGGATGTTCAGGTATCTGCAGGGGATGAAGACAGGGAACATTCTCTGTGGGGATGGTGTTTGCATTGAGTTTCAATAACTTACTTGTTAATGTTAATTTAGCAGGCAAGGTTAATGCTGATCAAAATAAGTTCGGATTTGATAACTCCTACCACTTTCAGAAGTATGTGGTACCAGTTTTGAAGAAGGGAGAGAGGTTATTTTTGTGGATTGTAGCTGTTCACCGTTGTGAACAAAGCGAGTCTAGTTGCTAGAGCCAAGGGTGAATGTCTCAGGTGAGCAACTTCTTTTTATGCCATTTACTAACGATGATTTGTCTGTGATGTTGGCAGTCACTGCAAATGCATTGTGGTAATGGACAAGGACGGATCTTGGTTTTGGAATTTTACTGTGGAATCCCGGACATTTCAGCATTTTTGGGGAGGGCTTACTGTGAGAGGTAGAGATGTGGAGTATTTACTTTGCTTGTCATCCTCTTTTGATTGAGTTGTGTCTTAGAAGCTGCATCAGTTCTCCAGGACCTCATGGCTTTTGTGCATTCACTTTTCTGACACTTAAGAATTTTACAATGTGAACTCGTGGTTTTGCTTGGGCTCTGTGCAGTCTTATGGCCTGTGTCTCCATCTTCAGGTTCAATCTAGCCATTGCATTGCAACATTTTTAAAGTTTTTGCTGTAAATGGAGCTCCTGCATTTTGCATGTTTTGAAAATAGGGGAGGGAGGAGAGGAGTGTGAGGGAAAGTGGGAGATCACACAGAGTAAGAAGAAGAACATGCACTGTATGAAATTACATGTACATTTTACTTTAAAGAAGAAAGAAACCTTAAGCGTAAAGACTGAGCAAAAGGTTTCAAATAACTATAAATGAGGAAATGGAACTAAAGTTCTTCCTTCGTCTGCAAAATGATCAGTTGCACTCGGCATATGACATGTTTCTTGGGGGAGATCTCATTTTAAAAACAGCATTAAAGCTAGTTGCAGGGGTTCTTTTCTGAAGACCATTGAAGTAGAGGAAAACTTAAGAATAGTGTATGTGAAGGGCCTTTAAAGCAGGTTTTCTTTGCTTTAAAATTTTGCTGTTGAAGTAAATCTGATATTCATTCTCCTAGAATTGGAGCACTGGGCCTCTCTTCTTTTCAGAGATCTAAAGGTCTTTTTCCTAAGTTTCTAAAGCTACTGGTGACTGCTGTTGCCCCAATTTTTGTAGGCTTTCAGAAAGAAAAATTTGAGATTCCAGCCTCCAAAAAACCAGGCCACTGTAATTTATCGTAGGCTGGATGCCTGAAATCATTATTTTACCTCTGAAAACTAGGCATCACTTTGTAGTCTGACAGGAGCCCGAGATTTATCACTGTGATAGTTTCCTTATCCACACCTGAATCTTGCTGTCCTGGGTTTAAGCCAGGGTGATATTTGAGGGAAATTCCAAAATCAATAGGAAAGGAAGCTCTTCTCTGTCAGATTGCATTCACAAATGGCAACTCCTGATGCTGCTGAGAGGCTTGGAATGTGAGGGAACAGGCAGGTGATGTGGCTGCAGGGATCCGCAAGTTGCATGAATATGTAGTATACTACATAGGCTAGAACTGATAGTGATAAATACGTATAGTTACGCTGCTTTTCACTGACTGCTGTGTTTTTACCATATAGGTTTTTACCAGCTATATTGACCTATTGTATCCCACGGAAGACAGAAATGATCGATTAAGAGACTCGTATTTCTTTAATTGTGATTGCAGGGAGTGCATTACAAAAGAAAAGGTAATAAAATCGGTGTGAAATGTGCTTCTGACTGTCAAGGCGCCTACCCAGGTCCTTAGATGTAATATTATATATGGTTTAATTAAATTTTGGAAAGGAGGATAATGGGGTGGCTCTGTTTTTCTGTCTAGAAGACTTTCTGATACTCATTCTTTCCACTGTAATCATGACACATCAGGAAATTTCCTGGTAGATGCCTATTTAAAGTTGAGCTACAAAGCAAAGATGAAAACTTTGTTAAAAGTAGATAATTATACTGTGTCTATGCTACCTGGCCAAAAGAATTTAGCTCAGAACTTGTTTGTTTGCAACTGCATATTTCCTACCAGCTCCCAGCGGTGAATCTTGCTTGAGGCATTTCTGGGTTCCTGCTGTGGGATAGAGTCCCGCTGCAGTTCCTGGTTGGGACATCTTAGTTCTAGGTGACCTTGTGTGACATTGCCGGATGGTTTGGAGACCCAGCAGAATCTGCAAAACAAACTTGCCTGCTGTGGCACCTACATCGTTCTTCTCATGGACAGGGTAGGCCTGGGTCGCAGCCCCTTGTGATGCGCAGGCCAGATTGACGTTCCTTAGACATCGCCTGGTGCCCTTCAAAGGACAAAGGCAGACATCCAGACGGTGTTCCTTAAAACAGGGTGTTTGTTATTTTGATCGGCAGCACTTACGGGGGGTGGAAAAAGGCACCCAAACCCAGCAGATACCGAAACAACTGTGCCTGTCCTACTAGTTGTTTTCTTATCCTTCAGTGGAGGTCCTAGGAGAACTGGGCTTTGTGTGGCTCATCTGTCATTCCAGTCAAGATCGACCTGGCTGGCATAATCTGATCCTTAAGTTCTAGATTATTTTTTTTCCACATTTTCACAAAGGAGTCCTTTTACGAGCTGCTTTCCAAACTGACCAGACAACCATCTCCTTCCTCTAAAGGTGTTGTCTTTTGTAACTTCTTTTCCACGTAGTACCCAATATTCTTGTTTGAGGCCATTCTGTTGATACCGTAGTTGTGTTTTTCCCCACAATTACCCTGATAATTTTGCCATTGAGTTTAATGAAGCCAGGATTTCATCTGTGATTTCCAACAACATGCTACTCTTGGAATCACCTGTCACTCAGCGTCCCTCAGCTCTGGAAAGAGTCCCCTATAGCCCTCTCAGCTGGCAGATGAAATAGTAAAGGAAAAAGGAATCTAGCAACAATGTGAGGCTTAAACAGCAAAAGATGTCTCCAGATTGCAGCTGGCTCTTCGTGAAGTAGTACGTTAGATGGAAAGATAAGAGTAAGTGGAGCTGTCCAGCAGAAATCACAAGACGTGGAAATGTGGTTTTGTCTGTAGATATGGAAGATACTTTTCTGTATTTAATATCATCTTGTTTTCCACTGAGCTATCACTTGGTGGTAGGCCTACGGTATTTGAGCTTTTCTAGCCTTAAAACTGAATTTGTTGTAATCCCTAATCTCTCGGAAGCAGTGAAATTTCCTATGTAAAACTGCTTTCATGACAAAATTGAAAAGCTCTTGGATCTTTCAAAAGAAAGGGACTTCATGGAAGTAGAGAATGGCAGATGAACTGGAAGGCGCAGAGGATTCTAGGATTCCCAGCCAAGGCTTTAGAGAAAAATTGCAGGTGCACATTCTACCTTTGTTTTTACATTCTTTGAAGAGCTTAAGTTCCCATCTGTGTCTTTTTATTAGAGTAATTTTGTGTAGCAGGTGCACCTTTATTTGTAGGGCTTGGAACCTGCATTTATAACATCCATTGTGTTTCCTTCAGGATAAAGAGAAACTGGAAATCCGCAAGCTGAATGATCCTCCATCAGCAGAGACGGTGCGGGACATGATCAAATATGCCAGGAACGTGATTGAGGAATTCAGGCGAGCCAAACACTACAAATATATCCTTTGTCTCCCCCTGACTCCGCTGGCTTGGTGTGTGACCTGCTGGATTGCTTCAGAAGTACCTGCAGGAGAAATACTGCGGCCGTTAGAAGTTAAACATACCTCTGTCCTCTTTGTGTCTGAGGAGTTGGCCCGGCAGACGAGGGGCAGTTTAACCTTGCCGGTGGTGTGAGATTGTGAGACGCTGTGATTGTTCCTTCCTGTGCAGCTCTCCGCTTCTAGGAGTGCCGCATACGGCTGTCTCCGCACAACAAGCCAGAGACGAGGGTGAGCACAGGTGTGTGCCTGTGTTAGCCCACTCTAATACCGCCCGGTTTTGAGAGACTGGGCGTGAGGCTGCAGCTACTGCCGAGGGTCACAAGCCTACCTGTTGTAGCAGTGGTGCGGCGCAGACAAGAATGCAAGATTTGTAGAATATCTGAGTAGGAGGGGGAATAATCTCATGAGCAGAATACCTCTCAAAGTAGCTCTGGGGCTGTAGCATGGATGCTTTGGTGCCATTTGAGAGAAAAGAGAGCTTCTCGGAACCATTCTGAACAAGTTTAAGTCAGTTCTTCTTTGGCGTTACCAGGTAGTTGTCTAATCACAGACCGTTTATTTATTGGGTTCCTTGACTTCTTCATACCTCCTAGTGAATTACTGGAGATCTGTGAACTTAGCCTGGACAAGATGGGTGCAGTGTTTGAAGACAGTAATGTTTATATGTTACACATGATGTACCAGGCCATGGGTGTCTGTCTCTATGTGCAGGACTGGGAAGGTGCACTGCGTTATGGGCAAAAAATTATCAGACCGTACAGGTAAATATGAGACTTTATTTTTTTTTTAGTGCTCTAATTCAGTAATCTGAATAATTTAGACAAGTTTGGACAGAGATCACTTCTCTCAGTACACATTGTATAAACACGCTACCCATGACATCACTACTCAAAAAGGAATGTGTAAATGCTGGGACAGGTTTTGTTTACTGTCAAAACGTGGCCTGCAATATATAGCAGAAGGTGACTCTGAAATCCTTGCTTTGAGTTCTCAAAATAAGTTTGTGCCACCTTGGATACTGTGCTAGTTCTGTTTAGCTAGATAAATACTGGCGTTTTTAATATCCCAATATTTTACTGAAGCAGAGCTTCGAAGTGCATCTGCAGTCAGTATTTTGTGTAAGGTCACGGAGGCAAGGCCGGCTCTTGCTGTCAGCCCCCTGCCCTCTCCCGCTCCCTTCCCTCCGCAGCAGCGCAGCGGTCGGGGGCGCAGGGGAGCAGGGCCCTGGCCCGGGGCTGGGGCTGGGCAGCAGAGGGAGCTGGAGCCCAGCTCAGCTCGGGCGCTCGGAGGCTGTGGGTGCCCTGCTGTCCCCCATCCCCGCTGCCCTGCAGCTGGCAGCCGGGGAGAGCGTGCGGGCTGAAGCCCCGCGGGGGGCGAGGCAGCACCCAGCCTCTGCGGGGAAAAAATAAAGTGCTCTCCGATAAATTTTTCTGTGTTTTTACAGTAGCGATCTCGTTCGTTAGAGGCAACCGGTTACGTGCTGTATCTGATCCTGCCATGAATCTCCCAGGCAGATTCTCATCTTGAGCTGTGACTTTCTTGCCAGCTGGGGGGAGCGCAAGTAAAGCTCTCCCTTTGGAGCAGATGCCAACGTAAAGTCACAGATCACTTGGCAGAGAGCAGCGATACAAAGAAGGAGCCAACATTCCCCCCCTGGGGGCTCAGTACTATTTATCTTCCCTGGGACTTGCCCAGCTCCTCTGGCTCCGAGCCTGGCATTCCAGGTCAGCTCTGCTGAACCGGCCTCTGCCAGCTGAGCGTGTGCGAGTGCAGAATGGCATGCGCGCCGTACGCGCTGCCGAGGGCCCCTCGCTTTCCATTAAAGACCGACTATTGTGGAACAGGCAGAGTTCCTTCTGCGGGTGTAGGGTGGCTCCAGAAACTCGTAACAATGCAGTCGCTTTCTGTAGCTGGCTAGATGAAAACTAGTGGCAGAAAGTCGCTGCCATCTGACAGCTGTTGAGAGGCATATGGTAGTTTCAGTTCAATTCCCAATTGTCAGGCGTCCCCATCCCAGAAACAATTGGCGCTGACTCTTGGCAGTCATGGCAGAGGGGATGCGCGGTGAATGGGCAGGGGCGAGGAGAGGCAGCTTCTTGCCCCCTGAGAGGGGGACGGGGGCTGGGAAAATGCTATGAAACTGCCAGGTTTGATAAAGCTGAGTTTCTTTCTCTCTTGCAGTAAACATTATCCCTCCTACTCGCTGAATGTTGCCTCCATGTGGCTGAAATTAGGGAGACTGTATATGGCGCTGGAGAACAGAACGGCTGGAGTTAAAGCCCTGAAGAGGGTATTTGTTTCCTGGTTTCTTCATTAATAATACCGGTTCAGGCATGGGATCATTGAAACACGACGTGCTTCTCTGTCAGTAAGCCTGGCTTGGTAGGAAGCGCACCATGTGTTAATATATTTGGTTACTGGCTTTTTGGCTCGGTTTTGATTTTCCCGAAGATGCGGTATAGCTCTGTTCTCACATACGAGGGGTCTTACCTTTTCACGGTGGACTTCTGCTGCGGCAGCTGGGGTGAGCGTTATGCTTAAGCATTTGCTATACCTTCTTCGCTGAGCTAGAGCTGTACTAGCGTCAATGAAGCAGAACTCTAGCTTCTCCTTACTTGCTAGGTAAAAGGACAGAAAAAATGCTTGGCTCTTACAAAAGGCACATAGTGTTTCATTGAAGCCTGTGATTTCTATATCCAAGTTAAACTAGGCATGCTTTTGGTGGTTGTTTGTTCTGGAACCAATTGATTTTTAAATAGCTGAAGGGAATTCAATGCATATGGTAATGCTGAAATTGGCAAATACAGCATTTGGTTTTACATTTTTCTTCACCCCTTTTTATTAGTCTGTTCCTTATTCTTCAGGTTTTTTCTCCCCTCTATTTTTTTTTTATTTGTCTGAACCATGTTTCTTGACTTTCTTCCCCTACGGTTGTTGGACAGAAGTTTATTTTAGTTTCTTAAGCATCAGTGACTACTGTAGCATATAATGACTTGGTGTGGAATGTCACGATTATTTTTTGTTTTTTCTTCCTTTTTAGATGCTGGCAAGTTTTTAGCCAGCAATAACAGAGCTATCCAGCCATGGTGAAAGATAGTACACGAATATATGCTCTAAAATTTAACTGTTACCTAGTTTAAAATTAGCATAGGTTTTCCTTCGCTGTGGTGTTAAAGCTTTGACTAAAACTGGGATTTGTGCCAGCAGGAACATGGGATTGGGGGGTTGGGAACTGTAGGTAGATTTGTTGGCATAGTTAGCTTCCTAACACAAACATTTTCTAATGACTCACTTCCAAAAGCTGCCTACAGGAACTGCCCAAAGTTATCCCAGCCCCTGATGTTTGGGATTTAGTGGAAAAACAAAACCATTGTTCTCTGGCCGTTTGCAAGCAGCTGGCCCGAAGGCCCTCCTTTCTTCTTTTGGGCAGGAGGGGGAACGGAGCCATTGCTCGCTGCTGCCGAGGTGGAACCAAAGGCTCTCGTTGTACTGACTTAACAAATACAAGAGCATAATTCCATAGAAGTTTCCTGAGGAGAAAATGGCTAAATGCTCTGGGGGCTAGGATGCTGCGATTCCTTGCTGTATCTTAGCATCGTGGTCTTGCAATACTCTCAGACTTACTCCGAACTTGCTTCTTTCAGTCCTATCTCCTGTTGCCTTTTGCTACATCTGTTTGGGGCCGCTGCTGTCCTTTTCTCAAGTGGAAGTCTTGCCTCTACACCCGCTCTGCGCTGCAGCGTGGGTCGCGGCAGGAACGTGCGAGTCCGTGGGTTTGGCTGCCTGGAGCGTTCGCTCCGAGGGCCAGAGCAGCCGTAGGTGGACCGGCAGGGAGTCGGCCACGGCAGCGTCTGTCCCGATCTGGCAAGGTCTCGCTTTTGCCTCGGCGGTTGCCTAAGCAATTGCTTCCTTCGTAAAGCGTTGGTAGCCCTGGAACCGGTGGAGGGTTCACAGAATCGAGCCTGAAATGCCTTAATGTAACTTCTGCAGTAGGCCTGCTCCTCAGTCTGACGGCCGAAGGAGGAATTGGTAGGAACGGAGCTCCGTCTGATACTGGTTAAGTCCTCCACCAGAATATTACCCGCTCCGCTTGCAGTTTTCTGTCCTGGAGCTGGTTGCATTCAAAGTAGTTTTGTCAGGAATATCATTTTGAAAGGTGCTTTGGGATCCTCTAAGATGAAAGCTGTATTCTCTGAATGTAAAACCTTTATTACTTAGTTTTGAATTTCATTTTATTTCCTACTGGGTTTATGACTACAAGGGGATAAAAAGTAGCTAGAGGTGTCAGACTGTTTCAAACCTCCAAAGAGAGTATTTATAGCCTGGTGTTATATATGAATCAATTGTCTGAATATTTTTTCCTTTTCATAGGCAATTGCTATCATGGAAGTCGCACATGGGAAGGATCATCCATACATTTCAGAGATCAAAAAGGAATTAGAGGACCACTGAGCCTTTGAATCTACGCAATCCTTCAAACCTTTATTTAAAAAGCCTTGTTATGGAAACCTTCAGGAGCGCTTTGAAAAGCGGTAGAGTATGAACACAGTTCCGTCCTATAATTGGAATGACAAACACACTTAGGCCTTGCAAAATGTTCCTACCTTCCACACTTCTACAATTGCCTTTTTTCCTTTTTTTTTTTAAGGAAGCATCTATGGTTTCTTAAAGGTTATGCCTTTTGACAACTCATGTGCAAAAATGGCCATGTTTTTCTTTACGGGTTTTAAGGTGTATCTTATTTGTGTAAAGCAAATAAAGCAGTCTTGACCCCTCTTGATTCCACTTGTACACTTCCATCAGTGCAATAGTTTTGTGACAGCTGCTTTTGCCTAAGTCATTTCATTGAATCTGACAAATTAATTAGCAGAAGCTGTACTTTTTTTGTTTGGTCCCATTCCTCTGTTCACAAATCATTTTTGTTTGCAGTGGCTTAGCTGAGGGAGAGGGGAAATGGGGCTGATGGATTCCGCGCATTGTGCAGGAAAGCCGCCACCGTTCCCTCAGCCAGGTGCCTCCTGGCGCGTGGGGATTCTCCGCTGGAAGGGCCTAGAGCTCAGCAGGCGTCGCACCGGGAACGCTGGCACCCGCCTCGGAGCGCCAAGGCTCGCGCGAGACGTCAACCGTGCAACTTCTGGCTTTGTAATCCCCGTTACAAGCTGAAGTGAATTGTTACAGAGGAGAGCTCATGTTTCCTTATAGCCATACCTTCACCTCCAGTGGATTAAAACTATTCTATTAATACGTTGGCAATTACTTTTAATAGAGGAACAAGAACATTTTCTGAGAAAAAATCCAGGACTTGACTTTCTCTGCCTGTCTGATACCGGAGGGTTTTTTTTTTCCTCCGTTTAGATCAATGGCAGGAGATGGCTTTTAAGGATGGGGAAAGAAGAGGAGGGAGAGGGTGGCTGTGTACTTCCAAAGTTTAAATACATTGCACGGTAAAACTACATGACCATTCCTTACTGCTTTCACAGCTTATGAAAGTGTGATGAGAGAGAGAACACATCACCATTAAGAACGTCTTCATATTTTCTTTCTTGTAAGTGCTGCTCTGAAGATAAAACTGCTAGAAAACAGGGATTTGTCAGCTCATTTTGCTGAAAGCTTTTATTGCTCTCTAGCCAGCAATTGTTGCTGGAGTACGTGAAACTGCACCAGATCTTATGATTCCAGAAAGCCGAGGCCACTTAACTGCAGCCAAGCCAAGGAGGAGGGCACCAGTGACTATATTTATCCTAACTTGACCTTGTCGGGCAATAGCACCTGCCCCGAGCCCAGACTGTACTTCAGCATTGAAGAATCGCCTTAGCCTAGCGCACGCACGAGGAGGAGCCTTGTCCCTGTGAAACTTGGGTTGCTGTTTACAGAAGGTTCTCCAAAACTCGCGGTGCCTCGCCATTTAACATGGGAAACCAGCGCAAGCACCATAGGTGCGACTACACAACCTTCAGCTGGTAGAGGAAAGAACACAAGCAGAGTTTTCCTTGAAAAAAAATGGTTTATTGTATACTGTGAATATGAAGGTCAGCCTTACCAAAAACCTTAGTGACTGAAGACGTTCTCATATTTGCAAAAGCGTATAAGAAACTATTTACACAAGGGCAGTGAAAGGGGTAAAAAATTATTGCAATTAATGCTGAATAGAACTTTATAAAAAGAGAAAGAAAAGAAACAGTGCAAAAATACTGTCAAAAGTAATCAGTTCTATACAGAAGATAAAACTGACAAGCATAAGCTTATGTACTGATACGAATAATACATTAGAATATAAACTAGCATGCATAGATTCATTTTTTTAAAGGCTTTCAATAGCATAGAATAGTTCTGCCGTTCAGCCCTAACAGGAGGGAGTCGGGGCAGGAAGGGCGCGTCACCGATGTCTCATTGCGCTACAAGACGTGTACATACAACGAGGCTGTGAGGTTCAGATCGCTGCCGTGTGCTAAACTGTCATGGACAGAATTGCAGAACAAATAAAACAGGAAGCATCGAAATACTGAAGTAAAACGGGACAGTAAAATCCAGTGACATAAAACTTAAACATGTTATTTTGTTTAATGTATGTCCCACACAATTATATATGGGAGTATTACAGTCATCTGCATGTGTAAACTTTTTTCCTTTGTAAAATAGCCAAAGAAAGGTACTTTACTAATGAGGAAAACATACTTTCCATATGGAGCAATCTCAACAGGATAAACATCCTATTAACAGTCTCTCTGGCACTAAAGGTCTGTTTTCTTTTAAAGACTGAGTAGCAGCAAGAAAATACTTTATTTAACACACACAAAAAGGAAGTTCTTGTAGACGTAATGTATAATTAAGTTGTGGAACTCACCAACACAGGACATTGTGAAGGCCAGAGGAATAAATGGGTTTTAAAAGACAAGGTAGCATGATTCCTGGAAGATGGATCCATCGGTAGTTATTAAATGCAGTGAGCGGGATTCAGCTTTCGCCTCAGGAAGCCGCTAAAGGCCTGGCGGCCAGCTGCGCTAGAGGGGCTGAGCAGCCTCTTCTAGGCGCATTCGTATTTCTTCCTCGAGTGTCAACTACCAGGCACTGTCCAAGACAGGGAGCGACCGCCAGCCTGCTGTGGAAGGATTGTGTAGGTGCTGCCTGCCTCATCAGGGACCCCTGCCCCCAAAATACCTGGAGCTGAGTGTCCAAAACACCGAGTCCTTACCCAGCTGATTTGGGAGAGTAAAACTATTAAGCGCTGCATTCATGCCAGGGGTCAGCTGAAGGATTAGTCTTTCCCTTGCTGTTAAATAGTGCTGGGATTCTCCAGTGAAAGCTGCTGTTTTACTGCTGACTTCCAGTTCACCCTCCAAAGGCAAAGTCCTGCTCTTGTAGCATGCGGGAACCTCTCAGCGAGGGCACGCACAAAGCACGGGCATCAAAACTTTAACACGCTGAAAAAAACACCAACCAAAAAATGGCTGAGAGGAACCAAGGGAATTGTAGCGTAAGAGACTCTAAAAACACTGACAAAATTTATTTACTTTTAAATATTTATATAAACACTGCTATTTCTGACCTGTGCACTGTGTTTTGTTTCACAATCTAACAGCAGTTTATGGTTGAGACCTCCGCCTTCTGTTGTTTGCCCAGCAGCCGGCTGTTCCCTCCCTCAAATCGCAGTCCCTCCAAGCCAGGGCTACGCGCAGCTGCGTGCGTCACGTCCGCCTCTAAAGGCTCGGGTGGCATCTGTAGTTCCCATAGCACCAGGTCCTACAAGAAAACCTCTCTAGAAGGCTGAGAACGAGATGGGGACAATTGCCTTTGGGGTTTTGGACTTGCAACCTTTCTCTTGTTGTCATCAAAACCCATCCCCAAACTCCATATGGCTCGGACTACGCATCAGCAGATGCGTAGCCATTTTTACAGCTAACGGACAAACCATGTTTCCATGCAGTGCTTCCCTTTCAAGGTCAGCTGTGGGTGGTTGCTCCTTCACTAGGATGCACCCGTTGTTTCCTGCAGTGGGTGCCACCCTGGCTCTCTGGATGTCAAGCATTCTTTTCCATAAAGACAAGCAGCAAAATTTAACTCCGACCGACCTCGGTGATGCACGAGAGCTGCTACAGCAGGCGTCAGCCGTACTGATGCCTCCGCTTTCTGAGCACACCAGTCACAAACTGTTAGCGAGACTGACAACAGCTAATTCAGCCGTTGTCTCCTCCCGGGAGGCCGGTGGGGACTCAGCCGTTGCGAGTGCAGCGTGGTCGGGAGCTGCAGAATTCTCCCTGCAGATTTGTGTGCTATATCCAAGTACGAGATTGCCCATCAGCATTTATTTTAGAGTCGCTTGTGGGCTACGCAGACATAGCAGGTATTGGATCAAAAACTAATGTGCTAGCTTAAAATAACCATCTCTACTGAAGCACTGAGACTTACTCATTCTTTTCCAACCTATGTTTTGCCATTTGCATTTGTCTGTTTACAAGAAAGTAATTAAATTTAAAAAAAGCTCTTGAAATCATGCAAATATTTAATATTCCTAGCTGAGGCAACTGATTTAAATAAGTGGAACAGAAATGTCCTTCAGTATCCTTTTTACAAAGGACTGCATTAGCAATAGGTTGGGTAAGTTCTCAACGATGTGTCTCCTGCCAGCTGAAACTAGTTTAGGGAAAAGGTATTTCCAAGAAGGCTGAGCTTTTAGGGTCCCTATGTACCTATATAGGAGAAAGTTTGTGGGATCAAGCTTCATCTTTCCTGAGGAACTCAAGGACAAGAGGTGCCAAAGCAGGCCTGTGGAGGAGCTGGAACAAGCAGGACCTGAGCAGCTGATGCCTGCCATCCTCCCGTGGAGCTGTGGAGGATGGAAGGAAACAGGACATCCACAGCACTGACCAGCACCAGAACCCAGCTGTCATCTCTCCCATCCCTGATGGGACAACGTTAGGCATGAAACGCTCAGACCGTAACTTTAACCAAAAATTTGGTGCCAGCGACCTCAACACTATCATTGTGAAGAGTTTAAAAAAAAAAAAAAAAAAAAAAAAATTAAAAAAAGGGTGTTAAATTGCAAAATTAAATGCAGATTAAGAGTGCACAAAAAGGAAGGCATACACAATGGATTCCCAAGTCAGACTTGCTTACCCACTCCAAGTTGTCTGTTGGAAAGAGTCAGGGAGCATAGGCTGAACGTGCCAGACTGCAACATGGGCGCCTTGGGAGAAGACTGCTTGGGTCAAACTTTTTAAGGTGCGGCTCAAGGATGCATCTTTGTGAGATTTTCAATCCAGACTTCACTCCAAATGGACGAAATGCGTCTTTTAGAGCCTACCCACTGTCATGCTTTGATGTTAAAAAAACCCACGCAACACAACAGACAGCAGCCCCAAACTGTCCTCCTTTTCTGCTTAAGGACTCTGCTCTTAAAGCCTGCGGGACACAACCTAAACAGTGCTGTTGCTTTAAGTCTCATGCGTTCATTCCTGCTATGACTAATGAAATTGGATGCAAAATGCATTTTCCTGTCACTCCCTAAAGGTTAGGAAATACTGCCCAAGCAGTTTAGGCCTGATAAAACAACAACAGGTTCAAAGTCAGAAGGTTCAGTTTTTCCCCTACAAAACTGTATCGCGTTTCAATCGTAAAACATCGGCGTGCTGAGGTTTGGTTGCAAGCTGGGGTGAAAAGGAACCTCTGAAGGCACGGACCAGCCCAATTCACTTAGGATATTAGCAGATCTAGTCAAAATAAAATCTAGCAGGAAAAAATACATTGAAGTCAGATGAAAGGAAAAGTTTAAAATTGCCATTCTTTGACAATGAAAGGGCAAAAGTGAGTCACATTGGCCTCTATCTACCATACCAGCCACGTTAGGAGTTAATTGGAAATGACTGTTTACTATGTGGCCACTTATTTGGCTCATTAATAGGCACTGACTTAATTTGGAAAGGATTTTTGGTGCCATTTTGTAATTAATATTTTTCTAAGACACCTATGATGCATCTTTGCATAAAAAACAGTCGCTTAATTTTCTTCCTTTCACCCACAGCTCTCTACATTCTCTTGATGCAATAACTTTCCTGTGCTCACTGTAAAAACAGAAGTATACGTTTCAGCCAAGAAGAGCTGAATAATAAGACAAGAGGAACAGATTCTTTTCCCTCCTGATTTTCTACTTCTCACATCCAAGTGGAGCAATGGGACTTGACAGCTCTGAGTTCAAACTTAATTCATCATTAGGAAATTATTCAAAAAGCTATAACGAGATAACTAATTTAATACACTTTGCTTCAAGGTTTATTCCTTGGCTTGTTTCCCAGATATAAAGCATCTCTGTGCAATTATCATGCAGATGCTGCTGAAAAGACTTTAAATGGTTGCTGCTAATTTAACAAGAGATATGTTGGCATTGGCAGAAGAAATTAGAGGAAAACAGAAGTTGACTGAAAACTCAACTGATCCCTAAAAGGAACACAGTCAAGATAGTACAGCTAAATAACTCCTCACCATTCGTTGGTAGCTAGAAGTCTCCACCAGAATCCTTCTCACCTCCTTAGGCACGTATTGCAGAGTACCAAATCGACACAGCGCAGTTTTAAATACATTTAAGAAACACTCTGGTACAGAGCCTTAGATTAAGCTCCCGCCGATTTTAGGGCAAGGTAGGTAGGTAAGTCCCTTTAGTGCTGAAGTGGAGAGTGCTTGTAGGCTCAGGCCTTTGTGCATTGACCGAGGGTTCGGAGGTGGGGATGCAACGGAAAAGCAATGGTGGGACTAAAAGATGAAATTTATCTGGGAAAGGGATACCAAGAAAGATCATTTCACCGCGACAGAGTAACTGCATTGCATCACGCGCCCTGAGAGGCTGCGAAATCTCCACCCTTGGAGATTTCTGAAACTGGACGTGACCCTGGGCAAGCCTATCCAGCTTTGAAGTCTGGGACCAGAGGCCTCCAAGGCTCCCCTCCAGCTTGATCCATTCTCTAGTGATCCGACGGGACCGCCGGGTGGAAGCAGGGCTGGACTGCCCGCAGGAGGGTGGCAGTGTGCAGAGATGGGAAAGAGGAGTCAGTGGGAGGAGGGGAGCGACCTCAGTGCAGGAACTTTCCACCTCTTACACCAGAAATAACAGCGTGGGAGTCCCACCACAACTTGCTAAAGCTTTTTGGTTTTCTTTTTAAAATTTTTAAAAAGTGCAGTTACTATCAGTTCTAAATAACTAAGTAAATGCTACCCTGCACACACTGCAACGTAATTCATAATGTGATTTACTCCAGTGAAATAAACAGTTTGGAGAAAGGAACATGCACCACCAAGTTGTGCAAAACAGCTAGCCGATGCCAAGGGACAGAGGATGAGGAAGACGGAGGAGGACAGGGCTAACTGCTGAGATACTTACAGGACACGTGGATTTTTTTCTTAGCTCTGTCATGGATTTCACTGTTGGCCTAGGGCAAGCCAGTTAAGAATCTGTGCCCTAGTTACGCAGTGGAGAAGGTTTGTTTCCCTTTTCTGTTCTGATTGTAAACTTCAGGCAAGGACTGTTTCGCCTTTATTTATTTATACATCATCTTCCTAATCCTAACCGGAATCCCTGAACACTACCAGGATAAAATAGTAATAATAAATAGGAGGGAGAATCCAAAGCGACCAGAGAAGAGAGATGATCTGTGCAATTTAATACAAAAACCACCCTAACAAAGTGAGGTTTGCCAATACCGAAAGGAAGACTGCTCCATGTGCTCATAAACCACAAGACAGCGATGGGGGAAGAATCAAGGCGGACTCTGAGCTAAAGCTCTCAAGGGTCACCGTTTGGAGAACACGGGTATGGAGAAAAGACCATATTGGTCATTTTGACAAAGTTCAAATAACTAGAAAGTAAAATGATTACAGCGCTGAAGACAATATTTCACACTGGAAACTAAGGCAACTGGAGATGCCTAACTTAAACGAGATTCCTTTTCTACGGAAGGTGAGCCTCAAGGCAATAAACTTTCAGTGTAATTCATGAGAAGGTCCTTGATTTGAGTTTTTTTCAGCTGCATTTAGTTGAAATTTCTGTGCTGTTCAACCCACAGCCCGCCACAGTTGCCAGCAAGACTCATTCACTGACTTCAGCCTGCACTGTTTCAGCTCCTATGGATCCCTTCGAGGACTGCAGACAGTAGCAAAGGCCTCATTTAAAAGATCCAATATTGCTTTTTTCATGCACTAATCTAAAACCGTAATTCTTGTGGAACTGGAACAGTTTAGCACCCAAAACTCTCTGCCCTCACAATGGCCTGTGTTTGAGCCCTCTGTAACGTGCTCTGCTGCGTGTGCAGAGGCTCAGGTCTCCCTGCCCCAGGACTGTGTGCCCCCAGCTTCCACTCGTACAGAGGCGTAGCTGACATCTAGCAGGTCTTGTTTTTACCATGGAAGCCACGTATCTGGGTCCAAAACGCTCTTACACGAGAAAAAGCCTGCTGCCAAGTAACTGTTCATTTCAGAAGCTATGTAGCAAAATAAAAGCCAGTAAACTACCTTTACAAAGGATTGCTTTCCTTATGGACATGTTACAATGCAGACCAGTCGTGTCAAATGTGGTTCAATTTGAAGGTCACTACAAGTTTTACAAATTATTAAAGTAATTCACAAATTATTCCAAGAAAAATAAATTATATCTTGTATAAAATAATCCATGGGAGACTCCAGTAAAGAACAATCATTCCTTACTTTCAAGACAACTTTAAAAAGTGCAATATATGCACACAGTGTTGTCAAGGCAGTTCCCCTTGTTCATCAGTAAGGTTCAGTCAGATCCACAAAGCTGGGTCTGGGATGTTTGAAAAGATTAAATAAGTCTGGAGTTTTGCAGGAACTGGATGAGCACTTGATAGACAAACTTGTACTGGGCTATGGTCTGGATCATGAACATTCTCTGCTCCCGCAGGTGTCTCAGCATCACAGGAACATCCACTTTCTGTAAAGCAAAGGAAAAAAAAAAGGCATAAGGATGTAGGTTCATTAAATCAAACAATCATTGTCTCAAATATCAGTTATCTGACAGAGGGGACTGGTACTGTAGTTACGTAATGTAATGAATTATAACCAACTGTAGTGAAATACTACAATTTTTTTTCCACCAACTTTCATTTCAAGGAGTATTACAGTGTGTGTGTGTGTATATATATATATGTCTGTGTGTGTGTGTATATATATATATGTCTGTGTATGTGTGTATATATATATATATATAATATACAGGTTACTGTGCATCCAGTGCTTTCCCGACTAAAGCTTACAGGCATTTCTGGACTGATGTAAATGGGCAGATGACCAAAGACTTGTCTTTCAGTTGTGTACCACTGATTACCTCTCAGCAGATCATCAACTGAACATAGAATCATAGAATCATTAAGGTTGGAAAAGACCCTTCAGATCATCGAGTCCAACCATTAACCCAGCACTGCCAAGTCCACCACTAAACCATGTCCTCAAGCACCACATCTACCTGTCTTAAATACCTCCAGGCATGGGGACTCAACCACTTCCCTGGGCAGCCTGGTCCAGTGCCTGACCACCCTTTCAGTGAAGAAGTTTTTCCTAATATCCAACCTAAACTTCCCCTGGCGCAGCTTGAGGCCGTTTCCTCTCGTCCTATCACTCGTTACTAGGGAGAAGAGACCGACCTCCACCTCGCTACAGCCTCCTTTCAGGTAGTTGTAGAGAGCGATAAGGTCTCCCCTCAGCCTCCTCTTCTCCAGACTAAACAACCCCAGCTCCCTCAGCCGCTCCTCCTAAGACTTGTGCTCCAGACCCTTCACCAACTTCATTGCCCTTCTTTGGACACGCTCCAGCACCTCCATGTCCTTCTTGAAGTGAGGGGCCCAAAACTGAACACAGTACTCGAGGTGCAGCCTCACCAGTGCCAAGTACAGGGGCACTATCACCTCCCTGGTCCTGCTGGCCACACTATTCCTGATACAGACCAGGATGCCATTGGCCCCCTTGGCCACCTGAGTACACTGCTGGCTCATGGTCAGCCGGCTGTCAACCAGCACCCCCAGGTCCTTTTCTGCCAGGCAGCTCTCCAGCCACTCCTCCCCAAGCCTGTAGCGTTGCATGGGGTTGTTGTGACCCAAGTGCAGGACCCGGCACTCAGCCTTGTTGAATCTCATATAGTTGGCCTTGGCCCATCAATCCAGCCTGCCCAAAATAATATAATTTAAAAATATAATAATAAAGGGCTGCTTCTCTCTGGAGTTTTTTCAGCTTCAACATACCTATTTGCAACTCAGTAAAATAAACCCAATATATTGTATTATCTCAGGTTAAAGGCTAGATATATCAGGAAGGTCTAGTACAAAACGTAAACAGCTGAGATTATATAGCTCAGTCCAGACTCTACCACGGAGTGCATCAACAGGCCCTGTGGCCACTTGCACACTGGGCTCTGATCCATGGTCAAACTCATTCATAGAGGGAGAATCTGAGAGATTTTTCAAATGGCAAGCAGGCGTCAGGATCATTACAAAGGTTCTTTAGACGAAATTAAAGTGCAGGCAAATATACTGACCCTTCCACTAAAAGAGAAGGGAACTCACTGTCACCACAAGATCCAGAAATACTGACACCTGACCTCCTACAGCCACGTCTATGCTAGTAAATAATGCTCCAGAAGAAATACATCTGGGAAGTGAAACGAGGACCCAGTATCCACAATATATGTTTTGCAGGCTTCAGGCCAGCATTGGTCTGTTGCCATCTACTGAATGTCCACTAGCAGCTGGGACACGTTAGATGTTCTCCAAGAGGGCATCCTCCAGCTTAGTTTCATCCCAAAGAAATTCACTCACGTGCCCTGAAAACGCTCTGCGACAGGACCTACAGCACAGTAAGTGGGGACAGATCAGGAGATCCACCGTGAAAGAACCCCCCTAACCCCACTGAGCACACTGGGGCGCAGGCACCCTATAATGGTCCGAATCAAAAAACAAATCAGTTGTGCGAAACAGAGGCCCGTGAGGTAAAGCATTAGAAATCACTGCAAATTTCATTAGGTGTTACCGTCGTACCTCCAGCATTTAGGGAGCAAACGACCTATTACGTTATTGCGTGTTATCTGTTACAACAGGTACGCGAGGAGCTCTTCAGAAGTCATTGAGCCATGAAGTTCAGCCTGCCACTCTCAAGGAGTGTGTAATATGGCCCAAGATGAGGGATACAAATTTTCTATGGCAGCAGTAAATACAAGCACTAAGATACATGCTCCTTTTGAGGAAGCTCTTAAGCACTTCAAGATCAAAACTGAGGAACAGTTACTCTATCACACAACACTAACTGCACTTTGTAATGCCAGTTTGCTGTTCCAGAAACAAAAAGGAACTTAGCAAGTCTTTTGGCTGAGAAGTGTTACAAGCACAATGCCTGGACAAACGGACAGAGAAACAAATTAAGATTGCTGCTAACCCTTGGTGGTGCAACTGAGCATGGGGTCTGCTTCCATGCCCACTGGAAGTCTTCTGGAAAGTTTAAAATAAAATCATGCTGCATATCGATTTCTGTCCATATATATAAAACTCAGAATCTCCATTCTGTGTAAACAAGACCTAACTCATAGGCTATCACTTTCTGAAAACGAGGATAAATATTCTGCCGCAAACCCCAACAAGGTGTTATAAAAGGACATCTCTAGAGAGTCAACAAGCGCAACGATTTGCGATGAGTAATGTCATATTATCTTCAAACGGGTGGAAAGGAAAACGTAAGCTCTTTCCAGTTAACTCAGCTAATCCAGGGAAAGCCTCCCCGCGGACTCGGATGCTTACGAAAGCCACGCGGTCCTTGCTGAGCAGAGTCACGCGGAACCTGATCTCACCTGAACAACTGCAACAAAAACGCAGGCCAGCTTCGACCTGCACAACCACGTTCCCCTCTCAGCAGTTCGGTGCTTCACAGCTCGTTGATTTTTACTGGGCGCACAGTGGTCCGTGCACCTCCTCAAAATGCATTAGGCTTTGACCTATCTCAGAAATGAAAGAAAAACCCATCCTGCCTATTCAATCTCGCTATTTGTAGTTAACTCAGCATTCTACTCCAGGTAAGCAGATTCTTCAAACTCACCTTCATCACAATGTACGTGTCAAAAAGAGACACGTAACGCTTTGCTAAGGTGGCATTTGCAAAAAGAACAAACAGAAACGCTACTCATTTCTGACTCCCAAACTAAAAGATCTCCCCTATGAAAACGCACTGCAGCTGCAATCATGAGTTAATGTCCCAGTGCCAAGTCCAAAGTAGAAGTCAGTAGAGCAGGATCTCAATTACTCGCTTGTTCTACGTGTCTACAGCAGTAAGGATGTAATGATGTGACATATTACTTACTATACAGCAAGTTACTGAAACTGTATCCCTGCAATGAGATACACAGCTTTAGACTCAACCAGCAATTGCCCAGAAGCCACAGTGACTGAAGCCGTATAGAATTCGATTAAACATGGCTTTCTACCTAAACCTTAAAAATCAAGAGTTCTGGTTTTAGCTCCAGCACTGCTGCAGACTTTCCAAGATGTTCTGTATCAAGATTTTCAACCTCCCTCCCTTTTTTTCCCTTCACCGCTAAAATGTTAACACTAATACATCTACTTACTAGGACACTTCTGAGGAAATCAACCAATTCATAAGACTAAAGCATTGTAAGTAATAAGTCATTTTATTTCAGAAAAAAACCCAATTAATCCTACTTCAAAATAAACCAGTAAAACTGCTGTGTGAAAAGGAACCCTCTCTGTGCAGAATGCAGTACCTGTCACGAACTGAAAACATACTCCTTAACTAATAACAAAATGTTAAGATCTTTAATCTTTTTTTTTAATTAGGTTTTAACAAACCAAAAATATTAACTTAACACAAGCTAGAGCAACAAAGCCCTTAAGGAAAATTGTCTTTAATATTAATATTAATGATGATTTCCACCATTAATCAAGACAAAAGAATGCTTTAATTAAGGGACATCAGAGAAATCCCTTATTATTGAGCGCTACCATTAGCTCCTAGTGAAGTTGATGAGAATTCCTCTGAACGTCAAGGCTCACCCCCATGCTCAGATGTTGAGGTACCGCCTTTATCTTCACTTGCTACTCAGCTACTCTGCCAAACAGGCGACTGCTGTAAACCTCAGACGAACTGAGGTGGCCAAAACGTGTTGCACCACTGTTAGTGTTTGTTCCTGGCACACCACTAGCATACGGAGGTTACTGTAAAGCAGACACAGCTACACTGATGCTCACAAGCGATTCAGGTATGGCTCTTGTAACTATCCAGGTTTCCTCTGGCGTGCAGAATTTTCACGGCTGCTGTGTGAACAACAGAAGCAGTCGCTTCCAGATGCCCGTGCGTTAGGGAAGAAGTCAAGCAGGCTCAAGAGTCAGAGCCGTTGCCCCACACGGGAGCAGTAGAACAGCAGCCAGCACAGGAAGGCTGCAGGATTCCCAAAGCACATACCCGTGGGTCCTTTCTGTCCAGGCCAGCTCCCTCTCCCCCTTTCTCCCCACTTATCCCACCCCTCAAATAGAAAGAAAAGAAAAAGCGTAAATTGTGACACACATCTACAGGACAGCTTCACCTCTAGTGAAGCCCAAACAGAGCTGGAGGAGGTTCACCTCAGCTGAACTGAGCCCAGGATCTCTAGGTGATGTGTAACTACAGAATGACGAGCTGCTGGAGGGGGATTACAGAGTAGCGAACGAAAAAAATGGCTTCTTGCATCACCTTTTGTAAAAATAGTGATGAAGAGGAAAGTGCACTGGTACTTGCCTGCTTTAGGACTCGTGTTTTTGTATGAGCCAGAAAGTTGCACTTCGCATAGTGCCTTGTGCAGAAAGGCTCCAATCTATAACTCCTCTATGGTAACACAGAAAGTAGGTGAGCATTTCAGGTGTGTACATCCAGTCCTGCATTTCAAGCAACCCATCCAGTGGATGATTAATGGGAGGGGCTGATGATATATGTCTATTTGTCACTCCTGCTGCGTTCTTATCTCTACAAGGGTTTTTGGTCTTTGAGCAGTTTCTTTGGCAACAGAAATCCCCAGTTTCAATAGCTGTCGTGTTGAAACTGTGTGGCACGTTGTTATTCAAGATATGATGTACTTCCTGGACAGTTCCCCAGTGACACAGATGAAAAGCAAGTTGCCACACATGGTTACTCTGCTGGTGCTCTTATTCTTAACTCCAGATTGTATTACTAGTCTTGTAATATTGGCTGCAGTTCTTAAAGTCCTATTCCCCAACATACACACACCTTTTTCTTAAGACACAGTTAAGTTTTGTTCCAGATGAGATTAGAGACAATACAAGAGAGAAGAGGGAGTCCAAAGAGTGAATTTAGAGAGCAGAAAACTTCAGTTAAAAAGAGCATGGAAGCTGACATTATTCTCTAGCCTCTCTCAGGTAGTCCTTGTAAACACACAGTCTCTAGACTGTTAATTAAATACAGGTATGACTTAAGACTAAATTCTTAAAAGAGAGAAAAAAACCCTAATTTTGAATGTATGAAAATAATACTAATAAAAAATGCATACCATCAACTCAACAGAAAACTACAACAAGTAAACTGCCATAGGAGATCTCTGCCTGTTACACATAAGGCCCTTGTCTCACAAAGGTAATAGAAAGAAAGCACTTCAATGCCTTTTAATTTTAACCTCAGAAACGTAGCTGGTTAGTCAAGAAACGAGCTCAGGGTTTGTCTTGAGAAGGAAGCTGACTTACTTCATTATGCTCCAAGCACCCAATCATCAGTTCTGTCAGGATAACCACTCCGGTCCTTCCTACCCCTGCGCTGCAGTGAACCACGATAGGAGGGTTGCAGTTGTTGCTGCTGTCCAACACACTGTTGGTATGGCGACGCACTGACTGTATCTCCTCCAAGTAAGCTGCAAGATAAAATGCAGACAAGGTTGCAAACATCTATATGTCTAAATGTAAAAATTGGGGAAAAAAGAATATAGAAAAGTAATTCTTTGTCAAAATGGCAATAATTTACATTTTTTACAACATACTAATTATTTTGGCCAGGGCGCACTGAACAGCACTGAATCCAGCAAGTACCAGCTGGGTGTCAATTATTACTTGGGAGTCTACTCCTTTAAATTAAATAGTTCTTTTAAAAAACTAAATTCTGTTTTCCCCTCTGCAAATCTCCAGGTCCCCTAAGCAGGTGATTCTGATGTTACTTACAGCAATTCCTCCTATTAACAGGCTGGGATCAGAACAACAGCTAAGTCCCGTTGAAACTACTGCCTGTCAAAGCCAATATCAGATAGGAAGCGATCATCCATCGGCCCCGTTTCCCCGTCCCTCCTAGAGCGAGACAGAATCTCACCCACCTCTCTGCTCAGGGTTTGTTTCTCAACAGCTATGAGCCCTTGGTCACTGTCTTTGTTTTCCCTAAAGCCATTTCTAGAAAGTGCACGAATCAAGAACAGTTGTCTTGTGTGCCTGTCCTAGTGTTGTTCAATGCATTCTACCGTCAAACCGCACAGAGAACCTTACATACTGGCAGCTCACTTGGTTAGATAAACACACCACAAAATACAACTCCGACTCTGACCTCTAAACATCGTTCCAGGATAGTCTAGATGCATGACAAAGATGATGGACCTCACCCAGAAAGATATATCCAGACGCATAACTCTTAGACACCGAGCTTCCCACCAGTCAGAGTGGGAAGTGAGCTCTGAGCCAAACTCTCCTGCCCTGACTCTTGGTGTCATGGCCCTGCAGCCTGAGCAGTCCTTTTGACACAGGCAGGCTGTGGCTGGAGGCCCACCAACATCAGAAAAGCTGCATTTTAATGCACAAAGTGAAACGGGACTGCACGTGGCGGCAAACAATGGGAGAGAGGCAATGGGGACAATCAGGTTCCAGTTACTGCCATGCCCAACCACAGCTACATGAGTTCGTAGGAGAAACAAAGTACAGAACAAACTAGGAACTGGGCAATAGCTTTGCCTTAAAGACAGGTCCCATGGCACTCCTTTGCCAAAGCTGAAACATCATTTTTATTTTCTGCTCTCATGACAGAACTGGGAAAAGAAGAACATGTTATTTACATCAACCTTATACCACGCAAAGGAGAGCGGATCACTAAAGGACTGTAGCTGTGTCAAGACTGAAGTGGAACTAACAGGCCTTGCTGAGAGAGGACTTAGCTGCAGCTGCTGCAGCTGCAAAGCTTTCAGGAATGAAGAGGGCAGACATCTCCAACGCATCGGTACACCATGTACAGACTCCTTCAGTGGTAACTTAAAGGTCTCTGCATCACGCTCTACTGTGGTGCCAGAGATGTGGCTTTAGTTAAATAAAGGTTGAATTCCTTTTACTTAATATAGTAGTGTTTATTATTTGGTAAGAAGTAGGAAGCGCTATTAACTCATTACAGATTAATATAATGCCTGTATTTTCAGAAATGCATGAACCAGGCCCACATTTAATTGGGAAGGCCGTTAGCATTGCCTGGGTACATGTGGTTAGAAGAGTGGCAGCGAGTTCAGACTTACTGCATATGTGATGGAGCCCTCTGCTCTTTTGCAACAAGTCCAATGCCTCTGGACTACTAAATGCTGGCTGTCAGCAATAAGGGCCTCCTCTGAAACTGGAGTTGTGCCATATTTTGCTAACATCTGAACTCCTCTCACCCAGACCTCTCTAATCACATTTGTGTGCAGCCTAGTATCTCCTAGACTCATTAGGTAGCTGGGAAGTAGCAATAACTTATACTGACAGATTAGCCAGCAGAGGTATCCTATTATTTAAAATTTCCCGAGTCTTTAGCACTGCTGCTGCCTCTGATTTTTCCTCCTGTTATATCACGTCTTTCAGGACCAAAATCCTCAATCACCTTAGCTCCTACCTCTTGAATCCCACTTTTTTCTCCAAATTGCAGCAAAGTATAACCTAGTTGAGGCCTTTGTATGCCACAGCAATAACCATTTAATATCAATCCCTGCTCTAACTAGGTGCAGTGAACTGAATCCAGTGTAATAACCCTTTCCTTGATGTATTTTGCCATGCAAGTTAAAGAAATCTTACATAAAAAGCCTTGGACTTCTTCTGGACACCCATGGTCTGGCCAGTCAGTATACTGCAAATGCCACACTGTCCTCTCTTGTCCAGAGAGAAGATGCTTGACCTTCAGACCAGTAGTTGCATAGCAGCCGGAGTCTGTGCGGAACTTAGTTGTCACCTTGAACTTCCCATAAGTGGCTGAGCTGTGCTTAGAGCCCAGTTTAGGCCAATAACGATGACTCTTACTTCTTCCTCCCTCCTTAATAACCAAAAAATAAACAAAAATAGCCATTAGTTCCTGCAATTATAGTTCTCTACAAACAGAGGGCATAAAACTCTGCAGATAAGCGAAGTATTCTTATTTCAAATTACTGGAAGAGCAAGGAGCATCCCACAAAGTAAAGAAAGTACCAATTAAAACTCTCAGCCATATAATATTTCTAAGTGTAAAAATGCTTGAAGAACTAACTCTTGTCTTGTGGCAAAAGCCAGCTACTGCCTACAACACCTTGGTAAATATTCTCCTCCTGGGGAAGCCTCTCCTTTAAATGGAAGAATATTATCTTCAGCAACTTGTAAGTATCTGTTGTTGATCAGCCTTGGGAACTGGACAGTGACTTGATGTGCTATGGCACTCCCTGTGTTTGCTAAAAAAACCAGGCATAAAGCAGAATGTGGTGTTAGTTAGCAACACGTGCCAGTTTTTATAACATAGCACATAGTTCTTGGATTACAATAGAATTAACTGTTTTGCTTGGCATGAGAATAAAACAATTTTTTTTTTTATTTTCTTTTTTTCTTACATGGGCACTTCTACGGAAACAACAGCTTCTGCTCTCTTTTCAGCTGATAAGAGTGACGGTATGCAGAACTGGCTTTGGATGGGGTGGAAGTCTGTGTCATTTTAACCAGGAGCAGTTCAGCACTCTCACATTCCAATGGAAACATCTTCGTTTGGTTTGGCCAAACTGAAGTGAAGCAGGGGGAAGGGGGAGTTCTGCTTGTTTCGCTTTAGTACTTGCCAAACTGAGTATCAGAAACTTACAAAGTACAGTACTATAGCAGTTAAAGCATATGTTCAAACAGAGTAAGAGGAAAAAGGGTTGTTGATAGAAAAAACAGGTTACTGGAATGGGAAGTGACGATAACAGATCCGCTCACATCCCAAAGAGCTATATTCTGTGGTTTTACATACCTCTTCCGCTGTGACCATGGCTATAACATTCACCCCCTGTTCCCACACCATCTGCCAGAAGTCATGGCATGTCTGTGGCAGAGGCCCTTGGGTAGCAATGTAGTGCCACTCCTCTCCACCTACAGTAACCTGGAAGTAAGAGAAAAAAAAAAAAAATACAGTCAGTGCCCAAATTCTCAGCAGCGTCTGTGCCAGAACTGCCTTTTAAACAAAAGAGACCATAAAGAAACCTTTACTTCTTTGTTCTTCCACTTTTGTTCCAAAATTTTGAACAAGAATCATCCTTTCGATAAGAGCAAATCTGACAAAACACAATCTTTGGTGCTTCCAAGTCCTTTCTTGATGCCCACAAACATATGATGAGCATTTTATTTGAGCAAAATGTCATCTATACTTCTTGCCATTGCATCTGGATCATACAGATAAAAAAAAAAAAAAACAAACTTTTTTTGAGGCCCTGTTTCTGATATGTCTTAAATACAAATAAGCACCTGAGTGACTTCCCTGCGCTTGGTGACAGACCCACAGTGAAAGAACTGAGCACCAGAGGAAGCGTCTATATGCATTAAAAAGACATCGCACTGCTGCAAATTAACACACAGTGGTGTAGAAAGCCTAAAGGCAAATGACATTTTGCATGAGGAAAGCTAAAGGCCTCTGCTGCTTAGGGCCTCCCTCAATTACTTTCCACTCAGGCAAAAAATAATTCCTTAAACAGACTCTTACTACACTGATCACTGTTGAAGATGTGGCCAAGCTGTCCCCAGAGGATGCAGTTGTGCCCCACACTGTACGTAGCACGTAGCTCAGACAGGCCTGTTGCCAGCTAGTGATGAGATTAAGACAGGCTTCATTTCAAGTTAATCTTCCTCACTCATCTTGGGTTTTTCAGTTCAGAAGCTGCAAACTGCTATAAAGTAAATGCAGCACGTTAAATGGCTTTCAAATGCCATGTGAAATTTAAAATTATCTAAAGCTGTAGTCATGTAAGTATATTTCCTAATACATAACTGGATTACCAACCACCTCTTATAGAAATATTTGTGTATTTGCATGACAACACATAATTAAATTATTTTTAAAGCACTAACACACAGATTTACACACTATAAATTTACGTAGTGCCCTGAATAGACCCAGCAGTACCTTGGAGTTAACCAGTATGAAAGACTACATCATTTACCTGACTGAGGCAGATCTTCATACTTAGGCAGTTAAAAGAAAAAAAAAAAAAAAAAATCACTTGTGTGTAAAAAAAAAAAATATTATTTTGACAGATTATTTGCTAAATATCAGGAAAGGTTTGTACAAAAAAATTTTTTTCAACATTTTAGGTAAAAAGCCAAACCACTTTTAGAGCTACTAGATATCATTTTAAAAATGTGCTTACCAGCAAAAAGCAGACCCAGATGAAATAATTATTTTGGAAAGTTAAAATATTTTTCCTTCTCAGGCTAAGACGTCTTAATTCCACGTGTTAGCCCAGAGCCACTTCTCACAACAAAGTTATAAATCCCAGAGAAGATGATTTACAACAGAAATGCTGACACATCCATAAATATCAAGGTGCTGGCAGACAACGCTACAAGGAACAATCAATAACTCTGGCAGGTTTAAGCATATACTACGTTTGTGGTACAGGTCTTTGAATACATTTTCAGAAATAGAATCAACTTAGTTGTTATTCAAACAGCTGTTCATTAAACTAAGTTACTTGGGTTTTTACACCTGTAAGTAGCATAGCATTTGTATGATAACAGATTTTTCCCTGCACTGAAAATGGTTTTCAACCCTGTACGCCAGCTCATTTTCTTATTTCATACTGTCCGGCATTCTCCTCTGTGAATGACGGTTAAAATCTGCAAGACCAATGCAAGCAAACTCCTCAAGTTCTTGTACTCGGTGGGAATGAATATAAACTGCACAGCACTAACCGGCATCTTGCACTTGGACTGATCTTGCGCTTGCACGCTCGTCTGCAGTTGTGAGTGCTGGTGTGGTATTACTGAGCTTTTTAAGTTAATACTGACCTGACTCAAACAGTGAGATGAAGTGGTCTTAAGAACTTTTTTGTTTAATCCATAAATTTAATTACAATTTATGTCTCTGGTATAGATGACGATCTTAGCATCTTAACAGCAAAGGTCAATGGTAAATAAGCAGAGAAATACTGTAGAACTGTGGGGTTCGCAGACTGAGCTGGAATCCTGCAGGCATGGATCTTATCAGGATGATATAGGAGTTTTCTTTGTCTACTGACTTCTGGTCCAAATATCCAGCCTCCTGGCACATGATATGAAAGGACCATAAATAGTCTGGAGGGAATGGGATGCCTGGAATGTTTACTGCATTCTAATGCCCTGACTGCAGGATATTAAAAATTGAATATTGGGCTGCAAACACACACACGCTGTGCTACTGAGGTAAATTTCGCAGATGCAATTTCACCTTCTAAGCAAAAGCACATCTGCTTGGCTTCCGTACGTGCCACTACGAGTGTGAGAGGAAAATACTGGCAAGGACCGCTGTCACGCACTGAAACATTTGTGTGTGTTCCTGGGTGCTCTATGAATGTGAGAAGTGTGCGTGTCCAACACAAGGTAAAATGTGTACTCAAAAATGGCCAGGGAAAATTCTTTTCTGGCTAGGATTGCTTTGTGGGAATAATTTATGTTAGGAATCTCTTTTTTTTGGCCTCCTAGCAAAGTAGATGAAAAATTTTGGGCTCAGAAATCCATCATCATAGCAACGTCTGATTATGCAAAAACTCAGTATCTGCCACCTACCAGGCTATGTAGAAAAGCGATAACCTGCCAGGATCCTGGTTCAGAAATTGTTTCGAATCAACAGGACTTAACACTGTAAATCACAACCAAGGAGGCCAGCAAGTCTCTTTAAACTTTTAAAAGGCTTTTACTCCAGGAAAATATTAATCTCACAGGACGTGTTATTTATTATTTTTGAATTATTTCTTTTTAATTTTGATTTTGACAATGAGAAAAAACAGACATCCCCCTCTGACAACAAGAGAATCTGTCATCTGAGGAAGATGAGCACTGTTACTCCTCTCAGGGTAGAGTAAAAGCCAACAAAGGACTTTGCAAATCGTACTGGAAGCTTAAAGACAAACAAGCATCTGCAGCCACTGCAGGATAGTTCACTCTTAAAACTGGCCACAGTAGTGAGTAACAGAGTCAGATCATATCTTAAATTATTTCTACATTGAATTAACAAGAAGAAATCTGAAGCATCTTGATAAAACTTATTTTGAAACACAGAAGTCCAATGCAGTATCCAATCAAAGACACGGGGATCTCATTAGTAAGGTGTTCTCTTTATCAATGCATACTTAAAAATTTTTTTTAAAAATCACTCAACTCTCATGATAAAAGGAAGAAATATGTTATTTTTATATATATATAATTGCAGTATCTATGTGAACATGCATTACTCATAACTATATACTGTTTCTTTGGACATGGAACTGCACACATGGAGCTACATCCTTGATTTTTAAAAATCGTATCCTATATGCTAGTAAATGGAAAAAATATTTCACTCAAACCTTGTGCAGTATTTCTTTCAGGCTGCATCAGTCAGTTGCAGGGACTCACTCTGTATGGGTTGTTGTATTCCCCCAGTGGCCCGCAAGGCTATTGGGACTGATAAATCAGAACAGGTACTGACTGAGTAGATGAAGTTTGCCTGCAGCTGTCCATCTCTCTTGAAAACTTCCACTGGTGGAAACTCTGAATATATTCCTCTCTAGGAGTAACATCATCTTGCCCTGCACTTAGCTGCTCTTTCATTCAGGTACAGGGTCATGACAACCATATTACATTGGAGGTATTGGGGCTGATCTAACGCATCTTCATGAGGTTTAAGAAACACGGCATCTCTTTCTACATTAACCAATAGAGACATTCCACAACCAGCTGGCAGAGGTGGGCATAAAAAAGTAAGGATGCCTCTCTAAAATGACTTCCCAGTCTCTAGCAAATAAATCAACTCATGCATGGTAGTTGATAGGGGACTTTAGAGATGCCCATGCTGACACAAAGCTACAATGATGCATTCTGACTAAGCTACCTTTTCAGAATTTCCCGAGTTACAGACAATGCTGCTGTGTGTCCAGAAATACAAACAAAGCTTTAACATAACTTCATTTGCAAAGCAAAGTTCAAGTAAGCTTTTACCTTTATGTGTGAAGCATTGATGTAGCCTGTATTATTTTCTTTGGTCGGCACCAGCTCTACTCGGTTCTCCTCATAAGGAACGACCTCCCTGATGCGGTTGCGCTCAGTGTTTTCAGGCAGGGCAGCAGTGGTGAAGATCCCATCTGCCTTTTTCTTTGGAATCTGTTCGTATTCTGTAAACACCATCCCCTCTTCCAACTTCCTCTTCAAGATTTTGCACTAAGATTTAACAAAAAGCAACACCAATCCATTAATTCCTCCTGGAAGAACATTTACCACTAGACCCGTCCATCAGTTCTTTAAATTTCAACATATAGCCATAGCATTCTCTCACTCACTTCTTTTTTCAGTTGCAGTTATCTGAGGAAACATGACACACGCTTATTTCTACTGAATGAAACCACAAGCAAATTTCACATTTTTACATTCCACCTTCACATTTTTTAAGACTGATACCATAAAAAGCAAAACCATGCTAAATACAATCCTGGTTCTGTATGAATTTGTATGTGATTTCACCACAACAGATACTTGTAAAAATATTTTAAATTTATATTTTTAGGAAGAAGATCACACTGTGAGAAGTGTGATGTGGTCCACATTTTCAAAATACTCCCTAACTTGCACGCGTGCAATTTCTGCGGTTGAACAAAATCCCACATACGTACAGGCAGAGGTTAAGCTCTCTTGTCTGTGTACGAGACAACACAAGGCTGCAAATTTCTATCCAGAAGGCCAGAAAGAATCTTTGCAAAGGTGTCTCTCAAATCTTAATGGCAGTAACTGTTTCTAATTTCTGAAATTCCATATACATGCACACACCCGCATGCACAAACATCAGGAGGCAAACGACTTTTTTTTTCTTTTTTTTTTAATTTAATCCCATTAGAGACGCTAACTGAACTCCTTAGTTGTATCAGAACATGAAAGAGTATCTATGGATGATCACTGTAGAAAGACTGTGCAAAATGTTAGATTTACAGCTTGATCTTGTATGACATTGTATGGTCACGTGAAACGGTGAACAGCCTCAATTTTCACCGACTTCAGTAAACGTTCAAGACATTTAACACTTTGTCAGTATCCAAAGACACGCCAGTGTTAACCACAGACCTTTTCCATTAATGGCTCTGAAAAAAACTTTTAAGAGAAATTTTTTCACATTTTAAATCAAATTTTAATATTTTAGAAACTTCATGCTGCTGGGAACAAAGGGAATAAGCAACATTTCATGAGCCTCCATCTTACCCTCTCATCCATTGGCACCTTGGCGACTTCATCCTGGCTGTCCTCCGGCACTGGAACCCTAGCAACTGAGAGTCCGTTCAGTGCTGCCAACATCAAGGGCCTCTTCTGGGCCTCCAGGCCTGCCATCTTCTGCTTTTCTAGATTCTTTTGGCAAGAAAAGGCACGTTTTCATCTCTGTGTGATTATTTATAATGCCAGTAAAATGCTGGAATGTTTTTTTAATCTCCAAAATCTGCAACTCTCTGGCCAAGGAATGCAGATGATCACCATTAGCATCGTAAATTCAAATACAACCTCTATTCTTCCTGTTATTCCTCAAAGGCCTGCTCCTACATGAGCACAGAATTTTAATTTCAAAGAAGCAATCCCAGCGCATAATACAGTTTACATGCCATCAAAAGACATACAAATACAATCTCGAGCATTTTTCTGCAAACATTATTCTGAATGTAGGACACACAAAGCATCACCCTGTTACGTTAAAGCAGCGCTACTGTAGCCAAGATACCTGGGGCATCTTTTAAAAAGCAATAATTTCGATCTATTACAACAAACAGTATAACACAGGACAGTTGTTTCTCTTCTGTGATGGTAATACTTAAAATGAGAAGTCTTCTGATGCACTCAGCTATTATGGTGATTCAAATAGCACCCATGATATATTTCACACTAAAAACTGAACTCACGAATCAAGTCTATGTTTAAAAGATCAAGGCCATCAAATTACCATTAATATAACATGTGATTTCTATGACAAAAGGAAAGTCTGCATGTGTTAAGACTGCTGATCTAGGCTGAAACCACCTTAAAAGCTTAATGCTAAGACCACCCCTTTACTTTCAAAACAACAGCAGCAGCAGCAACAGCAGCACCTTTTGACCAAAGGCTGATCTGAATGATTATTCAGAGGAAGAATACTCAAACATCATCTCTAAGCTCTCTTACCTTCATTTCTATCCTAAAATCCTTTGGGTTCCTGCTTCTCAATATGTTTTCTTTTCTCAGAAGATCAAAAGAGCATATCTATGCTTGTTTTTACACCAATGTCTACAGTATTCATTCATGAAAGATTATGCGTTATAGTCAAGTATCTATTTTACTTCTGAAGTTTAAGATTCCACAAGGAGTAAATTCAGTTTCCATTATACAACTTAGTGACCCAACTTTGATTCCTAACCATTACATCAGTGTAAGGATCACCAATGAACAAGAAGCACTATACATATATTTAGATTTTTGATTATTTTTTTTTTTTTTTAATATACAGCAGTATTTAAATTTAACTAGTTACTGATCTAGTACATTACAAACTCTTTTCTGCTCTGGACCATTTAAATGCTTCATTAATTTGTTTCAGGAATTGTTTCTGTTTCAGACCTCAATTCTGGAAAGAAAAAAAAAAAAAAAAAAAAACCACGGCGCATACTTTGCTTTCTGTAACTGCAGTTGAACTTCCTAGAGTGTTACATCAAGCACATACATAAGTCACTGAATAGTAAGCACCCCTCATGTTTCTGCCATTGCTTGCAGTGGCACTGAAGCCTTTAGATACTTTATATTCTAAATTCATCACAAGCTTAAAAGGACCCTATTTCTCATACTTGTGTACATTTTAAAACAAATAAACAATCCAGATCATCAACCACACAGCCTCTACATCTGCTGCATCTGTAACCAGATACCCGGTCACTCATTTAGTTATTCGCAAAACTGGCAATCCATATCCTACACCTACCAATGATTTGTTCAGATAACTATGTTATATAAAGCGGCGGGAAAGGCAATCAAAGAAATTGTTTGAAAAACTCAAGAGTTTCCGTTATGTTATATATTATATGATACTTGACAGCCCTGCAAAGGAGGAATAAAATGCTAGTGCCAAAACACAACCTCCCGCCCATCTCAGCAAACACATTTCAGACTCATCCTGCCCTCAAACCCGTGGGGGCTAGAGTGCCGTGCAGGTGGAAGCGGAGTAGGCGTTGAGGGGGGCTTTGCGGTCAGCCCCCTCATCACCCGGCTGTGTGATCTGCCGCCCCCCGCGGGCTGGCACTGCTGCCAGGGTGGTGGATCAGCTGGATCAGACGCGGATCTGGCCAGCAGCCAAATAACCACAGCAGAGGAAGCAACAAGCCCAATAGCAGTGCACGGGAACAGCCCCTTTGGTGGCCATATAGACCCACAAAACCAAATTGCATGTGGCACTTAATATCACATTTCCTAACTTGAAGCAAATCAACATTTTCCCACCCAAGTGTTCCCCACAGTTTACTGATCCAACAGTTTTCCAGTATGGAAACTGGCCTGTATGATTACTAACTTCCAAGAAGCCATTGCAACAGAGGAAAGCACTTACCCTCATCATGATTTCTCTTTCTATAATGCTGTCCTCAATAGAAAACATTTCAGACACTGGCCTTTCCTTGACAGGTTCTTTCTTGACCCTCTCCTTCACACTTGTGAGGTCAGGCTCTGAGATAGAGGGCCCGAGCGAAGACCCGTTTATTGCCATTTGATCAGTTCGAGAGACACTAATGGCTTTAGAAGGCCCTGGCCTCATGGCCTTGGCCCTGGCTACAGCCACAGAAATGCTAACGTGGTCCTGCCTCAGGGCTCCGTTGCTGACACTTTTACGAGGCCCAGGATACTCTGGAGGAGGTTTATTTGGTATTCTAGCCAAGGCAGCTTGCAGCTGAGCACTATACTCCATGTTCTCATGGAGGGCTGTTATCCGTGACACAGATTCTGGGGTTTCTTCTTCCTCTTCACTTTCACTGCTGTGTATCAGCATTGTGGCATCAGAGAACGTCTTTTTGTGATGATAATGAGGAACCTGCTGAACTTCATGCCCCATCTGAACCGACTCTTCTGGCTGTACCTGCTCCCGCAAAGTGTTCCTGCGCGGCAGAGGGGCATTTAAAGTTTTTAATGCCATGGCTTCTATACCACGTACCATATTGCTGATGACCTCCAAACTATGGCGCTTGTTCACAGCTGCATGATGCTTCACTGCCATGAGGGGCTCGCTGACCTCCTGCAGTGACTGACGGACAACTGGCGAGCTGTCCTCTTGAAAGGTCTTTACTGAGAGCTGGACTTTGCGAGTGACTAAGTCGGGACTGCTCCCACTGACATACTTGTGCCGGTGGCTTGCCAGGTCCGGCGTGCTAGTGGCAGGACGTGGGCGCGGGTATGGAGGTGGGGGTCTGAAGAGATAGTTCTTTAACATGTGAGTGGTGTTGTAACTCTGGCTGCTCTGCAGCTGCATGTTAGCCAGTTCTGGTGTGCTGACAGTGTGGGATATGGCACTGGCTGCTGTCTTATTCTGCACAGCATTATTAGGGTTCATTTGGTCAGATGGGGCGACAGGCTTGTTATAGCCGCCACCCTGCGGCCCGTATGTAATTGTGTAAGGATGTCTCTCTCGAATCTCAGGCTGACTGTAAACTAGGTCTTCCGGCTGGTTATAAGCATGTGTGTTTCCAATATTGAGATTCCTCAAAGACTGACTTTGGCTATCCATTTGGATCACCCCTCTCTTCATTTGCCTCATGACAGTTTCATAATCTGGAGTTGGCCGGTAAGATGGTACTATGATTGCACTATGTCTGTGGCTGGGGATATAGTCTGCTCTCATGATGTCGCTTCCAGGGATGCTCAGATTTGAGGACATTGGAGATGCCTGGATGAAGTTCTGTGAGCGATTGAGGGAGTTCATGCTGTGGGCACTGCATACGCTCCCATTGGGTCCATTCCCATTCAAGTAGCTGAAGTCCACTGGACACCTGTCCAAACTGGTCTGAGACCTACAGTAGAAAGTTTCTTCATTTCCATGGAAAATGCTATCTGTGTAGAGCAGAGATAAAGATGTTGGCAATTTTAACACACAAGGACTCATTCAATGTTAACAAAACTTCAAATGCAGTCTGCACCAATGACTGCAGAGACAGCTTAGTGTACAACAACTGCAGGGAACATTTGGTCTTGGGAGCATCCTTGGGTCACTAAAACGGAACTAAAACAAAGCTACTCCTGTAAACGTTCCCAACAGTTAGCAAAATATGGTAGTTCAGATCCTTGTGGGAGACATGAAAGGGGAAAAGAGAGGAAGTGTTTTTGCCTGGGGTGGCAAGGAAGAATAAAGGGGCATCTCCTCCCTAAGCATCCTGGAAGGATTCGCTACTGCTGCCACCTTAAAAATCCAGTGCTGCTAGCCTATGGTAATCCTAAAAATTCTCTTGTCTTTTCTGTTGATGCACTGTTGTCTGTGATTCAAAGTAGCAGAGAACTGTGGAATTGGAAATTCTACTTCAGATCAACCAACAGCTTTGAGGATCTGAAGCTAGTAGGGTGATCAAGACTCATGAAAAAAACCATAACAAAACAAAACAACACAACAACCCCCCCTACTCTACAGATGTGCTAAAGAATATTAAATACTGCAGCAAAGGATATTTGAGAGGGAATCAAGATGGTAAAGACGATGTTCTGGATCAAACTTTATTGCAAGACTGTCCATGTTGAAAAGCTTGTAAGAAAAAAGTAGCAGCTCCCAAAACTCTGAAATCAGCTAGTTCTTCAACAATATAGAGAAGTCTACAGTAAAACTAAGTGATCTTTACAATTCTTCTAAAATTGAGAATATCCCCCTTCAGATCCTCAGCTTCACAGTAAAACAGTAGTGGCCAGTAAGTCAAATCATCTACTGTATGCAAGGAACTATACTGAATGGCTCTTTTCAACACTTATCAAATTCTACCTTAAAATTAGTCAGACCACCACAACTCTAAAACGCTACCAGTATGACTAACAGCTCCTCTGGCAATGAGAGCACTTCAACTGTACCTCTCATGAACTGCAAAGAACATAGCCTAACAGACTTGGCTATGTGTATTCCAAAAGGTGGTGTGGTTAAGGGTGTGAGACAAGTCAAGGTGTTTAGAGACTGGGCTCCATTCCCAGACTTGATCAAAGTAACCTGGTACAACCTTTTGGAGAATTTATTTGTCAAATACGGGGGTAAAAATAGTTAACCCTCCTTAAGTCCATAAGGCTAACAATGCAGGCAGATGTTGGTGAAAAATCAGAAGAGATTATCTAAATATACGGTTTCGTGACCAAGACACTATGATTTCTCCTACAGTAAAAGATATTTGCTGTCTCTTTTTCCCCTCACTCCATTTCTCTCCCTGGCCTCAGCTGGCACTGCCTTTGAGTACAGCCATCATACTTCCTTTAGAAATTATTTTTTCAGTGCACTGAACTGGAATACCAAGTTTAAGGTCCATATAATCATGCACAGACATTTTAGAGAAATTTGAAAACTGAAATTGGACTTTACACAGAAGACTTACTGCAACATTAACTATAAAACTGCTAGCTCTCCTCTAGCACCAACTCCCATTTGACCATGACGGCACTAGAAATTTAGATATAAGGGGTAGGAGCTTCTTTGCATACACATAAAATTGAAGTCCATTAAAGGAAAAATATATGCTCTAAGTACCTTGTGAATTATGTGTTTCACTGTAGTGTTCTCCACACTGGACATGCATAGGAGGCAGTATAAATGGATGTTGTCTTGGCTGAAATATAAGCACAAGGAAAAAAAAAAAGCATTAGGAACTTCATTTGCTATAATTTTTGCAGCTGAAACAAGAAAAATGGTTCTATGCCCTTTCCACTGAATACTGCTCTTTCTTACCCAGCCAAAAAGACACATAGCTTGGCATTTCTTTACAGAACAGAGAATAACATTTTGTAAATTGTTTGCTAAATTTTGTTATAGAGCCCAAAGCTGACCAGTTATAAGACTCCTTTAAGCTCAACCACTTCAGAAAACAACATCCAGACTCCCAGCTCACTTAGAACTTTTCAAAAGTTTATTAAAAGCCCTTGCCCTTGAAGAATTAAAAGAAAACAAAACAAACACCTAATCAGGACAAAAGCAAGAGATGGAACAAATTCAAGGACCTAGAACACTGTTATACAAGCAATGGGAGCACATATGGACTTAAAATAACTCTGCAAATTACATGAATATCAGATTCCCTAGATAATGAATTGGAGCCTTCCTCCAACAATCTGCACTGCAACAAGCTTTTGAACACAAGAAGTATCACAGGGGGCAATTCAGCATTAAATCAGCAGGATCATTTACAGCAAAATAAATCACAGCTGATGTTGTATTTACTAGCTTTGTCCATGGGTAAACTGCTGCATTTTGCAATCACATTTTACCACCTGCACTGTAATGTGTTGTCTGCTGTCACTGAGCAAAGTTTATGAAAACATACTTTGATATATGAAGTAAGTAGAAAGAGAAGGAAGACACTCTTGTCTTGTGAATATATCTTCCTTAACAGCAGAACAAGGGCTTTTCATCTAGGCTGATTCAAGTAGTTCAAACTATTAAGGAATACTGAGGATGCCCAAGGCAAAAAAGAAACACCAAATAATTTACCTTTGCATGCACACGCACAAAATGAGCACCATGCAAGTTAGCTACTGAAGAGGGGGTGGGGAAGGGGTTAAATTTACATTTTCTATGTAAATGGGGAGAGGGAATCAGAATCAAAGAAACTGAGCACACATATGAATTCTTGCATACAAAATGGCTGTATTAACCCAGAGCTGGAACATGACAGGAAATATTTCTGCTACAATTACTTCCAAGGGTATAAAACACTGCTCTCACTGAACAATCTGGGCAAAGGGGCCTGCTGCTGACAACCCGAGTAGTGGAGCTTAGCCTGGAACAAACCAAGATGTTGGAAAGCCTAACAAATGGGGGGCAGAGGAAAAGCGCAAGGAAGAAGTGACTTCTACTGGGAGCGTCTAGATCTAGAGCAGACAGTAATCCCTAATTTCTTGCAGATACCTTCCATAACATCTATCACAAAGAAAACTCTGTTACGGGGTTTGGTTTGGTTTGTTTTTTTGAAGGCCCTTCTGCCTCTTCAGATGAAACAGGAGAAGCTTGAGGTCTGCAGAACATCAATATCCAACTTAAGGATCACTTAGTTTTGGTGGTTTTTTTTTTTTTGTTTTTTTTTTTGTTTTTTAAAATCAGCTAATTAAATATATCCTCATATTAACATCTCCTACTCTGAGGTTTTGCTGGAAAACCAGCATCATTGGGTGGCCTGACAGGAAAAGGAAACAGCATAAAACAGCTTTAAAGTAATAATTAATAAAATACAGGATCATCATGATGCCAAAAGCATATAAAGGGTCTTAATCTGAAAGTAATGAAGATGATCCTCAGTGAAGTGGCAGAGCCTCACCCCAAAGATCCCACTTCACTTCCCATTTATGCCTACTGATTTATTACCATACAAGACAAATGAATAGGTAGGTGTATAAAGGTATGTACAGTGCAGACAACAGTCAGGAGGGCTTTTTTTTTTTTCTCTCCCCAAAGAGAACTGTTCCAACAAGTTAACAAAACAATTATGAATAAAGCAGTTGAAAGTTCAACATGAACGGTTAGCAGCCCAGTTCACTTTTTAATTGATGAGCACACATTCCTCCTCTTGATCTTCCTGAGACTTTGGGTTTTTTTAAAACTTACCACATGCTTATGTTCAAAACATAAAGAGGCAGTAGGATTTGTTTTTCCTTTGAAAAAATAGATTTCCATTTTTCATATCCAATATAGAAGGCGGCTCTCTTTTTCCCCTTGTGATATATCTGAGGCCATAGCATAAGAATGCAAAGCACATTTCATTTCTTCACCTTCAGTTTTTCATAGTCATCTCCAGGGACCAAGCTAGCAGATACCAAAAATACTGTAAACATGCCTCAGAGAGTGTAATACACAGCCTGCGTATTGCATCGTGACACCTTAGAAACATGCTAAAAATGAGAGGAGAAAGAAATCCAGAGCCAGCTACAGCAGCTTTCCTGCCAGTGGCTGGCAAACACAGAATGCAACTTTTAGATCTGATGGACCATATATTCACACACAGGAAAACAGCCTGCGCTGAAATCTGCAAAGATAAAGCTATCCTAATATCAGTACCTGTTTAAGCTTAATTTTGGAACGTTTTCACAAGCTGTGACCACACTGCAGGGATATGTCAAGAAAACACTCCTGCCCACATTAGCTTTCTGCCTCGCAGCAACAGGCTAATGGCGTTATCACTCTGGGAAGGTCCACAAAGCAGGTATAACTTGTATCACAAATGAAAAGTTGCAACCTGCATACGGATAATATTGCCTTCTGTCTAGGGGCCAAGCAGTGCTGTTGCTACTTTTATTTAAGGGGTTCTGAATTACTGTAAGAACTACTGACATACTAGATGTTAAAACTAGATCCAAAAAAGTGTCCTTAGAGCTGACCAGGAAGAGAGATTCACACAGATGCTTTTAGTAAAGATTTCAGGAAAAAGTTATCCAGTTTTGTCAGATTTACAGTATTTACGGAGATTAGTTAAATGGAAACAAATACAGTTTAAGAAAAACTCTGAATCACAATCCTGTACTGATTATAATAGTTAAGTAAAACTATTACTATTAACATCACAGTAACTTCACACAGAAAATGGGCTCTTAACTGAAGAAGTTAATAAATTGTAAGTTAATAAATTGTAAGTTAATAAATTGTAAGTTAATAAATTGTAAGTAGACTTTATGCAAAAACATGGAAGAAACATGAAAGGAGAAGCTGTAAAATTATGTAATGACTAGGTTTTGATGCACACGGCACAAGACACTTCAAATTCTTTCTAGAGGATTATTTTCTTTACATATCGAATATAACCTCAATCCAGTAGAAAAGATGCTCAGTTTCTGCAGGGCAAATAAAAATATAATGCCTTGAAGACGGTAATTTTTAATACTCAGTGGTGATATTATCCAGTTAAATTAATCAACCTGGGCAACCACACCCTTGAAACTCATTCCAATCATATTGCCTACAACAAATGAGTTAATGTGCTTATTTGAAATTTAGAAAGTATTCCATCTTACAAAATGCCCCATCCCATTAGAAATGGTATAGACATTCTTAAAGACCCCACCATGGCACATACCAAGGATGACCTACTCCAAGTGGGCCGTCGTCGGATAGGAGGAGGAGAACTTGATTGTCTGTGGAAGAAATAGTAGAGAAATACTAGAAACCACAATATTTCAATTCTGGTTCAAGAATGAAGGGGGGACAAGGAGGGAAGAGATGAAGAATCTGTAAGTATTGCTCATTGATGAGATTTAAAAACATATGAATAAATGAAAATAATTCAGGTCCTTCTCTAAATACAGAAAGTATTCCAGTTCCAAAATATACATGCCTTCTGTTCATTACCCTATTTGGCTTACTTGGAAACACAAGAAAGGAAAACTCTGGTTTAAAAATGAATCAAACAAACAGGACTCTTAAAGCAATAAAAACTGAACATGGCACAGTCTCAGGTGACTTAAGGTGAACATTAAAACAATGACAATTTTATAAAATCCATAGCAATCACTCCAAAGCAATGGGCACAGATCAGGAGGAGAAAAAAAAGCTACTGGTTAGACAATACTAGCAGAGCCACATACAATGTTAGAGTATCCAGGCACAGTGGAAGGAACAAGGAGTGTAGGAGGTAAAAAAAATGAGGAAGGGAAAGAAACAAGTTGAAGGAGGCAGAAATATAGTGCTTACGTGAAGAGAGGAAAGGTGGAATTTGTCCTCTTACAGTTTCTGATCTGGTGAATGATGTTATGTGCCATTAGAGGAAATGCACACAGGAAAACAAACAACTATCATTTTAACAGAGGGCAGGAAAATTATTTGGCTAGAAAACACACATTGGCATATGCTGTCATCAATATCTGTGGCTGTAACACAGAAGCTGATACCACATGAGACTGTGGTAAGAAGGAGAGCTGTTCTAATGGAAAAAATACATTTAAATTCCAGTTATTTCACTCAGTGACCTCATGACATTCCTTATCTTTATTAGTCCACACATTTGTCAGTTGTATATGAAGCCGCTACATACACCCAGTTCACAGTACCCACATACTTATGGCTCAGTGTTTAGAAATAAACATGATCAAAAGCTATCGCTTCTACAGTCTGGATTACGAACAGTAACAGAACAGTCCTCTCTGTTGACCCCCTTCAAAGGGGAAATATTCCAAGATGACAAACTACGGTATTTTGGTTTCGTTCTTGACTGTCACAGGGGAGACAATCAGGAGCTTCCTTTGAACTCAATTCCTCTGAAACCATTAAAATTAAATTTAGTATTGGACTACTGAAATGCATTATATGCTGCTAAGAAATGTCTTTTCTGGTCTTCCACTCACTTCCCAAAAACTGTAAACACCATCTAAAATCTAATCAACATCTCTTTTCTGGAAGTGAAAAGATCACTCTATGCAGTTCATCTCATTGGTCTCCCCAACACACTAACTCACTGTAGGCTAATATGTCTTGTTCATATGTAATATTAGAAAGCTAGACCTTCCAATCTTCCCTTCATCATTTTGGCTTTATTTTCCAACAGATGGCATTACCCACCTAAACAGATGGGATGTCCAGCTCTAACTAGAGCTGTTGATAGATATGAACTTCTTCGTATCTTTCCAGCTAACTAAACTGATAAGTTTTGCAAGGGATTCATGTTCTTATTGCTATACAAACCCTGCACATCATGAAATTTCTCAAAACTCTGAACTTCTCAGAGCAAAATTTATCTCAAACCAAAATTGCTGTGTGCTGGTATAAGCGAAACACACTCAGATAATAAACTGCCTTTTGACTTGTAACTGAAGCCTCATGAATTCCTCCTTCAGTTAGGATGAAGCCACCTGTGTGAGAGGACTAACTCAAGGCCAGTTCCTTAGTAAGTGCTCAAAGTAGAGCCTAAAGGACACTTTGGGTTCAGATTTACAGTTTCTGCTGTGTCAATGCCAGTATAGCTACGCAGATTAACATTCCCAAGTGTTCTTCCTTGTTTGGTGCACGTAAGAAGCAGATAAATTATACTGCCCAAATCAGAAGATGACAACTTATGTTTTCCACCGACCTTAGCTGCTAGATGGGTAGCACATCTTCAAAATGCTACTGCAATTCACATTTTGGCATGTTAACATACGTCACCCTTCACTCTAGTTTATAGTAATACTCTGGGTTATGAATGGCAGAGACCAAGGGCTTCAATTTAAGAGACAGTGTCAGATTTGGCTGCTTGGGGAGCATCAAGCTCACAAGGCTCAGAAGAAATTTCATTCTCAATTGTCTGTTCTTGCTGGTGATTAAAACAAAACAAGAAAAAAAGGAAAAGGGGAAAAGAATAACTGACACAAGTGACTAGAAAAAACAAACAAAACCAGACACGCCAAAACTCAGAGCAATTCCAAAGCGGGGTGTCAGAAAACAACTCTGAAGAAAGAGTACTCACTCTGTGCAGATTTTGTTCTGTTTGTAAAATTTGTGTCTTGCTGCAAACAGCCGTGAAATATATTTGGCATTTTCAAGATCATCCTTTAAACACAAGAAAAAATAGGGGAAAAAAAATCATTCATTTTTGTTATTCTTACCAAGAAGTAACAAAGAAGAGTTTTAAAAATCCAATTGCAGTAATGCTTGGTAAGATTCGTCATGTACAGAATCTGGCTGCCAAGAACATGTCTAGTGCCCTCAAGAGCATTCAAGGCATTGAATTACTGAAATACAGTGGCATGCCTTTACATGCTGCCACTTCACTGCTAAGTCACAGTGGGAGGGGAGGAGGGACAACAACAACAAAAAAAATGGCTCAAGCTTGCTGGTCCAGTTTCTATACTGGCCTTGGTTCAGGGAGATGTGGAGTGATTTTAAATGGCACAGAACAGCACTGCAGCCCTCTGAGTTCCAGTATGTGCACACATAGTAGCTTATGCCCAGTTTCTACAACTGCTTATGCTGCTATATTTATGCCAGCATGGAAGGTAGTGTGGCACTGTGGATGTTTCATCCAACAAGCACTTCGCTTTTTTGCGGAATTCGCAGCATTGCATACTTTGGGATGCTGGAAGAGAATACAAATATTGGTAGCTAAATTAAGTTAATTGCACTCTCTGCATAAAGTAAAATGTGAACTTCACAGGGTGGCGGGGGCTTATGGTAAGTAAGCCCCTTTGTGAAAGTGGAATTTTAAAGGTTTGTTTTTTATATAAGCAGCTTTCTTGATGACACTGATTAGATCTTTTTCTTACTGTGTGAAAGAGCACATTCTCTTCTTTGTTGATCAACTCTAGAACAATCGAAGACTTGTTATGTGCTATATTCCCAATGTCATTCCACCTGTAGAGTAAAAAAAATGCAGTAGAGTTTGCCAACACATACATTCAAACATTTCACAAACACATTAAGAATCCCTTAGTCAACATTAGTCTCGTTTTATGGGAAAGCTTTTCAGTAGCTGTTTGGTGAAGAAACATGGTCAGGAAAATAAGGAAGTCATGCTCTGATTAAAGGAGAAACAGATATCCAGCTCTTAACCCAAAGCAGGAGAGTTAAAAGCTCTCTTTAAAAACACCAATTCGAAGACTCACAAGAGAAGATACGTTGAAAATACATTAATGATAAACACTATACTGAACTGTGGCATTTTTGAACTGATTGATTTTAGTCACATGTAATAGCAATTTAAAAAAAAATTTTAATAGTGCCTTTCCTCTCCAAATGCCGTTTCCAACTTTCCTCCAGTACCAATTCTTCCTAAAGAAGGTTGACAACATGGTTATGTAGGCTATGCATACCATGTTAATATTCTGGGTTTATGTTTGCCATCTTTTTTTTTTTTTTTCTTCTTCTTCAATTAATTGTCAGGTTACCCAAGATCAGAGTTACAATCTTCTTACAAATAGCTGACAGACATTTGCGTACATTGCATGCAATCCATGGGGATGGAAAGGACTTGTTTGTTCTGTTTGCAGCATGCATTCCTCTTCATGTCATGGCAGGATGCTTGAAGTGCATATTTCCAAAGAGTAAGGATCCCAGCACCAACTGTCACTTCTACATGTAAAGAAACTTCTTGCTTTTGTCACCTGGCACAGTTAAAGGATTATCTAATTTCTTCTCAAAATTAAATATGCAAAACATAAGCTATGTGGAAAACAGAGCCCTAACATCTTTGAAGATGACCACTAAAGCCCTTTTAAGGCAAAAAAACCCAACATTGCATCTTAAGTCTGATACAAGCCTTAGCTACTGACTAAAAACTAGTGCTCCTCATAAAACACAATTTTTTGGCTGCACAAATGTTCATATTCTAATAACAGGGACTAGTAAAAATCCACTTCAAGTTAATGCTGACAGTAATGGAAATACCCACCAGAACACTAGCAAAAAGGAATGAGAGAAACCGTAACCTCCCTGGAATCAGAGATTTCTAGCAACATTTTAATGCAGAAGAAACTTTTATAAGAAGTAACAAAACCAACAAAAGAAAGTTAATGGAAAGGCTTAAGTGATTCTTAATAACCAAAATAAACAGCAGAACAAATAAACAAGTGACACAGCCAGGATTTTCAGAAGTGCGGAATGAGAAAGTTCAGCTCTTTTTTAGTGGGGCACCTAAATATGGCAACGAGATTTTCAGAAACGTTGAGTGCCTAGGCTGCCAACCGTGAGGTTTAACAGATTTGCATTCAGAAGCATCAAAGAAGCAGACATAAAGGCAAGAAAAGGGATCAAAGCCTTGTAAGTAGAACAAGATACATGACAGACAACTACGTCTTTCTTGCCGTCAAACCCACTCACAGACATTACAAATTATTCTTTATCACATCTCTTACAGCCAAGAGGCCAATCTTGAAAACAGCGAGGTGACAACTCCTTAGTTAGAGGTTTGGCACTATTGCAGTCACATATGTAGGTAAGGAAAAAGCCCCACACATGGAGCTCCGAAAAGAAAGTCGCTTTAAATACAGAAGACCCTAGGTTTTACCTATAAATCACAGTTGTCCTTCCAATTCTGTTTTTTATGAAGATTCCCATAAAGAAAATACCAAGTTGTATGTCATTTCCATGATTATCCTGCAGAGAAAGGATATATATTTAGTTTAATAAAGAAACTGGCCAATACATGCATATGAATGCATGCTGAACTACCAAACAGAAGCCCTTCTTCAGGATGAATGCAGGACTAACCCTTGACTAATCTATATTTTGCTGCTGGATTGGACTCTGGTTTTCAATATTTCAAATCAGTTAGCACTTAACTGGATTCATTCTGTTGATTATTGAGAACAGATGAAGGCTAAACGAGCCCCAGGTTCTCGTCTATCAAACAACATGCACACCACAAACTGGCATTCATTGTATAATACCCTACATTCCCTATCATTGTGATTATAGCCATCTAGAGTCCATATAACTACCAAAAGCAATAGTACTCTCACATTCACAGCATTTCTCCAGTCACCTGTTAAAACATGTCAAGATCTCAGAAAACCACACCTGGAGATGGAATCCCTCTCAAAAGCTATACCCTTCACAGTTCCTCCTTTAAGCGTTCCGTGTAGAAGTTCACAGCATGTCACTCTAGATGAGATACTACTTGTATCTCTATACTGATAAATCCTCCGTAATGATTGGGTTAAATATTCATCTGCATGCACCACGTAATGTCCACTGTTCTTGTATTGTTTTTCAGAAGTTCTGTTGGTTTTGTGCCTACCCATGTCTCCTTTGCAGGCTCCTGTTTGAAAACCATGTGCTCCTGTTTCGTTTTGCAATCATTTGTTTTCTTAAAAACACTTTTTTTCTTTTTTGCTACAAAAGCTTAATGCTGTTGACAAAGAGTTTTTTCTACATTTATCAACAAAAACAACTCCCTCTCAGCTGCATATATAGTAATTGATTCACACTTTAAAGTGGTAAATAAAAATCATGCTAACACAAAGAGTGTGGTTAAAAAGAACTGCTAGAAGAAAGGATATGAGAGAAGTTAATGTACCACACATGAGCAAATTCTAGAAACCATCAGGCATCCCTGCATTTTAATAGATCAGATTAGAGCTGTTCTCCTGGCCTTGCTGTACTTGATCCCTAGAAGGCAACAATGGAGTATCTGCACCTGTTTCTAACTACCAACTACTAAGTGTTAGGCCTTTTGCAAACAAATGATGGATGCCAATTTTCAAGCCCCAGCCTATGCATTGATTCTCAGTGCCACATGCACCAGCATTCTTCCACATATACTACAAGTCAGCAGAGGTCCTATGGCTGACAGCCTTCAGTTTAGTCTGATTAGAGGACTACACATTCCTCTGCCTTGTCCCAGAGGCAGCTTTGGAACGCAGAGAGATGGGGAAAATGTATTTGTACACATATACATGTGTGTGTGTATACACACAAATATCTACATGGAAAGAAACAGAAACATATTTCTAATAGCATTTTCTAACAGGAACAAAAGAGAAATCTCTCATTTTTCCCTTTGAATGCAATTCTATTTGTCTACAAGGCCAGCTTGCTGCTCTTTGATACAAGGGTAACATTTTCCTACAATCTTGCAGAGCACCCAGTCCAGTGTTCATGCTTATCTTACTGACATGCAATAATATCTAATGACAATTCCAACACAGAAATCCTTTGCAGCAGCATACAGCATTAATCCGAATTAATTTGAGGAAAGCATTGATTTCATTCATTGGCAATAAACATTCCATAATTTTTGTTGTTGGGCAGGGGTGTTTTTGCCATTCAGCTCTTTCCCTTCACACCAATTTTGAGATTGGCCAAAGGATCAAGTTTTTACTTCAGCAGAAAGCTTTTTCGTTTGTGTGGGGCTTTGTTTGTTTTGCTTTGGTTTTAAATTCCAAGTCAACTTTAACTAGCAGAAAACCACTTACAGTGGCTGGGTTGGTTAGCAAAGAGAAATGGGTCATGTTGGTAAGAGCAGTTTTCATTTTCTCAGCACAACTTTACCATGGTGGCGTGTGCTCCATCAGGCCAGGCAGACCGTCCATGGCAGAAAGGGGCTTCCAGCAAAGGGAAAGTGACTACAAATGCAAAATAAACCTTGAAACCTCCCCTCAATTTCAAATGTGTGGAGGACGTGTGTGCACATGTAAGAAACTAAGGTAAAGTTAATGCTTGATAAATAGCAACTTAGACATGAAAAGGTCTTATCTTCCTATCCTGTTAAGGAAGACCACAGCTGAGGTTCATTTGCCCTAGCCACTGTCCCTCAGCACTCAAAGAAAAGCAAGGATCATCTCTGCTTCCCAGGCGAGCAGGCCTTAGCACATAGCAACCTCTTCTGTGAAAAGGATTTTGGTGGAAGAGAAGTAACGCTACAGGCCTAAGATACTGTCATGCTACAATGTCCGTTCAAACCACCAGCAGTCATTTCACCTGCCAAAACAGTGAAACAAGTCCCGTCTCTTTTCGACAAGCACAACTTGCACATGTTCCAAAGGTCGCTACAGAATTGTGCATCGTTTGATTCAGAGGTTCTTTTGTGATATACACTAACATACCTTCACAGGGAAAATTTCCTGTCCAAACCCATCAAGGCGTTCCACTTCATTGATGTACATTAGCTCAGCTTCTGCGGCTGTAATGCCACTGCAATTAGAGTAACAAAAGGCAGCGAATGGTTCAATATTATATGCACACAAAAAATGCTAGTGAAAAAATGGGATATTCACAAACCACTTTAGAAGACACTTTGGAGATGCTGCCTAGAAATGCACAACACAAAACTAACTTTCAACATTAGGATGATAATCAGCAAGGGAAGGAATTTTACTAAATGTTGCTAAGGTAAGGTACAAAGCACAGTTCAAATTACAGGAGGAATAAACTGAACTGATCACATTACTCAGTTTCTTATGCACACATGAAATATTTTCCAGGCTTTATTAAAACATCAGGCCATTGCATCAGGTCGTGTCTAGTTCTGTATGGACAATTTGAGCCATAGGGGTCCTAATTTGCATAAATAGTATACAAATCCACTGAAGTTGCTTAAAATGACTTAAAAGAGAAGACCTACATTTTCATGTTGGCTGTTCAAAAACACAGGCACTAAATCAAGTGTTGAGCAGATTCTCTTTCATAATAGAGAACAAACCACCTGAAAACTTTTACACACGTGTCTACACATGCTGCTGTCACAGCTCAGGAATTCAGACAGATTTCATTTCTTAAAAGCAGGTCGGAATAGATTGCAGGTTGCTCCAAAAGAAGGCCACTATTAAAGTTTCTCCTCTTTGCTCCTCCTCACCACAGCTTACAAACAGAAATATAGGAACCAGACAAATACTTGGGAGAAAGAGGGAGAGAAAGGAGGTGGAATGTGATCTACCTGCTGAAGTGAGGATAAGTATTTGTTCTGTGTGGTGCAGAAATAGCACTAAAGAGCACAGCAGGGGAGAGAAATCTTTCCTTTCAAGTCTGTGCATTAACCAAGATCACACAAGCAGCCCATGGCAGAGAGAGAAGAACAGAACCAGGCCTGTTCATGGCCAGCTTGGAAGCTAACCCTTTGGTTGCATGAAACGCCCAAGCTTGCATTGAAACTTGGACTGAGAATGGCCTTAGACTCAGCGATTGCTATTTACCCCTTTACAACCATTTTCTGTCATATAGGGAGGAGTGCTGCACCCTTCACATAACATTCCTATTGCATTTCATGTAATAAACCTTTAAATGCAAATTCATAATACAACACAAAAGATTATTTCCAATGATGTATAGGCACTGCCATTTTTCTAAGAACAGCACTCTAGAGGTTTGAATACTTCCACCACCAAAGCACCTAGATGACATGAAAGCAGCCTGCTTACAAAGAAGGTATTTGTACTGAAGCACTAATACATACACTCCTAGCTCATTAACTAGTAACAGCATATTGTATCTTTTCCATAACTAGACTTAAAAACCAACTCCTGTTATTTTTATTTCCATTACATTGAGAGCATGTGTATCCCCCTCCCTCTTGAATCAGAGAAAACCCTCGGACAGACCCTCAGACCACCCTTGATCAAGTCACAGGGTGTTTCACCCTCAGGATTTAAACGAAACCAAGAAGAAAAAGAAGTCTACTACATAGCGCAAGTAGTAGTGTTACACTTGCATATTAAAACTTCTGGTGCAAATGCTCATTTATTTGGGATTAAGTTCCTTGGCCATTTCGTGTTCACAAGAGGCAGATAATCTTTTGTAACAGACTAATTAAAAATCCAGTGAGACGTAGCATAATAGTAACATGAAGATGGGCTAGTTTACCACTGCCAGAAAAGCATGGGGAGGAAGGGAAGTCCTAGGAAGATGATGACAGTAAAAAAAATAATCCTAATCTTAACACATCAAGCTCACCTGTGAGTTCGGTGCTCCTGAGCAACCTTTTGAGTCAGCTCCTCCAAGACAGCTTCATCCTGGGTCCAATCCTGTAAAAATATGAAGTAGCATCAAAAATTAGTCATCCAGAGAGACAGACGACAAACTGCAAGACAGGAATTAGGACGGCAGATGTTTCAGGATTGTTTCCTGTTCACTCTCTTCCAGGTAGTTACAGAGAGAGAACCTATCACCAACTGCATTGAAAATTCAGAGTACAGGATGCTGAAGATGTGCAAGGAGAACACGAGGCTCTGGGGTTTTTTTAATATCTTTTTTTGGGGGAGAGTAAAAAGATACTGTTAAAAATAGGGGTAAGGTGCTTATTATTCTAAAACAGAGAACAGAGTATAGAGCATGGATAAGGGATCTTTTCTTGGATAAGGATCAAACAAGTCTTTAAAAACACTTGGAAGTCTACAAATTAATATATACCTTTTAAAACAGCCCAAAATAATGCATAGACCATGAAAAACGAAGTCATGGTTATTTCCTGGCCTGCAACCTACAGGTACTCCCTTCACCGTGTTAAAAGAGATTGAAAGTTTTGCTACCTATTCAAATGTGCAATAAAATGTGCTTTATGCTTGCAACACATTTCTGAGCAGAAATTTTTGTCTTCTGCAAATTTAATAATGTGTGGTAGAAACAATACTGAAATAATGGGGAGCAAGTCAATAAAGGAAATATGTTCATAAATTCAAGGTTAAAAAAAAGGAAGCTGAAAACTTTCTTGCAAAACCTCAAAGTTCTTATTTTTATTTTAAAAAGCCTTAAGGCTGCATGTAATGTACTTAAATACACTGCCTGTTTCTTGCTCAATGGGGCCCTCCCTCTGATATTTGCTTCTGCCACAAAAAAATGTGAAAGTGGTAGCACGCTAATGAAAAATGGCATGGTACATGCCTATGCACAGCCACACACCTGTGGGGTGTACTGTGTACATAACTTTGTTCTTTTCCCTGCTGAAGAAATGCCATTTGACACACATTGTAGCCTCGCAAGATCAAACAGTACAAATGTAGCTGCCCCTCCCTCATCCACCAGCTCACTTCACTAATGAATTTATAGCAACGTTCTCATTGGAGGCTCTTTCTGTGCCCAAGATTCACTCAAATCCTCCCACTTGCTTCAGGACTAGTTATCTGCAGCACTTCACAACTGTCACTGAACTTGCAGTGAAATATTTACTATTACGTTATCCACTCCTCCCCAGAAAAGCAAAGACAAGTATAAGAAGCGTCTAGAGAAATGGTTGATTTAAGAATAGGCTTCTCAAGCCTGTAGGAAGCAGATACTTCGCTGACTTTGTTAAATTTAGCAATAGTAGCATGGATGAAAAGCAAGATACCACAAAGTGAGCACATGCAAAACAGAAGAGAGCTGACCACACCATGTAGGCAGCTGACTCAAAGATGGAGGTTCTAGGAGATGGGCCCAAAGAGTAAACTACTGAATCACACAGAAATTAACTACCTGAAAGCTCATCTAGAGGCCTAAACCCTCCCCTAATTTTTCTCTGAATAGAAAAATAATATCAGTATATTGAAAGAACTTTGCAGAAGTTCAGTAATTCACAAAGTGACAGCTTGATGACACATTTCTCTGTCTATATTTGCAGCCATCGTCTTTCCCACTTACGCTATCGTTCACAACTTCATAATCCATCAACTATACATAAGATGATCAATTACTTATCAATAGGTAAAGGCGGCCTATGAAAGAAATCCTGCTCCACTGGTCAGGCTAACACAAGTTTCTTAGTGAAAGGTCAAAACTGAAGCCACATTCTAGCTATATGAGGCATATTCAGATCTCTATACATTCATTAATTCCCCTTCTTCCTGCTGACTCTTTTTCAGGTGATATTGAACTCTGTCTACCAGCTCAAAATTGCACTTTCGCTTCAAGACACTGAGCAGCTGCCACATTTTTGGACTTGAGAATGGAACCCGCTGCAGTTCCTGTACAAAGGGTGCCGGTAAATGGGCTGAAATGCTTCTGGAAGTGCCTTTCTCAAGCCTTCAAATTACAGTGAGATGAATCATTCTCCCTCTACCGCTCCACTAATTGCAGAGGGAAACCAGATGCCTTAACTTCTAGGCAGCTACACTCAGGGCATGGGAACCCCACCCCACTTCCAGATTTTTTTTTTCCAGTTAGAAAGAATTCCAAGATCTTTTACATTTTATGAAGCTTATACTCGAGACTTGTGCTGATGGACTTGTTCATCTAAGATAAAGCCAGCCTTAACCTCAGCAGGCTTCCCCCCCCCCCCCTCTAATCCATCCTCCCAGAGAGGCTCAATGTCATGGATTGCAAGCGCTTGGCATTTGTCACCAGAGTTTCTAACATCATTAAGACCTAACACACTTCCCTCAGCGTTCAAATTATTTGCTAGTTTCCAATATAAATTTAAAACAAATTTACAGCACAGTCCCTGGAGAACATTTTTAGAAGACCTGATTCATGCTTCACTTCAGTCTAATAGTCAGTTGATGTAAATTCACATTCTCTTGAGGAAAGGCTGCATGATTTGTCCTGTGACACAACATTTACTACATCAGCAGCACTCATATCTCTTTGTTATGCCATGTTACTAATACTGCAGTATTGCTAATATACACTTTTTTAAATAGCTGCAAATTCCTTTTTGATTCAAAGAAGAATATTTCTTTTGTTGACACCTATTCGTAGTGGAGGCTTAACAGGAACTGAAAAAGGGCTAAATTTCCATAGCATATATTAATTCAGATACAGTCAAGTATATTGCAGGTTTTGGGGAGCAAAGTTTATTTCCACTATTAATAGTTCAGTGCTGGTGCTTTTACTCTGTTATCAACAAAGCCATCTCTGAGGCATGGGGAAATTATTCATAAAAGACCACAAAAGAGGAGGATAAGGAACTCACCATAGGGAACAAGACATATTCTCGAAGGAAGTCATGAGATTCAAACTGATTATAGTCTCCAAAATCCGCTGGAAAAAACAACACAATTACTCATTTTAGCACTTTCCACACATGTTAAGACCACACTCAACCTTTGCACAGATGCTTAATTTCAAGTGGGCGAGTTCTCTCTGAAGCCACAACCCAGCACAAAGATTTCTGCTTGTACTTCAGCTTTTAACATGGAGGCCTGAAAATAATAGTGTTATTACTAGAGATCAAATAACAGCCAACAAGTAATTTCTCTCTTTTGATCTCTAATATTGTGACCATTTGCAATGCTTAACCATCAGGAGCGCAAGAGTTTCTTTTTCTGTAGCCTTCATGAACTAATACCACCATCTAAAAAGGCTGGGATTGCTCAGCCTCTTTAAAAATGGTGCACACTTTTGCTTCTCCAACATTTCCAAACCTGACCAGGCCAAAAAAAAAAATTTAACCTACCTCTGCTACAATTCTACAAAAGATGCTTAATTTTACAGCCTAAGAGGTTAAAATCTACTAGCCAATTCTATTAAAAATTGTCAACAACCAACATGGTTTGAGGGGCAGGGGAAAGGTCTCGTCCTTCTGCAGCCAATATAACGGTACAGGCACTGTGTCAGTTTAACTGACTGGCCCACACCTTTCTACTTGCTTTTCTACTTCTTCTGCATCTCTAAGAGGTAAGTCATCTCTGTGCTCACATTCACTTATATTGGGCTGAGGATTCTTGTCTAAATGTCCTTGAAACCGTGGAGTTTTGAAAATGCTTCCTAAAGGCTCAAGTACGTTAAAAAAATAAAACAAAGCCTATATTTATCTATCTGTTAAATACACAACAGCTTATATCAAAAGACTATCTTGCCAGGAGGTTTTTATTTTATATTAATTGAACTGGATCAAACACCATCTACAAGATTCTCATATTATAGAAGCTGGAAATTCCCACCATAAATCATATTAGCTAAACATTCTTTCAAAGCTTCCAGATAATTTCACGTATTGCAGGATGCCAAAAATGCAGTTTCATTTTGTTTTCACCTCAGAGTTATGTTTTAACATAAACAGAAAGAAATCAAAATGGACATGAAACAGAGTCTGTAAGTTTAAAAGAAATAAGTATTTCCAATATCTTTGGTTGCATCACATGCAACGGATAAAGGGAGTAATACAAGGTCAGGAATAAAGCAAACAAGATTAGGTGCAGCATTCTGATGCAATGGTCTTTGAAATATAATAGATTGTGTAGAAAATTCAGAATAAAAGTGATTACTTCAAACTGATAACAAAGACTGACTCACTCTCAAAGTTAGCAAAAAGCTCCAAAAACACAGGAGCAGTGAAACATATTCAGTATCTATTAAGTCCTAACTCACACACTGGAAAACCTTCATTTACTTAAATTGCAAGATTCGGTATGGAATCTTATACATATCTTTTCCTTTATTAATAAAACGTTTCAAGATTCGACAGGAAACATTTTTTTCTTCCATTTTTAACCAAGAAATAAGATACTAAAATAGAATTTCTGTTGCCCTAAAGATCATATTAGCACTGCTCTTCATTGAACCTTTAATTTTCAAGAATCAGATCTTCATTTTTTGCTATTTATATATATATATACTTTCCCCTTTCCTCTCTCATCAGAGGACATGCCCAAAGCATGATTGCTGAAACTCTATCTTAGGTTCTCATAGTCAGTCATGGATGGACTAAAACATACTTTCTCCAAATACAGGGCTTCCTCCTCTGCCCATATACATACACGATCCCACTTTATTGATGTTCTTAGGAGGCTCAGAATAAAAATAACGTTGTAAGAAGTAGTTTATTATTAATTTATAACTCACATAACAATTACGGTCATGTGTTCTTTCATACTTCAGATAGCACTATACAGCCAAATGAGTTTTTAATTAAAGGCAAAATTAAAGGTGCTGCTATGCTCTTTGATGTAATTGCATTTCAAACCAGAGAACGTGAAGCAAATTCATTACTGCAAAGTACTCCGTGGTTGGGGTTGGAAGAACTGGAGTTTTGTTCAGATTCACTAACATGGATTTTAGAAATAGGAAAGTTGAATGCTGTGATGTGCTCCATCATTCCCTCCCTGAGGGTATGAGTGTTTCATCAATGGCAGTCCACCTATGCATTTTTAAATCAATAGAAGACCCAGCTGTTGTGAGTAAGGAGCCATACAAGGCCTTAGTTAGTGCCTGGTCAACATATAGAACAAACCAAAAAAAGCCAATGTTGGAAAAGGGCTATCAGGTCATGTCATCTTACCTTGCACTGCCAAACCAGCTAGTCGAATTCCCTGCTCCAACGAAGAAATTAATCGGCCATCAAGAACATCCTTTTTCACTTGTAGGTAATACTGATATCTACAAACAAAAAAAGAGCACAGATTAAAACATCTATATGTTTGTACGTTTTCTACAGAACAATAGACTGCTGAAAGCAAGAAAAACTCACCACAAACAGGTCAGGCAGTTAAAGAGCAGTCTGCCTGGCTTCAGAAGTTCCACATTATCAAAACAAATCAATATGATCCCTATATGTGCAATGCTTCCGGGTGGATGAAAAGGAAAATAAAAAGTTCTAATTTGTGTTCCCTAGATCACACAGAAGAGGGGCATCTGCTGGGATTACCTCCTCCATAAATTTTGTAGATGTTACTGAAGACCATGCAAACACCAATACAAAAAGAGGCTGTTCCATATTTTTTCTATTGTTTTTGCTCTATTTGTTTTTTTTTTTTTTTTTTTTTAATATGTTTTATCACCATTTTGATAGAAGAAACAGAATTTTAGCAACATACTTTGGCCTACTCACACAACTAACTGTGGCCCACGTAGAAGTTTTTTAAATTGGCATCTCTTATCTGTAAGGATGACTTAGACACACAAATCAAGCAAAACCAGCTACCAATATCATGCACTCGCTGATCCACAGTAACTAATCACAAGACAAACTATGTTAGTTTTAACCACAGCGACAGAATTCACACGTTTCACCTTACATATGCAATAGAGTAGATGAGGACAAACAAGAAGCTTTCCACAAAAAGCTTAAGAAGTTACTGTCCCCATCCACGCATCCCTTCCAGCCACCAAACTGGACCAGACCCACAGCAGAGCTGGCCAAAGCAGCAGGGATGTGTACCAGTCCCTCCAGCATATCAGGTTCAAGTCCAGTGGAGACAGCATCATTAACAGGCCACAACTTTTTATTCTGCAGGCACCAATGCATTTTTCCTTGAGCTACCTGTGTGGCACAGGCAGTAAAACCAGGCAGGGGCAACGCAGGCAGCTGAAGAAATTATAGCCACAATTGCAAGGACACCGTATCGGCCACTGATGTGCCAATAATCAAACGCAGTTGAGTTACAGTGATAAAACGATCTCAGGTCCATCAGATTAAACTTTTGCTGCAGATATATGTAACCCATCCCAACTGAGAAGAAACACAATCCCTTCTCAGCCAACATGCAACGACTCATCAGGTCTGAGCCCAAAGGTACTGTACCAGCGTAGCCACAGTCTATGTGTGCACTCAGCCTCAGGCACCCGATCCCCAGACCTGCTGATAGTAACTGATGTGCCTGGGCGACCCAAGTTAGAAAACCCCAAAAACCAACAGAGGGGTTTCCCAGGCTGTGACCAGACATGTCGGTCTGGCTGCAGCTGAACTAGGTTAGGAGGTCACTCCTCCCTTCAGCTGCATGCCTCCTCACCCCCCTAACACCAAGGGCATCCCCTCAAAACGGCATGGATTTGAAAAACAGTTGCTTAAGATAAACCGGGTTAGAAAGAAATAGTACACAAGCATGCTAGGCAGTCTCAGAGACTGCAACCTCTGCAAGGCGGACAGCAAAGAGTGGTCAGAGAGACTGGGGGCAGTAAACTCCTAACCGGACTCGGCTACAACCAGCACACCACATCTGACTTTAGCTTTGAACCTTTGGGAATAGCAAAGAAACCGTTCTGGTCTTGTTTTAATGATTTCATACGCGTGCGTGCACGCGTGTGCGCGTGCGTGCGTGTAAGTCACCTTTCCAGTACCAATACAATTAACCTTTCCTTCTTGGAAAGAAGAACCGCTGTAACCCATGTTACTGGGACTGCACTGCCTTAACTATACTCAAAAATGTTACCATTTAATTCCGCGTGGAGGCATTAGAAAATACCTATGTGCTTCCAAACCAGCATAACCCAAGCCATGCTTTGAGGGCTACTAGTCAAATGCAGCATTTTATGTTTTTCTTCAGTTAACTCTTCCGTCAGCGATGTGAGATGCAATAACTTGCCACTAGACAGCACCAATGCTCTGACCAGACCCGCACTCTCAAGGCAGCAGGGTGTTCAGAGGCTACAAGCACTGCAGGCAAGAGAAACCCTCTCAGGAAGGCCTCTGCACATATTCTTCACATCTGAGAAGTTCCCTTCAGAGTTCACAATTTTTACATGCGCTTAAAAGGTAATGGTTGGGTTATTGGTTTTAGGCTTCCTCTTCCCCTCTCTCCCCTACAAAAGGCAGAACAACATTTTCAAACAGGAAAAATATAATCTCATTTAAAATGCTTAGATTTGGCTTTCACACAGCCTAATGAAGATTAAAACTTCAGGGGATTTTGAAATTTGATTGAGAGAGGCAGTGTAAAAAGCATACGGCTTCTCAGCTTGAGCCCTGTGCTTCAGCCCCAGGCTTCACACTTGCTCGGTCCAAGAGACAAATCAGCTTGTTTCCACTTCTTTGCAATGACTAAATCCCAATTCTGAAAATACGCACACTTTCATACAAGCTTGACATAAGCTGCTTTATCACGTATGCAGGTGAACAAGTGTTTGCTGAATCTGGTCTTCGAGACTTGTAATCCCAAAAGCAGGCTATTTATGTCAATGCTACATATACATGCAAGAGTTACATATTCTAGTCTAACAGAACAAAAGTAAAATCCACATCTGCCATAGAGTTAGAGCTATTGTTAAAACAAACACAAAGAGAGTACATGAAAGTCAATACAATTTAAAACCTTATAATGACATCCTAGCTCTGTAGAAGTCAAGAACGTTACCAGCTTTAGTGGAGCCATGATTTCAACCACAGTGCCCGCAAAACTATAGATAAACCACAGAAAGGATTATTTAGGTAAGCATCTCCAAAAATATGATGTCAAAGCAGTTACTGTAGTATCAAATATTACGACCAAGACTTTCAAAAGAAACAGCGATGTGGGGTTTTGTTGCCATTTTAGTTGCCAATACAGGAAAAACGCCATGGAGAAAGTTGTCACCTTTCACAGGCCAAAGCACTAAGAAGCAATCACCTGCTATGGCTCTGACACCTTTTTCAATGGAAGTGCCAAGATAAACTGAAGAAGATGGAGGCAGAAGCCTATGGTCTGTACCAGCTTCATCTTTACCCCTGGACTGACAGTGACAAGGGTCACCCACCTAAGGTGTCCCCTGACATCTCCCTTCATTGTGGCCACATACAGCAAGAACTGGGACATCTCCTTTCACAAGGAACCGACTGGAGTGGCTAATTCCACTGTCAAGGAAGAGGAGGAGCATACCCTGGAGGAAGCTCTGCTAGAAGGCTCTAATAGCTCTACCAGCCACAGATTCATGGCTCAGCCGTGCTGCAAAACTGTGGTCAGGCTCTCTGCCCAGCCAACGGAGAGGAGAAATTGGCCCATATTCTGTCAAGGATTTGAGGCTCCTCCATCTGAAATTACGTTAAATGCTGTTATTATGTCACTATGCTAGCTGAGACTGCTCTTTGTTCGCTTGGATTGCAAAAGTAGATCTATAATTTGAGGGAAATAAAACATTTTAAAAATGATTCAGCCACAGATCCACTGAGGAAAGCTGTTCCAGAACAGCAGATAAAAACATGCATTTCATAAGCCTCCTATTAGGTGGTTTAGTTGGGAAAGTATATGGAAACTGAACAAAAGAGAAGTTTTCAGTCTGCACCCCCAAATAATAAAAGGCAAGAAATTCAAAATTAAGACTTACAAAGTTTAAATCACAGAGCCATTCTGGCATACTAGGGGAGTGCAAGGCAGAAGAGACACCACCATAGCCAAGTGGGCTGAGAGCTGAAATCTCTCACCTTCTTTGCTCATTTTGGGTTAAACATTTTTAGCAGAGCTGTTGTGTATTCAATATAATAATGGCTACTACAGTTTGCCAGCCTGTAGCTAATTCCAAGGAAAATGGGAGTAGACAACAAGTCTGAACAAAGCCATAATTATAAGGATATCATTTCCCACAACTCTATTTAGCCAACGCAGAAAACATTAAAAGTGTATTTGCATCTATTGCATCAAAAAGCACACGTTTTATAAAGTAAATAAGCTGCAACTGGATAACTATGAGACAACATCTGAACTCCAGAATCAACATCTGCATTTTAGCAATCCATACTACATCAGAGGAAAAAACCCCGCAACAGTATTAGTAAGTGAGAGAAAAGGGTAATGGTTTAAAATTTAATTGCAACACCCAGATTCAGACTCAGCTACAGCTGTGTAAATGTAGAGAAACTCCATTTGCCCATACGACTCCCAAGATCAGGATTTGTGTTTGTTCTCCTGTCACTTCAAAAAAGAACATAGGTGTTTGTATAGTGTCACTTAATTCATTGTACCCTTCCATCGCCACTGTTTATCTGATGTATCACCTCTGTTGCTGTTTTATATATGCAGAAAATAACTCAATTTTACTGATTTCTGTTCTCTACAACAACCAATGTTTCAGACACCACAAGCCACGCACAACCTGGCCTGATCAATACTGGAAGTAAGATCTTCGTAGAGAAATTAAAGGATGGTTTACAAAAGCAAGAATATGGGTTAGTTTTGCAGAGTGATTGCACTACTGCACTGCATCTTCACAATTTTCCTACTAGTGACTTCCACAAAGAACCACAAGGCAAATACCTCATTAATAATTACTCAATATTATCAGACCCGCTAGCCTTAGTAATCAAGCAGCATCCAGCTCTGCTAGGAAATGTACAAGAACAGAAGAAAAAAACCCGCTTACTGCCCCAGGGATTTACAATCTAAATACATATTTCATACACATACGTGGATCTATACATTTATACAAAAAGGTGACAGGATCAAGATAATAAGGATTAATACTGTTTGAATGCTGTACTGTGACCAGCCTGGATTTTTGTTATTTTTCCCTGGTTTTACTTTCCTTCTCTGTATATCATGGACAGGAAGGGTTTGGCATATACACATTATCTCTAGTGCAGCAGGAAACACTTAAAAAACTTTTTTTTTTTTTTTTTTTTTTTTTAAATCAGTCGGTGTGTTTTTCTGGAAATTTCAAGCCAGTATGAATAAATACATTACAGTTTCAATACCAATAAATATTTACCTTGAGTGTATCTGAAAATACACAAAGCACTACAAAACATGTATTAGTTACCCATGAGGTACAATTCCTTAAAAATCGTTTCTAATGATGCAATTACTGGCATGACTAACTTTTTTATAACTCATTAGGTACCTTTTTGGCGTGAAGCCTATCTATTGGATAACTGCATAGCTATGTAGTTCAACTTCTTCTCTGGAGGAAAAGAGAACTGCTTTACTGTTTCATATCTCCAAAATAAGAAGTCTTTACGACTCAAAGGAGAAACAGATTGGCCCACAAGTGGTTTAGCTCAAGACCTTCAGCTCTTTTCCAACTTAAAAAAAATTGCAATTAGAGTGCAATATGATATTCTAAAATTAGGAACACAATAAAAGTCTCATTGAATCACAACAACAGTCCGACTCAGCTCATTTGGGTTTATCTTAGTATGGTAATACACTTCTGAGCAGAGATGCTGCAATGTACACATGCAATAATCTGCCCACAGGGGAAGCAGTTTCTCCAGCAGAGGCCTTTTATAATTTACTAAAATTATTTTAAGCATTAGCTTTGATATTGATGTGTCTATTGTTCATCTCACACCTTCAACTCTGCCATGATCTTGGCTTTGATACTATTTAGCAACAGGATTCCACAGATACCCATATTCTATGTTTTAAAGAGAAACTCATTTTTCATTTTAAACACAGGCTCTTTCCTATTTTCTCAGCCTTTGAGCTAGATGAGCCAATGACTCAGCTATTCAGTGGGCAAAGGAACTAATTGATAATGGCCAAAATGTTATTTTTATTTATTTATTACATATTTGAGACAATCATACATAACTCTTACTGGTTGCTTTTCCTGAGAAAAACATGCTTTAAATAGTATTAATGATCCTTAGCCTAATTTTATAAATAGAGTATCTGAGACACATGGCTAGTGAAGTTACTCGTGTAAACCTGGGCTGGAAACCAAGGCAGATTTGGGAGATCTAGGTTTTGTTCCCAAGTCTCAATCCAGAGTACTACTTACTGGATGTTGCTTATTTCATATGGGTCACTCAATATACTGCAATAAAACTGACTGCAATCTTGGACTAGATTTTATATGGCAAGAAAGGCAGGCAGGCAGACAAGACTGGTCTTTTCAGATACAACGTTCAGTATATTGGCAAAGATGGTGTTATGATTTCTGGGCTTGAGCGTGCTGAAACGCATTTTAGATGCAAGGATTCAATCAGCACATCTTAATCTAAAGGTACTTTAAAAAGAGAGGTACATACATTGATGATGTAATTGTCAGTAACACAGTGCTAAGGCCTTGTCTTTGCCATTGTAAAAGACTTAAGATGGTGCTGATAAACAGAACATCTCCAGCTTGCTTCTCTGGAATTTCATCAACTTCTCTCTCAGCGAAAGTCTGATGTTTTGCAGTACTAGACAATAGCCATTTATCTAGGATTTGTGGTAGAATATAAAAAGCAACGGCTGTGCTTCCACTACTAAAGGGTAATATTTTTGGAAGGGTATTATTGAGAACAAGTCTACCACACCCTGTCACAGACCTTCAGAAAGATCAGCAGACTTGCCAGAGAAAAAAGGGAAGGAGATGAAGGAGCCTTTGTCACACATGCAGGAAGAAATTCCTTCAGAAACTCAAACTGTCAATGCCAATAGTAAAAACACAGTCATAACAGTTTCTAGGGTAGGAACTCCTCGATCATAACAACCTTATAAGGTAGGTCAAGGTTAGCTTCAGGTAACTGAGAAATGAGGTTGTTCAAAGGCAGCATCCAACTGTCTACATCCTGGTTTCCTCCAGCAGCTGGATGGAAAACATGACTGAAACTAAAAATAAAATAAAAGAAATGCATGGAAAGATTTGTGTCATTCCTTTTCCCCTTCCTAATGAGACAGAACAATGCTGGGTTAGCATCATTTTCACATGTAGGACTGAAAAAGGAGGACAGATCAAAACACAGTTCGTATCACCTACTTCCACATCACTCAATCTCTCTCTTTAAAAGCAACAGTTTATAGCTGAAGGGGAGAAAAGGCAAAGGATTTGGCTAAAACTGGCTAATGTCACAATGATGGTCACTTTCCATTTGTTTTGATATGCAACTTGTGAGCATAAGGACAAATAATACACATCCTCAATGGCTGGCTTGCTCCATGAGCTGCAACAAGGCACACAATGAAAGGTAAGCTACCACATCGGACCAGGGAGATTCCTACCAAAGGCCAATGTCTTCCAAAGGTTACAGTCCAGCTAACAGTCAGCTCCTGGCTAAGAAAACTAGAACAGGAAAGCCTTTGCGCACCTAAAAACAGTCTGATCAGAATTTTGCACTGCTTAGTTGTTGCTTACCACCTCTGTTTCACCAACTTAACTACTGAAAGGTGGCTCGTTTGCATACATTCCCCCAAAGACAGTCTCTTAAAATTTCAGATCTCCACCTCCACCAATTCTTTACACAGCTGGCAGAAGATTTCAAATGTAAATGTAAAGTATGAGCATTTTAGGAGCAATAAGCTTTTTTCCTGGTATGAATCAGTCAATGAAGTTAAATTTCTGCAGCAAAATTGAGTATTTAAAAAAGAAAAGAAGATATGTATTGCAAAGGGCCATGGGACTGTTTAGGTAAGTAACGCGCACTTTATAACCTCTCACATATAAGCAGCTGCTTCCAGTATAACCTGGCATCAAAGCGTTGTGGCTCTTTGGTGTCCAGCATTAAATGGATGGCTAGTGAAACCCTTGGCAGTTAGACAGGAGATAACAGCATCACACTCAGCATTCTCGTTGGCAGCAAAAGACTGAGCTTGGATTGTAAAGAAGTGCTCTGCAAGTGTTTTTCCTTTCCTGCCATTTCTGATGGGCCACAAGCACAGACATGCACCCAGGCCTTGTTGCGGCCTGCAGACATGACACAAGCCTTCCAAAACACGCAATCCTTCTGCGAGAGGCTTAGCCAGCAGATGCAGCTTTACAGTATCCACCAATTTCTCTATATTTAAAAAGGAACCCCCCAACTGCAACAGGTCCATTCTCTGTACTTGTACTTTTTGTTAAGAGTATGTTATACTTTTTGGATACTCCAAGTTCAAATAAACCCACAAACATAAAGTTAAACCTTAAATAAAAAGGCCAGTAATGGCATGCTTTAGCAAGAAAGGAAGGCATGCCATAACCTGATCCTGATTTTCTGCCCTTGAACTCTTGAATTAATTACAACAAATTACAGGGAGCCCCACTACAATTTATAAGCACAATAAACTCCCTTACAACCACCTATAATTTTATCAGAGTTAATCCAAATACCTAAGGAATTATACAGCACAGGACTCCAACATGCCTTTTAGAGTAAAAAAAAAAAAAAAAACAACAGGGGAAGCCATATTCTCTTGTCTTCCGAGCCCTCCTTCTCAGCAAAGACTACGCTTGGTCTCTGCAAGCTGGAGTCCAGCAAAGCCTGGTGACACCACCACAGCATTCATCCTTGTAGAGGCTGGAGCGGGATTGCAAAACTAAAGCAAAACAATCAAAACCATGTAATGCGAAGAAATCTGTATTTTAGCATTTTCAGCTGAAAAACAACATTCAATGCAAGCATAAATATTACATGGAAACACTAGAATAAAATATTTGGGAGGGAAGAGTTTGTTAGCCACACTGGTTTGGGTTTTAAGCACATGCTAAAAGTGTTACTGTTCAACATGGCAGTCCTATTGATTTCAGACTACTCACATAGTTAAGCTTAAATACACGCTCAACTATGCGCTCATGTCTCCTGAACTGAGCAAAACACTTGCATTTGGCTACAGAGATCCAAAGGTTACAATACAGCAGACTATTTTTTTCTTATTAGCTTCACTTTCTTTTTTGATCATAAAGAAAAAAAAGTAGAACTGAGCCAGGTAGGCAAATTGCAGCAATGCCACATACTGCTTTTCATACATAGATCAGAAGGATAGAGGAAGATCAGCATTCTCATTCTCTCAGTCTATCACCAAAAAAAAAAAAAAAAAAAATCACAGTGAGAGGAAGGATGCAACTTCCCATAATGGTGGTAACACTGGAACTAAACCCAGATCGCCTCTTCATCAGTAGGGTCCACAGGTCAAATGGATATCAAAGCCTACGAGAAAAATCCCTCTTGCTAAACTTCCTTCAGCTTTTTTGTGCAGTCTGCAAGAAAAAAATATCAGTACTCAACAGGGTTGTTTTGGTTTTTTTTTTGAGTGCAAACCCACAAGGTCTCACACAATTGCTGCCTGCACCTTCACCTTCCTGCTGACGTGGTCTCCCCCATGCCCATACAGGATCCCAGGGCTCTTTCTCCTCACCCTGGGCTGTGTGTGCCAGAGGCAGGTATTGCTCTAGTGCAGGACTCTGAGCTGCCAGGACTTTTGCATGCAAAGCCACCATCTGGCTTGACAGCAAAATCAGAGGGACAGCAGAGTACCACTCTTTATCACTTTGCAGAGCGGTTCTACTGGCCATCACCCCTCCTTTGCTGCATGACACAAAACATGGGCTCCAACTATGAATAGGAGCTCTGACCACATAGAGGCTCCACCTATATATAGATGCTCAATAATATGACATGGCATGCAGCCTACGTGTCATTTCCCACTTAATTAGTCACATCCTCAAAACATCAGGTCCCACGCACAGAGAGCAAGTCATGCCCCCAGATCCTCAGATGGCGTAAAAGTAATGGCAGCTGTGAAGATCCATCTTCACAAAGACTCAAAAATGAAAAGATGAGCCATGGCTATGTGTGCTGATGCATACTAAACCTCATGGGGAAGAGGAGTTGGTCTTTCCTGATTTGGAACCAGGAAAGATTTCAGCAAATATGAGATTAGACCCCAAAAAGTTAATAATAGCTTAGATTTACTTCCTTTACTCATATGTGTTGACTCAGTTCAAAATGTGCTGTTCCTGCCCTGGAAAGAAAACGCAGCTAACCTTCAAGCTGTCTCCACTGTGGGAAAAGGTGGTTTAAGTTACATATGGAAGCAATATGAGTCAACAGTTTGAAAATTCTCCTGGTAGTCAGCCAGGTTAATGGCCAAGCAGGTTAGAATGTCATGCTAAAAAAATGTGGTGAGTTAACTAGAACATATGTATACTCTAGCTCATACTCTGCAACACTGAAAATAAATAGATAACTCTCTTAAAAAATTGGGCTAAGTACAGGCATAACTCTAAACTATTCTTTGGACACCAAACAAACATGAAGAGTTCCGATTGCCCCATGCTCTCCCCCTCCATTATGCCAGTTGGAGTAATAAAACATATTGTATACACCCCATAAACCCTGTCTCATTTTTCAGTATATATTTTAAATATCCTCCTCCAGTAGGGCTCTAAACTCTGGAATGACATAAGTCTACCAGCCTTTTCTGGTTAAATATACCGCTGTGCACTGATGCAAAAGTTGAGCAGAGTGAACACATATACCAGTGAACAACCGGTATGCATATGTAAGCCTCCAGAAGCACATCACAAAAGGATTGGTTTGTGGGTGCAGAGCAGCATGGAAGCGTATTCAGGAGTTACTTTATTCAAAGAGCAAGTGAACACATTCAAACTTACAGAGTGTGTGCCTTAAAAAAAAAAAAAAAAAAAAAGCTCTGGTAGCCTGCAGTGAAACCTTGTTCATGAAGTTATGGAACTCATTAAAAAAACCCTATCTGTAAAACCTTTGGATAGTATCCCAACCTCATATAATCAATGTTTGAGAAAGGTCTATTGATTTAGTGGAATTCTACCTTGTACGGAGCTAAAATCCAGTCTACTCACTACTGCCTTTTACAGTAATCTGCCCTGGTAATAAGAAAACACTGCTTAAAATGTGACACAATGAAGTTGCCACTTATCTACAGGCCGTCAGTACAATAGCTTTTATTCCTGTGAAAAGCACCTATATTAGCGCTCACTGCCAGTAGAAAACAGGAAAACTCAGGTTGTTTCCACCTCCCAAAGAGCTTGGTGACCCTAGTGTTTTCAATGGAATCGTTGAAAACAGTCATGCCACACACTGGTAAATCATGCAATAAAACCATGGCCCAGGAAGCTCTAACGTCCCGGTGAACACAACCCTGCGAACGTGAACGCAGCTCTGATAACAACAGGATGTTGCCAGAGAAGTAAGTGAATCAGCGCCCTGTTGGGTGGGTAAAGTAGATCTATTTCATGAAATGAATAATTATTCTTTGTAAAAGCTTCAAAAACAGCTGAAGATATCAAGTGCAAAAGCAGCTGCCAAAGATAAAACAGTGAACCAGTAAACATCTCACTGCACAGGAATCTGCCATCTTCCAACACTGAGATTTCTGCCAAATTCTTGTTGAGATTTTCAGCTGCATAAGGGCCTCCACACAAATGCTTCTTTTAAACACATTCAGAGACTTCAGGATTGTACTGACAACCAATTGCAGCTCCTTTAGCTTTATACCCTGCCAGCAAGGCAAAATATATTAAAGGTATTCAGCTCCCTGAAAAAGCGTACGTTTAGAACTAGTTTTTGTGGTTTGTCTCTCAGCTGTAAGAGAAGGGAAAAAGTTTACTCCAGCCTGAAGTACAATCATCAAAATTCAATAAGTTTAACTGAAGACTGGCAGTGCTACGGTAACCAAGATTTCCACTGCCTACTGAATTCTCAAAATTTAAAAAGCAGTTAGAAACCCCAATCAAAAAGCACAGGTCTGTTTGCTCACAGGGTGCTGCTACTGGCTCAACCCTCTTTCTGACGCTGCAGCCAAATTTCAGATATCTATCTGGGACTTCTAAACAGAAGACCAGTCAGCTGCAGTTCCCTTTTCAAAACATGCAGTAAAGAAGAGAGAATGAATCACCTGCAGAAAGCGATGCACAACAGAGGAATCTTGAATCATGCAGTGGAAATGCCCATTTCTTCTCACTGATTACACAAGAAGTCTAGAGCAACCTTCATTCTTGAGGCTTCATCAGGAGCAACTACATGACTGAGGTGGGATTGGTCTGTGTTGTGAAGACTTTAAGTATATCCCACACCAGTCTGCACTTCCCTAAGGAGAAACTGCTAGTCACTGCTACTGCATCACATGCGAAGATAAACAGGAATACTAGCCCCAATCTAGGTAACATATTCATCTGTGAAAAACAGTGCCTTAAACTACACTGGGAGACAAGTCAGAAGCAGCATACCAATCTGTGAGGTACACCATAATATTCATTGTGTATACAGTGCTCCTTAATGAATGGGCAACCTCATTCTGCAATGATATACATTGCTACTACACCTTAAGGGGAAAAAAAGGCAGTCAAGCACTTTGCAATAGTCTAAATGACAAAAGCAGTGAGTGGCACAGTTTGTAGATTAGAAGAGGAATGATCCTTTTCATCTTCATTTGAGGAGATGCATAAAGGCTGATGGGCACTTCTGTGACTCAAGCACCTAGGGATGACAGGTGTTTTCCATTGTTCTACTTTTCTTATCCTTTTTCCTGTAAACCAGAAAATGGAAGATAACATCTCTTTTTCTAGGGAAAGCAAAATCACTCCGTTACAGTAACTATATAGCTATTATACTAAAATTTCACAGAAGAGGAACAGAACAGACATTATGTATTCAGTAATTTTCAGAATAACTCTCAAACTCCTCACTGTTAGCCACAAGTGAGAAACTAGAAACAGAGAGTTGCTGAAATAACTCGCTCCTTTCTTCTGCCTAAAAATTTGGCAAATGCATTCATAAACATGCACAATGCCTTCTCCCAAAAAAGCTTTGCTTAATAAGACCCTAATGTAACAGGTCAGAACCAAGCTCTGAAAAGTTGGGCAGGGCCTTGGTAGGGCAATCACAAGTGAAGTGAACGGTAAGCTGTTCCTCTTTTGTAAGTAACCAAGCATCATTTGGCCTGTACTTTGAAACTGTCTCATTTTATGCAAATGTTCTTTCCAGTTTATAGGCAACAAAAGTTTATTTTCTTTTTCTCTTTTTTTTCTCCTCAATTAAGGAAGCAAAAGGAAACAGTTCTAGTACCAGCATGTCACTTGTTTGATACTAGAACTCCATAGGATTGTTTATTTTCATAAAAGTGTATTAAAATATGGGCTATTTTTAGGCTAGCTAATTACTTCTTGCATCTTTTCCATGCTGCTACAAACCAAGTCCTCTGCTCTGTGCAACCTACCAGTTCAGACGGATGCCTGTATCCACAACATTTATACTGATGTAATGTAACAACATTTATACTAATGTAATGTAGCAGCACACCCACAAAACTGAACTGCATCCACTATCACACTTACCAAGTGCTTTCTGACCCTAAATATTCTTACCTGTGGCCAATCCCAATGGCAGGCACAACTAACACCACCTAGCAGCTCAGAAGGAAGACCTTTGATGCAGTTTGAAACCATTGGAAACGCAGAAAAGACAATGTAAGAGATGCCCTGAAACGCTGCCAGTTTTCCAGCACATAGTAGCATTCCCATTTGAAAATAATATTGTCCTTACAAATTTTTTAAATGTTGTAACTGCTGCATAGCAAAGCCAAGGAACTACATTCCTCTTGCCTCTGCTGCTGTTTCCATTTTTTAAGGTACAGGAAAACCTCATCAACTACTGTAATCAGTGCTCTTCCTGATGCCAGTAGTAAATGAAACAAAGAGAAAAGAGATTTTTAAATGGGTATCTTAGCTTTAAAGAAGTTTACTCTTGGCATATGTGCACCAAGAAATAAAGACCTACTTCATCCCCAAGTTTAGTGACAGTTAATTTAGTTCAAATTATCTTTTCTCTTCGTGCAATGCAGAATATCATGAAGTCTAAATGAAAGGAGCAGTTCTGCCTTACAGGACAGGAAAAAAAAAAAAATCACTTGCTTTTAGTTATGTCTGTCTGGTTTAAGACTATGACAATATACTAACAACCTGCAGGGAACAAAATCCATCAAAATTGATCCTATTGAGAGTCATTCCAACAGCCGCCACAGCAGAAACTTCTTCACTAAGTTTACAGAAACCTCCTGACCGAAGCTCTGTCTTTACTTCAGAGAGAAGGCAACGAAGGCAGCAGGGAACTCCCTGTCCCTTGTGGTGACAGGAGTGTGCTCCCATCCGTCAGGGAATATTAGACTTGAATTTCAAGTCTACAGAATATTATTTCTGTTTAGAAATGAAACTATAATAAAACAAAGTCCATTTTTTGTTTGTCTTTTTGTTTGTTGTTTTGTATCTCTACACCCTATCTTAAGCCTGACAGTCCTTGAGAGTAAATATCTAGCTGAAGGTTTCTTGTAGAGTCTTCAAGTGTGAGTAGATCTAGCTTGGCCATGTTGTTAAATACAACTTCTTCTGACAAATCCTCTGGCTGTGTAAGCAGAAGCTTACAATCCATACATTCATCCTCTTGCCTTAAGACAGTCTGCAGTTCAAAGAAAGCAGGACGCAACTTTCCACTTCATTCCAAAAAGCTGCAGTTTTCATGAGGTTGTTCTACTGCCAACTACAGCAAGATTTAAAATCACTTTTCAGCACTATTTAGGATAGCCTGCTACAAACACAAAACAAAAACAGGAGGTCATGTTCACATCATCCAAGCAGACTTTCAACCAGTTTTCCATAAACACACACACACAAAATGGGTACTGTTAACAATACAGCCGTATGTGTGTGTGGCACTAGGAAATCTAACAGGAGGAAGCCAAGGGCCAAGAAGGACAGGATTTAAATAGAAGAAAACTGATGCTCCAGGTTATCCTAGTGATCCACATAATACAAGTGTTTATCGCCAGCAGCGGTGAGGACAGCTTCCTCACAGGCTGAGAAACAAAAAGCAGTAGGTGTGACTCATCCAAACACGCAGCTTCGTACACAAAGCAAGCTCTTCACTGATAAAAACAGAAGGCCAGATTTCTAGCCTTGGCACCACTTCAACTGTCAGATATCACAGAATAAACATACAGGCCACTCAAAAGGTTTTCGTTTCCTTGCAGGAAGGCAGAAGACTCTCTCTCTCCCGCATCAGAAGTTGGTTAGACCTCCAAAGCAAGTTTCAAAATGCTTTATTTATTTCCTTCTCTTTAAGTATCATAAAATGTCCTAAGTACCAGGTTCAAACAGTCTCATGGACCTTCAGCTCTTCTTTCTGGAATTAAGGTTCAATCCTGACTGTCCTATGCAATTTAAAACACATTTTTAGCATGGTGGTTTGCAGCCATGTCCTAATGATAAACAGTCCCTTCCTCTGGTGACCAGGAATAGGACACGAGGAAATGGAATGAAGCTGCATCAGAGGAAGTTCAGACTGGACATTAGGAAAAGGTTCTTCACTGAAAGGGTGGTTGGTCACTGGAACAGGCTCCCCAGGGAAGTGGTCACAGCACCAAGCCTGTCAGAGTTCAAGGAGTGTCCAGACAACACTCTTAGTCATATGATTTAGTTTTAGGTAGTCCTGCCTGGAGCAGGGAGTTGGACTCAGTGATCCTTATGGGTCCCTTCCAACTTGAGATATTCTACGATTCTATGATTCCTCCTCTGTCCTGCTGCACATGCCTACATTTTCTATCCAACTGGCTCCCTCTGCATTTCTGAAATAGATGCCCAGTTAATGTACTGTCATCTCTGTGAAGTTTCACAGGCCATGAATAAATCCGCCCCAAAGCCATGCTATTGTTGAAGAACGATACTTCTTTATTTGGTAAAGCTAGGTGCTCTTTTTCCTTCTAGTTTTTGAAAGCTATAGAGTCAAACTTGCAGTCATACCTCTCATGCTTTTATTTCCTTGCTGTGTTAACAATCTAGTTTGAGTTTTGATTTGAACATCTAAAAAAATCCCAGACTGAAATTCATATCATTACCCCATTTCAAGAGCTGCAAAGTTTAAGGAAAATCTTAACATACTCAATAAAAATCACAAGAACGGACAATAAAATTGTGGCATCATTCTACCCAGGCACAGAATTTTTCCAAAAAATCTGAATAATTTCTGGTTCCCACCTATGGCAAAAGCCATCCACATTCCTCACCCCCAAGCAGGAGTCAGCAAGAGCTGCTCAGTGTTCAATGCAAGCTCAGGCCACCCAACCAACATACAGGTTCAGCAAGTGTCTTCATCAGCACACGTGCCCAGGTGGAAAGGAAAGGAAGATACAAAGTGCCTTTTACCGAGTGCAAATGCCTCTACCAGCATGCCTGGCATGGAAGGATTCAAGCTGGTCTACCGAAGACCAGATAGGAAGCTTTGGCACTGTGTGTAAATGGCGTATCTTTATCATATGAAAAGAGTAGAAACTCAAAATGTAACCTTTGCTGCCATTTAAAAGGGCCCAATGAAAAGTCTAGAGTACTACAAAAGTATCTGTTCTACTAAAATTGAACATACAGATAATTCCCATCAGGAGAGCAATATGTAAGAACACATGACTAAGCCCCAGAACATAAAATAAGTATTATTTCCTCATGATCAGATGTAAATGTGATGCTGCCTAATGCCAAGACATTCCTGTTACAACATTTCTAACCATCACAGCCACTGCCTTCAAAACACACTAAAGCAAGAATGCAGGCTGAAGTATCCAACACCGTATTTATAGTTAGGCAACACTATTTTTTAGAATTGCTACATATGTACTGCCCAACCACACACATGAAAACACATTCACTTTCTGGTCTAAAAGCACAGCATAATGTAATAGATTAGATCTAAGCGCCAACAGTTTCTTAAAATATCTGGCACAAAGAGCTCAGCTTTCAATAACCAACCCACAGAGAACAAGCTCCCCATTCACTGAAGAAAGTCAGCTGGGAGAAGGGTTTGCCCTCCTCAGCAAATTATTTTATAAACAGGGAATTAATGTTGAATCTTAGGTCTGCCTTGAAGGAGTTCTTATTTTTAAGTCAAAGTTTAAACATCCACTAAAATACCAATCCAAAAAGAACCAACTCAAGAATATTACTGAAAAGCAAAACAACGCATATGCTGCAATAATATGAATACAAGAAGACCCAAGCAAATACTGCACATTATTTGTTGTTGCTTTCCTCTAAAAACAACATTAAAGCTAATTAAGTATCAGCTTGTTTATAACAAGGCAGGCTACAAGCTTAATGTGTGTTTTTTATGCTGCAGTAGCCACTAATATTAAAAAAAGCCTAATAATTAAAACAAAACAATAAAACCATCAAAGCACCACCAAAATGCAAATACGCCAGACTGCCTAAGCCTGGGTGGCCACCCAGGGCTTTTAAGACTCATCCTGCCTGGGCTGCGTGAGCTCCTAGACAGTAGCTGGGGTGGCTGAGAGCATTGGTGTTTAGTCCCAAATTCCTGCAGCTGGAATCAAAAAAACCAAACCAAACCAAACCAAAAAACCCCTCAACATTACCAAGTCACTTCAGGACCGATCCACAGTCTTGTCCAGCCGAAGAGAGCTGGGATCCCTGGGGACTCAGGACTCCCTGGGGGTCACAACTACTTCCACCTAGCAATGAATCCCAGAGTTTTCCTTTCTCCCAGCCTTGGGAGATACGGTGCAGTTCCAGTCATGAGACGATCAGCACCGGGACCATGACCAGCACCTGTAGGGTCAGGCAGGCTGGCAACCGCAGTCTAAACCACAATAGGATTCTGTTCCAGCAGAAATTTCTTTGCCTCCTGTTGATTTATAAAATTTCAGCTCCGAGTTCCTGCTGCTTCCTCTGGGAGACCCCACTGCAATGTCTCATGAATATTCTCATGAATAAGACGTTTATGTTGGTACTTGTCCTAACTCTTCTTTTACTCTTTGACGACACAGCACCTACCTACAGCACTGTATGTTCTTCAGTTAAAAAAGAAAGCATTAGTATCACCACATATAGGTCAGTTGGCACCCCATGACACTTCACAGTTGTTCCTCACCATGCCCCTGTAAAAATTATACAGTAATTTGACTCTCCAAATCATTTAGCTGAGAACAAAAGGCTTGTCAGGATTCACGGGACAAAATTATCTTCCATTTTTAAGGTCTGCCATTCTGACAGAACATCCTGTCCTTTTCTGTTCATTTGATACGACTTCCATGTATAGCAGTGATTGTCTTAATTTATGTGAATCATTTAAAATTACAGTCCATTGACCTATAGATCTCTATAAAACAGAAATATGATATATATAAAATATATATAATTACAAAGTTGGAAATATCCTGTTAGAAGGAAGGAGCTACACTGGTTTATGCTACGCAAGTATCCAGCCCAATATAAGAAACAGAAAAAGAGAACTGACAGACACTTTTTAACTGGAAATAGTTAAAAAAATGGGACTGTTCTGATCATTAATATCACATTTGTGTTGAAGATAACAGTCTTGCTTCCTAGTGAAGAGGTGCATCACCTTTCCAGTTGGGGAAGCCACATAGCTCTTTCTAGTGCCAAGAGAGGGCTATGTGTGATGGCCTTTCCTGCATGGTGTGAGCAGAGCTGCTCCGAAAGCACAGCACAGCTGATCGGCACATGCACACAACTTATGACATTTCCCAGAAAAGAGGGCAATGAGAAACTGGTTGTGTTCATTTCTTTGGAAGCTACACAGCCCACTCCCGGTTACCATCTTTCCAAGAGAGAAGGCATGCTCTTAAAACACATGTTGGGAAGTACACCATAAAGATGAAATGACAAAGGTTCTTGGGAAGAGATAAATTTGGACAAGGCAGTAAGGCTTCTGCTGCCGGAAAACCAAACTTTTTTCCACTCAGTTACATCAGTAATACTGAATGGTTAAATCCTGACTTAAATCTCCAGTTGTGAGAGACCAAACTCTGGCCTTTTGGTTTTTAAATACTCCACCTTCCCACTTGCCATATATCACTCAGCTCTCGCTCATTTGCCGACCCATCCAACTTAACCACACATCTCTCTTCTCCTCACATACAGCACGATATTTCTCTGTACTTTCACAGAAAAAAAATTTTTTAAGTGTTGCTGAATTTTTAAGAACCATTGGCATTAAAAAAATCCTATGGGTCTACCAGAGGTGTATTAACAAGCACGGCCACAGAACCTGTCACAGTCCATCACTTCAGGCAAGTATAGTCAAGGCTGTCAGGAACAAATCAGACGGTATACATCATGCTGTTTTTTTCAGACACACTGTGATATACAAAATAATCATTTTGGACAATGAAGTCACCACAGTGCTCAAATCAACTACCCTGAACTCAAAGGTACACACTGAGGCTTCTCAGCCAGCCACAAGCTGCAGGTGTGACCAAGCATGAAAAGCAAAGCGGCCTCCTGTACCTTAACAACCTTAACAGCCAAAAGAGTTCCCCATCATTAAGCTTGCCACAAAACCAGGCTGGCACAGAAGGATATGTGATATCCAGCCTTAACACAGCAATTAAAAGCACAATGTGGAGAAAGCAGTGGTTGGTACAAAACTCCAGCTGATCGTACTTGTATTAAAAGCTAGCGAGACAGGAGGATGTGAAACTTTAGCTTGTTCAAAAAAAAGTAAAGCAAAGCAGACTAAAAGCAAAGATAAGCTCAAGTAGGCGAGACATTTAAGAAGGACTTTTTTGAGGGGAAGGAAAAAAAGTCCAGAGTTTATTAAAAAAAAAAAGGTAGATTTGCCAGAACATTTTTCCCTTTAAATATGAAGCAGTGAAACACTAGTTTTTTTCCCCTCTACTTTATCCTCACGTGATTTAAAAATTCATATAGTCCTAAGAGTCTGTAGCTCTGTATGTTTTAGAAGAATGTCTGTTTAAAAATTCTTCACCTAACACTTGAAGAAAAATAAAGGGAAAGGCAGAGAACTGTGAAGAAGAAATATTTCCTTAAAAGACAAACAGAAAAAAAACAGCTACAAGAAATGGTGAAGAAAAGGGTAAGGCAGCAAAACATCAGAGGAAATAAACGTTCACTTAGTTAAAGGAGTGTAAGTTTGAGGCTGATTTTTCACAGGCCCCCCAGAAAAGAGGCCTGGCAGCCACAGGCTCTAATTTTCCACCTGCAAACACATTCATTCCCGCACTTTGCAGGTGCAGCCATCCCATTCCAAACACTCTGTGTTTTCTTTCACAGGAAAGCTGTACAGCGCGTTCTTCAGGGAAAACGCAGAGCTGACAGCTGAACTTGGGGCAAAAGCCCAATGCAGCACAGCGCAGATGCTGCAATATGGCCCTCCCTATGCAGTCACGCATACCAGACCTACCGTGCACTGCACCAGGGGGACCAGCCCCACTGGTAGCACCCAGACCAGGAGCTGCTCTCGTTTCACAGGATTATGCCCCAATTTGCAACAGCACAAACACCACTGGATATTACTGGGTACAGACCACATAGTAAGATACTGAAAGCTTCTTCCAAGAAAGAAAAAAGGAAAACCAGACCAAAGCACACCTTCATTCCTTCACAGGAGGCACAGCAGTATCACGTGTGACAATAGAGATACTGTGGGGAGCAAAATGTAACATCAGCTTTTCCTTGGAACTGTGGGGGGGAAAAAAAAAAGGCCATGGATTGTCTGATACTTATGCAGAAAGCAGCATCGCACCCACATTTTCAGAAAGCCACAAGAGTGTGTGGGTTCTCTGTTTTTGGAACAAGAGCACAGTGAAAGCAAGCTTGTTTACTTTAGACACTGTACAAAGACTTATTTTTTTTTTAAATAAATGGTTGAAAGGATGCCTCCCCTCTAGAGGAGTTAGCAGAAAATAAAAGGCAGATTTATATTTCTAATCTATGCAAATATCTACTCTACAGGGCATCACAGAGACTGCTTTATATCAGACAGTATGCAGATCCCAGGTGCTTTAAACATGCCAAAAGCATACGCAGCATCTCCACCTGCAATGGCTGCTCACTCTGAGAACAGCTGGATGACTAAAAAGAGGTTGTCTAAGTAGCCTTCCATGAAAAATGCCTTTTGCTAATGTGCCAACCCCCATACTCCCACACAAATGGCTCCTGCTGTAGCTGCCATCAAGCCTGGAGATGGGTTTTGTTTGTTTGTTTGTTTTAATTTGGTTTATCACAAATTCTTCTAGAAATTTTCAAATTATTGCAATTACAACATGGTGAAACTCCTACTGACACCTTAAGAAATTTTCATGGGGCTTTAATTCATAATTCCTCCTAGAAGATGTCTGTGGGACTGGGTGCAGGTAGAATGTCAGGACTAGAGGTGGGGATGATGCTGGAGTCACTGAGATCTTGGAGGAGACAGGATTAAGATCAGGGGAAATGTACAGACAGGAGCCTCAACCCAAGACAAAAGAAACAGAGCAGAAAGAGTAGCGAAATAAGAGGACTAGAGGGTAGGAAATAGCTCTCCTAGGAAAAGGCCCAATGCCAAGAGTGCAACGCTATTACGTTGAAAGGAAGGCATAGCAGTAACATTTATTTCATTGCCATTACCAGAAAGAAGAGACAGGTACTCTCCAACTGGCAGCTGCTTTCTGTACGTTTCCCTAGGATATCCGCAGGAAACTTCCGTCACAGGTCAAGAAACACGGCTGTCCTGAGAAGCCTCACCATTCACGCTCAAAATCACTAACCGAGTAAGACTGACGATGCCTGCTGGCGCTTCTTACCCTGTCCCAATGCTCCACTTAACTTTGTCTGAAGAGGAAAAAAAACCCACACCACTGATGTTTGCATCTTTAAGCAAGTGTCAATTTTGTAAAAAAGAAGTGAAGAACTGCAAACCACAGAGTCAGACCTGACCTACTAAAATGAGTAATGTGTCCCCCAGAGTACTCTTTGCCTCATCTTTTCTTGCAGGCCTCAGAGGTTGACTTCAAAGAGCTGTTAGCTGAATAAACTGCTCTGGCAGTCTTGTCTTTTTCATTTTCTTTCCCAAGGATCCCACAGGCCCTTCTTTCTCATATTATCAGAAATACCTCTTACAAATTAACTACAGGCATCCCACATTAAGTCATGGCTGTGCTTGTGTTTATATGACAGGCTTCTGTAGCTCTACAGGTCCTCAATAACCAGTTAGGTGGCCAACCCAGGTAACCCATTCACCCACTCAGTCACCCAATACCCATCCACACTTTCAAAATTATGAGGTCAATTTGGGCACAAACTGAAATATAAGAAATTCTTTCTAAACATAAAACCCCCTTCTTTATCGCAAGGGTGACTGAACACTAGAACAGGTTTCCCAGAGAAGGTGTGGAGTCTCTCCATCCGTGGAGATATTCAAAACCCAGTTGGCCCTGCTCTGAGCAGACAATCTCCAGAGGTACCTTCCAACTTCAACCATCCTGCAACTCTGGTTAGCACTGCTACTTGCGTTTAGCTGCAGCGAGTCAACTGACACTCCCACATTGTACCTCTGAAGGACAGCACTGGCTTCTTACTAGATTACTATTCCACTCCTCTCCCAGCATGTCACATACAGACAGGTTTCCATAGAGCCTGTTCACCACTGGGGGACATAGTGCTTGGAGCAGTGTTACTCAGCCTTATTTCTGCATCCACATTTGGCTTGTGCAATACGGGAAGTTACCAGCAAAACCGTGAAGAGCTCCTGACCACTACCAACACCTGCAGGCAGCTAAAATCCAGGAGCCTGCAGGCATAATTAGCATTTTAGACTTCCAACGGTAATGATAAAAATAAATAAATTATTATGGCTTCAACTAAATATGAATTTTCTTACTTGCACATGGATTCCTCCTGTTGGTCCCAATAGCCAAACAATAGCAGAACACAAAATGGTCCACAGATTGTTTTGAAGAGTCAGATGGTCTTTCAAACAAAAATTGAACACTGCCTCAGAGCCACTGACCAACCCCACAAGTAACGCTCCTCTCAACCAACAAAACCTAAAAGCCTTGGATCATTTTCCCTCTTCACGATGACAGCACATGAGGTGCAGGGTGCTGCAGTTGTTGGAAGCAGGGGGCAATATTCAATTTGGGACAAATCTCTCAAAACCAGCTATCAAGCCAAAGTCTATAATGCTACAGATCAGAGGCAGAGTAAACCGTCTCAGTAAACCAATTCCTTGATTTTTGAATACTTGTGGATTATGTAAGTGTTTACTGAAGTATTCTCAGAAGACTTTTCATCATCATCAAGGAATATTAATCAACCCCGGAAATTCTGGAGTTTACATTTAACTAAAAGCCTGGACTGAGAGATGGGTTTCACCTCAAGCTCCAAACATGGCCAGGCAAGCTCAGGGCTGGAGATGTTTCCACCAAGAGAAGGTTACAGAGGTAACAGGTTCACTGCTAGCAGTGCTGTCACTAGCTTTGCAGCTTCAGTCTTTGGTGATGGTTTCGTTTTAGGGTTGGGTTGGTTTGTTTGTGGTGGTTCTGCAGCTTCCCAGAAGGAGATGAAGTGTCTGATCACGAATTTTGCATTTAAGACAGATTTGTCATTTGTACACAAATATAAGTCAAATACATAGGCACTGAGTGGGCGAGCTTAGCACCTACCTCACCATCACAGGTAATCTTATTGTGATCGAGCCTAATCCTAAAAGCAGCCAGTCTCAATTTCAAAACAAATGTTTAATCAGTTTACCAAGAGCAAACAAAGCCAAAAAGACCTACAAACCCAACCCCCACCTGTCTGTCTAATCACAGATTAGACTAAGCCTTTCTCCACCATTTGTTTCAGAAGAGTGTCCCCACCCCATGTCCCCACCACTCATTGCTTCAAACATGAGATTATCTGCATCTACCTAGAATTGCACAGTTGAAGGTTTGCTGCCCTCACATCATCTGCAGTGAAGCAATGCCACTTCAGGAAACAAACAAACAAAAAAATCTTAACAGGCTATTCTGTATCTGAGATCCATTAGTAAGCTGCTGGTTTTGCTACAGACATTCAAAGAAACGTTAAGAGGCACTTATAAGACTCTGCAGCTTATGTTATCAATTACCTCAGAAAGAAAAACAATTCAGCAGCTACTCCAATTGAGAGTACTGTGAAGTTCAATTGTCACTGAAATGTTTTGTTATTACTAACCTGGGCAGAACCAGCAAATACACCTCTGCAGGTGAGCTACAAATGAGCAATCAGCACTGCAGGCTGCAGCGTGAAGAGATAATAGCATCCAAGTAGCTACAATGCTTCCTTGCACACAACTAGGCCAGGATTGGGATGACAAAAGTGAGCAACAGAACATTTCAGATGTTCCTACTGCATGTTAAATAATTCTGAAGGAAAAGGTATGAGGCTTCCCTCTTCCAATGCATACAAAGCAGGAACACACAGATACAGACAAGCACCGATGTTCAGTATATTCCCAGGGAAATTTAAGTTTTGTGATGCTTTCAGCTCACTGTTTGGCAAGAATTCTGCATATATAGTAGTCAAGGGACTGCTTGACACCTGTCATTTTAAAAATCAAATCTTTTGCATCCTACCAAAGCCAATTCTCCAGTTCAGTGTTATGAAAAAATCGTTTAGAACACACAATCTGCCATATAAAAAAAAAAAAAGCTTCATATCTTGCATACCTTCTAGAATTAAAGCCACTCTTTCTCAACTACTTATACATCTTTTTTAGACATGATGACCATGTGGTGAATTTCAGGTTTGCAGTAACAGAACATTTTTTTTGGTGGGCAGGCTTCTCCCACCCCATAGCCCTCACCCACTTATTCCAGGCTTTACCTCTAGTTGTGCTGATGCAACTTTGCTGTAGACTAGATAAATGAAATAATTTTGGTTAAAAAGAAAACAAGCCCACTCCTTTTTGGGTGAGGTGGGCTTTTTTCCCTCTCTCTCTTTTTTAATTCAAATACAGCACAGATGTGCAAAAACCACACAGTGATGTGGTTTACAAGAACAGCCCCTCAAAACAGTTGCATTGTTACAACTGCAGCACAGGGCTCTGAATAAAAGAGTAATTCCTACTGAAGTTGTTTGCAAACGTGCACACTGATCATAATTAAAGGACTAACAGCCTCTAACAATTTTAATCCTTTTATGAAGTGTCAGGGGAAAATCAGGAGTGGGATGGGCAAAATCCAGAAAAGATGCCAAAGTTCACTTTCAGCAACGCACAGGTAGACGTAAGAATAATAAACTAAAACTGTACATAGAGCTCCTTTGCCTATGGCTTCCTTTTACTCAGGAGAAGGTTACAGAAAAAGTGTATGGTCACCATGGTCCCTTTTAAAATTTATGTCAGGTTTTTAAACATATATCTATTATTCCCTTTTTGTTTCTGCAGTTGGTCATGTATAATCATTTAGCAATACTGCTTCCCCCCACCCAAACAGATAGAATCAAGTGGTGAGTTCTCTCACTTTTTCCCATTTGGGCAGTCATCAGGAAAGGAAAGAACCAGATGATACCTGAGCAAATATTGAATGCCAGAAACAGAGCAATTGTCCATTCCCTCCCAGCTATATCACACTAGTGTGAACAGAGGGAAACCACATACCTTGTTACCTCCTGCTGCAGTCGGGAAACACTGGGCACATAGAACATTACCCCAAAGAAAAGCAAAGGCTCATTGGCAAATTTGTCCAGCTGCTTCTTCAGAGGCTTTTCCAGTTCAACCCAGCGGGCTTGTTGGCTCTTGCTGAGAAACCAAAGGCCGAAGTAGTGCGTCTAGATAAGGAAACACAATAGTGTCAGTTTACCTTTTTCAGCTAGATCACACACACAGTCAATGACACAAATGCAAATAAGAACAGATGGCATTGTGTAAATTTTTCCATATGCAAAATCTGAGTAATTTCTTTTGTACTGTCTTTCTTTATTTTTAGGACAATCTTGAAGACAATGATAAATTAATATTGCAATATAATATACTTCATGGAATACTATCTGCCCCTTACCATCTCTCCCAAATGCATATGAAAGAGCTCTATCCAACATGATGGCACAGGTGACATAAATGATTTATGGAAAGTGCCCGAGTCTTTGTTTTCTTTTACACCTGTGCCTTGTGAACAGACAGCAAACACTAAGTCTGAATCAAAGCACAAAGGCTTCATGAGACTTTGGATCCAGCCCACTGCAGGCAAAGGACAAGGACTCTTCCAACTATAAAAAAAGAATGCAAACCCACACGCATATGTCAAAATATATCTACCAATGCCAGAACCTTTTACCCAATACAGAACATGTTTGCTTTTTTTTTTTAAAAGCACTCACAAGGTTTTATGATGGACAAGTATTACACTTAAAATGTGCATCACACACACAAGTTGTTTGCTCTAGGCTCTTACAGAAATACCAGTTTGAAAACCTCAGCTATTTCCTATCCTGTGTAAATCTCAACAGCTGTAGTACCTCCTGTATAAGCCACGTGGGACTGTTGCTAGTGGAGAGTAATTAACAAGGAACAGTGTTCAGAACCAGAGCTTCAAATACAACAAATTGCTAATAAGCAGCTGAAGGAATAGCCAATCCATCATGAAGGATTCTATCGAAAAGCCCTTAAACCACTGTATTAAACACACTGATCCACTACTGCAGGCAAACGCGTACTATAATTAACAGCAAGTACTATGACTACAGATCTGAAGCAAAGGCAAAAAAAAGCATTCATGTTTAGCAAAGGAACTAATCCATCAGTTGCCTGGAAATCTGACTGTAGCCCCTAACTGTGAAGTTTGTATCAACATCTTTTTCTTCAGTATTTCAGCTCACAGCGCCTGGAGATTTCCAGCAATGCCTTCAATATAAAATGCCACTGTATTAACACTGGAATGAAACGAAACAGAAACTGAGAGTGGAACTTCTGTGGACACCAAGCAGATTTAGGATCTGAAAGTGGGATCGTTGCTATTTCTGCGTATTTCTCTCATTTTATTTCAATAAACTTTCTTGGTGTTTAATCCAACTGACTCCCTATTCAATGAAAACTTTCCAGTAGTTTCCATTAGATTAGATTAACCCTAAAACAAATAAAATAGTTATTTTGTTGTTATAGCTTAGCTTACCTGGACAACAAACCTTCCACAGGCAGTCACAATCCTTTACACATAGCACCACATTTTAAATAAAGATACTTGAGACAAAGAATAGAAAAACTCCTATTTGCTATTTTATAAAACCTTCATTTTAAATTACTTTTAATACATTCAAAAAGTTTGGCCTATAAATCAATCATCAAGATTTCACCAACTGGATTTCCCAGATGTTCATGCTTTTAAATAAAAAGTCTTCAAAAGTAGCAGACAAATTGCAACCCTTACACTTTGCAAAAGCCACCATCAACAGCCTGTTTCACTTTGGTATGGATACTTCTCTAAAAGTCATTGCATGTACCATGACTTAGCGTACAACACAAGGGCAACTAATGCCATATTGAAAAATTAAAATACTTAGTAATGACAACAAGCCAGCAGGGGCAACGCTGCTCCAACCATTTTATAGCTGAGGGCATGCAAGAGAGAATCATATGCAAAAACTCTCAATTGGAGTGCAGGTATATTTACTTTAGGGTCTCATTACGTACATATTTTCAACTTTGGAGAGCGTCCAGACTAGCATTTAGCTAAGGTGATAACTAATTCAGCTTGATTCCTCAATTAAACCTGACAAACCTGCAGTATAGCTTGAACACTGGTCAGCCCTTTCTCTTTAACCTTAGTTTGGTACAGTGAAGCAAGCTCATTCTTTTTTTGAAGAGAATCGATGCAGTATTTCCTTCTAGAATTTAAAGGCATCTTCAATAAATCAATCAATGCAGGGCAATCAAATAAATCAAGAAGTCAGCATCTCCCATAGGATAAACTTAAAACAAAACTAACCAGTTCACTGATACATGTCTACTTTCCCTCTGTAGTCATCACTGGATAAAGAGTTCTTTCTGATGAGCTCACCACAATAGTAATTAGATTAAAATGAAGGTGGGAGGGACAGTGGAGACAGCAAAGGAAAGGAATTCATGTGAAGGCAGAAAAAAGCACAGTGATTTTACCACCTCATAAGGGAAATCCTTTAACGCACAAACTCTTGAAAATCACTGAGGGCAGCTCATCCTCAACAAGAAAGAGTGCGGAGCTGTGAACACAGATCTTCCATATGACTTTAAAAAGTAAACATTCACATCACCTAGGACCCAAATTTGCAGTGTCAAGTACTTGTAAAACATCTAGCAACTAAGATGATTTGGAGCCTGAAGTCTAAAAGAGTTATTCAAGGGATTAAGGGTATTGAAATTAAACAGCTCAAATGAGTGCAGTCTCTCCCTTTTGAGTGGGGGCAGGGGGACAACAAAAATTTAGATTTGCTACAGTAGAAAGGCTCTTTAAGTACCAAATCCAGAATCCTGAATCACTTCCAAGGAACAAGAAGTGAAGGGAATGCAGTGTTTAAGCTTCTAGACTACAGCAGATACAATGGACTGACAACAGCAACATGCGTTTCACACAACTAAAAGATGACTTTTCCTGGAAAGCAGCCTGGAGAGGATCAAGCAATTGCAGATGAAGCACAGGGACTGCAGAGTAGAGCTCAAGTCACAAATGCATGCAATTTGGAGAGACAACCAACACAGTTATCTGAATATCAGCTCCCCATTGCCAGGAACTTTACTTCTTGAAAACGTTAGCATTTTTTAACAACCCACAGTGGGGAAGGACTTCTGTAGACACTACTGCGAACGCCTGACGAGACTCTCTCCCCCAAGAACGTTAGTAATTCCCAAACAGGAACAGAGGAACGTGGGACTAGAAACGGCTGGACCATCAAGTTCAGTATGCTATGACCAGGCATATGACAGTCCAGAAGGCCTTACAGAATCTGAGTCATGCATTGCCATACACTCCAGCCCACAAAACATTTTTACAGTACAGACACCCCACAAATTAGATGAGGGGATATAAAAATGGGATCTTTTTCTCTATAAGCATCTGATTGAAAACCAGGGTGATTCCAAAAGCTAGTCTGTTTGTCCAGTCACAAAGTGAACCACTGACTTCATTCCACTTTTCACGGAATAAATATCTACACCTACACCTGGCAGGCTCTGAAGTAACACGGGCTGCTCTAGCAGGTACATCAGCAGTCAAAGTGGCAAAGAAAGTGAATGATGCTTTCACTTCTAAAAAAAGAAAAATCCTTCTTCCAGACACAGTTGACAGACTGGTGATACACACTGAAGGAAAGCTTTTCATAATGCTAAACGTATGCACACGCATCCATTCTGCAGACAAAGAGCTTCAGTTGCTAGTGCTTTTGGTCTGCCTAATCTGCAAATACACAAAGAGCTCTGTTAGGAAAGAGTGTACATTAATTTTCTCTGAAGCGTTTAAAGTTTGTCTTACCTACCACACATGACTTCATACGTGGTACAAGGAAACTGGCTTACACTCCTCCAGGAACTGCAGTCCTCTGCGAAAGCAGCGGACAAGAACCAGAGCACCTGCATGCCCCAACAATACTACGTGAAAAGGCGATCCTCAAAATATGGCAAGTCAGAAAAGAAAACTGGATACACAAAACCTGTGCTGAGAAGTCTTAAAAAGGATGACAATATAGCTGCCAGTTCAGGAGGCCAGTTCATTTCAGACTTGGGACTGCGCGATACTCCCAAGCCCAGAACTACCCCTGCCTTTATGTCGGGCAAAAACAATGGAATTGTCAACAACAGGAGAGAACAGACACTTACTAAACCAGCAAATCTCACTCAAAAGGACCCAACCAGACAGGGCTGGTGTTTATTAAAGCATCTGGTTAAGCGACCAACTAAATATTTATCCTCGAGAAAGAGGCAGAGTTCCAGGTCCTCCGGGCAAAAAGCATTAAACCCTGCTATCCCGGAGCGCTCACACAGAGGGGAAAGCACCATTTACAGCAGCCAGTTGTTCCTAGAAGGTCTCTTGTCCAAGCGCTGCCTGAACCCTATCCCAGCTTAGCTGGCAAGATGAGTCAAACCAAGCCAAACTTCGAGGCAACCTGGCTGCCAAACACAGGTTTCCAGTTGTACCCTATGAGGAGGGGACACCTTCTAGGGCACAAAAAAAAGGTCAGAATGGCAGCAAACGGCCACCCCTGTGCAGCCGTGAGTGTCCGCCTGCGGTGCTCAGCCCACTCATCCTCGTGCTTTGGTTTGGGTTTTGCAGCATCGTAGTGCTGGAGAAACAGACATGAAGTCTCACAACAGATCTGTACAGATTACTCTGCTACTTCAAGCAGGTTTGCTTAGTCTCACTCAAAGGGAAAAATGCCACTATATTGGGAAAAAAACCCCTTTTTATAATCTGTGCACATACATACAAGATTATAAAATTACTTTTCTGACCTTGTCTTTCCTCTTTTCCTTCCTCCCCTCTTTGCATCTTTACTTTCTACATAATGCTGTCATAAGAGCTCATTTTATTGGAATTGGTAACTGTTCAACTAGAAGACCTGGTGCTTTGTCAAGAGCTTTGCTGAAAAGGATAAAACCAGATTTTACAGTAGTTACATGGCTACACTTTCTACTGACCTATTCCTGAACCCTGACTCAGTCAGGGAGGGAGTTGCATTCCCCAGAGATCAAATAGAAATATGCATAAATCCATTAGATACTGTTTTTCAGTCATGTGTGGTATAATGATCGACAGTCCTTCACAACAATATGTACAGTCATCTCAAACAGTTTTGCTTTTTAGCAGGGGGGTTTGGACAGTTTTTTGTTCATTTCTAAGAAAACAGCTGGAGCGAAACATGGATATATTCCTAACACAAAGGTAAAAGTTGCAGTACACCTGGGATTTATTCAAACATAAGACCAAACTAAAGTATCAAACAAAAACTGATCTTTACTTCTAAGAGAACGCACATTCTTACCTGAGGCTGCATGGAGGAGACAACCAGGATTTTAGTACTGTTTTATAAGCATGGAATTTAATGAAGCTTAGTTTATGCCTTACTTGTACAACAGAGTTTGCTGATCTGGATTTCTAAGAAAAGGCATATTCCAGCTGAAGTTTTTGTTGCATTTGGGGAATTTTAAAAGTCTGTCTCCAATACAGACACTTGCAAGGATTTTCTCCTCAACTGGTACATTTAATGGGTTTATCTCCTCTACCCAGCTATCCAGTTGCACAAATCTTGTAGAAATTTAAGCTTTGTCATAGTATTTTTGGCCCTTCTGGAAAATTTGATTGGTCAGTGAAGGAAGGGGACAGCCACCAAATGATTACATTAGCCTTGTTTCCCTACAAACCATGGCAGGAAGACTAGAAGGGCAGAAAAATTGAATTTCCTTTCTCAGAGAGAAAGGACAGCACACAGCATCAGGCACCTCTAGGCTTGCTAGCTCCAGTTATTCCTCATGAAAGGAGCAGAAGAGGATACGGGAGGAGACCCTCTCAGGGTTGAAAGAGGCAGATAGTTCTCTCCTAAACATTTAAAGCAGAAATGGATGCCACCCAGAACCAATCAGAAAAAGAGATAACAACAACAACAAAACAAAACCAAAACCAACAACAAAAAATGCAGTACTGTTGAAATCTGAACTTTACAAAATGGGTTCATCATTGCCAAAACCTTGTTTAGAAAAAAAGTGGGGAGGGTGATGAAAGAAGAGGAAAGTGTTCAAACAACATTAAAGCATTCTCTTCTGTGTTGTTAAAATATTTTTTGTCTTGAAACACACACTTTTCGAGCTGACATATTTCTTTTTCTATGACACAAATGATTTTGAAAATGAAAAAAACCCAAAGCAATAGAAAACCCCCATGAAATTGAACACTGACCAAAACAACTTCCTTTGCTACTCTACTGACCGATCTCTTTTTCTGGAAAATTTTGAAACTTCAGGCTTTGTTCCAAAGTGGAACAAACACATTCTGAAATCACAAAATGCTTTGTGGAAAATAATGCTAACCCCCTGACAGAGCTATTGTTCGCAAATGCAGGTGGACCTCCAAAGAGAATCATTAGGCCCCACACTTCTGCTGCGCCAACTAGATAAGCCCACAAGGAATATGAGGAGAATCACTCCATTCATTTCACTCCTTTCTGCACTGGAAGGAAAGGGAAGGACCTAACCTCTCTGTAAGGACACCCTAAAGCATTGCCAACGTGGGGGGGAGGGGGGGGGAGAGTAATTACTGGGATATCTTCATCTCTATAAGGGGAGGGAGAAGATGATTCTACTAAAATCCACGTGAAAAAAAAAAGTATGAAAAATCACTATGCAATATTCTGACTTTCCTGCCTGCACATTTCCCTGCCTATTCTGCACACACACAAGAGACTGAGATTCTTCTCTCATTCTTTATCATTACTGATGTACAAAAAGGAGTTCTTCATAGAATCATAGAATGCTTTGGGATGGAAGGGACCTTTAAAGGTCATCTAGTCCATCCCCCCTGCAATGAGCAGCAACACCTTCAACTAGATCAGGCTGGTCAGAGCCCCATCCAGCCTGGCCTTGAATGTTTCCAAGGAACAGGGCATCTACTGCCTCTCTGGGCAACCCGTTCCAGTGTTTCACCACCCTCATTGTGAAAAATTTTTTCCTTGTGTTCAGTCTTTTGTTTAGTTTTCATCTGCACTAGCTATTTGTATGCTACCTTCCAGTTGCCACCATTACAAAGGGCCGTAGACCAACAAATGTAAGACGCTGCAAGATTATTAGATTTCCCAGCTGTGCTTACAGAAAGCTTCAGCCAGGACAGTCAGATGATAACATAGCAGTTTCCAGGCAATGGTTTCCAACTTGTGATTTGCAAAAGCCTGTACGCATGCAGAATACATGTAAGGAGTCCACAGAAGGTAAGTAAGAAAAGACAGTTCATTTGTGCTGTGCACATTGGAGAGATATTTCTAAAAAGGCCTCAACACTTAAAATAAACATTGAACTCTACAGCAAGAAGCAGAAAATAAAGAATTTCAGTCTTTATTAAAGTAAGACTGGGTTTCTTCAGACTTTTCAGAAGCATTGGGAATGTAAAAGAAGCCTTTCAGAGTTTCAGATGTGAAATATCTCAGTTAAACAAAAGGAAGAAAAAACCACCATCCTCAAACTGTTACTAGTTGCTCCCGCTAGTAACACAACTGTTGCCTCTTTCAGTATGTTAGTAACAAGAATATATTTATATGAAAGTGGATGTTTAAAAACCAGTGGTCTCCTTCTGGCATAATTCAACGAGCAGTGTTGGTGAAACGAGGGTTACATTGAGATAAAAGTTACTGTAACTTGGCCATTGGCATCCCAGTTCAGAAAACCAATCGCTTTCTAAGAAAAGAAGAAACCTCATCTTCATATTACAAAGCACTCTCAGAGCAATGATGAATGAGCAACAGCACAAAACCCCGAGTGCCGTTCTGCCTTCAGTTTTCATGCAACCAGAATATGTTTGTCCCAGCTCCAGCTGCTGATCATATCTGGCCAGCTCTGAGAATAACATGAGTCAAACGAACAGACTGCCTGAGCTAAAAATGTGTCAAATTATACAGTGACAGATGGTCTTTGCTGGGTTACTCTTACCTCACGTAATTCCAGCCTCTGAGCGACAGCTTCCAAGCACTCCTGCCCTGTGCTCTCCACGGAGAGGGTGCACTCGATCACATTGTTGTCCAGAAGACGGATCCTTGTCACAAAGCAGTTCTTGCTCAAGACGTTGTAGCGTCTGGTCCGTCGCAGTTTCAGCCCGAAAGGCATGGCTGTTGGCCTGGAAGGTTGCCCCTTCCCTGGATTCTTTCGAGAGTTATCAGCACACTTGTCGACTTGCCTTGAAAGCTTCTTCACTTGGCACTACTCTACTCCAGAAATGGAGGTAGCTGTCCATTCCCAGGGTGAGCTTCAAGGGATTCCTGCAAAATACATACAAATAAGTAGAGTTAAGTGTGAAATAAGACATTCCTAAAGATCAGTGGAAAAGAAAAAAACTTAAAGGAAAAGAGTCACATTTAAACCCATAAAACAAACACCTCCACGCACACGATTGCCAGGCACTTGCTACATCTCCCAAAAGAACACCTTATACAACAAATCCTTCAAAATTCTATTTTGGCGCTGAATTTAAAGCACAAATTTAATTGCAAAGCCATTCTTTGAGAAGCTCGGTACAAACAGCAACTCTACAGGGCACGCATCCAGAGGTGCTAACTCTCCCACCATTACCCCCACCACAGGGGTCTATAACATAATCTTCAAGTTAAGTTTTGGTGCCCTCAGGCCAGCTTTGAAAGCTAGCTTAAAAAGCTATGGAATAGAGGCATTTAAAAGAGGTGCTATTTTGAAAGAAGAAAGGCTGGCTGCAGTCAGCAGGAAATGCAGGCGCTCAGCACCTCTGGGGGGGGGGGGATCAAACCTAAAGTATGCATGTGAAAGGCAAGAAGCATCCGAGCCATTTCAGAGAAGGCTCCTCTGAGGCAATCCCTGACATTTTGCTCACTTCCAGCTCCAAAGCAATTCTGCATTTCAAACCTTTCAGGTGGAATAAGTAACTGCAGGAACAGCTGTCAGAGACCAGGATAAATCTGAGTGGGAGGAAGAGAACACATATTCTAGATATTGTTTCTAATTACTACTCCTAAAATTTATCAGGGACACATGCAACTGTTAAGCCAAACTACAAAGTAGACAGAAGAACTAGAGATATAGAAATAATAACATTTAAGAAGATCCTCATCTGCAAGATCCACTTCTGCTTTAAAAAGAAAAAAAGGTTAGCTTGAACCTGCTCCCACCTAAACCAAAACAAAGCATTTGCACTGGCATAATCAGCTTTAAAATGTTACTTTCCACATGCAGACAGGAATGAAATAAAAAGCAAATTACTTGCTACCAAGCCTTCCTGGTTCTGTTTGAATATTCTGGAGAAAAAGATGGAGGGACAGCAACACTGGCATTAAAAGCCCGTTTCTCTTAACAAATGGTACTGCAAAAAAACCTAGCTCCCATTTCCTTTCTTCTTAAGAGAAACAAGGGAAAGCATTGCCAGCAGAGTATGCATCATTTAGCTGAATGTGACATTTCAAACAGATAGTACATTGCTCACATGTATCATTTGGCATAGAACTGCATGAATCAGTTATTTTCACTTTTTACTGAATGTAGTTGCTATGGAGATTATTAGAAGCAGACCAATTGACTACAGTGATTATCATTGCGCTAGAAACATAACTATCACATATTGGATAAAGTGTGTTTTCCAAAGCTAGTATATCTTGGCATTTATTAGGGGGTTAAAGCAACACAAACCAAAAAACCCAGACACGAACCGAAAACCACAATCAACCTCTCATGGGTTAGGTGTGCAACTACCAGAGAAAAGCCTAGAGACTTTGAGAAGAGGCATGTGCTATTTGACTGAAGTGCAAACAAACCTGTCAAATTAGCTGCTGTAGTTTAATCTCCCAGTTCTAACTTTCATGGGTACAGACATAATGTATTCTTTTCACATGATTGCACCAAGTGCTGTTATACCTTGCATCGCTGTAACATCAGAAGCCATCAAAGACACATGACTACAGCCTCCCAACAATCTAGTGAGGCAGGGACACGTTACCCATGACTCACAGAAGAGGAATTGAAGCAAACATTAGCCAGCTTGTCCAACATCCCTCAGGAGAATGGCAGCAGATCTATGTACTAAAACACGCAAGCTGGGCTAGTGCTTTAACCCCTAGCCAACTATTTGGCAATTACCTTGCCTACCAACCTATCCAAAACTACAGCACTAAGTCGAAAAGTGGGAAGAATGGAAGGAAATTACAAAGAATGAAGGGTGTGGAGGACTGTGTCTTATCAAGAACAGCATTTTTGTTCAGTCTCTGGCTTTGCAGATTTTTCTAAGCTGGACACATGGGGAGTTTTAGCTAGCCAATTCAATTAAGAAAACAAATCTTATCTTGCATTACTGTTAGTGGCACACATTTCCTCACAGAACATGAGCCATCCTCTGTACAGTAATTGTGTAGTTAATAGTAGCCTAAAGATTAAATCAGTGTTAGTAAGAAAAAGTGATTGCCCTTGCTCACCAGGCACATTGAACACTACTGCTATTGCAGAATAAGCCATCCCAGAAGACTTGAGTGCAAACATGCTACTCTGGGATAAACCCACCGATTCCTGTATAATGGAAATGTTGACATGGATTGCAAATGAATTGCTCTAAGTTATATCATATGCTCAGGTAAACAAGGCCAGTATTTCCTCCATTTTTCAAGAAGGAGTAAAATAAAAGGAGTTTTTCCTCAATTCAGCCAAGGGCAATCAGCCAGCACCATTTTCTAAAGATGCAGACATACAAACAGGTTAATGGATGCACTTTGTGTAATAGGGTTTGCGTTGCTTTTTCATTTAACTTAAATATACATGAATGCCCAATGACAGCTCTTTCACATGAAATGTCACACTTTAATTAGTTTCCAATTAAATTGGGATGGAGAGGCTGGGACAGTTTAAACTGGCTCCGATTGGTCCAGCCTGTAACAACTATTAATTCTCATTTCAATGCACATGTCTAACTTTTCTGTTTATACAACTTCTGGATGTTTGATCAACTTTCTACTTGGGTTTTCTGTTAAGTTGACACTCAGAAAGCTTCTGGTAAGCTTTCTAAATAAGATCTCAAAGGCCCTGGTCACCTACAGGTTCCTAAAGCAAACAGGGTATTTAGCTTCTTTATGTTTGTATAATCTTAAAAGCATCAGGAGCATCCATTTTTATTCACAGTTATTTTGTAGACAACTAAAAAAAAGCAGAAGACTGGAGATAGAAGGGTGTTGGTCTTCCAAATGAAGGATTATTTCATTACAGGATCTCCTTTCCTGGTTAAAAATTTGCCAAGGAGCAGCAATGTCTCTAATCAAGTTAACCAAACTACGCAGGCGTTCACAACACTCCCCTCCTCAAACTCACACTTTCACTACAATTAAAACAAAACAAAACAAAAAGAAACTAAAGCAAGCCTATAAAAAGCTCATCAGATAACCATGAACTCATTCCGCTTTTAAAAAGGGATTTCTTTTAAGAATATTTCAGGTGACAGACGTGACATCTTTTAAACTGACATCTTCTATTTAAGGATTTATTTTTCTGGAAAGAAACTAGACTGAGCTTTTTACAAACCTTCAGTATTTTTCCTTTTTTCTTTTTGTTCCATGTTTTGATTATTTTGGATTCTTTCTTCCCCTTCCCACTGTCATACTTCAAATTTATGTATCAATTGCTCTCTGCGAGTTAAGCTTACTCTTAACAAACGTGCCAAACTAAACAAGGTTTTTAGTAGGAGCATAAGCTTGGGAATTTAAACATTCTGCTAAACAGAAATTTCCTTTGCTTAAAGTACATACTTTGTAGGCATATAAAACAAAAAAAACCCCCATGTCCCAGAAACCACAACTACAAAAAAAAAAAAAAAGGGCTTTGCAGAAACACAATTTACCTGCCCATCTAACCACTCATCTATAAGTGAGCCATCACTAATAACCAATATAAATACCAATTCAAAAGTAAAACCTCAAAATCAGAAGTTGAAATAAGGTCCCTCTAAAAGCCAAAAGCCTGGCACTAAAACTCTCAAGTATCTCAGAAAGTAACAGCCTTACTAACAGACTAAGGCTTTTGTAATGCTAGACAGGTGTGCGCTGATGAGAGCGCGGTACAAAAGCACAGGCACTGCCAGGCAGCAGCAGGAGCAGGGCTGCCCGGTGAGAGGGAACGAGGTGGGCGCCGAGGGTGACCCCAGCAGGGCACCGTCCTCACCCCCTGCGGCACAGTCCTTCAGGAGATGAGCCGGATGAGTGGAGCTGGGTGCTGGAAACGGGTCCATGGAGAGCCCCAGGCATGGCCGAGGTTGAACCAGGCCCAGAGGCCACCCAGAGAGGACCATCTGGGGCAGCAGGAGACAGGGCTGGAGACCACCAACCACAGAGCTCAGACAGGGACTGACAGCCCCGGGCTGATCTGAAATGGAGGTCCCAGACCTGTGGGCAGAGGGTGGGGTGGAAGCCCCAGGTGAGGCTGGTCAGGGCCATCAAGACACACAGGTGCACTTCAGGGTCTGCACACCCAACCTAATTTCCAGGTGCAGGACCAGGCCAGCAGAGTATTCTGACTGCATTTTAAACCTTTAACTCATTTGAGCACATGCTCATTTGAATGTTAATCTTCATTCTGCAAAATATTTCTTCTGAAACAGTTTGATGACAAACATTGTGTACAAACGAAACAGCTTTTTTAAAAAGCATCTATCCCAAATGCAGTTTCATCAGTACAAAGACAAAGAGATACCATGTCTTAGTGGATTCTTGGTAAAGTTTAATATTCTCTTGTTTCAGCAAACCAAGAAAAAAACCTGAACAACAAGCCAACTCCTTTGCTATCATAGACATTGGAATTCTATTTCTGATGTTATTTACTTGAAAAAGCCATATGGATAAAGTCAATGGCTATGGGAAACATAGGGAAGACTGAAGGTGGCAAAAGAGGGTAAAGAATGAAAACAGATTTCACACAGAATAAAACTAAACCTGTAACCTGCAATCTCATTCCAAGTACAACGTAAGTTCTCTTAACAGCTTTCACTAGAAAGCAGCTTAAAGATGGAGCCTGATACAAACCATCTGTGTCTCAGCTCAAGACACACTTACTTATCTCACTCGATACTACACGTGGAAGCCTTACCAGCATATTGCCTGTGCAAAGGCAGCAGATAGGGATGTATGATCTCTCCAACAGTATTGGATTCCCCCACAACACCGCTGCGTCTTGCAAGAGGAGAGAGGAGAAATCATTGAGCATTCTTGCAAGAAATCCTTCCCTGTACAAAAGAGGTTTCAAGAGATACCACTCCGCCATCGTTCAGCAACAGAATACTGTTATTCACAAACACAGAGGTAGCAAAACCCATGTATCTTGTATAACCAAGAATATCTCTTCCAAGCACAACACTGGGCACCGAACTGAAACACCTTCAAGCCGCAGATGGCACAGCTGTAGTGGTTTAGCGAGAAAAAGGCTTATGATGACCCGGAGCAGTAACACTGCCTGCTAGCAACCAGCCGCCTTCGCTGGCCAGTCCTGAATGAAGAACTAGGTCAGATTCACACTGTGATATGTAACTCAGAATTGCTTCTGATTTTTAAGAAAACTTAGTTAGTTTCTATATAAAATATAAAAATTTCCTGAGGGGTTTAAATTACCTGATGCAGATAAAAATCTGTGCCTTTCCAAAACAGTAATTTTTTTTCTTTATGAGACATTACAGTGAAACTAGGTCAAACCACTAGTACACAAAAAGCAAATGAATGAATATTTTACACTTTTTCCAAACCTAAAACCAAAAGAAGCCAGAAATACAAAAAAGTCTTCCTTCGCTCTCCCAGAGTCAGCTGGGGCTGGCCAGATTTTTTTGCTAGTAGTTTTAAAAGACAGACTGAAGGGAGCAAGGGAAGCCGCTAGGTGTTTCATGAGGCAGAGGCCATACGGCAGAAGCTGCGTTGTGTGGTGAAGGGCAGCACTCCAGTCACAGGGCATTCTCCTGCTTCCTCAAATTTATTTAGAGGCTTATAAATAATAAAGGCCAAGATAACTCTCAGGACATTTCCAAGAGCATGACTTTCTCCTCTATTACAGACTTCATATATTTAACTGTACCACATTCAAAGGAGTGTTAAAAAAAAAAAAGCATCTGATATGAAATGCACTTAAAGCAGAATGCTTTCTCGCACTTCATTTGCTTTTGTATGTAATTTCTGAAACTCCAGGAAGAAAGCAATTACTGTCAAACTGCAGCCTGTATTTACCAACAGTGCGTGGCATCCCTCCAGCATTCCTAGCACTGCAGGAGCAGCAGCACACCTAACAGAAGTATGTAACCCTGGGCTGGGCCCGAGACCGCAGCATTTGATGTAAGCTGCAAGTGGTGTGTGAGCCTGCAGTTTTAGGGAAGAATAAAAATAACAGTGTACGGGAGACAGAACGTCTGGCACAATCCACCTCCATCGAGTTGAGTTCTGTCTAGAGGAGGAAACCTCTCCCTGTGAAACAGCTTTCTCTCCCTTGATTGCTGTCATGTGAGAGTTTCATGCAGGTAGAGCATGGCAAGGAGTATTTCTGTGCCTGACGAGGTGTCTGTATCCCACCCAGTTATGGGTAGAATTCCCATAAAGCCTGATAAACTCTCAGGAGCCAAATTAATCTCTGGACAGATGAAAGGGGTTTTTAACTCTTACATAATACAAGCCTTCTGCTGCAAGGCCACTGTTTTCAACTACTTGCTTATGCAGTCCCTGGCAAGACATGGACCTCATCCCCAGGCATGTAAATCTTTAAAAATTCTTGGGGAGATTTAAGTATTACCCTAATCCAAACAGTAATAAAACCAACAAACATTCTCACCTCTACATTCTGGAAAAGGAGTCAAATCATACTTTCATTTTTATAACTATTACAATATCCTACGCACAACTTTTAGAAGTCTCTAAGCATCTAGAGATCCCATACCTGTGTGCATGAACAGATGCCAAGGACTCTCTAGGACGTTCAAAGCGGAAGACAACAGCTACTGTTACTACTACTGTGCATCACCAGACACCAATATACAGTGGCCAAAGATCAAAAGTTGTCTCAATTCGGATTTCTACTTTCCCAGTTCCATCATAGCTTTTCCTTCCCAGGAAAATTTCCATTTTCCATCAGATTCATCTTTGCTGTGACAGATTTTTTTGTATGTAAGTTGTCATGTGTTTTTACTGTATCCCATTTGAGTCAGGTCCTGCACACTCTTTTTGTGTAAAAACACCTTTCTTGTGCATTTACAGAACAGTTCTATGGAGTTTTGTGGATACACATCTATCAGGCAGACATCTAATTACTCTTCTGCATCAAGGCGCACAAGTACCAAGTATTTTTGTGGATCTCACTAAGTCAGTGTCCGACAGTCTCTATCACAGAAACTATGTGAACTTCCCAAACTGCAAATCAGGACTTTATCCATTACTTCCTTTCTCATCCCGCCAGAATACCCTCAACAATCCAACAGGTCTTTATAATGCAACTACTGATGAAGGACTTTTTGAGCTAGTGTAAGCATTCAAGTTAGGAGTGACATCCGCATGAGGTAACATATCTAAATGATGCTTGGGTTGCCATTGCAGTCAGTTTTAATCCACAAGAACATCAGTAATGAAGCTGAAGTTTTTACCACTCACCTGTACACCTTGTAGAACTTTGTGCTCTTAAAGTTTAAAAAAAACCAACAACAACAACAAAAAAAACCAAAACCAAAATGCCAGACCCCAGTAGTTTTCCTTTCTGAGTAGGAAATGCTGCCTGTCTGTCCATGCAGGGTGTCTGCAGCAGCTCCACCTCTCTGCCACAGCAGGGTTTAGCTCTGCAGGGTACAGCAGTTAACCATTTACAACCTTCTCATACCTTGGCTATGTTACTGCAAGACCTCAAATTAGACACAGCCAAGAGTGATCAGTGCCTGGATAGTACCTGTCCAAAGATGCAGTTTCATACGTGAGGCAGTCTCATCTAAGAGCTCACTACTGCCAGGAATGGGAGGGAGGATTTGTTTTTTGCACACCACCCTCGCCCTCTCCCCCCCCTTAATTCCAGAGTGCATCACCACAGCTTGTCTTATGCCAGCTCTGGAAATCTGCTGGGACCTCCTCCTGGTTGAGCCACTTCACCTCCCTAACTTAGCAATAGAATAGGATCCTTTTCAGCTTGGTTAGTGAGTTTAAATAGCTCACGGTGGAGCCCAGCATGAGTAGCTCACCTGGCACAGGGAAGAGAGCAGAACCACACAGCTCAGAGAAGGAAGAATAAGAGTGATTCCGCCTCAATTGACAGCAGTCAGTCAGGACAGCTGAGCAGTTTGTGAAATCACAGCCCAAGGAAGGCTCCTGGTCTCAGCAGGCAAGGGAACCTCTAGAACACATTCCCATTCTTCCTGTATGGCAAAGCTACGTTAGAATAAAAGTTGCTTTCTCTGAAATAGCCAGTTGATTGAAAACACACTAATTCCCCCCCCCCAAAGAAAGCAATTTATTCTATAATTGAATGTCCATAAGAGGAGTTAATATTGCAAACTCTAGATGGGTTACATTTTCTACATGAACAAACCATTCAGAAGAAGAGAAGCGAGACCAGCATTTCGGTATTTTGGCACATCCTTCTTTCAGACCTGATACTACACCTGTTCTCTAAGTGCCACCCTTCAGAAACGGCACAAGGCCCCGCATCCTAAATTTTTACTGAACACTTCCTAGCAATCAAAGATCAGGAAAATCTAACCATTATTGTAAGGGTCAACTATTTAAAATCAATTATATCCAAGTGCCTTAAAACCTCTCAGAAGATTTGACAGGATTCTTCACCATTTGTCCCTATTTTACCCTACTGGCTACAATCAGTAGCAACATAGTATCGGCATCACTTATGTTTTCTTTCAGTTAGTCACCTTTGCAAAAGGTTTTCAACTCCTTCAGGCTCACCGGAGCTATAGTGACTATAGGAGATTGCATTTCCTGCTAAATGTGATTGATAGGCATGCAAAACCATTATAAAAACAGTGAAGGATATGCTTAGTAAAAACCACAGGAAAAACTTCTTACAGCATGGTTTTCATTACCCTCTCATGTTACAAAGAGATAAGTAAAACTGCAAATAAAAGTTCTGAACACAGGATAACATGAAGAGCAGAAGCAATAACTCTAATGGAGGCAAGTAATTGAATCAGATACAGAGTAAAATTATACACACCAGTACATTCACACTACTTAAACATACACTAGCACAAACCAGTGCCAATTGTTCTATAATTTCAAATGATGCGATTAGAAGTTTGTTAGAAATAAAGACAAAAAAGTTAAAATATCACCTATCCTGCTTCAATGGGGAAAAAAACCCCAAACCTATTTTTAAGAGCTGGCTGCAGTTGCACTTCTGTATCAGGATTTTGCAATGGGACGGTGACAAGAGAGCACTTGGGGATTAAGAAGCAAATAGCCACAACGCTTGTGAGATGGCAAGATCTGCCTGCAGCTCGTTACAGGGGTACCACCGCGCCGGCGTCAGATGAAGACTGGAAGCTGCCGAGCTGCGTTCACGCAATGCTGCTCTCGGCTGAGACCCTGCCAGGAAGGTGTGTTACCCCAGCAAAATGTGGTCCTATGCACTTCATAAAGGTGCGATATTTCTGCTTCTGCCTTTCTTCTGATTTTAATACGGCTTATACAACTGAGTTTCTACAATTTCTACTCAACCAGTGGTCATGCTTGTGTACCTCCCATTCTCCTTCACCTCCTTTTTTATATATAATTTGGAACATTATAAAGTCTTTCAAATGAGCAGAAACTGGGAAAACTTGGGTTAGAACTACATATTTCCAAAATGCATCACACTAACTCTAAAGACTGCAAAAATCAAAAAGGCACCTATTTAATGTAAGGAAGTTCCAACATATTGGGATTCCTTGGCCCACCAGGAAAGAAAATGTTTTCTTAAAAAAATCTGTCTTGTAAAGCCCAAAGAAACACAGGTGCAACTGGGGGAGAGGGGAAAGATCAGCAAGAAGCACTCAACTTGCAACAGATCAAATATAAACAGTGTGGTCGCCCCTCCAAACTGCAAATCTGCCCTTTTCCTTATGGGAATGAGATCCAGGGTTGCCCCCACTGATGTCAGTAACCAGACTGGCACCAAGCGAAGCAAGACCCGTACCTGCAGGCTTACAGTAAGAATAAAACTTTGTCCAGTTTCGTGATGTTCAGAGCAATGGTCTGCTTCCCAAGGGAGACTCAATTAATCCCATTCAGGTATTAGATAATGAACCCAAATGATGCAATGAAGGCAGCATGGCTGCAGATAAGCAACAAGAGCCAAGTGTGATGGGGTAGAGGAGAAAGCGGGGGGGGGGATAAAATTAAAAAAGCATGCACGCTGTACATCCTAACCCACAACTGGGCACATTTAGTTACAGAAGTAGATATTTCATACAAGATCATAACATGAACTTTTGAACTTGCATGGAAAAATGCCTCTCCACTATTCAATGCATTAAAACATCAATGCTACAAAATGCTGAAAAAATTCCTTCAAGTTCTATCAAAGGAGGATTATATTGTGGGTGCATGCATGAAGAAAGTAAATCTGTTATCTTTACTGAATATAGGCCTTGATGTAAATCACGCAGCCACAGTCTATGAATAACTGCATTTGTTTCGACAGCAAAACACCTCATCTGAAATACAGAATAGCTGCTGGAAATGAGCTAATGGTACTTTTCTTTCTGTATTAAAGGATTATTTTCCAGTGCCCACTGTGTGGGCTTAAACACTAGCCTGAAACAGTCAAAATACTTATAAGATTTATGGCTAAGGCGGAGGGGGGGGGGGGGGGATGTAGGGGGACTTTCTTTGAAGCAACTGACTTCTTTGACCGGTGTCTCAGAATTACAAGGCTACAAAAGGACCCCTCTCTGTGAGCAGCCCTCTGCTTTCTTCCTTCATCTCTGTTGCAGATCGTATTGATAAACAAGATTAGAAAACAGCTACCTAGTTATCACGGAGATGGATAGCACATAGGAACTGAGATATTATTAACAACAGATGTCATGGTTTATTATAATAATTTTTTAACAGGGAAGCTCTTACGCCTCAAATACCACTCAAGCCATCAATATGAATGCTTCAGCACTAGTATGTTTTTCACAAGCTTTCAAAGGAGCTTGGGAGAAAAATTCCGAATTTACTTCCACAGCATTCCAGTAAGTGCTGCTAACTGCACTGACAGGGGAAGGAATTGTACAAACTGCAATCCCATATTGTTCCATTGTACAAAAGTGTCATTCTTCTTTTTTAGTTATAACAGTAATATAATAGATAAGTTTAGATTGGCTGCTTATTTCCTCTAACATATTATTTGTAATTAATTCTGCTCAAGAGAACAGCTTTGCACTGAAGGCTAGTAAAACTGTATTAGTTTTGGAGTGTAAAACACAAGTTGCAGCTTTATACACAAAACCACTGTAATAAATTCTAGAAACTGTGGCATGCCATTCTTTGCTCAGCTTTCATAATAGTCCTTCAATAAATGCTTTACTACCTTTCTCCATAAGTCTGGACAAAATACTCACCCTTTACATATGATGATAGCTTTATTTGGAATCATACTTGAGGTTATCATCTTTTAATGAGATTAAAGTCCAATTCTTATTAACTGACCCTATTAGAGAAGGTAGTTGCTTTGTAACACTTCAGGGGGTAAAAATGCTTTGCAGAAACTTTTACTTGGTCATGAGCCGAAAATAAATTCTTTAAAATAAAACAGCTTTATTCCTTGCTCAGATTAATACACTTTTATGTTAACATTCTAGCACAGAACTGGAGCAACAAAGGCCAAAACTGACTTGTAAGCTTGTGACCCTCCTAGCTCACAAAGTAGACCTTGCATATTAAAATGGAGAGACACAAACATTACATCTAACACTAACATTTTCTTATTTTGCTGTTCTTTACAAGCAATTCAGATTTAAAACAGAGAAGTTAGTCTGACTTTTAATTCTCATATGAAAAACAGTATAGTCACTCCAAATTTAAGTTGCACAATTTATGAAAGAAACCTAGATCTAAACACAACTTGCACAAAATGAAAACATCTTCTGTATGACCACAGGTAGGTGTATTTGCTGTACGTGCATATCAAAGTGGCACAAATAGGCCTTTGATCCATTGTAGTGGCCACTGAAGTGCTACTGAATGCAAGCAAAGAAAAATATTATTTATAGATTATGTAATTTTATTTTCTTATTTACAAAACCTAAATGCCAGAACAGAAGAAGGTGGAGTAAAATAAAAAAAGGTTAAACAATCTCTCTGTACGTATTATGTTCTCATTTGATATCACATAATTGGACTTGCAGAAGCCTAAGACGACGAGGTATGTCTAACATTTACACTCAGCATTAACTGGAACACAGGGAGAAGCAAGGGAAGAAACAAGGAACAAAAATAAAATGAGTGGAGAAAGCCCATGTGGTACAGCCCTTCCTGTAATTCTGTCTCTGGTTAGCAAGTTGGAAGCATCTCATTTCTTTAACTTGAAGCCTGATATTCACATTCCTCTGCAGCTTAATGTGGACATGGACAACAGATCACACTCATGTCTTAAAGGAGCTAAATGATTTAGTACAGCAAGCCCACAAGCTACAAGATTGATAGCAAGAAACCTTATGTTTACATCCACTTTGAGGAAAAAGGAAATGAAATTTCATTATCCCCAGTTCTATTGCAGAAGCAGGCAATGCCATATGGATGTACTGGTCACATTAAACAAAAGAAAGTAAAATCTGTCCTTCACAGTTGTGAAGACACTCATGCCTACTGACGTGCTGTTAAGTACGGCCACCATGCCTGTGAAATCAATTAACCTGTACCTACACAGCATGGGAGTGAGACACGTCTCCAACCACAGCCTTTCTACAACCAGGGCTGAATGACAACAGGTTGAACAGAAATCAAACTGCAGACCAAGATGTGATACCGGTGTGCATCTTATTCAACAATTTACCACAAAGACAAGTCTGGCATAATACAAATTCCTATTATCACGGAATAGTAAGTATGTGATAGTAAGTATGTGATAAAAAAACACAGCAGACACAAATCACGCATGACGCTGTCTTACAGCAACATCTACTGCATACGAGGCAACAGTGTCAGTGGAAGGGAAAGAGAAGCGCTCCCCCCCAAGCAGTGGGCGTGCTGCAATTCCATCCGAGCTGTTTATTACCGCTAAAGTTCATCATCTCCATTTGCAAAGACAAGACTCCGAGACAAACTTGCCAAGAATTAACCAGTTTGCCTTTTTTATAAAATGATTAGCTGTGCTTTTGAAAGAGTTACTAAGGACCAAAGGGTCACAGGGTAATTATTTACAGAACTGACGCCAGGGATGAAGTGACAGATAAAGCCATCACAAAGACCATGCAGAGTAAGGAATGAGAAACTCCCACAATTTGTTGACAATCCCTGTGAAGTGCAATTCAGCTCAGAGAGAGCACCAGCTCTGCTCTTCCCTCTCGATGCTGATAGACTATAACGACAATACAAAATCTGACTCAAGACCTTCAGTTCTCCATTTCCAAGTTCACACTGGAACTACTTAAGAAGAAAAAAAGAAGAAATCAAGCCCACCACATGGCAGACATCATGAAGAAGTGACATTGCCTTGCTTTGGTTTCAAAAGGTATTCAGCTCAATTATGACAGAATTAAAGTATTCCCTTTCAGCTAAATAAAGGCTACGTTTGCTGAACAAACCACTGTCCCTCAGCTCAGTGTAAGGAGGGTTTATAACCTGGTCTTGCGGGAGGGAGACTGGAGGCAGCAGAGTTCAGCCTTGACTCTCTAAGAGGGAACAGGATCACTGGAAAAGAGTTTAAAGTATCCTCGTGAAAGAAAGCACAGCTCGTGTCTTCCCCAGCCACTCCCCCCCCACTGCAGAATACAGGACACTCAGTCCAAAAGTATTTTCAGTGCCTAAATATAATGCAGGCATTCACATAGCATAAATAGGAGAATCCTTTTGAAGGGCTATCTTCAAAACAACCTCCATTTCTAAGTAAGACTAAAGTTCAAAGTCATATACTGGCATGTCAAATTCAGGATATCCTTGTAAGAATAATGAATTTATTGTTATTGTACCCAGCTATTTTCGTAAAGTTTCTGGAAGCAAGAAACATGAAATGTGCTTAAATGACTACTCGTGTACCTTCATGTTTCTCTTCAGTCACAACTCAAGAACATTTGGTAGAATATGGTCATATCCTTATGGCATTTCATAACATCAGCTTTCATCGGCAATCATTGATTACATACCCCAAAAATCAAGCTGCTACATTTTTTCAGTCTTTTTTCTGAACTTTGATATATAAACTTGTCAGAGTAAAATATAGCTGGCCCTTAATACTACAGTTTATGCCAAAAATAATAAGAAACTTGTAGAATCACAAAGCCTAGAATTCAATTGGAAAAAGAATACTGCAAAATATCCAAGCATAATCATTACAATTATACCAAGAAAGAGTAAGGGAAAAAAGTGGAGTTTTGAAGAAAAGTTAATAGGTAAAAACCAAACACAAAAACCAAACCAAACCAAACAACAAACCCTCACAGATAGAGGGCTGACAGGGAATCCCAAAAGGTCACAGAAGGAAAATGTACAAGACAGTCCAAGAACCCTCTTTTCTTGTTGTGATCCTCCTACTCCATCAGGTGTTCTGGTAGAGGAAACCAACCGCCATTAATTTCCAAATAAAGTGTCACTGGGGACCATTAAATGCCATGCTATGAAAGGATTTGTTCTAACCACATTATCCCATCTGAACAATCAGCTCCTGCAGGACACAGTGTTAGCTGTTCACGGCTATCGAAAGCACTAACCCAGCTGCACCATAAAAAACCAGCAGTGAATTAAACTCTTAAAAGTGACAGGTGTCTTCAGTTCTTACTGGAGCAAGCGTGTGCCAGCCTGGGAGATGTAGCATCCTGACACCAGCTACTCACGACAGAAGAATTTCAAAATCCTTCGTCACTACCTCTAAACACTCAAGTAAACCAATCACTTTAACCGGCAGTAGGATGCATGCACTGGCAGATACACATCTTCTGACAGTGACAAGGGCAGCACAAAATCTTCTACCATGTTTTCACAACTGAAAGTAAAATAAACTCATTAGTAGAGTCATAAGACCAAGTTCATATTGCAGAAGCCTTCTTCAGGTCACTAGGCTAAACAATGTTTTGCCTTGCTAGTAAGACTCAAATAGCATCCTCTCCTTACCATGAGGTATGAAAGTATTCAGCCTTACAGGAGGAAAAAAAACCCCTGTTTTTAAAAAAAAAAAAAAAAAAAAAAAGTAATAGTTTGCAGAGAGGGGGAAAAAAAACATCACTTTGTCTGGCATAAAGCAGAGAGACAGTGGGGAGGGGAAAAAAAAAAAAAAGGGTTGGCAAAGATAAGCAAAGAACATAGAGAAAACATTTCTTCAGTGCAGACAGGAAAGGGCAAACAACTTTCCAGCTGTTGCCCGATGTGTACAAGTTTCAAAAGTGTTCTGAAGAAGTAAAACAGCAGATGGCATGAATCCCATGCAACATACACAATTTAGCAGACCAGACCCTTCTCCTAAACTCCTTTGCCTATTCAGGCTGCACTTTTTTTCCACTGCAGCCAAAGCTCATCTACTTTTTTTTTTTTTTTTTTTTTTTGGTAGAGAGCTAGTAAAAAGTGACTCTAACTCATCTAACTCGTGTTCTAAACAAAAAAACACACAAAAGTCTGGGACTCATACCACTGATCAAAAACAAAGCTAGAAACCACCTCAACCGTAATTTATCTTTTAGCTCCTTCAGTACAGAGGTCCAACATAACTACTCATTACCCATTTTCAAAAGTCAGGCTAATTCATTTATGTGGGTTATTATTCAGAGAGCAGAAGAGAGCAATTATACCACTCCATGAAAATAAGTTCACATTAGCATATTGCTATCAACTCCTGAAGGTTCACTTCAGTTCATCTAGTACCTCACAGAAGTGAGAATGATATATTTGTGTACAGATGTGAAAAATGTTAGAGTAGTTTCAAAAAGTTAACTAGTGAAGTAGCCCATTCTGGAATCAAGACTGCCTGCCACCCTAGACATCAAATAGCCTCACGATTTCTCACTTTGCTTTTCCTTGGAACGGTCTTTATGCATCTTAAGGGGTTCTGGAAAACAAAATTAACTACTTCTATAGCCAAGAAAAGTAATAATGTACTACATAATTTCCTACCAGTACTACAGCTACCTGTGGAGTCTTAAGAAATTATAAACACAACACAAGATTGTCTGGGATCTTGAGAATTGAAGGGAGATGTTCAGGCAAGAAGACCTGCATGAAAGAATGGTCCACACAGTTGAGGAGGTTTGAATACCCTCTTTCAGCTGGACAAACAAGACAGGAACTACATAAAAACTCTCACGTGGTATTAAAATTATGTGCCTTAGCAGTATCCCATATATAGTTAGCTCCCCTTCATAGGGTGGTACCCTGAATACTGCACAATGAAAACAGAGGAAGAGTCTGGCTAGAGACAGTAGTATAAACCTGCTTTTATAAGTATTGTTTTCCTTCTACAGAACAGAGAGTGAAATATTCCATGTAACATTTTATTTTCCTGTAAATGAAGAATACAGCATGCAGACTTCCTGTAGCGGAACACACTTTTCTTTTCCATACGCAATTTAAACTGTGAAGTTTCAACAGAGAAAAATATTATATGTATCCATGGATATCTAATTTTAGAAAGACAAACAGTTCTCCTGCTCCAGCAGCGGGGAAAAAGATGGTAAGAAACAAATAGTTATTACAAGTCATACGGAAAGGAACTATGACACTACATGACATGCGCAGAAGGTCATGAGGACTGAGTTGGGCAAGTGCCCATGAGGGAAACAAGGCTTCTGTGGGGTCTGCATCTGAAATGGACTGAATACAGTCAAAGCCATCACATCTTATTGCCAACTTGACAAACTGATTTTTCTAAAATGGAAAAGATTTGAGAAGGATAATGCCTATAGAGCCTTTGCAACCATTTTCAAGCCCTATGCCATGTTAGTAAGCACTGAGATTGGCATTATTATGAGTCCACGAAAGGAACTGCAACGTCTGCATGCAATTTATACGCATTTTTTCCCAAAGTCATTGTGGTTTTGGCGTACAGAATTTGGCCAGAAGTCTTCAGAAACTTAGCTGGGAGATTTTCATATCTAGAATCTGAAGCAGAGAGATAGTTTTATTGCATGCAAACACATCTTCATCATGTATTATAGTTCTTGCAACCAAAAAAAGAGTAAAACCCAGCATCTGAAATGTACTATGAACATCCTAAAGGGAATACAGACCAAAAAACAAAACAAAAAACCCCAAGAGACTGTTGAAATTTGTTTCTTTTCTAAGAAAAAAGAAAGTCACATTTCTCAGAACGAATACCTGGATATAAATGTAGATGGTCTGGAACACTATAAGCAGCCAACAGATCTGCTTGAGCAAGCAAACTAGCCAGGAAACATAGGACGTTACTAATAAAGTGTTTTCTGAAATCAAAAAGTAGCATTCTTTTTATTTTTTAAAAATAAGAACGGGCAAAGCAAAAGCTTCTGTGGAGAATGCATTTTCTGTTGACACAAAACTACAGAAAACCATTGGAGATGCACTATTTCAAAGTATTTTGGATGCTAAGTATAAATTCTTTCCCATTCTAAATGTAAAAACATATCATGCATGCTTGAATTTTAAAGTTTATTTTCTACTTTAGTTTTAGGCAACATAATAAACATATTGAAACCTTTAAAGGAAAATATTTATGTTCACTATAGGATACATTGTTTCTGTACTAAGAGGTCCCAGTAAACAACAAAGGCAAGCATCTAAAAAGAGAAAGTGGATAAAACACAGTATGTTATGGGTTCTGGAGCAGGAGGCCAGACTTTGCTTACAAATCGAGTATCAGTGCTGGAAAACTGGTGCCAAAACTAAGATAGGAAAAGGCCCTTATATTTACATGAATAAGTTGTTAAAGGTAGTAGCACTCTCCTTAGTGAAAGTCGCTGGTCTCCACTATTATCAAAATTTCTTCCTGTCAACAGAATACAGTTCCTCAGAATTACAAAGTGTCTAATTATCAACTGAGTTAGCTAGTTTCAATTACGAACAAGCTTTATAATTCAGATATACCTGCAAGTAGTATTACACAATTTATAAATCTTTCATTCTTTAAATATACTATTAAGTAGATCCATGAAAACAAGAATTGCTATCTCATCTTCAGAACTGAAACGTGCCTTGCTTTCCTGATCTCTTGTCCAGAATCAGCAGACAAAATCTACCAGTCCTCAAGGCATGCTGAATCCTATTTAAACTTTCCAGGTCACCTGGACTTGAAAACTATGTTTATTTTCATTCCTCAGCTCTTGCACATAGGAACTCCCCATAGGATTGTACCAATCACAAATATTGATCATAAGATATCAAATTAGTAATCTTGGGATGATCTTAAATTCTTGTTTTTATTTGTTGACAATATCATTAACAGAGGGCAAAATCATCTTATCCAGAAGAACAGCGAATGGAAAAATAATTGGATTATCATGATATCAAATGTATGACAAGGCTTATGACTTTTTAAGGATGGACACTGAAAAGTTATTGTCCAACCTGAGAAGCTGTTAATGTTAAATCCCAAGAGATATATACCCTGTCCTTAAATTTGGTAAAATATTGGTCAGAGGTGCACCTATTGTTCAATGTGATTTGCAGTTTAATTATCTCGGTTAAGAAAAACATTAAAGTATACACAGCTAAAATAAATTCCATTTAAGTAGATGGTCTGAGGACAAAGTAACCACCCATGCCCACCAAAAACCAAAAGGTCTGTAGAAATTCCAACTGAAAAACAAAATAACAAAGCATTTTTAAAGGGCACTTTTGACATTTACTGTAAAGTCTAGAAATAGCCACTGAACAACTACAATTATGAATTTAGCTTGCCAAATTACAACTGCATTGTGCAATTTCAGCAAGTTATGCTGGATCCCATGCAGCGCACTAACACCCCCATCTCAAAGTCCTACCAAGAACTTATAAATTACAGACCAGCTGATGTCCCTTCTCTAACTCTCTATGTGGTTCTTTGTTAGTGCCCGGCTCAATTTTCTCTTTCCTTATTTTTATCACACATGAGAACATTGGGATATTTTGACTACTTATAGTGTTCAAAATGTTTTTGAATGAAAATAGCCAAAAGAATCCAAATAAAATTAATCAAGAGAAAATAATGATACATGACACTCATTTCCCTCTGTTAAAACCTTGCTTTCTAACCCGAATTTTATCTGCTAAAAGTTTACCAGCCAGATTTCCTCCCCCTGTTCCAGCCACTCAGGCACTGCAAAGTGGCTGAACCTCTCTCCCAGCAGCCAGCCAAGAATTCCCTAATTTCCGACCCATGCAGTGACCCAGGCTGGAGCGCTGGGCCGGAGATGCCCTGACAATTAGGTAGCCCTTGTTTTCCACTGTCTGTGCGGAGCAAACCTCAACACAAGTTCTTCTTTTCAAACAATACAACTTTAAAACAAACCAAACAAAGGCTCCTAAAAATCCCCGTAACAGGGAGCTGAAACATGTTCATGAACACACCAAAAAAAAGTTAAACCAGATATAACGTTTCTTAGGAAGCCCAAACCCTGGTCGTGAGCATGTGTTCAAGACCCGACAGAGTGGTTTGAAACACGATACAGTCTCTTTGATACAGCTCACTAGTTTAGAAGTAGAGGGGCTGTATCCTATTAAAAATAACAGGAAATTGACCACAGTAATAAATCTAAAGCTTTGGCTGCTGCAATTTCTTATCTTCCATGAGCAGTTGTTGGTGTGCAACAGCCATGCAACTTTTTCTTTTTAGAAAAGAAAATAAACAAACAATTAAAAATCACTCCAAAGCTGGAGCTTCCACTTGGTAATAGCTTACATCAGCCAGTCACAGCCTTGGGAGACCTAGATCCCTGAGATCTTTTCCCTGTCATGCCAGGATATCCTCTTATATTTTGATGGTTTACTGCTGCCTCCAGGCAAAACCATATCACTGAGAAAGTTAAGTCGGTGCACTAAGACTGACAAGTCCCAAGGAATCTCATCAGAGGCTTTGGCACTTCTGACAGGACTTGCGTTCCTCTTTTCATGCAATTTCTGCACCCAACTGATCTCTCTATCTCCTCTGATAGCATTTTTCTCTTTATCTACCAAAACAAATTAAGATCTGAGATGACAGCAGCTTCTTCTAATGGCTTACCAATGCCTAAAAGGGACTGCAACAGCAATGTTATCTCCATGAATCCCACTAGTGGAGAGACAGTTTCTGCTGGGCTGGAGCAAAAGGGATGGGGGGCAGGGAAGGGGTAGCCAAGTCTCTTCCTTGAATGGAATAAAATACATATGCCAAAGGATTTCATTCAACTGGCAGAGACTACACTGAGCTTTTTGCCAGCGTAACTGTGTCTATTGTGGGTATGACTTGTTTTCCCACTCCTAAAAGGCAGAGCTTTGCCAACAAAACTTTAAAGACTAAGACCAACAGTGTGGGTGTGGGGTTCGGTTTGTTTTCAGTACACACGAGTGAAGTTAACCATGGTCCAGTTTCCTGCCAATCTAATCCACACACCATATAATGTCAGTATTTTCTTTGTTTCTTATTCTGATTAGGTCCTACAAGCACTTCTGGAGCCAACTTTTCAGGCAGGCAATCCTCCTCTGAAGCCATTTTATTTATTTTTTTTTTAAATCCCAGTACAAGATTCCAAAGGTTGGAAAAATATCAGGGACAAGTAGTTCAATACAAAGGGCAGATATCTAATTTAAGAGCTAAAAGCGCTTCTGTAACATGTATATTTTGCCTAGATTTAGACAACAAGGACATGCTAGTTGTAGGAGATATTTACAATGGAAAGATCAAACCACTGCACCTACTAAAGAAACCCCAACCACCAACAACAAAAAAACACTCTTCCAGCCCTAGAGACTTAAAAACCAGAAGCTGAACCTCCTTGCACTAGGACTAATTATAGCAGAGTAGTTACAACATGTTTGGAGATCACCTCACCTATGAGTATGTGCCAAAAACAGGGCTCAGTTCTCTCCTGCTACCCTGGAGGAAGGTGGGAGGGAAGTAGCTTCCATTTTGGATCCTGCAGGACCCCAAGAACTATCTCCCTTTGGAAATATATGTAGGAAACAGAGTTGAAAGATCTTCCTCTCACCTGTGTAGATTATTTTCGTAAAGCTGTGTCTTCGACTGTAAAAGCTATGCTAGAGCTGGGACGGCTATGTACATCTTCTCATTTCTGTCACCCGATTTTGAATCTCAACCAGTTCCTGATCCCAACCATGAGGAAGACACCACATATTTTTCAGATCTGCCTCCAAGCGCAAAAGCTTGTTAGCCAAAAATTTCCATTTCTTGACATGACTCCTGGATGGTCTCTTCTCTAGCATCGAAAGGCCTAATACAGACGTCTGCAAAGTGCATGGTGATCCCGCTGTCAGGAAAGCTATGTTACATCGGCAAAGGAATCATCATCAGGCCACCAAAATGACTTTACACTATAATATTAGAAGGGAGAGCTAGAGCTATGGAATTTCTTCATGCTTGAGGGCTAACTCTTACCAACACCAGCCCATCTGTCACACATTGTTTTATGTCTGCTTTGATTTCTTTTTGCTGAAAAAAAAGGGAATGCACATCAGAAATGTTACGGACCACCAGATTTGTTTCATATATTATCAAAGCTAAACATTCAAGCATTTTATGGAGATTAAGAGATTAGAGTCCAAGAGTTTTTATTCTTCTGTGTGCAAGGCTCCCTCTTTCAATCAAATTAAAAAGTGGAGTTCAAGGTATGTTGTTAATTCCTGAGGGGAAATGATACATAACCCACATGCACAAAGAAGTTGGCTTGCATGTGGTTGTTTTTACAGCATGGAATCTGTTTCAATCTATGTTTGTTTAACAAGATGCGAGTCTAACAATGGTAATTTACGAAAAGCTTGTGCACTAAGTATGTACAATACCAGAAACAATGGTCATAACTCCTTCCAAAGATACAAAAGCATCTATAAAACTATCAAAACATAAGCACTGCCCTGGATTAGTTGTTTCAAAACCCCACATTCCAAACAGCTTCATCATTTCAATAATCCATCTATAAACACTTTAACTAATTTTAGACTACTGTTTCACATTCCAGCAATGAGTTACTGCTAGTGAATTCAGCACAAAATTTTGCTATTAGTATTTTCATTGATTTTTTTTTTTTAATCCATAGTATCGTTACTGTTTGCTCAGACATTTTTTGCAACAGTAAATCTTGGTTTAAAGTATTGTACTAGAAACACCGATCGTTCAAATAGCTATTTACTAGTAAGTTCCTCAATCTATATTTAAGCACTTGAATAACCAGCTGCTTGTACAACTAATGGCCAGTGACAACACAGCTGCAGGAGGCAAAGTGGCATTCTGCCTTTCCAACAGGCCTGTTTGTCAATGCCCAGGCCCAACCTCTATCCTGCAGGATTACAGCCATAATCACATTTTGAAATGATTCATTATTTACAACAGTTGTTTGAGGCTTACTGGATGATATTCTGTTCTCTCTTAAAAGCTGATATAGCTAAATGAAACTTTGTGATGAACAACAACCTCTGCCTTTAGCTATTGCATCAGATAGGTCAAAACTTCTTCAACTCCTACCCTGTGTGTTCCCAACACATGTACATTACCGAGCATATCTCACCATGATTTATGCTAATATCTTACCTGCTTAGTGTCTATGCCAGAAGACTGAACTTTTCTTTGTCTTGCTGAACATATAGACTGTAAAAAAATGTTGGTACAACGTTTGCATTTTGCTCTTACAGTCAGAGCCTGGATACAGTTTTAAGTCAAGATAACACGGAAACTTCCAAACGGGCAAGTCGCTTCCTTTAAAAGGAATCAACCAGAAAACAACCAGGCGTGGCAATTCTCATCGAGGCTCATTATCATTAGAAAACAATTAACAAGAACAACGTTTAAAAAGTGAGTTAAAAATGTTAGAAATACTTGCTTGGGAAGGACAAACACTTACTTAACGCACAAACCTATTCCTGAGGACAACTGTAGGGTTTTTGCAGACAAATATATTGTAGTAAGGTCTGTAAGCTATGGGTGTTTACAGTGCACTTCTTACTACCTTCAAAAATAAAGTGTTTCACATTTCAGATACAGCCAGTCTTAATCAACTGCGGCAATCAGTTAACCATCATTCAATCACACATACTTGGAGGGTGACTCATCAGATGTCAGATGTTTAACTTGCATGTTCCTCAAGTAACCACCTAGCTGCTGACATTTTTTCTCCCCCGTCTCCAAAGCACTGTGCAAATGATCACAGTAGTGGAAAATTTGTATCAGAGGATTAATATCATTATTTATCATGGTTAGGATTAATATCATTAGGAGACATCTGCAATGCCATAACCACCCTGAATTTGTAGCAACCATGAGCTAAGCTGCAAGTCTCTGTAAAGAAAATAATTAAGGGAATGGAATTTCCAAGATGACTTGGAAATTCCTTTTTTCTAGTAATGTTGTACTGCTCTATTCCTCAGCCAGTACAATGCAAGCATCACCATTATTCTATTTTATATATAAATATATATATATAAAATCCTATTTAAATATTTATGTATATATATATAAAAATACCTATTGAAGTAGATCTGTCATTTTAATTTAGCACATTTCAAAAAAGTAGCAAGTCATACACCTCATTGTTTTCCCCATTACTGGCAGATGTCAATGTATTCAGCACTCGTAGAGCATCTGGTTAGCAAGATGTGGCAGACTTCAAGTTTTGGAATTCCTTTCAGTGCTTCTCTAAAAGAGAATTGTTTTGATCCCCAACTTGGTCCAGATGGTATCTCAGAGTTGTCCAACTCCTCCTTTTGAGAGAGCTGCCACTGTTGTACCAGAGGGGCAAGCAAACAGGCTCTTCAAAGCAAGCCATCACTACTGGAGATGATCTATCTAAGGAAGTTTGTAACATCTAAATTCTCTAATAAGCACTGACAGGAGAGTTTTTGTAAATGAAAGCTATTTCTCCAGTGTGTCAGACTGGAGCTTTGAAGTCTCATGCAGCTGCTGGGCTGGTAGCACCAGGCAACAGATTTCCTCAGAACTCTCTGAGTGCTGATCCTAAAATTGCAACAAACGGCCTACATGGTTGGCTTGGACTGGAGAGCCTGATCCCATGGCTGGCAGAATGTCAGAGCTTGCATGGAAAAATCAACACACTGAAAACACTTAACAGCAACACAAGGAGGCAAGAAGAGCAATTCTCTAAAAGTAAATACTGAAGAAAAGATGATTCCCATTATTAAAGAACCTTGTGCAATGCTTCATGTGCCTAGCAGTCCTCTTCCTCTCCCACCAACTCAAGCCAACCTCAAAAGCCACAAAAAAAAAAAGAAAAAAAAGCCCAGAATATCCCTCTGCAGCAACATCTAAATACAGAAGGCACGGCAACACTGACAATCAATGCACAAAGGAAAAAACATGGGGGGAGTCAAGCAAGTTTTTTCCATTTTAGCAGTGCCTGTTGTCTCCAGCAATGCTGTCACTACAATACCGTGCAGGCCAAGCAAAGCCAAAGCCTTTCCTCTGGCTACTTTGCCTAAGCAACAACTTAATGCACTTCATCGTGTGACCAAATAAAAAAAAAAAAAAACACTTTTTTGATCCTTCAATAGCAAAAAGTACATGTAGACGTACATGCAGAGAGATGCATTGATAACTGAAAGCACCACAGACTTAAGCCAAGCTTTCTGTACCAAAACAATTTACAAGTGAATGATAAGGGCATCCTCGACCTCTTGCAAAATAAGGCCAACTTTTGTGCAAGCTCTGTAAAAAAATCACTGACATTAAATGCACCAGAAGCACTGTATAGCTACAAACCCCAGACAATTTAATATAAATATGCACATTTTACAAACAGGTGCAATTTTTAGCAGTTTAATACAATGAGAAAAAGAAAAGCCAGTACACATTTCAGTCTCTGCAATTTAATCCCTCTTACTTGCACCAAATTTTAATCTAGTCTGGACAGCTATCAGAAATCGCATTTTGCAGCTACTAAACCAGTTTCGAAATGAAATAGAGAAGTGTCTATTTGTACCTTTTGGATGGAGGCAACTTAAGGAAAGAGTTAATGAGTGTAACTTGAGTAATACCTTACAGTATATAGAAAAAGATACTTGGCAGTATCTTTTCTACCATGGTGATGAAGCACTTTGGGGGACGGAAGGAATAAAAAAATCAGATATTATCATCATCATCATCATTATTATTATTAACCCTTAATTACAGAAAAAACAACAACGATGTATAAGAGGTGGAAACGAGGTACTCTAGGTTTCTTAATAACCCCAACCAACCAGAGAAACCGATGCTCCGCAATGCTTTGGAGAATTCCTTTGTCTAATCCAAACTGGAAGTGAAATTATCCTTCTGGAAGTGCAGAAAAAAGCTGTGTAGAGAAAGTGATTGTATCAGTATGATTAAGGAAATCCTCTTCCTCCAGATTGGTTTCCCCACCACAACACTGCAAATTCAACAAACCACATTTGGTCCAAGGATTTAACAGCTATACACACATTAGGAGCTCTTTTAGTCAGCAAATGTAACATTGTCCTTAAGGTAAGAGTGTCATCATTCCAAGAAATGCTCCAAAAATGAAGCCTAATGAATGAAAAATTAGAAGTCATCTACTCTCCAAAATTACCAGACCCGATTTGGAAAATATAGCAAGTTCCTCAAATAAGGCAAAAAGATTTTAAGGTATAAGAACTATCAAAACAGCTTGTTAGAGAAATGAGGTCAATTTCTGCAACTATTTGTTACGGTCCTACATATCTAAATATATAAATACATTATTTCACTTGGATAAATGTTTTTCAAAAACGTCAAAAAACATTCTCAGTTTTGTGAACACCAAATATTAACTCCATTAAAGGGATATGGAAAACATACCCATGTGCAAGATATTTTGATTTTTTTAATGGAAGGATTCACTTTGCCAGTACCCATTCATCGTCTTTGAAAGGTGTGCTTTCCATTCCCCCCAAACACTAAAAATGTAGTTTTCAAGTATGGCTGATAAGGCCTATATTCCAAATACTGCGCATGGGTTTTTTCCCTTGTGCTCTAAAGCAACAGAATGTATTTACTCAATTTAAAATTCTTAAATTAAATACCAAGCTAATAGTATTTCAAACTAAAATCTGACAGAAAGAAATTAACTTCCCTGTGAACGCCACAAATATCGCTTTATGTTACACCTCAGCATCAAAACATTTTGCTTGGAATCGTTGTGATTAGCACTTTGCTGACCATAGAAATCAAAGCGAAAATGTTTTAAAATATCTTTTCTTCAGCTTGTTAAGATGGATTATATGCAAAGTTTATTTAACGAAAACTTACTACCTTTTCCGTCAGCCTTCGCAATTTGGAGAAGACAAGAAGGGTGCTAATTCTCCTTCAAGGTCCGAATCTAATAATTGACTTTCTGATACCCTCAACGTGAGGATACATCACGGTCAGAGAAGGGCACTTTTTCCACATACACCAAGGCCCTCTCTATCTTGCCACAAACCGACAGGAACCCTCATTTGCAGCTTCCCCTTCCTACATGGTGCTGTTGTGATTGAGGCCAACTCTCTCTGCACCTACTAATAACTGTTCTGCTTCCTTATTGCCACTGCAAAAATCACTCTTCTGCTAAATGTAATCCAGGAGTTTCTGGAGGCAGTGGCACAGGCAACCAAACCCGCTGTACTGGTGAACCCCTTTCTTTCCTCTCCTGTTCACTGGGGGCTCTCTGACATCACTTCTCTTTGATGTCTTCCCACCTTCAGGACAGACGATTGCCCCCCAGGTCACTGTGCTAGGGCCACTGCCTTGCTCTCCCTCCTCCTCTCCTGTAACTTTTTATCACTTCGTAGACATGGCCAGTCTGGAAGGCTCCAAGAACAACCCCACGTCCCTTGCTGTTTGCACGTAAGTTGCTGTACCATACACGTAGCAACAACAGAAAACATTTTTTAAGTAGAAAAATAAATGACTGCCTCAGACAGGCTTAGAATGGGAAAGTCAGTTTAAAAGAGTTAACTAGATCTTGATTCGATGGTATCTCTTTAAAGTCTCCAATAGCTAAAATTAACTTTCTGTTTTTTAAATGTAATTTTCACATTGTAAACCCAAAAAGCAGAGGTATTTGAAAAAAGTAGCTTTAGATAGAAACCTGACTTCTGGTGAAAAAGCAGCATAATCTAGCAAAGGGGCAAAGAGATTGCTCCAAAGGAAGGTTTTTTAACTGCTCTTCTACTCAGACATGGAAAATTCATATCCAAATAATGTATTGCTAAACACTGAAATTAGTGAATTTCCTAAAAGCCATTTTGGAAGATACCACTGAAATCCTTTAGGAAGACAGTCCACAGCAGAATCCTCTGTCTACAATAGACTCCTCTTTCGTTGGCATTATCCAAACGTGTTTCTTTACACGATGCAAACTACTGGACCTTTAACGCACGTTACCATTCAAAGGCTACTGAAGCAAAATACCGATCTAGGCTAATAATTTGCAACAACTGAATCATACCACTGCAGTTACACCTAACACAAACCTTGAACATTGATGCACTTCAAAGGCCCAACCCTGGCCAATGAATGCACTCACACAACAAAATACACAAGCAATCTATATTTCTGTGTACACACGTGCAGCACAGGCAGGGTCTTAAACTCATAGCGGTGTCTGGTTTCATAACATATGCCCTTCCTTATCAAATGTCATTTGTATTGCCATCCCTGCATCTGTCTCCACAGATGTCATCCCATGTAATGAAGCATATGGGCTTAAGCTGACATTGTTTGCAAACAGGAAGAGCTTTTGGCACGAGGAATCGAACATAAAGTGTTCTGCGGGCTGCCTCTCTTAACCCATCTTTGGTTGGCTCCTCTGCTCAGCTGAAACTGGTCGGCTACTTTCTGAGAGGGCAGAGTGCCAACCTAACAGATGGGCAGAAGTAAAGTCATGCCAAAGAACCAGAATGTGCATCTAATTTGATAATTAGGGGCTGAATTTCCCCTTAGAAATATTGCAATGGCAGCACACACCAAGTTTCCAAGCTTAAGGGTAAAAGAATATGCTTCAGCCTATCCAGTTGAGGGTTAATTCTGAAAATGACAAAAAAACCAAAAGCGAGCCATGGAGGAAGGAGGAGACCAACCATGGACTCCTATCATTCAGGATTAGTGTTCTTCAAGGCGAGATGAAATAGAGAGAAGGGGAGGAAAGAAACAGTAAGATTAAGCCTTTATCCTGAAATAGCTCTCCACAAGGGACACCTGCAAATCTTGGCCAAAACAGTTCTGTGGCCTTGCTGAAAATAATTTATGCTGAATAGAGATAAAAGCAAGGAACTGATGGCCACTTTACAAAGCATTAAACACAGCTTTCCTGTCCACAAGGAACAGCCAAGCCAATAGCTAGTAAAAGGCAAAGGACAAAGAGTGTTTATGGCTCGGTGGAAATCAAACATAATAACGTACACATGTACTTGGAACTGTTGACAATTATTGTCTTGGTTTTGATATACAGTGATACAGAGCTATGGCATTCAAATAAAAAAAGTTAACAGTAAAAGCGAGAGAAAGCTGAGGACCCAACTGAAATTCTCTTTTCATACATTTTACAAGTTTTCATGCAAAAAGGCAGTGGTCCTGTAACTATTCTGAAGAGTCCTGTTGAAGCAGGCTCTTCTGGGCAGTTTTCTTCTTCATCTTGTGTGTTCCCTCCCCTTTCTCAAACCACTTTACTCAGCAGGACGAGCGCCAAGAGCCATGCAAGGCACAGTTTGGAAAAAACGTTGTTCTAATTAATTCTTCTCTTTCCACTCCTAAAGTGACTCTTCAGATTTACAGCTTTTAAAACAAAAATATTAATACTAATAACTCCAATGGCTTCAGTTAAGTGGGATTTACGGGCTTATATTTTGGATAAAAAAGAACATTTTCAATCCCGTCCTTTTATCATATAGCCCTGTGCTGAAATATTCCAAGAAGCTGAGGTCACTTACTCTCATCTCACCTACTTTGGGAAGACGATGTTTCGAGGGAGCTTTCACATTGTTGGTGGATGGAAATTGGCTCTCCAGCACAAGTAGTGTTCTGAGTTACATCTTCAGAGCAGAGCAGAAGGCCCAGCCACAGATTAAAATAATTTAAAAGTGATAGCTGGTAAGTGCCTAAAATCACATGTGCTACTCTACAGACCTCCACTGAGACATTCTCCTCTGAAGAAATTTGTCAATGAAAGGTCCTTTGTTCTCCTGTCAAATTCTGGCAAGCTACTTCCCACTATAGCATAAGACTTAATTGGGCTTTTGTTTCATTACCATCAAGACAATGACGCTCAAATGAAGAGCACAACATAGGCAAGTGAGTGAAAGCAACCAAATAGGGTGACCCTGAAACTGTCTTTTAAGGGAAAGGAAGGAGCTACTTGTTACTGTGGTCATAGGCTAAAAATGTAAAATATAAACCTGTCACTTACTAAAATAATACATAGCTTTCAGAAGCAAATAAATTAAATGACAGTAACTACAAAGAAAAAGCATCATTATGAAGCAAGCTCAAGATTTTATACCACAGTGCCGCCGCTACAGCTTAGGAAAACATAGAAGAATTGAGTTAGTGGATTAACATGAATGCTGGTGTCAAATTGGGGCAAACTCTCCCATTAACTCTACTACAAGTGTCAGATTTAGAAAGAGCCTAGATGATACAATAAAGGAATCAATGAACACAGAAAGAAACCGTCATGGGAAATTTTAGATAACAACGCGCAATGAATCAAGAAACTATTTAGTATCCCGAAAAAATAAAATATGAAAAAAACAAATTTAAGTATTATCCTGATAACTCCCAAATTCAGTATTACATTTGAAGGTGAAAGAACACAAAAGGAGCTAATGCATACTCTACGGCAATAACACAGGAGTTGACGACAAATGCACAAAGAAACATCAATTGGCAAGGCAGCAGCTGCATTCGCAAAGCCAAAAATAGTTTAATAAGAGGGTAAAACCTCAAGACAAGCCTGAAGACCTTCACATTCAAGTGTTACTTCAATCCTTACTTACACTAAAAGTTGCAATCTCCCCAATGTTATAGGCAAATACACACCCTGGCAAGCAAATGACATCAATTAATGGAAACTGAGACTTAACCATAAGGGGCATGCAGAAGGTCAAGCAGGGTATGCAGCAATGGCAAAATGTTTGCCCATGGTCTAACTAAGGTGGGACTGTCCTGGAGAAGTTCTACCCCACTGGTCTGAAAATTCAGCTCTGCTTTTTGCTTTAAAACCTCATGTCTAGATTTACCTTTTGCTTTGATAAGTAAGTGAGCACCTGTGAAATCCAGCATGTCAATTATTTTCAGTGCCCAGAGTTTCCATGCTTAATGGTAAGAGAATATGCTAAAACTTACATATTTCAAGATTTATATATTTCAATATCTCTACCCTAGATGAGGCAAACATGACACTGTGCATCTCAGATACTTATTTTTTCAGCCAGAGTTCACAGTTGAAGGGTCATCTATTAAACAACAACACTTTCCCCACAAGAGGCCAAGAAAAATAGTATAATGGTTGGTTAGAGCAGGTAAACAACACAGTTCACGCCATTTTTATTGCCCAACCTGAGATATCACACAGGTGAGTTTGCCCCTCTTCCTGACACACAGACATCTAACAAACTGAAAGCAAGCAACCAAAATACCCACATCATGATGCCATATGCTAAGGACCTCTTTTGACTCATGCAAACTGGGATCATCAATCTCTGACACAGTGAAGGACACTGCTCCTACAGCACATACACCCCACTTAGAGGTTCATTTAAAAGCCTGGGGTACTTCACAGAGTGAGAATAAGAAGTGATACAGCTAAACAAGTAGTTCAGCTTTTTGTACAAATTGTTAAAGAGCACCAGTTGCAGACAGGAGTAGTAGTATGCTTTCTCAGCCTGCATGTTATTACAATAGCATCTGCCATTAAAAAAAAAAACAAACAACTGAGAAAATATCAGAGTTAGAAAGCTATTTTAGACAAAGTAAAGAAAATGGAGAGAAGAAAATGAATAATCCCAACAGGAAAAACAAACAAACAACATAATTTAAGTGAAACTTACTACAGAAACATGATATTGGTACCTCCTGAAAGAAATTGTAAAAATAATGGAAAAAAAGCTAGTGAGACAGGAAGCTTAAACACAGCTAATCTAATGATGACTTTCATAACACAGGAAGCAAGCACACTACCAAAGAGACGACAAAGCCAGAGATTATTTTAGGCATTTACTTATCTTATTCCCAGATCTAGCTAAAAAGTGTGCTAAAGGAACTCAGGTTAAGCACATCAGTCTTACCACTACAGTTTTTTGTTTTAAAATAAAATCATAGCAATTGACTTTGCCAGTAATAATCCTCTAGGTTCAATACAACAGAACTTCCTTTGCCACAAGCTGTGGAAGAGTTACTGACCCCTTTCACACACTCACCTTTGGAAATGCAGTTTCCTTTACAAAATGATGTCCTGCAAACCTCTACTCACACGAACACTCTGGTTTGGTCAGCAGGGCTGCAGGTTACACTGGTGGCAGCGGGGCCGGTAAGCAGATGCCAGAGGCTCTGGGATGCAGTGCGCACCAACTGGACTTCCTGCGTGGAGCTTACAGTGCCAAGGTAAATAATCATGATACCACATCGACAGATGCGTCAGAAGTATGAGGTATTAACTAGATGTACTACAGTTTTGAATAACTGAGTTGTAATTTTCTGCTTTCCCAGCATGTAGCATAACGATGTGAGGTGTGTTACAACGCCAGTCCGTACCCAACTGCAGCACTTAACCTTTCATATCTCAGAATCCATGTGGATTGTACTGGCTTTGCTTGCATAAGACTCTGAGCCCCTTTTGTCTAATTATGCGGCTCCATAACTACCTCCAGGAAGAGGTCTGCATTTAACCTAACAAAGTCTCAGTTACCTAAGCCTTATAGTCTACCTGGTCAGAGGACATAAGACACAGTTGTCATCATGATCCTAGCATGACAAAGATAGAGTAATCAGTGCTCAGTCTTAACAGACATGGCAACTGGGCATTCTCTTGTTTTTAATTTCCTCTAACCTTGCAGTTTGTCCTTGAAAAGTTCTCGCTGTTCATGAGTTAACGCATCTGTGTTTTAACAAACTCAGTACATGAACTGCTTCCACATACTCGATAACGTCTTCTACTTACACTTCCACCAGATCATCAAAACCACCATTCATTGCCATATTCCTTAAGTAGAGATTAAAGTATAGAAATCACTGGAAATATAATACGAAAGATTTGACACGTAGTCTTTAAAGGCATACACAGACACATACTGCAATAAAATACTGTAATTGACTCCAGTATTTCAAAGTCTCCTAAATACAAAGGGAACATTTCATCGTCTGACACATTCTAACTCCTAAGAGAGATAAACTGCAGAGGTAAAGTTTACAGCCATGTCTAGACATCACTTTTCCAATGCAAAATGCCACAACGATTGTGGTGATAGGCAACACATGATGCAATCATACATAGCCTGTAACAAAGCACATCACATTTGGGACACTGCGGATTAACGGTCTTCATCAGTAGACAGAACTACTCTTAAGCCATATATCTTTGATATTTTATAAACTTCATTTGCCTTTCCTATATTTCTCTACCATTATGGGGATGAGAGATATGTTTGAAAAAACGAAACAAAACAACAAAAAAACATTTCAAGCTCTCCTCAATCTCTTTTCCTAACAGGCGGAGGACTCGCTGCATAAAGACTTAATGAAACACCAGACACTGAAAACATCATCCAGAACAGATTCTGCACTGCTTGGTACACAGACCCTGCTGCTGCAGTTAGCACTTGATACCCAGCACTATTAGTTTCTTACACTGATCAAATTCTTTTACGTTTGACCCCTGTACACACGGATCGTCACACAATGGCAGCGTAATTTCACCGAGACAGCAGTGGAGGAAATCTACATTTAAGTCATCACACAATCAGTTGCTATCCGCACCGGTTTTCCATGAGATGAATTTAGCACCTTGCTGTTGTGGAGAACAGGTCTAATGATGACTGATTAAATCTGGTATACAAAACCTGACGTACAAAGCACCCAGCATAGCTAGTGTGAAACTAGCTTGGACATCACACCTCAAGACAGCCATAGCCGGGGCAGGAATATACATGGGTGAATGAATATATGGCCTGTCAAATGCCTCAGGATAAAGCTAATGAAGCGCATATCAAAGTACAGGTACAAAGGTATGAAATACTGCAAAGGAGATCACTTTGTTCATGAAGGCTCCAAAACACTGTACTGCCAGAACTATTTACTTAAAGATCTCTGGATTGGTTTTATACTACTGTTTTAAGAGATTATTTGCTAAAAAGTGCACATTTAAACAAACAAACAAACAAAAGTCCAAGCCAAAAAAAACCAACAACCCCCACCCCCCCGACTTTTTCCCAAGTGCAGCGACCCAGCTCATCTTCATCCTTAATAGAGCTGTAGAAAAATAACAATTACTGGAGCTAATATCACATGTTTTTAATTTCAAAAATATTGTATTATTTCAAACCATTATGAAGAAAGAGACCTATCTGATTAGAAAGCCAGAACCTTGTCCATTTTTCTGACAGAGACTTAGACCCTTCACTGAATGCTGTAGTGGACTGTCTGGTGTTATTTTAACATGGTCTCCACAACAGAGCTACTATTCCTGAGAGATTAATACAATATATCATAGAGCTCATTATCAGGAACTTTTTCCTGATAAACAAACTAGATTCTGCCCTAATCTTATAAAATTATTTTATTCACTGTATTATCAAAGGGTCTTTTTCGACGTGTAAGTTTTAAATGTTATTTTATTTTCATTCCAATATTTTAACTTTTGTAAAAGGCATTCAGTAAAACTAACATATTCTGCTTTCCAAACTGCAGCCACAGCTCTCTCAGGCTATGGTGAAAAGCCTTTTTAAGATAAACATGCTCAAGTCCGTTTTTTTCATCCTAAGAAAATACCACAATAATTGAGGATATCCTTCCCTGTCATTGTCATATCCTCTGTTGCTCTGTTTGATTCCAACATACAACATGAAGAGACTGAGAAATGCATTTGCTCTGATTCCATCCCGAGTAAAAAATAAATTAAATTCCATTATAAATCCACGCTACTAAGGAGAACAGAGAAAGCAAAATTAAGTGGTATTTAATAGTGGACAGTGTTTTCTGAAGTTAGCTGAATACCCCATTCATTTAACAGATTTACTTGCATGGAAGTTACTGTGCTATTGCAAGCTCACAGTCCTGCCACGCATGACCATTTCAGTGTGTTGCTCTGGGGGGGCGGAAAGGAAGTGCAATATTTCACAGCTCTATGCAGAGAGTTAGTGGTACTTGTCAAGGACAACCGAACGCATAAAGCTAACACGAAACTTAAGCTACATGTTAACAAACTTCTATTGTAACACAAGCTGAAAATACAAAAGTAGGAAAGAAACCTTATATAACATCAACAGAAGTTGACATTACTGAATAACAGAACAAAACGACTAATTGTCTCCCATGTGTACCCACCCCTTGTCAGAAGTTTTGACAGATTTATTAGTGCACGGGTGACAATCTTCATACCTAAGTCAGGTTCTAGAAAAACTGTAAGAATATATCAGTCTCTCTGGATAAACCCATTTGTACATCAGAAGAAACAACTGGGCCGTCATTAGGCAAGGTTTAATGTTTTTTGAGAGCATATCCTACCCACATTAATCATTTACCCTTTCAGCAGTGAAGAGTTATGCGCAAACATATACTACAAAAGCTCAGAGCTGTTCTGTGAGCAACTGTTTTAGGTTACTACACCAGCAACAAAGATTAAGGAGAAGAGCTAGAGCAAAACTTAACATATAGCAAGTAGAGAAGATCTCATAATCCAAGCTGCTGTATTCTCCTTGAATGTCCCTCCCTCCACTCCAGCTCCAGGGAAACGCTCATTACTTCATAAGATCTGATCCTGAGGTGTAATTCCCTTCCAAAACAACTGTCTCAATTACTGAACTGTAAATTTGCAGGAAATGTGCCTTTCTGAATTTGCATATTTAAATGCACATGTTTATGACAATTTACCAATTAAATACAGAAACCAGAAAAACTTCTGAGAAATGAACCACCTATAGAGGAGGGCAGGCTATGACCAAAGAAACCAAAATCCTCAGATACATGCCAGCTCTCCCTGACACACCATTTGCCTATTGCACCAAATCATTTCTTCTCCTCTTCCTTAGACTGTAATTCAAGACACATACCATGTCTTTTGCTATTTGTAAAGCACCCAGCATATTCTGCAACACAGAAAGGAATTAAAAAACATTAATTATTAAATGAAATCTAACTCTCCATATGCAGCATTCTATTTATTTAAACACTTTTCTCTACATAGCATTAATTAGTATGAAACATTAAACTGTATACCAAAAGCCCTAAAATATGTAACAAGCAAAAAAATAACTTTCATCTTTAAATGGCAGCTTTTATTTCCAGCTTGCCAGAAAGAAAGTTAATTAAAAAAAAAAAAAAAAAGGAAGTGAAATCTACCAGCAATGAACATACTTAATCTTTGGATGCTAAATGCTAACCTGCCTCAGTAATGCTCTCCTGCAAATATTTTAGTTCTGTTTTATGAACAAGATTTCCAACTATGCACAAACACATTTTGGGGCACCAAGCTACCAAAAGGAACATGGACACATGGAAGAAAACTTGCAAGAAAACCCTGTCATTGCCTTTCTCTGTTCTCAGAAAGAACCACAACAAAGTGGGAAGCAGCAGCACGTAAGTATCGATACTGTGATTTAGCTTCCTCTGCTATCACAGGTTCCCACAAGACAGCCTTGGCAAAGGTGCAAGGAATCACAGGACCTTTACTCAAATATGTCTACACGAGTTGTTTTATTCACAAGCAGAAACTTGCTCTGTCCACCGTCTGTTCTGAACCTACCAGAGCTGAATCTCTGAATCTCTGTTAATATTTCTGTCTACCATCAGCCATCCCCTTAAGTTAGCAGCCAACTTCTTTAGCTGGTAAGCTGACCAAAGCATTTTCCTAAACAGACTGAATCTTCACAACACTATGAAGAATGTAAATAGACACAGTTCTACTCAGTAGCAATTAAAGTATGCCAACCAAGAAGAAAAAAAAAATTACTATCATTTCAGATGCCTGTTTTCCAGGGCCTTTGAATTAAGTTCCCATCACCCCCAAAGCTCATCAGGGTTCTTCCTCCTGAGGCAGGTCTGTTCACATTGAGCATTTCAGAAAGCTCTTAAGGGAAAAGTCAGATTTTCTCAGAAATCTTTCTTTTCTGTATTTGGGGTAGGACTTTCAAGGCCTGCTCCCACCAAAGGCATCAGAAGTTTTACTCCACCTCAGCACAAGGTGAATTAGGCCACTAGATAGATTGCTTTTCCCTCTCCTCTCCTTATGTCCTGGTAAACAACAGGCACAAAGTTTGGTGTAGAAATTCCTTTACATATTGTCTTGCTTTTAAAGCACCCGAGATAAGCACTGCATATCACACATTCAGAAAACGCACAGGGTTTCCACAACCAACAGGATACAGTTTTGCATTGAAAGAACAAATGAAAGTTCTGAGGGAAGGGGTCGAAATGAAAATGGCATGTAGCGGTAGACATCAAAAATGGGATCTGGCTTCTATTAGCTGAATCTCTGATTGGCAAAGTCCCCTGATTTTGCCCAGGCTTGTCCGAAAACCTAGCTTAATTATCATCATCAATAAAAAGCTAAAGGCATTTTATCTACAAGGTAGTGAATGCCTCCTCTCAGAAGAGGGAGTTCCATGATAAGAGCTAATCTAAAAAACCTGAGGAATGCAAACTATTTTCTCAGTTGTAAAAACAAGAAGGAATTGCACAAACACAAGTTAAAACAACTATTGGTAACCTCTGCACTTCTCCTACACAGCCAACTTCTCCTGGGCTAAGGCCCTACCCAGTGTCCTTCAGGTAGCTATGCTTTGAACGAGCCCAACGTTCAGAGGATGGAGTCCCAAAAGAGGGCATTACTTTTATGCATCTTCACAAATGCAGGCCTTCCCATTAACCTTATTTTCTGAGTTCAGAAAAGCAGTGCAAGGCTACCTTCAAAATAGCTTCAGCTCTTTCAATGGGGAAGTCAGAAAACCAGTCCACATTTTATTTTGTAGATAGCTGCCAGGCAGCCTGTAAGATAGCTCATTCTGCTTGGTCAGACCACCTAAAAGTTACAAAAGACTTTGCTTTTTATACTTTGGGTTATAGTGTAGTTTTCTGAAACTTCTACAGACAAGGCTTAACTGTATTATACCCTACATACACTAATCTCTTAATATGAGGTGTTGGTTATTAGATCAGTCACGGTGCCTGCTACTAAATCAATTTTTTTTCCCCACTTTCTCTTCTGCAACAGATTAACATTTATGGTCTATAGATGTGCAAGAACTCCATGACGTTGGTACACTGTTGCTTTGACAGTATTTTCTTTGAAAGACCCTCTAAGTTACAGAAGATCTAGTTACCTCCAGAAACTGGTCCACCTATTTGTCACAGTCAGACACACAACTATCATTCTGTTACAGAATTCAAAAATATTTGTATTAACTACACAAAATACAAAATATTCCTTGTCCATTAAAACACATGCTAGAAATCATTGATCATCATAACCAAATCAATTAACAATAGATACCAATGCTGACTGCCCTTTAAGCCATCATTTCTGTTCTTCTCTACACCAGCCCAGGCCTCAGCAGAGTCTCAATGAATTAAAACATCGAACTTTATTGTGTTAAAAGAGTTGAAGTCCAACATATACTTTCTATGAAGCCTGAACATACATAAAAAAACCCTCTTTCAATTCCACCTACATTAATATTTAATCAAAGCCACCACCATTCACAGTACAATACAGAAATTAAATTGCTATAGCGGGTTAAATCATCAGCCCGATATCCTGTTTCTAACAGCAGCTTACCCTATGTCCTCCAGAAGAAATATCACAGCAGACACTAATAGCATGATCTGGCCTAAGGTAAATTTCTTAATCCCTGTCAGATACTATTGATTTATGCCCTACAGCATCACAGTTAACATCCCTTTGGCTGTAGCTGTGGCTGTTCCTCCTGTCCCTAGTTCACTTTTATTTTTCATCCTACCAGGCTCTTGGTTTATACGCTTTCCTTTGGCGGTATTACAATTACTTGTATTTTTTATAAAATGGTGATTTAGGGGTATTATATACATTGTCTTTCAAACTGCTCCCTATAACTAGTCATTGTATCGAAGGGTAATGGAATTATTATTTATTAATGGCCAAGCGTTATTTTGAGCAGATATATCCTACCTCCTCTAATTGACCTCCTTGAAGCAAAGCTACACTAATATTTTCCGTTCAACTTCATATGAATATCTTCCAATCTCTCTTCTTTGATAGGAGATCACAAATTGATTATTCCAGGTGAATTTGAGCACCAGTTTAATAATGTCCTCTTTGTTATTAACACAGCATTTCACAATGACTGTGGCATTTTTTTCTGCCCAATGCTAAGCATTAAGGAGGTGCACAAGTTAAAATAAAATGTTGTTGAAATCTTCCTCACCACCTTAATAAATATAATTCATTTACAATCCAGTAACATGAACGAGTAATTTGATTGTTCCCTCTAACGTGCATATTCTTGAATTTATCAACATCATCTGCTATGCTTCCCTTTTACCCAGCTTTCTTGGATTCCCTTTACAATTTCTCAGTCTTCTTCAATCTTGCCTAATCCAAATACTTTTGCATCATTAGCAAGTTTTGGCACACCATCATTCATCTAGTTTATTAGATCACCAACATACATGTTCACCACCCTCTTTTCAGAGGTGTTTCTACATCACATGGTAATTTAAGGTTTACATTGTTACTGACCAAAAAAAAAAAAAAAAAAGTATTCTTAGTCATAAGAAAAAGTACATTCTTTGAGAACTAGAAAGGAGAGTTGCAGTTTCCAAAAGACTTGCTAGGTTTTAAGCAGCTTGGTATCTAAACTCTCCACACGAGCAGAACATAAGATTGTCACAATGTGTACAGGACATCAGAGGGGGGCTGTAGGTCAGTGTTCTCTTCTGCCCAGGACATCACCCATCCAACATGTCACATACCTGACTCTCTCCAGAAAAAACGCTTTGGTTAGAAATCCTTCTTAATGTTACCTAAATTTATGCTTAATTAGCATTAAGTTTATAGTCCCTCAGGTATTTTCAGAAGTTGCTCATGAATAGTTGGCTATAATATGTACAACTGCTTATTAGGGCAGAAGTGATAGGGGTGAAATACATTTTAAAACAAATACGCACATTCTTTTTACATGCTTAGTGCTGTGTCATAGTCTTGTGTCCTTAATTCCAGATGGCATGTTTAGCATAGATTTGCTGACCTTAAGAAATACTTTAAAAAGCAATCTTAAAGCCTTCTTTACTTTCCTCTGCATCTAATGCCAAATATAGCAATCAAGATTGTTCAGATGGCAAGGCATTGCATTTGCACAGTTACCTTACCTTTATTTGACCACAATCTAATCTTGGCAATTCACTAAAACTGGGACAAATTTCATTATATTATGCCTGGACATTGAAAGTTGAAGACAATGAAATTAAAATGCTCCTAATCCTTCAAACCTTCGCATGAAGTCATCCTTGAATTCAGTAAGTTTGCTTTAAAACTGTATTCCATTATACATTAACAAGTAAAAAACAACAACAGATTTAGCTAGTGAAAATCATTCTCATTAATTCAGAAGCAAAATAGCTCAACTGTCCTACCTTAAAGGAATCAGTAAAACCAATACTAAGATTTCTTGCCTACCAAAGCATCAACTGTGAATAAACAGACTAAAATTACCTAAAGGTTTATTTAAACAGAAGAGGTACAAGCAGAAGAAAAGGATAGTACGTACGCGTTTAACAAGGAAAGCCAAATCTGATTTTCATCTGAAAAACAACAACATCAATAACAATTTTGATTCCTCATATATTTAAGATAAGCTGTACCTTGTTATATCTTTTAGCTTAAAAATTTTCAGCAAGCTCCAATTTTGTGTTCTGGTTGCTTACCACTACAAAACTATCCAGACATTTCAGTCATAAGCTCCATTTTGTCAGGTAGCTTTACAGTAAAAGCAAAAACAAACACAAAACAAAACAACAACAACAACAAACTATCCCCAAAAACCAGATGGTCGAGCCAAATACTATCAAGAGACGGGAAAAAAGAAAATAACCATCCTAATAATGCACACAACCCAAAAATAAAGATGTAGTGTTACTGCCTCAAAATCACACTATTTCACAAAAAAGATGAAGACCAAGTCAACAAAACCCCCATAACCTGATAAAGCACCTAAACGTCAGCTTTTGGACACTTGGACATTCGACTCATTGATCCTTTCACACTCCAGAGTTCTCCTCGCTCCCTCCTACAGCCCAGAGGAAAAAGGAAAGTGGAAGTGTCATGGATTGCAGTTCCTCCTCCCGGGGCTACTTCCACATTTGTGAGGAGCCCTATTCCTTCAGAGCATGTGAGATGTCTCCTCATAGATCACCTCTTCAGCTCCAAGCGCACAGCAAACCAGAAGGCCTTAAGCAGAAGATGGGCACCTGTGCAGGACAGGACTCACTCTGGACACGGACCAGATCCAGCACAACTAGAGGAAGCTCTGTTGCAGCGTGCCCGCTGAGTTTTGAGGTCTCCTGCACCAGGCACAGGAGGATAGGGTTAGACAGTGGAACCAAAATCACACTTTTATCATGATCTTGGACTTCAGCTCAGGTCTACCTCAGTTCCTTTAGGATCTAGTCTTTAATTTTTATTTTGAATATATTTTTACAAAACAATCTAAGAAGTGGACTCAGCAGCTTTCACAGTCTCTTAATAGAAAACCAGTAGATTTAAAAAATGGAACCAGACCTTTTCAGGTAAAATTTCAGAGGATCTTGTGCACCGACATACTCCTCACAGGAGAAACATCTACAGGGTAATGTTTGTTTCCACAGATCAGAAGCCGTTCCAGTGGAACTCCACAAAGTATAATAGGCCAAGGCACGCTGTGCTTCATGATGGACTTAGACATAAAAAGATTTTTATGGCATCTGCTCAGCATAAAAATTAAGCCTTTATTGAAATCTTCTTGTAATTGAGCTGGATACACATGCACAAATATATTGCATACTAAATATTATAGCCTGGCTCCTGCAAAGACTTGTATACATGTTTATTATTATGTATATAAAAGAAATTCCATGGTTTCAAAAGCACTATTCATGAACGTGAATTTAAGCACATGGGTCGGCCTTTGCAGGACTAGGACCCGTATGCTACTGAGCAGCACTGCCTGCTGAAAACTTTTTACCTTTGTATAATACCAGCAGTTTATAAAGCCCCCTCAGCTGACTAACCCTTGCAACAGAGAAGAACTTGCTTCCAGCTGAGGAGCTGGAGTTCAAGTACACTTTTCACACTGCATGTATCTATGTTAAACTTAAATCCAGATTAAAATGAGCTACTTAAGTAACATTTAATCAAACACAGCCTCACTGGATATGAAGAGAAACAGAATGAAGAGCAGCCCCTTTGGCTGTAGTAGTACAAAACAAACATAGAAAAAGGAAACCACAGAGTTACCAGAAGTATGTAGACAACTCTTTTATTTTTTTTTTTTTACATTAAATACTTTCTCCAAGATTGGAGGAGCCACTGGCGGCCAAGACAATTTTCTAAGTGTACAAAAGCAGATGTTTTTCATAGAAAACAATTCTACATCTAAGTTACGATAACTGACTCACGGGCTTCTGCTGGACAAGAATGACCAGGAGAAAAGTCAGTCATTAGTATTAACATTGGTTGCTAATTAACCCTCATGAACAACACTGCACCAAAGCTACTTCTGCTACTATTACAGAAACATTTAAAAAACACATTTAAAACTGTAAGTACAATATACATACAAAAGCTGAATTTGCTTAGTACTGAGATCAGTCCTGCAGTCCTCGCTCTGGCCTTGATCTGCACCACTAGGTCCCCCGAGGTTGCATCGAGCCAGTCCTGCTTTCGAGCTTCTCGCACACAAATGCGGTGGCAGAACTGATGGCCACAAACTCTGTCAGGGATTTTCGGGACTACCTTTTCGCTGATGGGCTGTGCTTCAAACAGTAAGTTTGCAAAGCTTGCAACTTTTGTATCATGACCCATTAGATACACACAAGTGCCCTCTGCCTGTAAGCAACTCTGGCACAGCCTCCTGAAGAAACCAAAAAAACTTCAAGAAAGTACTGCCAGTAACAGAACAGGGCCTAAAGCTTATTTGCATTACTATAATATCAACACACGCTTTATTTTACACCATGTAACGAGTACTAGATGTCAGCTACAGACCCCCCAGAGGGCAAGAGCAAAAGCTGTATAATCTGTATTTTGTCACTCATATTTGATAGGACATTCTCAGCTGGATAACCAGAAAGCAGTCCCTGCTGGGACTGCCTCCCCTCACATCTCTCCTCAAAAAGACCTGACTACCTTCTCTCTTAATATGGAGGTTGGCAGGTGGTGACTTGTGAGTTGGGGGGAGCCATTTTATATGTATATTTTTCCAAACTCTGAAGAACTTCAGCATATAACAGTGCTTTCAGAATAACCAAACCCAGCAGTGATTATCTGCATAGAGTTTAAAGAAAAAAGAACTGGCTTCTGGCAAAAGTATTTCTTTCAGCTATGGTTTCAGGCTACATGCCAAAAATCCCAGAAAACTTTTTGGGCAACAACATACTGAATCTGAGCCTTTGCCGGTCGCTTTGTTCCCACCTTGTTAAAGTTACAAACAGCCCAAGAGTTGCTTATAATGGAAACATGTGATTATTTCATGCAAATCAGAGATAAAACGTCCTCGATAGGAAAGCTCCGGCGCACATTATATCCACATACCACACATACATTATGTAACGCTCGTCCCAAATACAGGCCAATGAAGAGAGCTAGGTTGAAATCTTAAAAATTCATTGACTCTGCCACATCAGAAATGAGAGCAGATGTCATTCCTCCCTGCCTCGCTGCGCTCTTTTCTGCATAACTCGGCGTTACATACTTGCTGAAGACGAACGGCCAGTTTAGGCTTGACTGTAACTAACAAAGGAGAAGGTAAACCCCTGGGCGGGGGGAAGACAGACGCAGGCATGCCGCGGTGTAAATACGAGCAGCCAGCAGAGAGCCCTGCCCGTTCCTGGCTATTTACAAATACCTCCCGATTATACAAATGCCATGTTATCTGGGTGCCTAGCAGATTAAATTCACGGGCTGGACGGACTGTCCGAGGCTTGTTTATCGCAGGTCACCGACTGGCATTTGTAACCCAAGCTTAGCTATTTTCGTCATTTACAAAGAGCAGCGCGTACGCCGCTGAGCCGTAACTGCAGACGGCAGAGCACAACGAGCCCCCCGCAAACGCTGCCCGTCGCACCGCGCACAGGCACAGCTCGGAGGGGTTCAAAGTCAGCGCGGGCGGCCGGGAGGCGCGGGGGCGCGCCCCAGCCCGAACTCCAGCAAACTCGGCGGCGGCTCCTTACCTGCTCGGCGGCCGCCGGGGCAGCGCGGCGGCCCCGGCTTTGTGCGCTCCCGCGGGAGGCGGCTGTCCCGGCTGTCCCGGCTGTCCCGGCCCGGAAGGCGGCGGCTGCCGGCGGGACCCGAAGCGGGCGGGGAGCGCGGCGGGCCGCTCCCCGGGGGCGGTGGGGAGGGAGACCCGCTCCCGCCGCCCCGGCCCGGCCACCGCGGGGAACTTCGGCGGGGCGGCCGGGAGCTGGGGCCGCCGGCGGCGGCGGCGCGGGGGGCCGGGGCGCCCGGAGCTCCTGCTGCCGCCCGCGGGGTGCGGGAAGGAGGGAGGCAGGGCGGGAGGGAGGGGACTGGTGTCCCGCGGGGGCGAGCGGGGCCGGCGGGCGGGCGGGCGAGCCGGAGGCGGCGGGGCCGGGGCCGGGCTGGGGCTGGGGCCGGGGCGGCGCGGGGAGTCACGGCCCAGGAATGCCAGGAATGTGGGGCGGCCGCTGCGGCCGCGGGGCCCGGAGACGTCGGGGACGCGACTTGGGATTTCTTTTCTCTTTCTATTTTCTTTTTTTTTTTTTTTTTTAAAACTATCCCCCCCCGAGGAAGGAGGAGGGCTGAAACCCACCCCGCGGAGGAGGGAAAAGGAGGGAGGAAGAGGAGGGCACAGGCTCCTGCCAATCCGGGCGGGTGCCGGCTGCAGCTCTCCCGAGGCGGGCAGCGCTGCCAGGCGCGGGCGCCTTCCTCCCGCTCCCGTCCCGTCCCGTCCCGTCCCGCCGCCGCCGCCCCGCCCCTCCCGCCGCGCGTGCCGCCCGCCGCCCGCCGTTGGGCTCCGCGCACGTGTGGGCCCGGCCCGCGGCGGGAGGGGGGCCGCGGGGGCGAGGCCGGCGCCCCGCGGGGCGGCGCGGCCGGGAGGGAGGGAGGGAGGCCCTGCGGTGGCCCGGGGCGCGGGAGCACCCCGAGAAGGACGCGGGGGGGGAAGGAGCGAGTGGGGAGCGGCGCTGAGGCGGGCTCTGCGCGCGTGGGCCGCGAGGCTCCTGCCTTCCCCCTCAGCCCTCCTGCGCGTAGGCGGGGTGCCAGCCCGCTGCCCCTCTTCTGCCCTGCCCTAACCCCCTCGGCGTCTCCCTCAGCGCGGCGTTGTAACGCCGTTTCTTCTCCAGCCCTCCCCATCCGCACTCCTCCTGCCTCTCCCACTTCAGCCCTTTCGGTCTCCCGCTGACTGGGCGACCCTCACTCTGGGAGGGCGGTTACCCCCGCGCCGCCAGCCGCGCGGAGGGCTGCTGCCGGAGACCTGGCGGGAAAGCACCCGCGGGCACGCACGTGCCTTGCTGGAAAGCAAGGAGAAAAGCTGGAAAGCGAGCAAGCAGGAGAAAAACTGAAGCTGGTTTGAGAGGTGGCGGTTGGGAACGACGTGAAATGCCCGGGACGCCTGGTGCTGGGCAGGTGCGGGAAAGCCCTTCTGACGGCTGCTGCAAGAGGGAGAAGGGGCAGAGCGCACCTCGCTGCAGGAAGCAAGGAGCACCGCCAGGAGGGTGGGGGCTATCAGGAGATGTTGACCGGATCACACCAGACCAAGCAGGCTTAAGAACGGTGTGAGCATTAGAAATGATGCGGAGATGCTCTTCCGTGTCATAGCTGGTGGACAGTCTGCCAAATTATTTTTGCTTTAGACTACGTTTAAAATTATCCGCGTTCCGAGAAGTGTATACAAATACTTCTGGTACCAGTGGGCACCTGCAGAAATGTCAAAGGGAGGTATCCCTCTAAAACTGTGACACCAGAACTTAAGGACTCTTACAAGCAGGGGAAATTATGAGAAATAGTGATAAATGAGAATTGATACTATTTTTGAGTTGCTGTGCTTTTTTGCTACTTGTACACCTTACTGAAGGAGTACGTGAGCAGATTCGTCGGAGTCAGGATTACTCAGATTATTAATGGTAAGAGGATCAGGAGCTGAGCGAGGGAGAAATAGCACAGATTCTTGATTTTGATAAGTAATTGTATTTAAATACTGTATGTGGAATCACAGGCCTATGCCTTACCTCTGGCATAATAATATTATAATTACATTTTGCAAGGAAAGTCCTTTTCATCTGAGACTCTCAAACATTTTACAAACACCACACCTTAATGAAGTAAGAAATTATCCCCATTTTACATATGGCTACACTGAGGCACTAAAGAGTGACACCATTTAAGATTTTAACTTGCATTATACTTCACCACGTGTAGATACAGAGCTTTGAGTACCAATCTGGAAGAAACATCAGGTGTCAGAATGAGATGATAAGATGGATCATAGAGCCACTGTGCTCTGAATTTATACAGTTCAGCTTTATGCCAGAGAATGGCTTTCTGCTACTGAGTGGAAAGTTGCATGAGAGGGTAGCATGCATCAAACCTAGGGTTTAACTTGTTTGGTTCCTGTCAGGTTCTCCCTGTGCTGGGACAGGTGTAAGGATGTTGGTTTTAAGACAGTAAATATTGACTTTTGCATCTGTCCCTCAAGGTGATGTGCTGGCTACCTTATGTCTTTTAGTCAAATTCCTGGTTTGCAGCTGGTCCCTTTCACTTTCACAGGTCTTTCTGCATTTGAAGTAAACTTATTTAATTACCTTAACTGCAAATGAAATAATGTTGCAAGAAGCATAAACATGCTGACAGATGGGAAGAGTTGGAGGGGAGCTTTTATGTATTGGTTACCCGCAGGACGGGGTCTCCTAGAAGAAATAAAACCAGCTAGAATAAATAAAATCAGCCTACTTGTCAGCAAGAGCTTTTACTAAAGGTCAGCTCAACAAACTCTGCAAAAAGAAATTTATTTCAAACTTACCCAACCAAGAGAAGATCCTGAAACTGGGAATGGTTAAGATCATTACTTTTTCATGAGATTACTTAATAAAGTGATTAATGTCTGTATTAGACTCTCAGAGATTGTAGCAGTAGGTGCTTTAAAAAAAACAGGCTTCCTAGAGATTATAGCCAGTTACTGCAAAGAGTCTTCCGTAAGGAAATCTGTTGTGTTGGTGCTACTACTGCTTTCTAGGACCGTTGAAACCTCGAATCTTTACGCACATCTTTGTTTCCCCAAGAGCTGTCAGGAGTATACAACCCTGGGATTAAAACCAACAGTTCCTACCTGCTACCTGGGGAGTGGTTTCATAAAATACTAAAACTAGATTAGATGTTCCTCATGTTGTTTCAAAAATGGGATGTTAAAATGATACAAATCATTGATTTGGTTCCAAACCCCTGTACTGGTTCAGATTTGTCCATAAAACTTTGATGGTTAATCTTCTATCAATCATATGCAGGCTGGATTATGTATTATCTTTCTATGCTGCTAGGGAATCATGTTACAGCAATTTTTATTTTTTTTTTTCTGAAAAGGTGACAACTCTAAATTATATTTAGAGACTTTATTGACTTGCTGTAATGATTTATGGTATTTACCTCCAAAATATTCCTTCTGCTCTGGTATAAGTTAATTTTTAGACTGGTTCCTTCTACAATTTCATCAGGATTATTATATTAAGATGCTCTATGAAGTAGTAGAGTAGATGGGAAATAACTTATTGACATAGGACTGTACCTCAGTTACCTTAGCTACCAGTCTTCGGTCTGATCTTGGGCATGTAGCAGCACATCCCTGTGTCTTATTTTTCTTCTCTGAAAATTGAGATAATGATAGTGATCTTAAGAAGGTGCTTTTTGATTTGCAGATGAAGGCACTGTATAGGAGAGAGACTTTTTTTTTTTTTTCCTCCAAATTGTGGATTTGACGGGCCTGAAAGTTGTCTCAAAACCCTTGTGAAAATAAAGCCCAACACCATTCAGCTTGACCAAACGGTTAACTGTCAGCAGAGGAAAACTGATTTTACCTGGGTCAAAATACAGGAGACATTTATTATGACAGTGTTATCTGAAGCTATGTGCAATGAATTTTGAAGAGTCTTAGCACCTTGCTAGCAAGACCTGTATTAAACATAGTTTGAATGTTTTTAAACCCAGGCTAAAGTAATTCTAGAGTCTTGTTATAACATGGAAAAATCTCAGTCCTTGTTGGTTGGTGAAACCATGTCATAACCTGTTTTGTATAAAACTGTCTTTAAACTGTGCTTAAGCAACAGCTGGTGGTTTCTCCTGTGAACAGCAGATGATGTTTAATTAGCCTTACAGTCATCTACATTACAATCAAATCAAAGAATGCAGTTGCAACACATTCCCGATTTGTATTGTAAATGTGACCCTAACTGTGTTCCTAAAATCTCTGTCATGTGCTACACTGGATACACTGACCTGATTGTAACGTAAGCAGAAAAATAAGTGCACTAGCAGAAATTCCCATTCCTAAACTCATATTCGTTCTTTATAAATTGATACTTTTAATGTTTGAAGCTTACCACAAGCAAAAAAAAAAAGGTTTACTTCTCTAGTATTCTGTGCGCTCATTAATTATTCCATTTAATAGTGCTTCTCAAAATCATCTCTTAGAAAAGGAATTTGGATTACACAATCTTGGAAAACAAACCTGTTGCCACCAAGCATGAGCTAACATGTTATAGTACTCTACGGCTTATCGCAAGTAAGCCAGCACCCAGTTTTGTAGACCAGAAACAGTCTTGGTTGATTATCTGTGCAAATAAACTATGCTGTGTTGAATATTCTGGTTTGCTTAGAGTTGTATTCTGCCCGAGGACTTACTTAATACCTGTGTCTCTTTTCAGCTCTTCAGTAAGAGTTGTAAAATGAAAAACTTTTTAGCATTTGTGAGTAATGAACTTTTGATTCCGTGGTTGTAAGTACTCCGAATGGGATATAGATGAGGAATATACCTTTCTATGCAACTGTTACTGCTGTCCAAGCTAGAATAGTCTAATGACAGAATAAATAACGTTTTTCCAGTTTTCATGGATTATCAATTTGGGTATTTTTAAATGTATCATTTAGCATGGTCATTAGGCCTTCAGATTTCGGAAAACAGTGGTCTCCTGAGAAAAAAAAATACACTAGCTTTTAACAGAAGTTAATTTAGCAGCATGCCTAGAAGTCAGAATACACCACTGATTTGTAGGTACGTTAGTGGCTGCTCACTTCTGGTAATCATAATCTTTATGCATCTCAGCATGGATTTAAGTGTCTGACTGTGGGCACCCAGTTGAAAATATTTTATTGCCACTTAGAGATAAATGGTTTCTTGAGAAAGCAAAGAGCTAATGTTATAATCTGTGGTTTTGGGACTGTCACAAACTTGTGTAACTTGAATTGAGCCACTAATGTTTGCTTATCTCTGTGAAATGGGTGTAAGACAATGCTTGGATATGCGGGTGCTGTGAAACTCTGAATTTTAAGACTTTCTGAAATTAACAGTCAAGTGCACTGTAAAAGAATAAAACCTCAGCTAGATGGACCTCAGCTTTTTGAAGTCTGTATATTGTTTCTAAAAGAGCCCTGATTCTCATTGTCACTTTTGGTCAAAATTAACAGGAAACTTGCTCTGAGTTAGAGCAATTTGGGAATGCTGAGAGGTATACATAAACATTGATTGTTTTCTATGCTGACTATCATTTGCATGATACACTAGATACCCTGGAAAGATTTAAAACACACACATTTTCCTGGACAGGGCTAATGCAAAAATGGTATGAGAAATATCAATAAAACTGTTGGAATTTAGACTTGGAAGAGGTGAGGAGATCAAGTGATAACCAAAGTCATTAAGATGTAGAATGCAGTTGTTTTCTCCTTGCATATTTATTTATTCTATTGGGTCGTTTCTGTTAGTGGTTCATAAACTATGGCTGTATGAGATGGTTTTCCCACTGCAATTAGCTGGATGACTGAAAACGCACTTTAGAACTTGCCCGTAAAAATGGCAGAAGTAATGTTGAGGTGGTTACGATGTGTGTAAGATAAGGAGGTGTACTTTTGTCTTATCTATCCAACCTTTTAACAGAGAAACACTGGAAGATTTTAGAGACAGCATTAAGATAGGTAGAGGCTAATAAGTAATTTGATTAGCTTGTCATGAATGGTGTAGGTGATGTTCTTAATTATTTCACTGACTGATAAAAGATTTGACCAGTAGGTGAACACAATAAGAAGCAAGTATAGATTCTCAGACAATACCTACAAAAAAGTATATATATAAAACTTTATATATAATAAATGTGTGTGTATAATAAATAAACATATATATATAGGCCATAACAAAAGAGAAACAAAGTATGAGCTCAAGGCTTTATTTTAGGTAGTTCATAGGAATGGGATGTTCAAATGGAGATTAGGCACAACAAGGGCAGCCATGATAAATGATCAAGAATTTAGGATAAAGAGATCAACAAAGAAGCAAAACTCAGACTTTTGAAGGTGATCGGGCAGATGACAGCCACATACCACTGTGAGAGCCGGCCTTTGAGGAAAAGAGAAATTAAGAAGTAGTTAAAAAAGAAAAAGTTAATAAACGAGTTAAAGGTGATAAAGGGAGGAAATTACTCAATGTAAACCAAAGAACAAGCAGATCTAGAGAGCCCTAACAAGAAAAAGAGGTAATGTGACTTTGCAGCAGGCATTTTCTACATGCCCCATTTAAAAAAAAGTTGGTGGTAAAGATGGAAAGAGGCAGAGATGGCTATGAAAGGTGTATGCCTTTTAGTTTATATGTAGTGCACTTATGTCTTAACCACTTTTCTCTCTCGCTTGAACAGAATGATACAAAATGAGTAGATGTACCTGTGTACAGTTAAAAGTACAATCCTAACATCCTAATCCCCTAAATGGGGGCCAAAGGAGATGCAAGCTATGGACCCATGGAAGTCGGGAGAAGTGGGACATAGAGGAAATAGGTTGCCATCTTACCAAATGCCCCCCGAAACCTGGTAACTCCTTTGCCCATAACATATAGCAGTATTTGATAGTATCATGACTGTATTTTTTGGTGCTAATATCTGTAGTGTGAAAGATTTTCTTGGTATTGCCATTTCTAGCTGGCAGCAGAACTATATAGAGAGGGAATTTACCATTAAGAAAAAAAAAGTGTTTCAATCTTATTTACAGTTCAGTAACTGGTAATTTGAAGTCCTAGACAATATGGACTTGATGTGTCATATCATAATGTAATTGCTGTAATTATTTATCATTTTCTTCACTGCACATCGGTTCTTTAAGCGTTATGCTAACGGCTATATTCACAGTGTTTAAAAATAATGTTTTCAGAGCAGGAAGGACAGACATAAATACATTTTCACTGCTGTAACCATTGCTATAGCTGCAAACCATTCACAGTTCTTCAGGTCAACACAGTACGTGTGCACTTAAATAACAAACATTTTTTATATGTTTGCTTTCTTCCTGCACATTTCCAATATACTAACAAGTGTTAAACAATTAACAACCACCCCTCGTTTTCAATCCTTTATATTGTTAAATAATTTTGCTATTGTTTGTGGTAATGAGTCTATCTGTGTAACTGCTCAGCAGCTTTAAATTCAGAGGTTAACACTTCCGCAGAAGTTTGCAGATTATTAAAAATCACAATAATGCTACACTGCATGCAAAGGTCAGAGAGTATTTTCCTGTGACGAAAATTATTCAGAGTAATTGCACTTAATATGTAAGAGACACTTAAATGAAAGCAGAAGCTGTAAGATAGTTTTATCCTTGTAAAACATACAAGTTATAAAACACAAGAATGCATTTACTGTGGGAAGGTTTCTTAATATCATTTATGACAGATAGGTGTTAGGGATTAGAGCATGGGGACTTAGGGCCTTGCTACATGATGTTTTAACTGATCTAAGCTGGTGTCGCCACAGTCCTGTCCACTCTCTCCTGCATATCCCCGTTCCATCTGTTGAGCTGGGTCAGGCATTTATCTGACCCCATAGTGCAGCAGTTTGGAGACCCAAGCTGTATACAAGCTGATGTTACTAGAAAGGTCTTTGCCTAGTATAATACCCCTTACCAGTTGAACCATCTCACCTAGCAGTTCAGATCAGCACTTAAGTTGTCATAAGGGAGCAGTGGCAGCATGCAGGTGGGGGACGGCAGGGAGGGTGGGAACGTGGCAACGTTGCCTCGAGGTGTTTTAAACTGTCAGGGAGCACCCGTGGGTTCCTGTCCAGCACCTGCATGTGATTCACTGTGTCACCTTAGACAAGCCAGGTAACTTCAGTCGCCTTTTCAGTACTAGGAAACCCACCCACGGGTGTTTAGTAGGCTATACTAGACAATGTGATCACCAAACAATAGAGCAGCTGTAGGTATTTCATCCACTAATATGTTCATCCAGTTGACCCTAGTCAGTATGAGCACTTCAGTAGCAGTTTCCCTTAGTAGGTAAGAAATACTGTAATACTCACTAGAGAAACACCTTGTTTCCTTTGGGAACAAACTTACAGTTTAGAATGTGTGATATGCTGTGGTCTCTGATTTTGTTAGCAAACTGTAAAAGAGATTGTGCAGGTCACTTCAACTTTTTTTTTTGAAGGGTGTAAGACTAGACAGTTAAGAAATCTAAGACGTAAGATCCTCTATATGCCTCCTAATGGCGCCCTCCTTTACATTTGTTCTGTTCACTGAACAAGGTACGGTTTCTGTGGAGAAATGCAATTGTATGAAGGATAGGAAATCTAAGGGTATATAAGCAATCAAACCTATTTTACAACAGTAGCTCACTGGGCTTTATTAGCACAGACTTAACCTTGCAACTCCAGTACTAACACTTAAACTGCCACCTTCTCAGCTACCTACTTGCATTAGCAGAGATGGAGAATTTTGTTTTCCAGAGGCAAGAGGCATCACTAAGTACAGGGTGGGGTTTAGGTGAGGCTAAGGGAAATGATTCGGCTTGCTTCTCTTTCACCCCCAGCCTGGCAGAGTTTCTGCCTGTCTAGTGGCTCGGCTGGGAAGCTAGAACCACATCAGAGCACCTGGCCCATTTCTGTCTCTTTGAGTGAATGGGATTGCTCCAGCTCCTCAGGTGCTCTTTGTGTGTACATATGTGTGTATATATAGATACATGAAATAGGCTTTACCTGATGAATTCCAAGTCTGGCAAGGAAGAATATGGGAGAAAAGCTCTATCTGGTTTCTGCTCCTTGTAGTGTCCAAGCAGGGTGGGATTTTCTCATCAGAAGCTCTTTCCCTTTCTTTCCCTTCCGGTTTTGTTCCATCGAGTGCTCTGACATAAGCTGCAGTAATATGAATTCAACCTTTAGTGGTTTTTGTATTCTACTTACTGTTCTGGCCCTTTACCAAAAATTATAGTAAGGAATGCAGGTGAGAAAACATAAATGGTGATTTTTAACATTTGGTAAGAACTGAATGGAGTTTCAAGGACAGAGAAAAGCCACTTAACAAGGCTGAGGCAGTTTTCTCTGCACAAAATCATGGGGTGATCCAAATTAGAGAATTTTGAGAGCCTTTTAGAAAGACCTCAAAATTTCTAGCCAGTAGAGGATTAAAAATAATTACAAGTGCTAGGCAAACTGATGGTTGCTATTAACACCCTTTATGACTTGTTATTATTTGTTCAGAGTATTTGACCTCATTCTTGTATCTTATACTTCAATCTTACATTTGCTAATATTTTTGTATCTTATATTTACTTCTGATAACTAATATATATAATACTTATGAAGCTACTGTGCAAAATAAGGTTGATACGGCAAAAGAAAAAGCGAGTTTCTGTACTCTTCATGAGTCCTTTTATCTTTCATGATGATTAGTTAATTGCTGCAATAGTCAAGTAAACAATGCCAAATATGCAAGAATTCATTTGTAAATCATTATCAACAGAAACCCAGTACTAATCTGACTGTTTTTAGAATAGGCTTCAGAACGAGTGTTCTCACATGTTTAAGTTTACAACAGTGGTCAGGTTCCTTTTTTTTTAGCCTCAGCTACTCAGACATTCATCAGACTGCATCTTTAAAGCTCTGCGCACACGAACTGATTTTCGTTTTTCATGCCTTGTAAGAACCCTGAAGACTGTCTCTACTCATTTAACTTAAATAACTGTGTTAGTGCTCTGTCTGGCCCATTTCTGTCTCTTTGAGTGAATGGGATTGCTCCAGCTCCTCAGGTGCTCTTTGTGTGTACATATGTGTGTATATATAGATACATGAAATAGGCTTTACCTGATGAATTCCAAGTCTGGCAAGGAAGAATATGGGAGAAAAGCTCTATCTGGTTTCTGCTCCTTGTAGTGTCCAAGCAGGGTGGGATTTTCTCATCAGAAGCTCTTTCCCTTTCTTTCCCTTCCGGTTTTGTTCTGAAGACTGTCTCTACTCATTTGACTTAAATAACTGTGTTAGTGCTCCCTGTCCATCAGTGGTCCCACTATAATAGCATCTGCTAGTAACTGAAAACTCTTTCAACTCTTCAACTTCTACAATTGATCAAATAACATTTGTTACTGTCAAATGAGAAATGCTTACTGAATATAACATATAATGAGTATTTGCTTTTTACAGAACATTTGCCCCCTTTCCACCAAGTGGGAGATCGCCTTCAGTGCAGACTGGTCCTCGGCTTTCATTAATTGTTTGCCAGTGCTATGTTCGGGGTTTCCCACTCTTCCACTAGTTCCTCCTCCTCCGCTGTTCTGCGCTCTCCCCTCAGTAACACCTGCACGGTCATCTCTAAGAGTGCATGAAGTTCACTGCGGAATTTTCTTGTTTTTTTAATTGTCATTCGTTAAGAGGTATTTATGATGGATCGGTTCCATCAATTCGATGGCTTGTTGTTTTGTTCTGGGGCTAGTTTAGAGATTTTATAACAATGGGCCAGTGAGTTTGTTGGACCATATTTATTTATAGTTAGAGCTCTTGCAAGCTGATTGGTGAGCTGTTTAACTCATGAAGGAATATTTGTTTAACTCAATTTCCTAAACATGATTAAAAGAACAGTGCTTGAGTAAACATTCTCAGAATGATTTCGAGAGGCAAGATGTTTAATTAGGTGGAATAATAATCATATCAGTGGTGGAAAGCGCCATTTTGGTTCAAACGCGACCCCCCCGCTCCGGTCGGGCGGAGAACACCAGGGGAAGCCTTTGGAAACCGCTCACGGGCACCCAGGGAAGTTCACAGCAGCTTTAAAATCCTTAAGGCTTTGCTGTTGCCATTTGCATTCAGTGATCTGTGTTAGAAAAAGCGTTCTTTTTTTTTACTTTGTGTTTCTCTTTTAGGGTAGAAAATGTGCAATGTTGGGCTGAATTGCCTTCCTCCCCCCCACCCCCAAAAAAAAAAAAAACCACCAAAAAACCAACAAACAACCTCCAGGAGCCGTTTGGACAGAACTGAATACTAAACCCCTCCGTGATCCCTCTGTAGATCTTTTCAAGTGACTGGGCTATCATCAGGCCAGCATCGGGACAGGTTCCTTTTCTTTTTCAGAACTCAGGTTCTCTGTGGGATCGGGACAGGGATTTTGGATCAAAGGTCTGACGCTGCCGTTACACCCCCACACCCCTCCCTCCCCTCCCCGACACCTGCTGCCCCTCCGGCCGCGCCCTCCTCCCCGCCCCGCCGGGCCGGGCCGTACCGCGGGCGTTGCGGGAGGCCGTCGATGGCGCGGCGGCGGCGGGGGGCGGTGTTCGCAGTTCCCTCACGGCCGCCCGGCCCGGCCCGGCCGCGGGGGGCCAATCAGGGGCCGCCTTCGCCCCGCCTCTGCGCTGCCACCTCCAATGGAGTTTGAATGCTTCCGAACCAGCCAATCCCGAGGGCAGGCGGCCCGGCGCGGCGCCCTCATTGCTAACGAGGCGAGGGCCCGCGTGGCCAGCGGCGTCGCGGCGGGACCAATCAGCGCGCTCGGGCGCGCCGTCGCTTGGGCGTGCACAAACGGCCGCTGGGGCAGCGGCAGCTTTGAATTGCGGCGGGGAGCGCGTCCTGCCGCGGCGTCCGGCCGCGCTCCGCTGGCCGGCACCGGCCGTGAGGGGCTGCGGGAGCCGGAGCTGAGACTGACTGACTGACTGACTGACTGACAGCAGCCGGGGTTTGGGTGATTGCCGCTGGACCCTGGTCGGCGTTGAACAGTGAGTGAGCGGTCGGCGGGGGCTCGGGGCTGCTGTCCGCCTCCGCGCGGCCGCGGGTGGCAGGCAACCCGAGTGGGCCGGTGCGGTGCCCTGTGCGCCTCGCAGCGCCGTCCGGTGATGCCTTAAGAGAGCGGGGAAGCGCCGTTAGCAGGGCGCTGCCCTCGGCTTTCCCCGAGGGCGGGGCTGCGTGCGGTGCCTGCCTCCGGCGCGGTGTGACCCCCGTGAGGGGGCGGCAAGGCCGGGGAGCCGCTCCCTGAGCCGAGGGTCAAACCCCGTCAGGTTCGTGACACCCCGAGCCCCCCCAGCCCTGCGTGGGCTCTGTCCGTCCGTCGCTGATCTCTAGTTTTAGTTATTTTGAGGTAATTTCTCTCTCACAAGTAATCTCTGAGCTGTGCTGGTGTCCCGAGAAGGTAAGCCCATGCCAGATCCTCCATAGGCGGAGTCATTACAACAACAAAAATAAAATCGTACTAGCGTGTCAGACTTGTATTTAAGGACTAAGTGTCAGACAGCTCTTCCTGCCGGTAGAGAGCATTCTCGGTGCCCCGAGCTCAGCAGTATTGGTTTGAAAAGCTGTAAGACAAGAAGCATAACTGCCGCCTAAAATGAAGCCATGGGGTTTTGCAAGGCTTTCCAGTTAAACACCGCTGAAGTACAATGCAGTCATAAGTGCTAAGGACTTTCTGCGATGTGAACATCAAAATAAGATGCAGAGAGAAACATTGTGAAATATAGCAGTCAAATGCAGTTATAAGAATATAAACCCTGATATTATTAGGAGATTGATTAACGTGAGGTTTTTAAATCTCATCTTAACTGGACAGAAGCATGTCAAAGTAAGACCTAATATTAAAAGTCGCTGCTTGGTGTTTAGATCAGGAAGCCTGCATGGTTGTGAAATACTGTATTCTAATCACCGCTAAGCTTGAAAATGCAATTTATTTAAAAGGGAAGTTTATTTTACCTCTTTCAAGGTCTAATTGTAGTTGTCTTTATGTTTCAGGAATAGTACTATCTATTTTGTATTAAACAAGACTCCTGTCAATATGAGCTGGGCTGTGGAGGAATGGAAAGAAGGCCTCTCTCCCAGAGTCCTTCAGAAGATTCATGAGCTGGAAAGCCAAGTAGACAAGCTTAAAAAGGAGCGTCAGCAAAGACAATTCCAGTTAGAGTCTTTGGAGGCAGCTTTGCAAAAACAGAAACAGAAGGTAACATAGGTACTGAGGTCATTTCCCTAAAATGCCATTCTTCATGCCAAACACTAGTATAAAGATTTATTATCTGGTTGTTCTTAGGGGGTGGGTTAGTGTTTTGTTTCTTCCTGCTGACTGACCAGAAAGGTGGCATAGAAATATAAAGTATCTTCATCTTACTTCATACTCTCATATTCTCCCTTCTGTTTGGTTCTCATTGACTGTTAATAGAATTCCTGCCTGTGTTTGACATGATTGTCAAACTGTGTTTGACATGATTGTCCATCTCCAGGTATTTATGTTTACTTCGAGGCTTTCCTACATCTCTTAATGATTAGGAAAAGAAATTACTTTATCGTTATGCCTGCTAAAAATCTTCGTAATGACTAGGCCTGTTTTATGTAACAGAGCTGCACAGTTGATAGCCTCTTACTGTTTCACCTTGCCTGCAGATACCGATCATCTTAATTTATGTAATTCTCTGTTTTTTGCTTGTAGAGACTGTATTTTGGGATTTGGTTTTCTTCTTTTTTTAGGGCTGTAATTTTACACCTCATCTGACTCTACCCTGTCACCCCTCTAGCCGGGAAACCAGAGACCCTCTTGGTCAGGGTCCTGCCATACTTCACATCAGAAGTGACCCATTTGATTGAATTTTGTTTTGTAATGTTTGAATACAGCTCAGAGGCAATTTACAAAGGTTACCTTTTATTCCCTTTAAGCTCCTACAACTTTCTAGCAAAGCTTAAGCCTAGTAGTTTTCTTTGAGTTTCTTCCTGTGAGTTTCCAGGTTCTTATTTGAATCATCCCAAGGAACTGCTGTGCTCCTCAAGCAAAATGAAGGGGTGTGCTCTAATAGGTGTGCTTTAAAACTCTCAGAAGCAGCAGCTAACACTTTTCAGTCAAAAAAATAATGTTGTGCAAGGACGTAGCCTGACTGTAGCCTGCCCCTCAGAAGATGGAGGGGAAGAGAAGGCCATCTCTACTGCCAGGCTCTATTTTCAATTTCAAAGCTGTGACTCTTGATAATCATTGTGTGTTCTTTTAGTGAGTCAAGGTATTCTGGTTGCTAAAGTTGATAAGCTGGAAAGAGAAGTGAGATGATCAGTGAAGAACGCGGACTAGTGTGGATTATTAGTGTTTAAGGATTGATGAATTTTTTATGAGCTTGTGTCTAGTCAACAAATAGAAATTGTTAATGTCACTGAGTTGAATTTTAGGAAATGTGGTTTTGTTCACACCCAAGAATATTTAAAGAATGTGTATATCTGAGGTTTTCGGTGCTGTCAGGATTTTGAAATACTAGGAAGAAAATAACACTATGTAAACTTCGTTATTAAGATAATAATAATTGCACGGAAGTGTAGAGAGGACTTGAGACATTTTTGAAACAGTCTGTATTCCAACTAGGTTGAAAATGAAAAAAATGAAGCTGCAACACTAAAAAGGGAGAACCAGAGCTTGATGGAATTGTGTGATAGTCTTGAGAAAGCAAAGCAGAAAATTTCACATGATCTTCAAGTAAAAGAATCTCAAGTCAACATTCAGTCAGGGCAGCTGAATTCCAGCAAGAAAGACGTCGAAAGGCTAGAACAAGAACTGAAAAGGTGAGGCCTTGCTGTATGTCTCTAACCTGTGTACAATGGTTATTTTCTCATGTTTTGCTTATTTAATGTATCCTTCGTGGTCTTTTAGTTTCTCTTCATCTCATACTTCATTCAGATTTTCTGACTAAAATATGAAACATTGGCCTGTCTTTACATACACGCATGTATATATGGACTTCTACATAAATCTGTGTGCCACTTGTAGCAGTTACCACCTATAGTTCCTGTTTAATTTGGGGGAATTCTGCAGTGTCATGTGAAAAGGGAGCCATTCATTCTGTGGTTTTTTTTTTTTTTAAATCAAAAATACAAAAAAACTCAACAAAACAAAGCTAGCACAACTGAGTCACTTGGCAAAAGTAATGTGCGAAGAGCTTAGAGTTGCAAGGAAAGTACATGGACAATTCAGTCTATAAGATAAAATATGACTGCTGGAAGAAGGAGGTGTGAATATCTATTGGAGTGGAAGAGGAAGCTGCCAAAAGCAATCGTGCTGTGACTGAATCACTGAATCCAGCTGCTTTGGTAAAGAAGTGCCTAATTCATAACACCTCAACTTGTAAACACTGTTATTACTGAGACAGTATGTGTGTACTCTCTGTAGAGGTGGAATGCAATTCATACAATAAAAGAATCTTCTGTAATGCAGATACATCTAAAATCCTTCATCCGAGGGTGTTAAACAAATGGAACAGTTGCCCATAGTGAAGTGAATGTTGTCATCTATAGATTTTAAACTTTACACTTGACTGCTTCATGGTTGTGGTGGCCAAGGCAGCCACCGATCACTACTTCACCCACGAGACCCTCTTTGTTAGTAAGCAGCAAGTCGAGAAAGGCACCTTTCCTGGTCGGTTTTCTTAGTATTTGTATCAAGAAGGTATCATCCAGATGCTCCAAGAATCTTTAAGAATCTGTTAGCCTCTAGTGTGATAGCAAGTTTATCTTGCTATCACAACCCTCCATTCTTGAATAGAAGTATTTCTGAAACTTTGTGTGCGTCAATAAGGCTGAGTATCCTGCCTATGCAATAAACTGTTGCGCTATACTAGTAATGCAGAATTACTGTCACAGAGAGGGGCGAGTCTGTGATACCAGGTTTCTTAGTGGTTTGGTTTTTTTTTTTTATATGGCCTGAAGTACGTCTACTTTCTTTAACTTTTGGATGGTATGCCTCATACATGTCGTAATAGAAGCAAATAAAGAGGAAGCTGAGTTGGTCTTTCTGTTTTTTCCCTTTGTCCCGCCTCCCCCTGCCCCTTGGGAAAACTAAAGATAGTTGAAGTAATTTGACTGCTGTGAGTAGATTCTAAATTTCAACAAAACAATTTATGGCATGTAGAAATACCAGCTTTGTGTAAGGAGTTGCTGAGATCTGTCAAAGAAGAATCTAGTGAGATTCAACAGGGTTGATAGAACCACACTCATGTTTTCTGTATCTGCTGTCAAATGTTGGGCCAGAGGTTGTGGGCTAAGGGTATGTGTTTCATTTATCCTTTCCTAAAATTAAGTCCAGTTTACTGATTTCTCTCCTTCCCATTATATTACTTTGCATAGCTGTCCACTAGAAAAGATGATTAGTTACTACATGTAGCTTGATCTTGGCAATCTGTTTCAGTTTTGTATTTGGTTCTGTTTTGTTTTATGCTGGTAACTGATCACTTACCAATTCATAGCAACTGACAATCCACTGGGAGAGGAGTTCTTGGTGTTGTACTGTAAAAGGGAGGGGGAAATGAAAAGGCAAGTTGGGGAGTCACTAATGTGATGGGCTGCAGTCTGGAACCATTGTCTTATCAACCTGTGCTCATTGGGCAGGACGAAAGCTGCTGTGTAACTTCCAAACTAGTTATCTGGTTTCATTGGATGAGCTTGTAACTCTTCATGCTTACAAAAGTCACTGGAATGGGTAGTCTGTTGTAGTGTTGTGGGTAGCAATGTAAATGGCACACATGAAAAATACACTCTCGAGTAGAGGGTATTCCCTTCCATTTTCATGAGGTATGCATAGGTTTCTCAAAGTGTGCAGTATCAGAACATAGAATAAAAGTAGTACGTTTCCTACCATAAAGACTCTTACTGAAGAGTAAGAGTTGTATGTTATCAGTGTTTACAGTGATTTGGGTTGGTTAGCTGGACTACAGCTTCATACAGTGAGATCTTAAGCAGTTCTAACTGATTTTCATCTTCTTTGGGTTTGTTTGTTTGTTTTTGTTTTTTTTAACTTTGACTCCTATGTAACTGATTAAATATGTTGAAACTCTAAATAAAATATATTCTTCACATTTCTGTGTTACAGTACCTAAAAATTTTCAGTGGATGTATCTTGGCTTGATCTTAAAACTAAGTTCTTAGAATCATGTAATTTATTTGTGTATTTCAGGCTCTTAAAAATAGATAATTAACCTTTTAGTTTTCATTACTAATTTCTGCTGCTGCTTCTTTCCTAAACAGATACAAATGCGAGCTTGAGAGAAGTCAGCAAACATCAATTGCAGGAGACTTATCATTCAGTGGCACTCCACAGAAAAGTTTTACTGCTCCTTTAACACCAGTTCAAAGTCATAATGGTAAATGATTTTTTTTTTTTTCTTCATCTAGCACAGAGAGTTAACTGTCAGTTTTCTTGGAAGGTGGAGGAATATTTTGAACATTACACTTGTACTGAGTTGCCTAGTCCCTATATATAGGGAAGCTATTATATAGCTTCTTATGAGAGTGTCTAATTCACAGCACCATAGGTTCCAGGTCTAAAAATTATTAGTGTAGATTGAACATCTATTGCAAATACTACATCTTTTCAGAACTACGTCAATGGGCATGGAAAAGTAGTAGGAATATCCGTGAACAGACTGCAGCAGTTTTTTGAATGCCTGTTCCTAGTGTCAGCTCTTCCCTTCATATAGTGAAGAGCAAATTTCTTCCTTCATGTACCACAGGTACTTTAACTAAAGTTCAGTCAACAGTCATATGTGTTTATTTCTTTAGTAGCCTAAATAAAAAATAATTTTTTGTTGTGCACGATAATCACAGTTTATGCACTCTATCCATGTCAAAGCATCACTTCTGTCTTCAGATTAGTGACATCAAATAGATTTAAAATATTTGAATGAACTGGAAAAGCAGAAGGAAGTTTCCTTAACTGGACAGCTGTTCTGTAGCCAGACACCCTTATGCCGTCTATGCTGAAAAACTTTGATGGGTTCAATATTATGCATGCTGTTTACCTCTTTCTTTGCTGTGAACAAATGTTCTGTGAGTTTGGCATCTCAATCTTACTCTGATGGGAAATCTGAGATACGTTTTTGCACTCTTGTTCCTTTTAAGTTCTTTGCCACTACTGTAACCCTTTTCAGATATGTATAATGTCAAGCATTCCGCTAAGTGTGGCACTCCTGAATTGGGGTTAAATTAAAATGATTTAAATAACTGTATTTAAAGTGGTATTGCTGGGGAGGTTTTTTCCTTTGAAAGCTGGAGTCTTAAATTCTTTAAGATCATAGAATCATAGAATATCTCAAGTTGGAAGGGACCCATAAGGATCATTGAGTCCAACTCCCTGCTCCGCACAGGACTACCTAAAACTAAGTCATATGACTAAGCATCATCCGGATGCTCCTTGAACTCTGACAGGCTTGGTGCCGTGACTAGTTCCCTGGGGAGCCTGTTCTAGTGACTGACCACCCTTTCAGTGAAGAACCTTTTCCTAATGTCCAGTCTGAACTTCCCCTGATGCAGCTTCATTCCGTTCCCTTGTGTCCTATTCCTGGTCACTAGAGAGAGGAGATCAGCACCTCCCTGTCCATTGACCCCCTTGAGGAAGTTGTAGACTGTGATGAGGTCACCCCTCAGCCTTCTCTTCAAGCTGAGCAAACCAAGTGACCTCAGCTGTTCCTCGTAAGTCTTGCCCTTGAGACCTTTCACCATCTTGGTTGCCCTTCTCTGGAGACACCCTAATAGTTTGATGTCTTTCTTACATTGACGCGCCCAAAACTGCACACAGTACTCGAGGTGAGGCTGCACCAGTGCAGTGTAGAGTGGGACAGTCACCTCCTTCAACTGCTCCCTAGAATGCTACAAAATATTCTAGTTCTAGAATTTTCCTGAGAGTTGTAGAATTATATACAAATTCCAGAAAAGGGAAGCAAGACTTTTGATTTGGACTAATATGCTCCTCTTACAATTTCAATGGAAGAATCCTAAAAAAATTCTTTGTCCAATTCCTATTGCATTTGAAAGGAGCTTGAGGAAAAGATCCAGCCTTATTTTCTGGTAATTTCTTAATATTAATGCTATTGGGCTGCTGGTAGGAAAACTTTTTTAAAAAAAAAAAAGAAAAAGTGTATATACAATGTAACACATCTAGTTATATATATTTTTTTAACACATATTTTTTAGAGAAATTAAAAGAATAAAATTGTGGCATTGGATCCTTACTTTTAACAGTTGTGTTTTCATTCTAATGTCAAGTTCCAGATATCCCACCAGTGTACTTTTGAGGTCCTAAATTACTGAACATATTGTATATACAGTTGTTTCTTCCTCATGATCTGATGCTTCTGATAGCTGTTCATTTTTATTGTTCCTGTAATAGCAATAGGCTAGAAAAGATTACTTGTGTACTAAGTTAGATTATGAAGAAGTATTCATCATATCTTTGTAGATGCTAAGTTTGAAGAACTAGAAGAAAAATACAAGAAAGAAGTACAAGAAAGAAAAAAGCTAGAATTAGAACTGAGAACGATCCAGGTTAAGGTAAGTATCTCTTGAGAATATGTGTGATATCTAAGAAAGTAACTACTGAGTGAACTTGGAAAATGGAATGGAAAACTACTGAAATATATTCTATGTCACTTGAAGTATAATTTAAAAAAAAAAAAAGAATTAATCTGTGTGTACTGCCATTCAGAAGTAATCTTGGAGAATACAGAAAAGCCAGCATAATTGAATAGAAAAGGAAAGAAGGACATTAAAAATGAGAACACATCCTTCAAAAACTGGAAGTCTCATGCAAGCAAAGACAAGAGAAAATGGCGTCACTTTTGCCAAGTTAAATATGATAGGATAATAAAATAGCCTTGAAAAGATTATGAGAAATAACTCGCCTAGCAAATAAAAACTAGTAAATTTTTCAAACGTATCAGTAGTAGGAACTGTATTAGGGAATATCTGAGGCCAATAGATGACTAAGATGTGAAAGCCCTCAAGGAAAAAAGGGCCATTGCAGAAAAGCTAAAATCATTTTTTATTTGGTATTTACTATTTAAAGGCTTAAAGACAGACTCTGATATAGAAAATTTTATTGGGGCTGAATCTGTGGCACAGCCTCATCTGAAAAGTCAGAAGTAGTCTTAAAATAGATTGATGAAATGAATAGTAATAAAAACCATCACCAAATACAGGTAATATTTACCCATGAATAGATGGAGCACTGCACTGTGGGACTGCTGAATCACTGTGATGTGCAACTTATTTCATTCTTCTCTCGATGCTGGAAGGTGACAAGGATGATGCCATTTTTTAAAAAAAGCTTACAGTGCTGATTCCTGGAAATGTAGTTTAGTCAGGCCAACTTTTTGTCCTGGGCAAATTGTTAGAAATTTAAAGCAATACATTTCTTGATGCATACATAGGTACGGTGTATGGAGAAAAGATGAACTATTTATTTGTAAAGGGAAATCATGCCTCACATATTTTCAGAGGTTTTGTGTTTTTAACAATAAGTCAGGGAATGTGTGAGTTAAGTGTGACTCAGTATACTGTTGTTGGATATCCACAAAACACTGAAAAAACAAAACAATTCTGATAAGAGGGAGTTCTTCTTATGAATTTAAAGGTAGAGATTGAGGGCAGTGGCAATAAATGGTCAGTTTTTACAGCTGGGGAATGATCAATAGTGGAGCCTGAAAAGGATTGGGAAAGAGAACTGTGCTATTCAGCATATTCATTAGCGATCTGAAAGAATTGAATAATATGGTTGAAGACTACGCAGTATTTTGTAGTACTAAATAATTGCAATAATTAATATGGTAAGTAAAATTCAGTGTAAAAGAAGTGAAGTAATGCAGCTGGAAAACATAATCTGAACAATGCATACCTGGTACGTTCAGGCTCCAAATTCAATGAAATGATTCCAGGAAGCAATTCAGTAATTACTGTGGCTAGTTCTCTGAAAGCTTCAATATTGTGTTCAGCAATGATGAAAAAGAATTTTTTTTTTTTTTTTTTTTAGGAAAAGAATTAAGAACTAATGAGAAAATATTCTTTGCCCATATATAGCCAAATGGTTATATACTCAAGATGAGTGAGGATCAAGAGAGGAAACGGGGAATGGTCATTTTCCTACTTTTCATGAGGCATAATTACAGTACCAGCTCTGCAGGATCAGAACAAAAACTACTCTATTACACTGTACTGTGTTAAATGGCAGAAGTCTTTGTAACAGAGTATTGTAAAAAGGCCACAATGCAAACAGATCCAAAAGAGAAAGTACATGTAAAGTATTTCAGTAAAAATGATTATTAATTCCCCTTAATTTCTTGGCTTCAAACTTTTTTCTCAAACTCTGGAAATTTAAATGGCATATAAGGGGAATGATTACTATATGCATGATTAAGTTTTTGTGCTCTGTATCTATAAACAAGTTACTTTACAGGATTGGACACAGCATTCTGGACTATATAGATTTCTGGTCTTAGCACAGCTATTTCTACATAACAACATATTGCCTGATTGGACTGAGAAGTCACAATAGGTATTACCTGGTTTGGGGCTTTAGTTTAAAAAAAAGAAATATTCAAATGAGAGGCATTTGAAAATACAGTTAAAAATACAATACAAAATACAAAAATACAATGCCTTTAAAAATGTAGGCTTTATTTTGAAAAATGTAGGAGGTAAATGATGGGATCTCGCTTGAAAAAAGACAAAAATCTGGGTGCGTTCCTTATAAAGATACACAGATTGAACTACTTTTTTTGGAGATCCTGGTTTGTGTTTATAAGTATCAGCTATTCTTGGATACTTGGGCTAAAGTGATTTAATCTATGTAATATAAAATATAATTATATGAATCAGTAGTTTGCACTGGTGGATCATGTGATGTTATAAAAATGTGAAATGACCACAACCTATTATCTACTTATTAATAAATTAATTATTTTGTTATATGTTGGATATAGAGCTGTGTAAAGGTAGATCCCTTTTTTTTTTTCCTCAGACACAGAAAATAAATCAGCCTCATCCTCAAAGCTCTTTGAGTCACAGGGAGATTGCTCGGCATCAGGCTTCCTCATCTGTGTTTTCATGGCAACAAGAAAAGACACCATCTAGAAATCAAGAAACACCTGCAAGGGGAAGTTCTACAACATCCTGTCTTCCATGGGAAAAAGAAACAAATTCTAGTATAATATCAGAAAAGAATGAGTTCAACAACAGCTTTGCTGAGAATTGTAATTCTTCACTCATGACCCAGCTAAGAGCACAGAACCAAGGTATCTGATACGTTTCTTTAAAACCCAGAGGCAGTTTCCTGTATGGTTTCATGAAAGCTGGTGTGTGGGTAGAGGTATTGAAATTAATGCTTTAGCGAGGAAAAGAGAAAGATACCTGTTGTTGCCTTTGGCAGCTAGCCCAGTTGGCTGCTGGTGTGTGTATTTTCAATGATCGGCCAGTACACAGAGATTATCCACAAGCTGTGGTATCTTTTACATAAGGGGTGTGAGAGTTAGAAGGGATGAGTTTGTATTTTTCGGGTGGGTGAGGAACATCACATGGAAGGAAAATGATCTTCTCCAACAATTCCATTGCTCATGGACCAATTCTTTTAACAGAGTTTAAAAACTCTTCAGGATTTCATTACATCTCACTGTTAAATTCAATTATATTGATTCCTTAATTTTGTATTTGCATGGATCTTGAGGAGCGATACCTGTGTAAAAAATTCATTGACTGAACATGCTTGATGCATAACTGAGTTGGTCCATAATAGATGTTACTGGAAGCACAGAATGAAGTATGATGCAAAAAGTACAATGCGAAAGCAAGATATGATCTTGTATTGCGCATATTGACATGAAGAAATAATCATTCCTGATATCTGATAGTCAGAAGAGAGCAAATAGTCGGTTTGTTGTGGATTTGGTGAATGTTTACTTAAGCCTACTATTTGGACCAGCTTTTCTAGTAACTGTTTCTTGTAGGACTGTTTTACAAGTTCCTGTAATCTCCAAACTTTTTATTCAAATGCCTACATGTAAAACTTCAATCTAGGTGGCATTTTCAACTTGGAAGTCATATAAATTCAGCATAAGGAAGATGTGGATTGTTGTGGTGTGGGTTTTTTTTTTTTTGAAAAACAAAAATAATTACTAGATAATAGTAATTCTGGATAACACTCCCTGTAGCTGACAAATGTTTTCTACTGTAAAATTATGTTGTGATTTTTGGAACGCAAACTCTTACTGATGTATATTGTGACAAGACACTTGGTTTTGCTTTATATGTATGCTGCTTTGGGACAGGAAAAAGATTAAAATATAAAATACTGTATTTACAGATGCCCAATAGGTGAAAAGTCTCTTGGAAGCATAGGCTCACAGTTGCCCCAAACAAATTTTTGTAGTGGATATCTTTCGTTTTAAAAATAAAAAAATTAAAACAGATATATGTCAAGTGACATGTTTCTGTATGGTTAAAGACAACAAAACCAACCAAACAAAAACAAACCAGCAAAGGAACAAATTGTCTTTGCCTTTGTAGCACTTGTGCCTGACCTTGCATTTTACTGTGTTCTCATATATTATGAAGTGGAAATTCTTGATTTAGAGTCAACTGTCTTTTGGTCTTGATAGTTTTAGTCATTGATGTAGTAGTAGAAAAGAGCTGAAACCTTTGTTTTAGCTTGCTGAACATTTTACAGGGTGTCTGCCTGTATCAGGAACTTGGGTTATTGTCAAACATACTAAATATTTTAGAAGGCATAGACACTTGGAAATTTGAGTACCTGGAAGATGTACCTTTCAAAGCAGAAAGTATCCTTAATCTTTACTGGTTTTAAAATTCAGAGTTAAATTCCACTGTTAAAGACCTAGAACAACAACTGCAATATCAAGAAAAAGTGAAGAAATCCTATATGAATAAACATCAAGAGACTGAAATGCAGCTGGACAGAATGAAATTGGAATTAACAGAAAAGGATAAAGTTCTGAACAAAACCAGAGATAAACTGACTCAAATGAGAACACAACTTGATCAAGCTACCACACAGGTAAAATGTTGCATCACACATCTTCTGATTGTCCTTACAATTCATTCTCAGTATTAATGTGTGTCAGTTTTCAGCCATTTTAGTAAGAGCCAAGGTTCTCGGATAAGTTTCTTGAGCATTTGCTGAGGATCAAGTTTTGAGAAGTATATGCTAGTTTGATATGTATTACCTGTAAAAACATAAATACTTGTAAGCAGTCGCCCATTTTGTGGAAGGTTCTTATACCACCTGAAGAAATATTTTTCATCCTCAGGCAAGATTGACTCAAATTCTGAAAAATATTTTCTGATCAAATTGCATAGAGCAACAATGACATCTGGTGGCAAGTTCTGACCTTAAATAGACTCTGTCACGCAACTTTGGCTGAAAATTAGTGTGTGTTGCTTATACTACAGGTTGTTGTGGGGCATAGTCGTTTTGATTGTAAATGACTTGTGTAAAATAAAATCTAGGTAAAAATGCTATGCAAGATTGAGAATGTATGTAGCTTCTAAATAGGATTTCATGACCTAATCCTAAGGAGTTTGGATTCATAATAAAAGAACCAATAGGATAGTACAATTTGCTTAGTCAAGAATTTAGAATGTATTTAAATACATACACATAAAACCATGAAATGGTTCAGATTTTTGCTCATAATCATGCAAAGAAGAGAATGCCAGTGTTTAAAATCATTTAATACAAACTGCAGAACATGACAAGTAAGAAGAGTTTTTTTTTATTTTTCTTGATTAATCAAGTTGCATTACCTTCCTAAAGTCCTTTTTCACAGCATTTGACAAATTAGAAAGTAGTGCACAGACGTTTTAATTCCTTGAGTGTTCATATTTCCATCTGTCTTTTTCCTTTTTTTTCCTACTACTTCGATTCATCTACAGGATAGGAAAAAATACTTTTCTGTGTGTATCTTCTCAGGGTATAATAATTGTTATCCATCTCTGTCAGCAAGTTTCTACATGCTACCTAAGTATATGGGAAAAATGCTGTTTCCCACAACTCCTGTATTGGTCCTTAAAAAATAAACCTTTGCATATTGAGGGTTAGTCAGTCTGCCTTTTGAGAGAGACAGCAACATTCGGCTATTGCTAGCTCTGCGAGGAACTGGTTTAGGGGAAGTCTTGGCTGAGACTAAGGTAAAAATCATATTCTTGACACAGCCCATTGACTACATAAAGGCACTGTTATCATGGTGAGTTTGTGGGAAGGCAGCTGACCCAACCTAACAGCTCAATTCCTCTGAAAAAGTTTTTCTTTTCATTTATTTGATTCCCCAAATGGCCTGATTCTACTTCTTAAATGATTAGGATATTACGTATTTAGTTTTGCCTTGTTAATTTTCTATGGGTTTAAGAGAGCTGAATTGTTTTACTAAGGAATCAAAGGGGCATTAAATCTAGCACAAAACAAGGGGTAAGGTTATATAGCTAGGAACATGCCTGGGGAAGGACGAGAGGAGTAGGACTGACTGGCCCTGCTTGAACTGAAGTGCAGCCCATCCTTAAGGTGCAGTGCAGCATCTTGTCCCAGAAGGTTCCTTTGGTCCTGCCATCTGAAGGTTGCTCCTTTCTGTTGTTTCTTCTTTCTCGCACTGAAATTGGATGTCTGCCTGCACCCTGGGCTTTAGATGCAGAACTGCATTGAAATTCTGGATTTTAGTTTACTGCCTCATAGCCTGAACTTAATTTTGGCATGCCCTTTGTGCACTTCTGTCGCTGGTACCTTGACCACAGTAACTCCTCTGTGGTATCAAGAATTTTCACATCTTGTGAGGTCTGCAGCCCTTCTACAGGCAAGTTTCCATGTGATCTTACAGGAGCTCACGATCCCTGCACTCTGTGCCTAATAACCAGACATCCCAATACTACTACCTGCTTCTTATTTTCTTGTGACACAGATAGACTATTGTTTCACTAACTCATTAAGCAGCCCTTCTTGCTGGAAAAGAAAACAACCCTGTTCACCCTTGCCATTTTTCTTACCCCCTGGGGAAAAAAATATTGTACATATTTCGCATTAACAGATTGGTTTTTGGAATAAAAATGTGTTTTTTCTGTTCAGGGAGTTCAGTGGACATTGCCCCACTCTCTTAAGTAATGTAGTATTAACATAATAAACTGAATTAGATAACCAGCTGACATACTCTTAACATGGAGGTTAACCTAGAACATAGGCTACCGATTTTTTTTTTTTAATTAAAGTTTAAATTGTGAAAAACACTCTTCTGTTGTTGTTGAATTCGACTAAGATAGTTGCCTCTTTTTTCCCTATCCAAATCAATGTGCTGAATCACTCTGAAATTCAGTGGTATATCCAGTTATTTTCAGTCTAAACATGTAGTTGTTTAGCAGCTAGTGGTCATTCTTTAGTTCATAGCAGCCTGAGGTACTGAAAATATATTTTTAGTGTCAATACAGTATGCTTCTGTAGACTGTCGAAGACATTGATTTTCTGAAGATGTTTTTATTATTTTGTGTGTGTATGCACATATGTGTGTATATATATATACACACCTAACTATATATATGTGTGTATATATTCTCTATATATACATGTTATTGCTAACGTAAGCAAGTATGAGTTTAGTACTTTGGATTGCTAAGAATTTATATAGTACCAGCTAAAGTTATGCTGTAGGTTATATGAATGCTAGAACAATTGTAGTAGGTGAAATCAGTCTTTTTATATGAATGCATATAAATTTAAATAAAATGTCACTTGCGTTTTTAACACTTGTGATTGATAACTAAATTATTATAGGTCCAAATGATGGAGCAAAAGGTGAAAAGATTGTCAGAAGAACTGAATTGCCAAAGACAAAATGCTGAGAGTGCTCGTCAATCTTTAGAACAAAAAATAAAGGCAAAAGAAAAGGAATACCAACAGGTAAGGAAAGAAGAACTTTTTGACTTCCTACGGAGATGAAATCACATGGCTTATTTTGCATATCTGCTTTTCAGTTAATTGCAATCATATTTGATAGAGAGGCAAAAGTTGCAAAGGTAATTAAAAAACTGAAAACAAACATCCCAACGGAGGGGAGAGGCTGTTGGAGAGATGCAGAATTATGTTAGTATTCACTAGACAATGAAGAATATGTGCGAGACACCCAATTGAGATACAAATCCATGAGAAACTAGGCTTTATGGCTCACAGAATTATGTATATGTGAGTTAAAACTTAATAACTGACTCAGTTCTTTCTGTGGAATCTGAGTTATTTTTTCATGATCTCGCACACAAGAAAATAATTTCTTTAGAATGATATCTCTATTCTTCTAATTTTGGTTCATGCTCAGAAGATGGTAAAATGTGGGATTAGCATAAGTGTCTTCCGTTTCCGTTGTGCCAGCTCTTGCAGAGAGACAAAATGTAGCAGTATCCCAGGAACTTTTTCTGGAGTGAAGTTACATTTAGCTGATTTGGATTAGGTCCAAACTCTTTGTATTTTTCTTTTTAAGTTAATAACATAACCAGTGTTAGGAAATCAAAGACACAGATTTGGATGTGATAGTGCCATTTCAGACGGGTATTTTAAGTTTGCTTTGGGGATTGGGTAAGGGCATTGCCCTGCAGAAGACTGCTGTTGTGTCAAATGTTTAACCTGAAACGTTTTCTCCGAGATATATTCAGAAAGATAAAATAATTGGCAGAGGAATTCTGCTGGAGTGGCCGATGAACAGTGCTGCTAACAATGCTCTTGAGTGGAAAAAGTGGTTTCACAAAATATGTTAGTCTAGGTGCTAACCCCGGATCTCAAAGACGTACTGAACCTTGTCTAGAAGTAGTCATCAAAAGATGGGTTGGGGGCCCATGAACTTTCTGTCATGGTTTCTCCTTACAAACCCAGTATATACTGGGGCGGCTATGCCTGATGCATGCCCCTTGGGCGCTGGCACTCTATTCAGTGGGATCATTTAAGAATATGGTATTTCTGAGACATTCTTTCAGAGAAGCAGCACATCATCCTCCACATGGGTTGTTTGTTGCTACAGCTTGTCTGAATAGCTGATAGCTTGGATGTCAGGCAGTTTGTGCCATGCACAGCAACTGCTCCTGTGAAGCAAAATTTATTTTTAGTTAGGAAAAAAAAAGGCCTTCATAAGGCTAATATGTAAATCCACATACTGTCATCCTAGGTTGTTCAGCAAGGCCGTTAACTGTGAAGAACTCTCTCTTTTTTTCTGTAATGTTTGTCATCTGTGAGCAGTTATAGGCTTTTATGAAGTTTGCTTAATGTTCGTTCATTTATATTTGGCTGTCAAGTTCAATTTAAACCTCTGTTTTATATATTCTGGCATCCAAGTTTGTGTAATATTGTGGAAATTCTGATCTGTATGTTTTCCTCAGGGAGGGATTCTTCCCTTCTGTGAAAACTAGATATACTGGTGCTGGTCCTACTGAATTCCATCCTGTAAAGCCTTGCTGGTGTGCTCCTTATTATATTTCTGTTTCTAGAAGGCAGGTGAGATCCAGGAATGCATTTCATGAACTTTCAGAAAGGCCTGAGAAGCTCTAGGCCTTGTTCCGAGATGGTAACACAGGCTAGTTTGAGTTGCACTTGCATCAGGGCATAGTTTCCAATGTTCTCTCTCAAATTTTATTTAAGTGTTTCCATCCAAGCTTCAAATTGAAAAGGTGAGATTCATATCGCCTTACTTCAACATCTGAAATCTAAGTGTCAGCCTAAGCTTGTTACTTAGGCCTCTACTTTACTCTGCAGAGACAGAGGCACCTTCAGAAGGCAGGTTATTCCAGACACCTTAGATGTGGGCCTTCACTCTGACAAAGACATTCAAAGACATTGAATTCATCCTTTCATTAATAAGGAGTGCACTAGGGTCCAAAGGGCCTCCTTGCATGAGCTCAGGAAATGGTCCTGACCAGAGGTTTGCAGAAGAGCTCTTTGCAGCTAGTATGTACTTTACTCAGCATTGGTTACTAGTGTCAGCTACTGTGACACCCAGCTGGTCTCACATCTTTCCTTTCTAAATTGTATAGAGCTTCTGTCACCTTCTTTTGTGTGGGAATGCAGTTGCAGTCTTACCTATATTGGGTTCTATGTAAAAAATGCTAAATTATATATATAAAAAATATATATATTTATATATTATATTTATAATTTTTATATATTTATATATTTTTATTTAAATATATATTTATTTATTTAAATATTATAATAAATATATATTTTATATATTTTTTTTTAACATTGATCTTTCCAGGTTTTCTGTTTATGACAGTTCCACACTCATTCATACTTTCCCTGATAAACAAGAGGTGTTTGTTTGCTGGATGTCTTACTGATGTAGGAAGTGCTTGGGCCTCTTGTGCTGTTTTTGCTCTTGAGCAGAATGTAAAGGATGCTGGCATCATTTCACAGATGTGACTGACTAAAATACACTGACTTGTGTGCAGGGGGTTCATGCACCTGGGAGCCAGAGCCACATTGCAGAAAATGTCAGCTCTAGTTCCCTCACTGTGAACAACTCTTCCCCCCCCCCGCCTTTTTTCTTTCTTTTGTTTTGTTTGTTTGATTGGTGACAGTATGGTACTGTGTCTTTTAGTGAAGCAGCTTGCCTGTAACTACGCCTATACTCTAGAACTAATAAGAGAAGCACAAGCACTTTATTGCCTTTTCCCCTTCACAAGGATCTTAGAATTTGTTCGTAGAGCATATTGCAACTTTTGCATAGAGATTACTGCTGATAAATATCCTTTTTTTTCCGTCATTGCTTTTTATTACCCTCACGACTCTTACTGTTTTACATCCTAATAAACCTCTGAAATCTGTGCAGAATCACAACTATAAGGTCCAAAGACACAGGAAGACGCCTCATGAGAAATGACAAGTACAGCTGTTTATCCTAATGGATGCCTACTTGGCATGTCACAAGATCCACATGAACTATATTGTCCTTCTACAGATTTCAGGAAGTCTGGTTTGGGAATACTATTTTTTGTGTAGTTTTCATGACTGCCCTTGTAAGATTATCTTGTTGCTCAGGCCCATGCTAGGTATTTTTTAAGACTATTTTTTAATTTTCCTAGAAAAAAAATTGACCCTATAGTATGGTAAGTAAATAATAGCAGAGATGAGTTTGTCCAGTTGTAGCGTAACGTAATTCTTATATGAAGCTCATCTTTAGGATGAAGAATTTTAATACCATTGCTTTCACTAGTTTTAGATTAATTTTTTTTTTTTCCCTTTCTGTGATAAGAATGTTGCTGTAATGGAGTTTTTAAGCAGATGACGTAAATCGGGTTAGGGCCATTCTTGCCCATGTGACATTTGCAGCATGCATCAAAGTTGTTCTTAAGCGGTTGTTCACTGTGTAAGTGAACAGTATCTGCTAATGAAAATCAGTTCTGATCGCTCCAGTAGCCAAAACAGAGACTTGTTGCAGTTATGTGTTCATTTCTTTTCTACTGTACTGCTGTTTTCTAGGAACTCTCTTGTCAGCAACGTTCCTTACAAACACTGGATCAGCAGTGCCACCAGATAAGAAACAAACTGAATCAGGAGCTACAGCAAGCCAAAAATGACTTCAATGCTCTGCAGGCAGAATTTGACAAAGTAGGCTTTTTTATATTAAAATCTTCTACTAGAGCTGGTATTTAGTTGTCTCAGAAGTACTGCCTTTATTTAATTATACATAAAGCAAAAAAGAATTTATGTGGGGACTTGTATTAATGTTTTGTGCAGTTTGTATTAGCTGTTTTGTATTTACCATTTCTCACTGAAATACTATGTATTTAAATGTGAATTACAGGCTTTTAAAAGTTTGGGGCTAGTCCATTTCCCACAGGGAAGGAGATGTGAATGCAGAACAGTGCAGCTAAAATAAATCTGTTTGAGGGAGGAGCAGCTAAAGCTGATCACGGGAGATGCCTTATATAGAAAATGTGCAGAGGTGCAGTTTGGTGATAGAGCTAAACTGATCCAGAGTTAGTTGCCCTTTGGAACAACAGCCCCATTTCATACACCTTGGCCATGTGCTCCTGGTACTTCTTTCTTAGCAGTGCTACCCATCATGTGACCCTGCAGAGAGCTGATACAGAAGCTGAAAAAGCAAAGAAAACATTATATGTAAATTAGCATATGTGTACACAGGCACAAGTGTTTGCTATCAGTTTAACTCCCTGAACTGGTTCTCCACAAATTCAGATGGGGCTTGTGTAAGGAGGAACATCAGTATGAAGAAGGTCTTGCACAGCTTTGGCAGCAACTAGCTATTAGAACACATTAGTTGTCACAAAAGCACAATTTTAAGGAAGTTAGAAAGCAGCACAAGCCTGAAGAGCAGGTGATGAGAAAAGAAGAATGTTTAAAAGCCTCAAAAAACTCTTGAGAGCAGCTATAAAGCAGCAGAGCTAACTGAATTTCTAAAAAGGGCCACAAGTTTTTTAAAGTTATATTGAGAAACCCCATTAGCAGGCAGGCTGCACTGAAACAGCATTTCTAAAACTGACAACAGCTTTCTTGCAGGCTTGTTTTATTTTAGAAATATAGCCATGGGAATACATTCAGTCAAATGTTTTCAGTGGAAGTTTCTTTATATGCACATTCTTTTGTATATGCTTACTGAAGAAATTGATTTCATAGAGAGAAAAATAGGTGCCTTTTAGTTCTTTCTCCAAGAAAGCTAATTTATTACCTAATGACCTCAGAATAGGCTTTTTTTTTTTTCCTTTTTTGACCTGATAATGTCATTTCCTTCTTTTTTAATCTGGAGCATTATAGGACTATTTTGAAAGAGCTAAAGCCTGTTCAGTTTTTATAAAATATGTGTCAATGAAGCAATAAGTGCAGTTATGATCCTAACTTTCTGATTCTCATAGCTTAGCAAAAGGGCTATTACATTCCCAATCTCATTTGTATCCTACAGATATCATTGTGGTGATGTAGCTGTAAGTTGGATGTATTAATCCAGTTTCAGACAGTCTAGAAATTCATGTATTTTAGAGACATACCATCATTCTGCTCAGAGGCAAAGGAGTGGAAAGGCAATAAGCAGCTATTTTCTAAACCACAGTAAAGCAACCTTAGGTTCATGGTGGGATTAAATGATGTAGTTTTATTTTGTAATAGAATGTTGGAGTTCAAGAATGGGAGTTTAAAAAAGAAGTTATATATGCCTGTGAATATAACGTCAATTTTCAACATTCTTACAGGTAATGGCAGTGAAACAATGCTTGGAACACGATGCCAGTGATCTTACCCAGAAGCTGTGCAGAGCAGAGCAGGCTTTATTAGCAGCCCAGGCTAAGGAAACTGATTTGACAAGAAGCTTTGAGGTAACCAATGCAGAGGAGTAGTTCGTAGAATTAATAGCATAAATTGCCAATCTGTAAGCACTAATACCGTCGAGCATTTAGTTGCGTAGCGTATTTTCCCATAAGCAATCTTTAAATACTTTTATGGATTATCTTAATAACGTATCTTAGTTGTAACACAAAATGAGGTCTTCACTAACGTCATGTATGTTAATGTCATTTGTGGAACTGGCTGCGTGGTTAGGATTCGTTACTGTAATGCTGCTGATATGGTTCTTGTTCATGTTGGACTTAACTCTTATCAAAAATAGGTTTTTGTTTTGTTCTTGCTCTTGGTCCTGAAATAAAAATATATCAATGCTTGTCTGATTTTAAAAGTAAATTCTAGAATCATTGACTACTGCTTTGATGCACACTGCCAAACTCAGTGATTTTGTACAAAGATGTACTATATCCTCTTTAAAAAAAAAAAAAAAAAAAAGCATGTTTCTTAGAAGAAACACAGTCCAACAAATACACACTGCTGTAAAAACTTCCCCCAAATGAAGATAAATTCAGAGAAGTCTTTGGATGCTGCCATACCACCTCATATTCACAGATGCAGAAATCTTTTCACTTAATGTCTCCTTTATCTTCTCAGTTATATTGTTTTGCTTTGGTGGCAATTAGAGCAGCTACACTTGAAATTGTTGCAGTTGTGCCACTAGAGACCTCTCAATGCAAATTTCGTCCTTTATTTGGAGAATTGGAAGTAAAAAAAAGACCTCAATACCTACGTAATCCATGTCATGGTTTGTTTTACTTAAACACTCTCTTATTTTGCTTGTTGCCTGTTCTCATGAGCAGATATAAAATAATCTGGCATAATTTCTGACAAAAATTTACCTGTCAAAATTCTATGAACAAATTTAAAGTAAGATAGTGGGTTTTGTTTGGATCAGCACAAACAATGGTACAGCTTTAGTATACCGTGAAACTTTAGGTTCATTCATGCTGGTAGATCACAATGTCTGGGAACATTCCCAGCTATTGGAATGTGACTATTTATACTGTTAATTGTTAGAACAGCACTTCACATGGCTTTGGCCCAGCTGACTAGCACTCTTTCATACAATTCCCAGGCACAGTTTGGGAGTTCACATGAGCCTGGGACCATTCCCAGCAAGCGGTTTGGTTAGAGCCACCTGTTTTGGAAGACAGAAGACTTTAGTGGTACAGATATGGGCTGTTCCATGCCACTTGGCCTCGGTGGCAGATAGTGGTCCTTGAAGCCTATTTAGTAAATAAATGTAACCAGTGCTTTCCAGTGGTAAGACTAATCAAGATAATTTTTGTTCTTCCAATGTATCTCAGAAGAGGAAAGCCTCCATCAAGCTTCTGGACATTCTTAATGTAATCTTTCCTATTTTTAGACCAAAAAAAAGTAGTTTATAGCAGATATTGTAGTCTCATGCCCTTTCTGGCTTTGAAATTATGGAGTCAGGTTAGATTTGATACAGTTTTTTTGAGCTCCCATTGTCAGAGAGCATCTAATTTGTGGAAATACCTTTTTCGCTGCAAATTCTTGGTTGTGCTTCATTTTATCTCCCAGTCTTATATCCATCTTACTAGGCTGTAACTATAGTAAGATTTCTTTCTTCATATTTGTTTGTCTTGGTCAGACAATTCAACAGCTGGTGACAGCGGTGATGTATTAGAACATAACCAATAAATCTATAAAAGAGCTTAATCTGGGGGAGATTGTAATATCTGAAGAGATCAGTAACACTACAGTTCTCTATCTTAAGACTTGCACATGAGAAAGCATGGTATATGTCAGCAGAACTTAGGGCGTGGCTTGTCTGCCTCACTTTCATAAATAAGTATAATGCAAAAAATTACATCAAATTGTTTCAAACTCTTGGAGGCTTTGTTGACAGTAGATGTTGTTTATAGCAAAAGAAAATGAGAGAGATTGGCATTTCTTTACCTTTATTAAATGGAAATTGTTGTGGTCTTACACTAGTAGTCTAACTACCCACTGGAGAATACAGTTGTTTTCAGCTGGTAAATCCACTGCTGTGTTTAGTCCTTACTGTATAATAAGACCGGTGTTCCAAAAAAGTTGCAAAACAGATACACATGTGAGACATACAGGTTATGCTTAGTCTGAGGACTACTAAGCTTTGCAATGGTGATATCTCAATAGCTTAGCAGTTCTGGCATCTTCGCATATGGTTTACACTTTGATGGTGCAAGCAAGCCGATAACTATTCTTGGAAAAATTGGTCAGTCAGTCCCTAAACTGCTCATAAGCCTGCCCTGTGAAGAGTTTCTCCAGAATAATAGTACTACCTGCATATAGGTTTTGGAGTTTGCTTTGGTTTGGTTTTTGCTTTTTCAAGGGACAATAGCAGAATGGCTAACTTGAGTAATACAGCGTACAAGTAGAATTGATAACTGGATTGAAACCAAATTGACTCTTTTACTTATAGCTTTGGAAAGCGTAAATGGCTAGTTACTATCAGATACTTAGTCCATTAAACTATGGGTTCCTGGGTTTTGCTGAGTGCTGGTTATTGGGAATGTTTGCACCAAATCAAAATAACTGGACCTTTCAGACATTTTAATTCCTTAAACTTATTTGGTTTTCTTTCCGTAGATCACCCTAGATTTTTCTAATGAACATGGTTGTTTACTTCATGTTCTTGTATTGCATCTGTGTATGGTGCTTTGAATGCAAGAAGTTTGGACACTTGTACTTTGAAAAATTATTAAGATTGCTAGAAAACTTTCTTCATTGAAACTTATATGTGGCTGGATTTTTTTTTTTTTTTTTTTTAAACTGGGGGTAGGGAAGGCTATGAGTAGAAGGGAAGGTAACTGTTAGTGACAGTGACAATTTTAATCATGTTCTGAGGGTGATTTATTTATGTTGTTGCAAAAAACAAGACTGCCATGCCAGCAAGCTTTTAATTTTTTTCATCCAGACCTTTCCATTTCTTGGGCTTGGCTTTTGTGAATTGCTGCCCATCTGCTAGTAGTAAACGGATGAATAATTGATGGCCTGTTTCCAGTTGGGCCATGCCAGTTCCATGCCATCTGTTGTCCAGCAGCACAAGAGTTTGGATTAGTAAAGGATTAGTTTCCTTAAAAGAACTTTTATTTGGCTTCCTAGATACAGTGTAGTTACATAGTTTTGTGTGTGTTTTGTTTTGTTTTTTTAACTCAATTTAGTTGGAAGAAAATACTCTTAATGGTAAAACAGCCCTCTGAAAGAGTAAGCACTTCTAAATAAAATTTGACCAGTGTTGCCGTGATGATGCTAGGTTAACGGTTGGACTTGATGATCTTAAAGGTCTTTTCCAACCTAAACGATCCTATGATTCCATTCTATGATGTTCAGTGGAAAGAGAGCTTGTCTCTACATGAGATGGTAGGTGAAATCTGATCTATAAATTTCTTGTTAATTTTGGTGCCATTGCAGGGAAAGTAGTCTAACTTCATCAGCTCAGATTTTGTAGGATATGTACTGTCCTGTCTCAATCTGTTTGCGGCATGTCATGTGGAGCTGTTTGCTCTAGGCAAACAAGAGGCATGCTAAATATGTCAACTGGCAACATCTCTTGGGTGCTCTCAACTAGTTAAGAATAGTTCAGCTTAGGTACCCAAGCAGTGCTTAGGAACCCAGGCATAGCTGCCCAAAGACTTAATGGGACCTAATGGAGTATCTTTCTTTTGATTTAAATGAACTGATTTCTTTGATCTTCTTGGCAATTCACATGAAATATGGTGTTACTTGGTTTTGTTTTAGGAAGTGAAGCAGGAGAAAAATGTTCTTGACTGTCAACTTCAAAAAAAATTGCAAGAGATCCACCAACTTGAAGAAGAACTAAATACAATCAAGCAGTCTCTAAAGCAGAGCCAGAATTTTGCGGAAGAGATGAAAAGTGAGTTACATATTGAAATTTTAAGAACTCCTGTTGCATGTTTAATGATGTATGTTTCCTGCAGTCCTGTAAGTTTCGTTGTGAATTAAGTAAAAAGGTTTCTGCTGTGGGATATGATTAGTGTTTTTAACCAACATTGAGTTTGTCCTAAATGGAAATGAATTTTTGTCTGTGAACATATACAGTTCCTGAAGATACACAATTTTTAAATTAATCAAAGTGTACTGAAATTACCAGCAAACTGGATTTCATAGGATCTTTTTAAACTAGAAAACTTCTGTTTTGTAATTCTTCTATGTATTTCACAGTTTAAAAAAAAAAAAAAAAAAAAAAAAAAGGAAAAATGTTACATAACCACCGATAGTTGAGTCTTGCTTGCAGTGTTTTTCTAATTGAGATTACAGTTTTTCAGGAATTGAGTTGAAATATACCTTGTAGTTCTGCTGGATCTGACTAAAAGAAGGGGATAGATTCCCACTTGTTTCCGTGCATCCCAGTTGTTTCTGTGCATCAGTCAAACTTCACGTTAGATTTCAAAATGAAGCTTTTGAATTTGATTCTGTTCTCCTTAAAATTAATGACCGAACTTTTCATTGGCTTTCAACTGATGATTTGGTTTTAATCATATAGAGAATTTGCAGCCTTTAACAGATAGCTAGTGGAACGTAGTGCCTTCCCCCCAACCCTGTACTTATCCTTGATGGTTCTTAGTCTGTTTCTATCAAGTCAGGGAAATAATTATGACAATTTAGAAAATGACTGTGTAGAATTAGACATTCTTTGGCAGAAATGGAGTATAAGACTGACCCACAAGAAGGTCACATACTGGAATGAAACCTGTTTTGGTTTGGTGTTTGGTTAAAGTAGCAATGCTACTTTATATAAAACTTGGTGAAAGTGAGACACAGAAACAACAGGTGGTTACACCTGAGAAGTAAGGACTGACTGGCTTGGAGTGCAGAGTGGAAAGTTGATAATGTCTATGAGTAAATAGTGTCTGATAGCCTAAGGTGATACAAACAATCCTTTATCCAGTGATATAACTTGAGAGTAATGCTTTGGACTAGAATGAGAATTGAAAATAGTAAAGGTAAATAGTAATATTTCATCTAGAAAATTATCAGTAGATTTGCCAGTATTGACTGGCAAAGATTTCATGGTGTTTTCTTTTACAGATAAGAATACTTTTCAGGAAGCAGAGCTGAAGTTACTGGAAGAGAAATTTAAAAAGCAAGAGAGCTCCCTTTTGCTGGAGAAGCTGAAAATAACTTTAGCTGACATGGAAAAGCAACAAAATTCTACCCAAGACCTGCTCAAGGAAAAAGATAATCATATTAAAGAACAAAACTGTAAAATAAGTAAAATGGAGGAAGAATCAGAAGCGTTGCAGAGGCTTCTTGGATTCAAGCAGAGAGAATGCGAAAAATTGCAAAAAGAGGCTACTGCTTTTTCTCAATGGAAAAATGAAAATGATCATCTTATAAATAAACTTAAGTCTGAAAAGGAAGGTATGCTGAGTCATATTAATGACTTGGAGAGTTCCCTTCAAAGTCAGCAAATCCAAAATCATGAGCATAGTGAGAAACTCAGAATGATGGAAACTGAAAGTGACAGGAAAAGCACAGAGATTAGAGAACTTAAAGACATGCTGGAATGTAAAAGTGCAGAATTAGAAGAACAAAAAAAAGCTTTTGATGAACTGCAGCAGAAAGCAGAATGTTCTGATAAAAAGTACTGTAAAGAGATAGAAAATATGTCCTGTAAAATATCCCAGCTTACCAACCGAGTTGGTGAGCTAGAAGAAAAGTTACAGTTAGCAGCAAGTGAAGGACTGCAAAGGGAGCAACGTTATGACTTGCTTGGTGACTATGAAAAAGTCTGTTGTCTTGTAAAAGCAAAAGATATGTCAGAAATGACAGAAGATGGAGGAGTTAATTTACAAAGTGGTCAGGATAAAACTGTGTTGGATAATTTGCAATTTGCAGCAAATAACTCCATTGCTGAGGATCATGGATGTGCAAGAGCTCTTCTAGAAGTAGGTAAAATTAAGGATCTGGCCATTTTACGAGATCAGATCTCTTCTCTTGAGATTTCTTTAGTGGCTCAAAAGCAGTTGATTTCAAATCAGCAGCAGCAGTATGAAGACTTACTGCAAACAAAGGGTGAAACAGAAGAAAGATTATTTAATGTAGAACGGATGCATAAAAGCTTCGTGACAGAAACTAAACAGCACATTAGTAACTTGCAAGCAGATATTTCAGCACGTCAGAAATTAGTTGAAAAAACTTTAGCTATTCTTGAGGAAAAGGACATGCAACTGCAAACTCTGAATGAAAGATTAGAAAACCGACAAGCTGAGCTTCAGGATTTAAAGATCAATAATAAGTTGCTTGAGGATTCAGTAAGACAGCTGAAGCTCATGTCTGGAACATGGGATTCAGAGAAGAAGGACATGTCTTCAATGATTTGCTCATATAGCAAAAAAATTGAGGAACTTACTGAAGAAAATGCAACCCTTAGGGATTTAAGCAGAGCTTTAGAGCAAGAACAAATAACTTTACTGGAAGCAAATAAAAATATTTCTGATAGTTTAAAGGAAAGAGAAGAAATAATTTCTGAAATGTCTGGAAAACACAAGGAGGAAAGACAACGTATTGAATCAAGAACCGAAGAAATCAAAACAGAGCTTAAAGTTTTGCAAGAAAAGTATAAATTGGTGGAAGAAGAAAATGCAAATGTGATGAGCATTCTGAGAGAGCAGACAGGTGAATTTGAGGAAAAAAAGGCAAAATTAGAACATGAGAAACAGGTATTTAGTGAGAATAAAGATATCTTATGTAAACTAATAGCCTCAGAAGAAATAAAAAAAGATTTGGTTCAAGAACTTCAGCAATTGCAGTCAGAATTTTCCAGTATCCAACATGTGCCTTCTATGGAGCTTGACTGTTTAAGACAGGAAATGTTAAATGTCAGGGCAACACAAAATACAATGCAAGAGAAATGTGGTATCGTATTTCAAGACAAGGAGCAATTAGGGAAGGAACTAGAAACAAAAATTGAACCTCTAATGTGTGATGTTAGTTGTGAACAGAGACTCCACTCAGAACAGTTGAGGAAGTCCATGGAAGAAAAGGATGCTGAGCTGAATAAATACCAAGTTAAACTTGAGCTTCTTCAGATGGATTTTGAGGACAGAGAACTCTCCCTAGAGAACTACAGGTTAGAAGTGATGCAACTGGAGACTGCTTTAAAAGGCATGGAAGTAGAACTTGAGAAAAGTGTGAGAGAGAAAGAGAGACTACAGCAAGAACTACTGTCTGTTAAAGAATTGAAAACTTCAGGTTCTCCGTTTACAGTATTAGATGAAGATGGCCACTCATTGGAGTATAATTATGATAGTGCTTCCCAGAATTGTGGCAAAAGAGGAATGGATGAAAGTTATTCATCGGTCTTACTGGCATCCTCTTTGCAGGTAACGATAAACAATCTGAGCAAGCTCGAGAAAATGTGTGAGAGGTTGCAGAGTGAGAACATTGTATTAGCTTCTGGATTTAAAGACACAAAGACCAGTAGCATCACAGGTGTTAATAAAGTGGCAGAGGAGAAAGAGAACATAGTGAATGCAGATGAAAATTTAAAAGCGGAGAAAGCTATTTTTCCCGATGAACTTATGGATCAAAGTGATAACAACGATCTGAGAATGTATTTTGATAATAAGGAAATGACCTCCACACTTAAAGAATGCAGTACTGGACCCAGTTCTGACTACAAAGATTTAAAATTGTCCAGCAAAGAAGTTAAAATACACTTTGCTGAAGTAAGAGAGAAGCTTTTGTCTTTCCAGAATGAACATATAAAATTATGTGAACAACATTGCAGTATGAGCTCAAAGATATCTGAGCTACAGTCTTGTATTGAAATATTGAAGGCAGAAAATTCTGCATTGTCAACAACTCTGAGCAATGCTCATATAGATTCTGTGAGAGTGCCACTATCTTCTAGCCAAAATGACATGCTGCCTAAATTAGATGAAACTAAGTGCATGGTTTCTTCTTCAGATCTTTTTGAAAGTCCCTGTTTTATAAAAGTAAGTGAGGTGGTTGATTCCTGTAACAGTGGTACGTGCCAATGGACAGAGGAAATGAATCAGCCGGACAGTTCTGCAGAAATAATTCCAGAAGGTACAACAAAAGTTTTGGTTGAAAATTGTCATAATGATCACAAATTGGACTCTGTTAGAGAGCCCAGGAGTATTACTCCTAGAAAATCTAACCTTGAGAGTAGAATTGAAGAACTTCAGATGCTGTGTCAGACATATGAGAAGGCCGTCAAGGTGCTCGAAGACCAATTTCACATTCAAGAGAATATGAAAAATGAGGAAATACAAGAGCTGAAAGAAGTTATACTTTCTGAAAGAAAAGAAATAGATCATCTCAAACAGAAAAATCTATCTGACAAGGAAGAATGGCAGCAGAAACTGAATAATGTGACTATGGAGATGGAGTGCAAACTGGCAGCAGAAAGAAAACAAACTGAGAATCTGTCCTTGGAGCTGGAAGCAGCAAGACTCCAACTACAAGTCCTTGATTTAAGTTCTCATTCACTGCTGTGCACAGATATTGAAAATGTAAGTAATTGCTGTCATGCAAATCAGTTTTATGTAAGCCCTTTGATTTATGGTAAGCTAAATTTAAATTTTTAAATGTGTTTAAAATTGTGTTCCACAGAAGCGGTACTGTTTAGAGAAAATAGAAAAATAATCTGTACCTTGAGTTCCAGTTTATGCATCACAGAGATCATGAGAAATAACAAATGATGACAAAACCAACAAGTTTAGCCTATTAGAGTTGTGTAATACTTTGCGCTGCTTTCTTGGTTTCTCTTCAGGTTTGTGTCACTGTGGATCCTGCTGTGCTAGTGGGTGTGCATGCACTGTATGTATCTGTACTGTGCTTACAAGCTTAGATTTCTGATTTGACGCAGTCGGTTAAAGATGCATGCGCTTCCCATGTCCCTTTGTGGGACAAGGAAACTAGGACTGCTTCCACACCTCTAATTCCTTTCAGTACCATCAACAGCAGAACAGAATGAGCTGGTAGGAGAACAGTTAATTTTCATTTCAGCCTGAATTCCTTCAAAATACCTAAGGGAACAAGAAGTTTGGGAGTCAGCTCTGTCTGTCTTTTCAGCGCTGCAGGTAGCGTGCAACCAGTGAACTAGATTTTGCTCCTCTTTGTAGGGAGTGGCAGAATCAAAACTTCACTCAGAATGGAGGAAAACCAGTTTTAGACTAGTTCCCCTTAAAAATAAATCTAACAGGTGGATTTTCTGTTTGTGAGAATTCCAGTTTTGACCATTAAGTCCTGTGCAAGTGGCCTCCAGTGCTCAGTGAACATAGGCTCAGAAATTAACACTGCTCTCGCAGTCAGAGCATCTTGAAGCTCTACATTTTGAGCAACTGTTCCTTGCAGAGAAGAAAATCTTTCACTTGTATGTGTTGCTTGCAATTCACATAGAGCATCCACACTGATACACAGACACTTGAAGAAAGAAATACTGTTCCTTACCATACATAGCTGGAGTTTTTTTAAGATGAAGTAGTCAATACAGATCATTCAGGTGCTGTCTTCAGACCCAGTTCTTTTTTGGAGTCCTCAAGTTTTGACGTTACTAATTTTTATTATTTCAAATGAGAGCATCAGGTGTCACTAAATGTAAGCACAGCTCTGACAGACAGTAGAAATTTGGAAAAGGGATTGTTTGAGGATTTGGGCTTGTGTCCCTTGAAGATTCTCTAGTGTTTAATAGAAGGTGAGCAGTAAACCTTTCCCCCATTAACGATACTAATAATTTTTCACTTTTTCACGTAGACACCTATTTTCCCAAAGTATAGAGGCATGTGATATCTTTGCACTTAGTCTTTCGGTAAATTTGGCTGAAATTTCTCCCTCAGTATCTTTAAAACCTTTTGGCCAAAGATGCATGTGAATATAAATAAGTATAAATCCTTTCCATAAGAAAGCAGATTCTGAAGTAGAGAAGGATGCTATCTATTTATCCCACATAAGAGGAGGAGCTTTACTAGTTTAAGAAAACTTCTAAAACTCACCTTGTTTTTTTCTTATTTATATTCTTTTTCTTTTCCTTTTTTAATGGATTGATTCTTAACCCTTGCAGAACACTGAACAAGAAAACAATAGCCCTTATCAATTGGGAGTGCCTATTGAAAACTCAGCACTGAAAAGCAATAAACCTAAAGTAAACCCCATTAAGAAAATGGCTGTAGGAGATACCTCTGTGTGTGAAAACATAACCGAGACTGCTGAAGTGAGATTAATGGAAGATTATACTGAGAAGGTTTCTGGAGAACATGAGTGTAGAAATATGTCAGGAAAAATAACCAGCCTTTCGGACCCTGCCAATGCATTGTCATTTTCCAACAGCAGTATGTTTTTGAGTGCAGAGGATTGCTATGAAAATCAAATAACCACTGAAACGCTTCAGGAGGAGGTAAAACAACAGACTGCTGAAAATTTGAAGGTGATCTGTGAGACAAAAGAAAGCTATAAACATGTTGATTTACTAATGACAGTTGAGCAATTAAACTCAGAGCTGAACTTTCAGAATGCACAGTTAACTCCGAAGAGCTCACCTTTTGCAGAACTGGAGGAAGCTACTGTAGTTGTTAAGGAAGAAAACTGTGACATAAAAGAAAAACTGGAATCAGTCCCTGTCAATAAGCAGCAATCATCTGTTAGAGTAGTCTCGTTAGAAAAAGAACCTGAGAACGTAAAGTCTGAGCTGGAGATATATAAAGTTGGATTGTGCAATGCAGCAGACACATTGGATGATGTAGAAATGACCAAGAGAGATTGTCATGAACAATTTCTCGCTGCTGAAAATGAACAGAGGAGTCCAAAATCTGAGCAAGTTAATATTGAGAACCATGCCTTGTTCATAGAGCATGATATTGAAATGCTTCAGGCAAAATGTCAGCAATTAGAAAGGGAGAGGGAAGTTAACCTGAAAACTATTGCTAGCTTTCAAGAGCACCTTGTTTCAGTCACAGCTGAGAGAAACCATATTGGCCAAGAACTGAGTATTTTGTCTGAAAATAAAAAAGAACTGGATCAGAAGTATCAGAAGCTACAAGACAAATTAAAAGAGCTAGAGTCAACTAAGGTGGATTCTACTGAATTCATTAGAAGGTTAGAGGGTGAAGTGAGGACACAAGCGAATCTGCTCGAAACTGCAAAATCTGATGTAAATCAATTGTCAAATGAAAAAGATCATCTTCTGCAGAAGCTGCAAAGTTTGGAAAATGATGCTGTGTCCTTTGCCTTAGAGAAAGGAAAACTCCAAAATGAAGCAGCAGATTTGAAGAAGGAGAAAGAGCTGATTGTAAGAGAGTTAGAAATGGTGCAGAGTAAATTAAGTTCATCAGAAATGGAAAATTCAAAGCTTTCCAGATCTTTGGAAGGCTTGCTAACGGAAAAAGGTGAACTTGCTGCTAGGCTCAGCTCAGCACAGAAAGAAGTAGACCAAATGCGATATGGAATTGAGAAGCTGAAAGTAAAAATTGAATCTGATGAGAAGAAAAAACACCACGTTGCTGAAAAGCTGAAAGAGAGTGAACGGAAAGCTGACTCTCTTCTGGATAAAATAGAGAGGCTTGAAAGAGAACTGGAGATGTCAGAGAAAAATCTAGAAGATGCAATTATTCAGTCAGAGACTGCTAAAACAGAGGCAGAAACATTAACAATGGAGCTGGAAGAGATGACTGAAAAGCTGAAGTGTTTTAACTTACAAATTGATGTCCTCACCTCACAGAAAGAGTGTTTGGCTAAAGATTTAAAAGAAAAGCAAGAAAGAATCCTTGAACTAGAGTCTTCGAATTTGACTACAGCAAAACTATTAGAAGAAAAGGAGGAAGAAAAGATGCAAATCAAGGATGAGTTTGAAAATACCATGGTATTGCTGAAATCTGAGCTCAAAGATATAAGTGAGAAATTAGAGTTTTCTCGCAAGGAAGAAGGAGATGCTAGAGCAAAAGAGCAAGTCTTGATTAATCAGGTGGCTCGTCTTGAGCAAGATAAAACAATACTATTACAGCAATGTCAGGAAATAAAAAATGAAAATATCAAATTGGATCAAATGAGGGAAGTACTTGTTCAAGAACTGATGGATTGTAAACAAAAACTCGATGAAAAGATGCAGGAAAATGGTGCTCTTCAAAAGCGGGTGAAAGAAACAGAGGAGCTGTCTTTGCAGCTGACACACATGCAACATGAGCATGAATGTTGGCACCAGGAAAAAAAAAGGCTGCAGAATTTGATTGCTGAGTTGAAGCTGAAGGAGCAACATTTTTCTGATAATGAAACCTTTCTGGATATCCTGAATGTTCTAAAAGTGTCTTATAAGGACCTTGAGAAGGAACTGGAATCTACACTTTGTGAAAAGAGCACTTTATGTAAAAAGGTAATACTGTTTCCATTAGGATAGAGTTCCCTTTTTAGGAGTGAGGATAAAGTGTCCTCTGGGCTTACCACTTCCTTAATAAATTATATCTTAAAATAACTTTAACCTCAGACTTTTACAGTAAGCATCCTATTTTTAAAATTGTTTTCAATGCAATCATGTGTTTGCATTGAAGTTACAGAGCTGGAAAGCATGACATTGTTTTGTGTAGGATGAGTGGGAAGGTTGCTTGAAAGTAGGCAGAGAAGTTTAAGTAACTGAATAATGCAGGATAGTTTCCTCTTTCCTGTAAAAGAAAAAGAGGAAAGACAAATTAGTATTGGGTGAGTGAGTTTTTATATCAAGAATAAGTACTTTGGGAGCTCAAAAAAACCCCCCAAACCAAAACAAAAAAAAACAAACACAAAAAACCTCCCCAAAAAAAAAAAACCACAACACCCCCCCACCCAAAAAACACAACAAACCCCCCCCCCCCCCCAACAATAGTTCAATAGTTGAACACTTGCCATGTGAAAACAGCATTAGCCTGTTGTGACTCTTGCTTGGAGTTGGACCAGCTATGGGAATAAAATAACCCATCTTAAAAACTGCTTGTTGCATAGAAGAAAATTCTTTGGAGGTCATGACACATGTATTAAAAATAATTCTGGAAAATTTAATTTCAGGTAAATGAACTGACTGAAAGTTGTACTGAGCTGCAAGTCAAGCTAAGTGATACTGAACAGAAGATTTCCAAATTACAGGAAGAATTTACCACAGAAAGAAACAAGCTTGCTGAAGAAATACAACTTATTCAAGAACATTCAGAAAAGAACAAAGTTAGTTACTCTGTGTGTAGTATTTCTGTGTTCAAGGACAGATGCTCAAGTACAGTAAAGGTGTGGAGGTTGGTCAAGGGAGCTGTGCTAATGTACAGTATCAGAAGTTCTTGCTTCCAGATATCCAAAAATTTAATGTTCTCTTCTGAGATAGAACGATTAGTTAGTAGTTCTTTGAGTGGTAATAGAAAAGAGATTTCTGCAGCTTTCAGAAATCCTGTACATAGATACAGGCCAGCTGTCCAGAAAGTACGGTTATAAAAGTGGATCAAAATGAAAATGCTTAGAAAGTTTTGTCATCTTAAAGAGGGTGAGGAAAGTGACCCTTGACCTCTCAAATCACTCTCAGAGGGAGCAATGTTTGGAGAAGTTAAGCTTTGATTTTGGCAGTGCTGCTTGATTTAACAGTGTTCGCAAACTTGCACTTGGTGTACCCCTCAGATCATAACGTTACTTTTTAGAAGACCCTCCTTTGCCTCCTATCCTGCCTTTTGTGTTTAGGTGTTCCATTCTTTGATTACCATGTATTTAGCCACTGTTAAATACTTTTTTCTTACCAAGTTGTTTTTTGGAAATTCAAAGACATTTCAGATGTAAAGTCAAATAGTTTAATGGGTCAACTGTTTCTCCATTGAGAAAATTCTAAATACCAAAGAATGTGCTATTACTGTTTACAGATTCAGCTGCATCTAACTATGTCAGAAAAAAATGAACTGTCTAGGAGCTTGGAGATGGTCCAGAAAGAACTACAGGAAAAAGAAAGTGAAATGAAAAGAGAAATATCAGAATACAAAGACAGACTACTTCAAGCAGAGAAAGAGCATCAGGATGCTCTGACAGAAGCAAATCGAAAGGTAAATCAGAAAATGGGAAGAATGCTGCTGAGATTTTAATTAAATTCTATGTATTTTACAAACTTTTGCTGATCCTATTGCAAAAGAAATTGTCTTTGTTAACAGTATTTCCAAACTTTATATATACTTACCTTGGAACGCAGTAGGTGTTAAATTAACTTTTTTCCATATAGCAAGCAGTGAAAGGGGGATTTACCTCAGAACTCATTACGTGTTGAGTGTATGTATAATTTAGCTGGGACTATACATTTGAAAAAGGGAAAGCAACAGTGTATTTTAGTCCAGGAAATGGTTCTTTTGGTAGGAGTGGGGAAGAAAGATTAACTGCTTTAGGATATAAGGGCAAATTTGTTGGAAATGCATTTGTCAGCCATGCTGTATACAAAGAGCCATCATCTTTTCTGCAGGAATATCTGTCTGTGAATATGTACTTGAGGCCAGTAGGACACAGGCAAAAAATTTACTGTAATTATTTCTTAATAATTTTAATTCTTGTGAATATAAAGTAAATTGAAGAGCAAGTTATAGTAAAATGTAAGGGCTTTCTAATGGCAGACTTCTTAGAAGCAAGATTCTGGTATTCAAAATGTATTCTTGAGAAAAATAGCTCTTTCAGTTTTAAACTCCTCAAAACATTCCAAGCAAATTTGCTGTGGAATTCCTGTGGCCTGTGATATGCTCGTAAGTACATATTTAAAATACCACTCAATGTCCTTTTTAGTGTTGTAGTAATTAGGCACATTTTTGTTCTCTAGAATGAAGCAGAAATTGAGGCCTGTCAAGATAAGATGAATTCGCTGGAGCACTTTATCAGCTCACAAAAATTGGAAATTGAGCATTTGAAGTCAAATAAAGAAGAACTAAATAGTTCCCTTAAAGAAGCTAATCAAACCTTACAAGAACTTCTAAAAGCTAAGGTAAGAAAACAGTATGTAAGCATTGCCAATTACATGAGACCCAAGGGACCACATAGTAAAATAAATGTAGGATTGGGAACCAGGGCTCCAGAGCTTTGGCTTGACTTTGATACAGCCTTTGTTTCACTAATGAGAATATAGAGCAGGGAGGAAACATTTTTACTGTTGATCTGCGTTAGAAAAAAGAATTCTGTTACGTATGCCACAACTGAGATCCCCTGGAATTGGTTTATGTGATACTAAATACAACAGTCTGTTGTCTACGCTGAATATTGCAACGGGGTTATAACATGGTTAGAATACACTCAAAGAGATTTTGCAGTACCTCTATTTTCTGTTTGTGAATTACTTTGATGATAAAAGATACCATGTTCTGTCTTAAGCGTTAGTCTTGATACATAGGTCTTGATTCTTGAGAGTTCATCAATTACATTTTATATAGAATTCTCATTACAATTTTTAAGTAGTGTAATTCTCTAAAAGACAAAACTGTTCTTAGTGATGATAGAATATGAGCTCCACATACTGTTAACAACTGATAGCTGGGAACAGTTCTAGGTGTGCTTGGTTTGCTTTCTAGTAGCACAGGTGAAGTTTAACTGTCCATATAACTGAATTCCTGTATTAGTTTCCCCTGCATTTTTCTCATCTACTTTTTTTTTTTTTTTTTTTTTTTTTTTTTTTTTTTTTTGTCCTGCTCTGTCTGTGATTCATTGCTGGCTCCAACTCTGTACTCCCACTTCAGGAATGAGTATCTCTCTAAATGCACTCTTGAAGAAACATAGTCAATTCAATTTACTTGCAAGTAAACACTGAATTGCAATGTGTTCGTCTTGCTCAACAGTTGTTTATTCCATAGGGCCCTCCACTGTGGTGTTAATTTGTTTAATATCAGCAGCCCAATTACATAGTACTATAGTATATTGTGCCAGTGACAGAAAACAGTACCCATGGTAATGTAAATGTAGCATACAAGGCTTCTAGCTGTGCTCACTGTGTGGTATTTGCACACAGGTTGGTACCAGACCAGATGATCAGGGAGCAGCCCAGGAGAGTGGAAGTGGGTGGAAAGGAATGATCTGCTGCTGCTCAGAATAGTATTTTTGAGCTGGAATTTAGAGTGTGAAGCAGGCCTGGGTTATCTTGCCTCTGTGGTAATAAGATGCGTTAGGGGCGAAAAGAAGAATACAAGAGACTAAGACTAGGAGAGAGCACTTTAAAATTTAGGGTATTGGTTTGAATTCTTACCTGGAAAGCAGCACTTTTATATGCCGTGTCAATGAATTGATAACAGGTGGAAAAATGAGTCCTGCCTCAGAGTTCATATTGCTTTCTCATAAGTAGGATGCTAGTCTTGACATCAGTAATCTGAACATTCATAATTTGTTGGTATATCTGAAGAGAATAAGTCTCCCTTATTGGTATTTGAATTCTTGTATTTCTGCTGAGTTAATCACCTGTATGTACCTGTCTAATAAGAGGACTTTCATGTTTCCTGCAGTAAAGGAGCTGCTAATAATGAGGTTGTACGGAAGCAAGCAAACACGTATACATTACAACCATGCTCTACAGCTAATATTCAATAACAGTTGAGCTTCCATTTGACACTGTAATGTTTAAACGGAAGAATTGTTTCTGGTGTAATAACTACATTTCTTATTTTGCAGGCTGATAATACTAACATTATAGTTCAACTGAAGAAGGAAAACGAATTTGCCCATAATAAAGTGCAGCTGTGGATGAAATCCTGTAAGCAGATGGAACAGGAAAAGGAAATGTTGCAGAAACAACTACTTGAATGTGACGAACTACTAAAGAAGAAAAATCTAACTATGTCAAAGTATAAGAAAGAAGGTAACTGAATCTAGATTCAATCTTAATGCTTTCTTAGCAGTGCATTAGTTTGTAAAACTTTCTTTTTCCCTAAAATGTCCATTTGCATATGCAGCTCTAATACAGAGCATGATTCGTAACTAGTATAAAAAAGTACAACTGCAAATGTGTCAAACACTTTCAAAATCTAGGTCTTCTTCTCTTAAAGTATCAGAGGCAACTCTGGATTATGAAGATATGTTTTAAATATTACATTTTTGTGGTTAAAAGTGGCTTAAGGAAGAAGGGGAGTGTTTGTCTTAATACCTAAAGTTTGTGTACAAGTTCTTTTATCGTTTTCCAGCAAGCTTTCCCCTGTGATTCTCATGCTTTGTTCTTTATATTTTGGCTCATCTCATGAGATGCAATGTATTGTAAATGATACCTAAAGAAAGTTATGGGTACAAACTCGAGTGTTCAGAAGTTACAAGATGACAGGGAAAATGTTTGCCCATGCACTGGTCAAAGATTCTTTTCAAATTTTGCATGTTTGTTCTCTATTTAGCAAGTACATTATGTCTAACATATTACTGATTTTGTTATACATTGTCACTTTTTTTTTATAGTTGCACAGTTATAGAACATGGATAATTAATTAAAAGATGTATGACCATTGCATTATACATTCTTCTATATGCATTTTTTTGGTCAGTTATATGAATAACGGTATTTTGCTTTGAAAGGTGCTGACGAGAATGCCATTACAGAAGAAATCAAGTTAAAACTGGAAGAATTACAGGAATCTACGGAAGTGAAAACCAGAGAAGCAAATGAGAACTTGGAGAAATACTGCTCTCTAATTGTTAAATATTATAAACTAGAGGAAGCAAATGAGATGCTAAAAACACAAGTCAGTTTGTTGAGTGCTCAGCTGAAACAGCCAACAAGTGATGCTGTCAGCACTCCTTTGCTTAATTTAGATAACTCATTAACAGTGAGTAATTGTTCTGTCAAAGAGGTGAGGTCAGATGAAGATACTACTAAGCTTTCAAGTAAAAGGCAGAGATGCGAAGACAACAGGAAAGACAATGGAGAACCAAGATCCCCTGTGCCAGAGACTTCATCCAAAAAAAAGAGGAAAGATGATATCTGTCAAAATCTGCTGGGTCAGGAGAACACAGACAGTGAGCCAGATGGACTACCAGAAGTAGTGAAAAAAGGTATTTAAAGCGTTTTATAAAGGCAAATGTTCTTTGAGCATAGCAGGTGGGTTTTTTTTTTCTCTTTGCTGAATTAGTTTTACGCTGGGTGAGTAGGTGACTATGCAAACATTTTTGGTGACAGTGATGGGAAGTGAAAGTAGTGAATGGGAGATGTACCAGTTAGTGCCAAGTTAGTGTTTATGGAGCTGTGTTGTTAGACCAGCATAATACGTTTATGTTGGTTTAATAACTACCATTCTGCTAAGAGTTAAACGGTCCTGGGAGTCACAACTTTGTAGTTCCTTGTGATGCACGTATTAGAGGCTAAGCATATGATATGTAACAGCAACAAAGTTTTGCTGACATAAGACTTGCTCTAGTCATTTAAAAGCATGATTTGAACCATTCACTGAAACTTACAGGAGAATAGATGTGGATTGAATCTAACTTTAAAGGCCACAAGATTGGAGCGCTAGAGTACCAGCTGTGATGCAGTCATGTTCACTTCCTTCATAACCCCACAGTTCCTTCAGTATTACTGCTTATGAGGTCAAAGAGGCAGTGAGTAGCTATGTGGGGTCTGCCTGGCAAGCGGTTGGTGGTGAGGGCTGCAGGGGGAATCTGAGGAAGGAGGTCAGGGCTGCCTCATGCTAGACATGGTTGGGTCAAGCTGGCTCCAAAGGACAAAACCGTGTGCCAAAACAGAACCAGTCAGAGGTGTTTGCCTCCTGTGAAAAACGTGAGTAAGAAAGGGCAGTAAATGCTGAGATGAAGGGAAAACAATGCCGGGACAGGAGTAATGCTGAAGCAAAGTATCATACTGAGCAGGGCATGGGGCTGGGGGGTGTGTGCCTGAGCAGGGGCAGGAGCTGGGAGGCTGCCCAAGGTGGGCTGAGAGGAGACTGAGGAGGAGGTACAACCCCAGAGGCACTACAGCCAGTGGGTTCTTCCGTGCCTCAGCAATTGAGTTAAAAACAAGGAGCAGGATCTGACTCCCATCTCCTGCACTCCCATTACCTCGCTGAAGGTGTAGCGTGTGGCGAGACGATTGGAGACCAGAAACTGGGGAGGAGAGGTGTCTGGAGGGAAGCTGACGTGTTTTCCCCAAGTGTTTGCTTATTTGTGTGCTTTTATTTCTTTCAGTACCAGAATCGGTAATTAAGTGTGTTAATTGGCAATACATTAAATCGATTAAAATTCTCCGAGTCGAAACTGTCTTGCCCGCAGCAGTAATATATTAACATTTTCATGAGAGTTCAATTTCATTCTGCTATGCATGCAATGAAATTAGGTAGCCTGATATTCCATATAAGGATTCACTGCAGTAGAAAGTAACTGAGAAGATTGCACAAATCAGGGCTTGGAAAATACATTATATGTTCAACTACCTGTTAAGTACTCCTTTATAATAAATGCAATTGCATCATTAAAGGACAAGCCATAGGGATACTGAATCGCCTCAACTTCAGTGATCACTCCCAGAAGTCAGGATTTCTAAGTCTACACGTTATTTGCATTTCATTTTCTTACCAGCATTATTGTTTTTCTGGAAATACACCTGTTCTGAGGACATATGTGCCAGTTAATGTTTGACTTTTGGGCTAAATAGAGAGATAATAGACAATCTATAACACTATATGCAGAGAAAAATATGAAAAAATCAAGAATACCATGTCATAGTATTGTGCTTTGATTGAATTCTAGTAAAACCAGGACATGTTTTTAGACTGAAATTATTCTTCAGATAATAATGTACCTGTAAAGAAAAAGACCAAACACTTGTTTGAAAAATTTTGCTGTAGCATTACTGTTGCACCTTGTCTACAGTTTCCAGGGCTTGCATATGAATTTTGGAATACACAAGATCTGTTCAGCAATCTTTTTGATCCTTTTTTGATCCTTTTTTGATTTTTTTTTTCCTTCAATAGAACAAATTATTTATTTTAATCAGCTATTTTTATCCCCGTTGTGAAAAAAGAGAAGATCCATTTGAGAAAGTTTAACTTAGTTAGCTGTTTTTAACAGAAGCTGTTTATTTTTCAGGGTTTGCTGATATCCCCACTGGAAAGGTTAGCCCTTACATTTTACGTAGAACAACCCTAAATCTAAGAACCAGTCCCCATCTGCCTTCCCCAAGTGAGAAATTGCCTTTGTCTACACAAGATATACGAAAATGCGGACCAGATAATCTTGGTGAGCACTCCTCTTCAACACCTGGTGGCAGCAAACCACAAAAGGTAACTTTAAAAAAATTTATCTGGGTATGAAAGCCATGGGGAAAACTAATACATTCACTAAACGTATTCATCCTGCCAAGTAACTTTGAAGACCTATCATCATTCTTTACATTTCTTAGCAATACAGTGAAGATAAGATCATAAATACTGAATCACTAAAATATGACAGAGGTCTTGACCATGCTAGCAATCTGCAAATTGTTCCGATGATGTAATATTTGACTTCATAGGGAAACCCACTGAGAAATGTAAATTAAATACAGGTATAGTCTCAATTTCTTATAATGGGTATTAAAGAGCAGATATTCCTTATAATGTGGTTTCTTAGGTTTCAGAAAAAGTAAACAGCAAAATAATTAACCTCTGGGAATCTGAGTTGAGGCTTAAAGTTTTCTGCTAACAACTTTTCTTGGAATTCCAGATTTGAGATGCTATAAAATAACTACAGATATTTGAGAGGCTGTTCAACATGTAAATAGAGAACATTTAGATGGTAAAGAAAATAGACTTTAATGTTAGTGTTTACCAGATTTTTAAGGTTATCAAAACAAATAAATACTACAGAGTTAGGATTTGAAAGCTGATTTTTATTAAAAAAAGTGTAGTAACTGAAGTTCATATTAACTTTGCAAGCGTTTTCAGTAATATGACATCCTGCTGAATGTTTCACGGTACATCAGAATAAGGCATTCTTTATAAGCTGCTGCAAATGCTTTGCAGATTATAGAAAAATATTCCAGCTTTAGGACAGAAATAAACCTTTTATTGTCTCCTCCAAAGTTTTTAACCGTGCTATCTCCAGCTGAGCAATATGAGAACAGTTATTATATATTGATACTTCCTTACATGAGGGCTACATAGAAATATGCTAGTAGGTAAAAACTCTTTCAGTTTGCCAGGTTACACAAAAGCATTCTTTTGGCAATCAGTGGAGTCTGCTGCACAGCCAAAAGTGAAGCCATAAAGCAAGAGTACAACTTTTGGGGTTGTTTATTTCTTGGTTTTTTCTTTTTTTTTAATGCAGTTATTTTGTGTTAGCACATAAAGTATGTTGGCAAGATACCAAAAGTAAGTAAAGGCGAGAGCCATATAGTTTAGTGGATGTATAGGTTTTGAGGCCAGAAAGCACCATTGGGAAGACGAGTCAGATCAGAGCCATAATTTGTTTTGAGCTATAGCAATAGCAAATCTGTATTTCAAAGTGTGAGTGTATCCACTGAATTCCTGTATGTTGTTTCAAGGGTTAATTACCCTACTTGCCAAAATTTGCTGCTTCTTACAGACATTGCCTGGAGGTTTGTGTTTTATTACTGTTTCATTAAGTGATGCCAATAAATTTTATTTGCACTCATTTATGTATGTTTTCCTGTAACTTTAGAAACAAATGGAGGGTCTTGCTTGTAAAGCAACTCAGTAGTGCAAAAAAGAAAGGAAGACTTGGCAGCAGAATGTTGCGTAGTAATCACCTGCCAGCATGGTGTAAGCCTGTTGTAGGCTCTTGCTGACCATAGTCAAGGTTACAGCAAATAATAAGTAATCAGTAATAAATTGTTTTTAATTTAACTGGGGGAGGGATTTCCCAAACAGTCCTCCTCTTTGCCTAAACTTGTATTGTCTAGGTCTAAGGGCAGGCTACCCGTTACCTTCAACTATATAGGAGAAATTAGGATTTCACGGTTTTGTTTTTTTTTTCCCCCAAGTGTAAATATGCAAAAGTCATCAGTTCCAGGAATTTGTGTGCTTCTCTCTTGGACATTGCTGGATATATGCATGTGTTTTATTTCAAGATGATGTACACCTGGGAATTCCTGGAGGAATTGTTCATAATAACGTTTCATCGTTTGTTGAAACCATCAAAACGTGTTGTTTCATGCTTTATATTAATACAATAAACAGTGTGTCTTATTTTAAAAGTGAAATAAGCCTTCTCTCCTTCTCATTGACAGGTACTTATATGTACTTCATTTCAGACACCCAGTTTCAAACTGTTGCAAATTTCTCAAGGTGTTTAAAATGTGCCCTGTCATTTTCATACGCAAATTTATTCACTTTCCTGTGTGAATTTGATGTAGAATTTAAATTGAGTGCTTTGACTGCACATCAGTTAAAACGTGAAAGCAGTGGTTTCTGTCCAGATGTCAGCAAAAAAAGTGACAACTATGTTTTATGTTTGCAGAATATGTACAGGAAAAATGAAATACAGATCTCGGTACACAATACCTGGTACCTTAGTAAACAGATTTAAGAGCACTACCTGTTGCTGGTTTAGCTTTTTTCTGCTCTTAGCAAATAGCTTGCCAGCTGTGTAGCAGATACTCCATCTTACACCACACCAAACAGATTGATATCGAGTCTCACTGTATTGTATATTCAAAGTGATAAATGTCTTCAAAATATTTTTTCTGTTTTCAATATGTATGTATATGTGTTTTGCAAATTCCCAAGATTTAGTCTTCTGCAGTGAGTCTTTTGACCTGCTGCAGAAAGCTGATGTGGTTTTCCGTTACCAGTGAAACAGGACATTTTTGTTTGTGTTACAGGTAAATGATGAACAGCAGTCCGAAGCAGTAACAGCTTTTACACCAATGAAATCTACTTCAAGGTCACCACTTTGCCTGCATAAGCAATCCACAAAAACTGTCTCTGATAATACTAGGGAGAGTCGTATGATGCACAAAGCCAAAAAGTCTCTAAATGAACAAGGACTACCTGATCAAGATGAGCAAAAAGAAAATTGTAAGGTGCAGTAAATCTGTGTGGACTTAATCACAACTCAGAATAACTGATGATCAAAAACCAGTTTGTGAAATAACTGTCAGAACTATATGGAGGGCACCATTTTCTCTTATCCAATGACTAACGATATATGGGTTCTGCAGACCTTGTTCTTGAATATTTACTAACAACAATAGTCACTCAAACTTGTGGAATGATAATGAAAGAACAGATATAACTGATCATCTGCAGAATTTTCTGTAAATAATTCTTCATAAATCTGTTAAAAAAAAAAATTAAACTATGGAAAAAGTGGACTACATGTTGCCATGTAGTTCATTGTTGCTATTTTTCTGTGTACCGAAGGTTGATTTACAGATGGAAACTAAAGTCACCTAAGTATCTCTAAAAAATATTAGGTTCCAGGAAAAATGAGGCAAATGCTATTGGATGATTCAAAATGAAGCAGTGACAAGCTCGTACTTATGGATTTCAAAGGTCTAATTCGGCTTTCTCGGTAGCTCAGAGCAATTCTATGCAAAAGAAGAGGGTGACCAACTAAACCAGTCATCTAACTGAACAGAAATGACTTTCCAATAATTTGTATTGCTTATGGTTGCCTACCCAGGCCAGGTATTAGGAAAAATCAAGCTCCTGTACATAAGCGGTAGTGCCCTAGGACTCAAAGTTGCACAGCAGAGAGGCATTTTCATGTTACTCTTCTATCAGAAAGATGTTTCTCCTTTCATCAAAAGCGGGTAATAATGCTTTCTACTCCTTGAAAAAGATTCCTTAACGTAAAATAAAAGACAGTACTTCTGTTCCAAGTTGAACAGTATAACAAGTGCTTCTCTAATGATACAATTATTCTACTTGAAGTTGAGTTAGTTTTAAAGTGTTCTTCTCTCTTTACATATACACACATACCCCCCATTATTCTGCCTTGCTTACAGCATTGTTCATTAGAACGGAGTTTATGAGAAAAAATATTCTATTCATCAGTCTAACTGAAAGACCTTTAAAGAAATTCAGCATTTGTCTCAAATAAGGATAACAGAATAACACAAACCAAAATATTCTATATAGTTTGAACGAACAAAAACTTTATATACAAGCTATCCTGCACTAACTAGATATACCCACGGTTGGGGTAGGAGCAGTAGATCTTGTGGCTTTTTCTTAAACATCTCTAGTTGTTTGTTAACTCAAGTATTAGGTAACTAAAACAATCCTTGTGGCACTATGCCTAGAGAGATCTTCCAGGGAGACTGAAAAAGGCCCCTCTTAAAGGATGCATTTTGATTGCCTCATGTTCTGTCAGTATACTAACAAAGCTGCTCATAAAAGTTAAGTTACTTCAGATAAGATTTTGTAGCTTCAAATTATTTAGGGATTGCAGCAATTTTTTAAAAAATTAACTCTCTTGAGGGAGAAGCATGGGTGTGAAAATGCATTGGTAGCGGACAATGAGGGGAAAAAACCCAAAAAACCAAAAACAAACCTGGTGCGCTTTATTTATCCCAATCATTGTTTTTCTATTTTAATCTGATGCCTTGAAAAGTGTCCCAATTGGAGAAGAGTGTGGAAAAAACATCTATCTTTAGAAAGCTGTCTAATCTTAACCAGACAAATTTAAACAACTATGTTATAATGAAGTAAGTAAATATCATCACTAAAAGAAAGGATTGAGGCTTTAGTAATTACATATTTTCCATCTTGGCCATGTTGTAGTTTATAAGCCTTTAGATTTCGGTAAGTGTGAAAAGTTTGCATTTTCAAAGATTACAATGCCTGTTATTTTTCAGTAATTTGTATGTATTGTAGTACTAGCTAATCCTAGCTTTTTGGCATATGAGCTAATATAGGTTAAGAATTTCAAGAGATCTTAAGTTACTTAGATTAATACCTAAATCACTTGAAAATGGGACTTAATATTCTACATTCTATTGCAAACTGATGAGACTTCAGGTCACAATTCATGTAGGGTTTTGAAAGCTGTATGGAAAACTTAATTTCCAACCTATTTGTAAATCAAGTGTGCAGCAGGAAAAAATCAAAATGCCTCATCAGAATACCTGGTAAGAGGATTGCATACGATGTGTTTTGTCAGTGTTGGTTATCTGTAACGAATGAAAGGACACTTGTATCTAGCTTTCTATTGTGATCGTGAAAGTCCCTGTAAAAATGCTATCTTTGGTGCTCTGGTATTGTTCTTAGCACGTTAACCTGATTGTTGCCGTAGTGTGTTACGTCACAGGAAGATGCATTAGCTGGATCTCTTCTTCATTTTCCTTTTTGCCCAAGGTTTACATTGTAATTGGTGTAAAATCTAGTTTGCTGTCCTAACTAATTTTGAATGCTCTCTGAAACGCCCAAAGTTGTAGGTTAAAAGCATGTTGCAGGAATGCTGGCGTCCTTTTGTCGTGCGCCCTTACAGCTGATGGAAGGGTCTGGTTGGTTTGTGATGTTCAGCTCTTTCTTCAGGCTTTGAACTACTCTTCTCCTTTTTGCCTAGTAATGAAAGGAAAACATAAAAGGAGAGTTGTTTGGCTGCTGCTCTTCCAGGATTACTATTAAGGGCCAATGTTTGAACTGATCTTTCATATGTCAGAATCTAAAATACTCCCAGGTCAGATCCTGCCCTGACTTCTTGCAGCCTACTTGGCTGCAGAGATCCTCAGGAGTTCCCCAAGCCTTGAGTGCAGGAACAGCACGGAAGTGGCAGGCCTGAGACAGCCCTGCGCTTCCCATGATATAGCCACAGTCTAATCAACTACCACTTAGGTAGAGTTTGTACAAATTTTTTTTAAAATTAATCCTTAGTAGCAGAAATGCTATTTATTGAATATGGGCCTGTGCTACTTTCTCAAGCATCAGCTTCTGGAAGACGCTCTGCATTGCATTGTGGTTCCGCTCTTTGGCACAGTGCTGCCATCACTAACGTTTGTTGGTTCACAGCAAGATCACTTGGAAGAGTCTGTCACTCCAGTAACGACTGGTTGGAGGAAAGGATGGAGCTGAAAGAAGAAACATGTTCTCGCTGTCCAGCTTACTACTTTTGTTGATGTGCCCTACAACTGATGCAAATTAATATACTTTAAATAGAGGAAGAAAAATACCAGCTGGAGCTACAGTGAATCCAAATCTGTCTAGTCTCAGGCGTGCTTATTGGACAGTAATCCTATAGTGCCCTAAAACCTTGAAGGTGATGACAGAGAAAAGTGCAACACACATCTAATGGGGATTTTCTTTCTACTATACATTGCAAATGAGTTTCTTTAGGACATAGCTGAACAACATAAACACTCTCTACAGTAGGGAAAGTAGTGTCACTCCATGGCCGAGGTGCCACCTCTGTCGTGAGAACACTGAATTTGTCCTAGAACTAGTTCCAGCTGCCTGATCCTTGTTCCTGCTGTTTGAGAGTTCAGCTGTCTAACCCTTAAAATGACTCCATCTCCCTCTGCTTTTGCCACCTTATCCTAAATAGCCACAAATTACAATAAGGCTGCCAGTAATTTTCTGTAGAAAGCAGTAATTGAAAACAGCTGTTTGAACTTTTAAAAGATGTTGACAACTGATACATGGTAGACTACTGTGAAAGCAGATTGCAATAGCACTATTCAAAAGCAATGTTGTGGATTTGCTTAAAATACGGACTAGTATATCTATGGCTCCAGTTGACAGGAGATAGGTATATCTCCTCTGTTATATATATGTGCCTGTGCATATTCTCTGACACACTTACAGACACACCCAAGCACTTATTTCAGTGTAGAGTTCAGAAACTATATGGAACTTAGGAAAACACGATGTAGCTGTAAAATAGCTAAATCTGCTTAGCTTTTTGCATTGTTTTATTTGTCTTCCTGGAAGCTTTTTTAACAGCAGACAAATCATGACCTCTATTCACAATTCAGCTGTTGAAATACTTAGGTGAATGCACTGATGATTGATGGGTGCACAGAAAAATCAGCAGCTTTCTGTGTTTTGCTTTTCTGCTCCTGTGTTTCATAAATTAAACAGATGAAAGCTTAGTGAGAATCTGCTCTCAGCACTGGATGGTGTTTCAGGGTTCCTTTATTTAGAAGGCCTGTTGAGTACCACATGAAATACAGTGTAGATGCGTCTGATATTGTGAAGGAAGATTGCATTTTTCACTAAGCCTGTGTATCCACATCAGATTACTGATTTTTTTTTTTTTTTTTTTTTTTCCCCAGAGGCAAAGTAGGGGAGTGGGAAACTATTAATTGTGGTTGGGGACTGCTTTGATTTTTTTTTTTTTTCACTATAGAGAAAGGGAAATGTTCTGTATTGTTTTGACCCTGTGCTGAAAAAATAATCTGTTTTCAGTACTACTGTTGATTTTTAAATATACGTGTCGCTTTAGTGATTCTCTGGCACTGAGTGATTGAAGATTTTAGTTCTCCTGAGGAGCATAGTTTGGATCCTTTTTAATTAACTTAGATTCAGATCATGCAGGCTAAAAGTAGTAATGGAGATGACTGATACTTCATCCTTTTGGATTTTTTTGTTGTCAATTTCTTGTGAGCAATTACAAAAGGAAAGAATCTGATTTGTGATTTCCAGATCTCCTACTTGCTTAACTCTTTGTTTAACTTGGTTAGCTGCTCTTTTCATAGAATCATAGAATGCGTTGGGATGGAAGGGACCTTTAAAGGTCATCTAGTCCATCCCCCCTGCAACTGGTAGGGACATCTACAACCGATCAGGTTGCTCAGAGCCCCGTCCAGCCTGGCCTTGAATGTTTCCAAGGATGGGGCATCTACCACCTCTCTGGGCAACCTGCGCCAGTGTTTCACTACCCTCATTGTGAAAAATTTCTTCCTTATATCCAGTCTGAATCTACCCTCTTTTAGTTTAAAACCATTACCCCTTGTCCTATTGCTACTGGCCCTGCTAAAAAGTCTGTCTCCATTTTTCTTATAAGCCCCCTTTAAGTACTGGAAGGCTGCAGTAAGGTCACCCCGCAGCCTTCTCTTCTCCAGGCTGAACAACCCCAGCTCTTTCAGCCTTTCCTCATAAGGGAGGTGCTCCATCCCTCTGATCATTTTTGTGGCCCTTCTCCAGACCCTCTCCAACAGGTCCATGTCCTTCTTGTACTGAGGACCCCAGAGCTAGACACAGTGCTCCAGGTGGGGTCTCACCAGAGCAGAGTAGAGGGACAGAATCACCTCCCTCGACCTGCTAGCCACGCTTCTTTTGATGCAGCCCAGGATACGGTTGACCTTCTGGGCTGCAAGAGCATGTTGATGGCTCATGTCCAGCTTTTCATCCACCAGTACGCCCGAGACCTTTTTGGCAGGACTCCTCTCAATCCCTTCATTCCCCAGCCTGTACTGATACCAGGGATTACCCTGACCCAGGTGCAGGACCCTGCACTTGTCCTTGTTGAACCTCATGAAGTTCACACAGGCCCACCTCTCCAGCCTGTCCAGATCCCTCTGGATGGCATCCTGTCCCTCAGGTGTGTTGACTGCACCGCTCAGCTTGGTGTCATCTGCAATCTTGCTGAGGGTGCACTCGATCCTGCTATGTCATTGATGAAGATATTGAACAGGCCCCAGAATGGACCCCTGAGGGACACCAGTCATCCCTTAACCTCTTTTTTTATTTAAGTGCTTGGTGTCTGGCTCCTGGTACTATCTTCAGATCAACAAATCTCCTGCTGAGACAGGCTGTTAGATGTGGAAGTATTGGTTTATATCAAAGAATCTAAATAACAATATCTTATTAACTGCACATACCCTTAAATAGTATTTTTAGTATGAATGGGAAGGGTACCATGTGATGGGTTTGGTCAGGTGTCTCAATCCCCATTGCTGGCTTCTTTGACACAGCAGTATGCTGTATGCATCATTTTAATGTGCTAAAATGACATTGAAAAAATGGAAGGTTAGTGAATCAACTGCAAGAAAGAGAATATAGCCTTGGAAGTTCTGCCAGAGCTTCCAAAATGTACATAAGTTCATGGGTAGAGTTCACACTGTGTTTGGCTACAGCTCAGAACTAAAAGGCGGGCAGACTAAAGTCTTGTCTTTGCTCTAATGCTGACACTTTGAAAGAATGCACAGTCAACCTAATCTGTTGTAGGACTGATGCTGTAAGAGCCATAGCCCATACCATGTGAACTGGGAAAGAGTTGCACAGGTCTAACGAAGGATGCTGTGGACAGAGCAATCTTTAATGAAGATTTCTGCTCCACTTGTTTCCTATTCCATATCTCTTCACCAGCAGAGGAAAGTGTGGGACTACAGTAATTTTAAAGGTAAGTCTCCTGGTTTCAGTCACCACAGTTGCTATTTCTGCATTACTGCCTAGGGTACATTGTGAAAATGTTGATGGGAATGAAAGCGATTGCTGGCTTGCTGTAGCAGGCAGGAGGATTCCACAAATTCGCATCGTCCCTGTGGTATACTGGAGATACTTCTATAAATTCAGTAATGCAGCTATGATTATTCTTCTCCTCGCTTCTCAATTAACCAGTACTGCACATATTGTTCCCTGTCAAATATCTTATTTTGTCAGATGCCAGAAAGCAGTGTTGTTCTCTTTTCAAATTGCTGGTTTGATTTCTGGCAGTACTTGATTGCTTTAAAATGTGCTTTCTACATCCATTTTCCTCAATACTTAATTAACTGGAGAAAAAGACTGAAATGAGGTTTCAGTTAAGTAGGTGTTTCACTTTTGTCCCCACTACCTCATTCATTTATTTTCTCTAGCTCACTCAAGTAGTCTCAGAAATTTTATGTTTCATTTGCAAGAAATTTTGCAGTCCAGATTATCTCTCTTGTAGCTAAATCCCCCTGGAAAATGCATCCTGTGCTGGGAAGAAGCACAGAGGCAAGACTTCAGAAGAGGTGGTGAAAAGCAATCCAGTATCAAAACAAAACCGCAGTGAGTGTAGGTAAGCAGAACACAGCTGGTCATTTGAGAATACTGTTCAACTGGCCATGGCAAAAAGCCGTGTGCCTGAAACAGTGCTGTAGTAATAGCACGAGAATTGAGTTAGTCAGGAGTCCCAACACATCACAGGAACATTCTTGTAACTTCGCAGCGAAGAGTTTAGTTTTAACATTGCAAATGCAGTTTCCATCTACGCTAGGTACTCCACAAAGTTAGAAGCAAGCACTGCTTTACAAGATTGCAGCTATTACAGCACTAGCAATGCTTGAGCAACATCTGGGGTATTTCTGTGTCTGTACAGGAATGTCTTTAGGCATCTACAGTGCAGGTAAACCACTTGAAAGCGCTTGGCTCTTACCCTTATCCCCCTTCCCTTGGTATCCCCCTTCCCCTATTCTGTCATAAGAGGCCATAGGAAGATAAGAGCCTGCATGCAGTAAGCTATCATGGAGCAGCAGCTCCATGAGGCACGTTGCATAAGGTAGCAGCAAATTTACCTTTTCTTTGTAAGAGTAATGTGGAACGCTGCTACTAAATCACAGCCTGGGACTCCATATAGTCTAAGGTTATGCCTACTATGTGCACAGGTTCCTCAGAGGTAAGACACTGGATTGAAGTTCCAGAACTCGTTGGAGCAAAACAGTCTTTCTTTTTTTTTTTTTTTGCATGTTTTCCAGTGACCCATGTGTTTATCTATTTCAGTCTTACAAAGAGCCAAGACCATTTGAGCTAAATACATCAGTGATCCAGTATAATCATAATGGGAGAAAGGAAAACAGTGATGAAGTATGTCATCCGCAGTTTGAATTCCAGCCAGTTAGGTGAACTTTTTGACTGCTTACTATCTTGAAAAATACAAGAGTAGATTCTGAATGGCAGATGATTGCTGAGTAGACTGAGAGCTCCTGACCAGTGCAGTTTGACTTGATCAAGACTGAGAAAATTATTAATGTTATAGTGAAAATGGATTATGGGTTAATCAATTAGGACTACTAGAGCATCCCCATGGAATTTTGCTTTATTAAGAAATTATAATTGTGATGGCCTCTTTTTGTTCTGTGGAAGATGACCTCTGGGTGTTCATGACACATAAATGGAGTCTAGAAGCTGTCATGTAGAAAGGGATAAAGGATGTGTGGAGTTAAAAGCTGTTCTGCAGATTCTGGGGAACTTATTGGGGAAAATCTTAAGACCTGAGTTCAATTTGAAGGTCATTATGAGGGGCATTCATTCTTAAGCACTTTAACAGAAAATTAGTTCTTCTAATTGAAACATACTAAGGACAATGGATAATCCACTCTCCGTGAGCTAGGAATATATAATGGCCAATGCTTGAAAAGGAATCACTTTTCTAGCTCAGCATACTGGTGTTCAGAAAAAATCCGAACTCCTTGTGATAGAGATCCAGTGGATTTCTCTGTGCACATGCTTCGTTAAACTGACAGATGAGATTTGCAGTCTTCAATGTCAAGTGATTTCTTTTTCTTTTGAGAAGTTTATGGCCTTGATAGACATTAAGAAATGCCCAAGAACAGTAAAAAGAGCAACTTTAAAACCTCCTCCATGGCTCTAAAGTGACCCTTATAATAATTTCTGAACTAATCTATAAGTTATTAAATCTATCCACAAAGCTGTTCTCTGTAAATATTATAGGGTAATTTTATATCTTGTGTGTTCTGTTTTGCTGAGTTGACTGCTAAAGCGAACCTTCAACAAAAGGGAAAAATCCATTATGGTGGTCAAGGCTATGAAAGGCTGAGGACCGAGAGCGCTTGTGGCCATACCTGCATAGTGCTGAGGCAGCAGATTTGATCCTGTGTTTTAACTATGTGAGTGTCACCTTTTCTTCTCTTTTCCCCTCTAGATCTTGCTGACATATAACTAAAGCATGGCCTGGGTTAGGCTTGGTTTCAGTGGCTAAAGTAATGAAAGCTGTCAGCTACTCAGGTGTGAAGATTCTATTGTATGCACGTCCTGTAGTTGTGAGATGGACCATGTTTAGTGATACTCATCTGTTTATATGTTCCAATTGTCTCCATGTACAGAAACCCTGGTTTACACAGATAGATACCTGTGTACTTGAAGAAAACAGTATTTGTTGTTGCAAGCACACAGTTGACTGTGCGTATGAAATGGGAAGAAGTGGAGCAACATTTCAGTATACTTAGCTATGCAGTATGTACTGCCAGAGCAGGCAGTGAAATGAGTATATCCAGTTGAAACTTTAGAAGAAATTTAAGGAATTGAAATTAAGCTATTCAAGCTGGAATCTCTAAAAATATTAGCCATGCCGCTTCACCAAAATAGAAGATTCCTACTTTAAGTCCCATGCAGAAAGGAACTTGTTTCACAGGACATTTTCCCTTCTGCCTGCAATGAGGCCACTGGGTCAGTACTGGTTTGGAAGCAAGTTTCCACATACCACATCACTGACATTTTCTGTTGTGAGAAGAATAAACATGGGTCCTGTGCTCATCTCAGAGCAGTCATTTTCATTTTTACTGGTTTACTTTTAAAACTTTCCCATGCGCAGTATCTAATTATGGTGCATTACAAAAATCTGTATTTAAATGGTAACAATGCATAGTGCTGAAAGGGACTGTTGGTAAATTGCTTATTCACTTTGATGATTAAGCCAGTAATTATTGCATTAGCATCCTAAACTACACTCTTCTGCTGATATATCTCCTCCTAAGGCAATCCCATGAGACGTGATGGACTAAAGCAGAAAGGGTATGGCACTTGAAGAAGGGAAGAGCAAAGAACATGTAGGAGATAGTGCCAGGAATTAAGCGGAGGTGGCTTTCTCCTGTGCCTGCTTCAGTGTGACTCAGGATAGTGCTGGGGTGTGGTACATAAAAAAGGATTTTTTTTTTTATTATTATTTTTTGCTTTAGAAATGTAAAAATAGACCTTTCAACTACTGGCTATGAAAGACCCTATGACACCTCCTGCCAGGTCTTAGCACTGAGGCTATACTCACACAGTAATGAAAGCAAATAATTTTAATTGGTTGAGTAAGATGGCCTTTCAGCTTCCACACCACCATGGCGTTCAGCTGCCTATGCTGTTCCGTGTTCCTGTCCTGAAATGTTTGGTAACACTGCGGGATGCCATTTATCAGCTGTCTTCCACCTCCTCCTCACCTGAGGTAAATCTTTTGGTGTCTTTACACTGCATTTTTTTGAGAACGAACACTTTATTCTCCTCCTAAAAGCAAAGGCATAAAACAAGTGTAAGATACTACTTTGTGTCTTCAGGAGCTTTTGGCTTTATATGATAAAATTCCAGGAAATAAGTTACTTGGAACGCTTTGCTCACTGGAAGACAGATAGGCACCAGATCCCACACCCCTGCAGGTGCTGTGTTACTTTCCCATCAGTTTCCTGAAATGATGCACTTACAGACCCATTTCAGTGGCTATTTCAAGCCCAGGAGTGATGTTTTTTTCACTCTCCTGAATTCTAACAGCTACTCTTTTACCTGTACCTCTTAGCAAGAACCAGCATTTTTTTCTTTTTAAGGAAATATTTTTTCATGGAATTGATGGCTTCTTGAATTGTATCTGAGTATGGATCAGGTTTTGAGACCACTATTTTGCAGCTGAAACATCATCCTTGCACTTCTAAAGGTATAAAACTGCCTGATGTTGGTTTTGAGCAAATGGCTAGATAAAAAAACTTTTACAAGCTTTCCTGAGTAGAAACCATTTCATTACTACAGAAAATGGGGGAACCTGTTCACTCAATGAAAATTTGTTAGAAAAACTCTGCAGTTTCTCAATAAGTGTGCTAAAAAAAATTATAGTTCTAAAACATAAAGGAATGTTTGAACCTCCAGGGCTGGGTAGGTGAAGAGCACCCTCAGATGAAGACTTCTAAGCAGACCACAGAATGCAGTCTGCAGAAGTAGTAAAACAGTGTGAACAGCAGAAATAAATCTTGGTGGGAGGAGTGGTGCATGCTTTCTCCTGGGCACACTATTTGAAATTGCATGTCCTAAAGCAAAGAAAATTGCTCCTCAGACATACCTTGATGAACCAGATTGAAAATTGCCTTGGGCTGGAGTCCAGTGAAAGAACTGCCCTCTGTGCCCCCACTTTACATCAAGAGCTATGCCATGTAGGTACATAGAGAATAACAGCAAGGGGAAAGGTATTAGTCATTTTCAAAGGCTCTTGTCTTTGAGTCAGTGTCCTTTCCTCCATGTATGTTTTTCTTATACTCTTTCTTCACTCTCTCCTTCCCTACTATGCAGTTACCATCTTTTTTTTTTTTTTTTTTTTTCTCCCCTAATGGAATTAAGCAATTAATTGCTTTCTTCTACTTCTCAGTCCCCATGTAACATCCCATTGAGTGCATATTCTTCTCCCTGGAAAAGTGATGGTGCTACTCTCTTTCTGAAAGCTGGGGAAGAAGCTACAGGTACTACAGCCACAAGTTCCCTGGTAAGCGGTGGGGATTGCTTGGCTGATGCATGGCCAATCGTGGATGGTGAGTCAGGCAATGCAGTTGGATGGGTTTAAGCATCCTCACAATGCATGAACTGGCAGTAGACCTGCTGTTTTAGGGAACAGATCTCAGACACTGTGCTGGAGTAAGTGTCAGCAGGAAGTTGGAGAGGGGCATTGGTTTTGTACAGCAAGTATAGAAAAGAGCAGGGCCCAGGGAAGCAAGTACCCAAATAACAAGTTGGCAGGTATCCAGCATGGGTAAAAAAAAAACACTGCAAAGACCTTGACAAATGTTTCCATCTTCTTATTTTGTTTGTCTGGTCCAGAAAACAGTGATAGTGAATAAAAAGAGTTTGGTTTGAAGACAAGAAACTAAACGAGAAAAATATATTTTTGCGGACAAAAAGTCCACTCACTATGGAATTCCTTTCCATCCACTGGCCAATTTACTTTTAGAAGTCTCAAAGCAGTTCAGCTTCCATTAATTCTCTTGTGGGAACTGTGCTTGTTCTAATAAATGTCATTGCCCACAAGCTGCTTTTGGTGTAGGTTATGCTTACACTTCTCATTTAATCTTTCCAAAGAATGATTCTTTCTCCTGCACATGTTACATCCTTTTAATATATAGAGGCAGTTTGGTCTTTTTCTTTTCATCGTTGCATGACTAAACATGCAAATAGGTGGTTTGAAAAAAATCCTTTAAATCTGTTCTCTGACAATTAATTTTATTCATCTTTTCTGAGTTTCTTCAAAGTCTTCAGTCAGTATTTTCGCAGAAGAAAACACCAGGCTTAAGCTCTACTCAGGTGCAGAACAATACATTGCTAGATATCAAACATGTCACAACAGGATATAGTCAAAATCCACTACTATTTACAAATTCATCCTTCTGGAAGTGCTGGGAGCCTTCTGGAAGAAGGAATCAAGTACCTTCAGTCTCCTATTAAAGGATTCTCAGCTCTATCTCTAAGGCACTCACACCCTTGCAGGAGTTCATCTTAGAAATATGCTCGGCATCCTCTAGTCAGATGGAAATTACATATCCTCTCAAATTGAGATTCTGTGGCTGATTTTTTTTTTTTTCACAAAACTGACTTAAAATTCACTAATTTCAGCTCAGATCGTTCCTCAAACACTCTTGCTACCTACTGACTGTCATTTAGACCAGCATCTAAACGGATACCAAACCACTGTCTCTCTCCTAATTGTGGTACTTTGAAAGACAAAATAACCTTCTGCATTCCAATTATTTTATAATTCCTTTGATTGTTATTTATTCATCGTGCAAAGCATATGTGTAACTCCCACATGCCAAGTGTTGAAGAAAGTACAATACTAAATGGCAGCATTACAAATTTGCAGAAACAAGTAAGCAAAGGTAGCCCATTTAAAAGCCACACTATGCCAGTTCCTCAGAAATGCTCCCACCTGAATCTGCTGTAGCAATATGAGCTTTAAAATGCAAAGTCTAAACCCCTGACCATGAATCCTCTGGATCATCAGACCAAACAAAATGCCTTTTTGTATAGGGGCCCTTAACATCAGATCTAGAGGAGGACTTGAACATGAAATCCCTCTCAAGGCTAGAACTAGCAGCCTCACTCCCTGCAGGACATGGGAAAACCTACTGCCTTTTGAGTGCTGCAACCTCCCATTTTGCTCCTATTATCTAACCTAGAGGAACTTCAAAAGTCCAGTTGAGTCATCTGCTCACAAGGTGTGGTGTTCGATTTGGGTCTCTCCAGTCTGGGGAAGGCATTGGAATCTGCCTCCCCCATTTCATGGCCAAATGCTTCAACCAATCTGGGATAACAGCAAAGATAACAATGACAACACTAATACCATCTTCTCTGTGAATGACTTTAAAAAGGAAAACAGTGTGTTCTTTCAGATTTTTCAAAGAGCAGTTATAAGCCCTGCTCTCAGGAGAGGGCTCTAATATCTGGATTAAAATAGGTAGATGTGCTTTCACTCATCCTAGATAAGATGTCAGACTTGCAGAGGAGAGAGAGAGGACTGTGGCTGTGTATTTGTGCCTGGCATTTCCTATTGTCTCTCCATAGGCAGCTTCCCTCTCAGCGTGTGAGATTTTCAGATAAGCATTTCGAGGTGTATATTCCTCAGTAGGCACCACATGGGGAACCTTAATGTTCAACTTACAGTTTTATATTCTGCTCTGGTGACCAAACTCCTAAAAGCAAGCTATTAAAAACCAAGGTCTTCTTACTGAATGTAGTCACGGCCTACAAGTCTCTCTTGCTGTTCTACTCCAGAAAATAGCAGTCACAGCAAAAAAGTGCAGCAACAAATAGTCTTCGTAAACAGGTTTTATGTAATTAAAGCCATTCTGCACGCTAAGTACGTTATCTGTCTTTTAGAAACCTTATTAGAGTAATACACAAAAACTTACAGAAAAATTTCTCTTTACCAGTCCCCCATGGAAAACACCCTTCCTGCTGCGTTTGTAGAAGTACTTTCTCCTTGCCTTGTGTTTAAATTGCGTAGCAGTCGATCTGCCATAAATTGTTGCTCAGCATTGATATACAGCATTTCACTGGAGGTGACAGAGTATTTAATAATAGACATTTTTTGCTCACCTCATCAAGGTTATGCCTCTTACTTTTAACGTGCATTTGAAATACATCTTCTAATGCCCTTAAAAAAAGAATAAAAAGGAACATCAGTGCAAAAAAAAAAAAGACTCTTCAAAGACCATATACTCCCAAATGAAAAATACCACTCAGCCTGTCTTTCAGATCACTTAAAGTGCATCCCAACTTTTCGCTTTTGCTCCATCCCCTCCCCACCCCTACTGTACCTGTAAATGGATTTAAAAAAAAAAAATCTGAAACATTTTAAGTTTGTTGAATATTCTCATTCCAAGTGCATGCAGTTTGGCAGGAGCTGTGCCAGGGACAGTCTTTTGTGTATATAATTCCAATTTCTTCTTCCACACTTAATAGAAGATTATTGGTGCTCTCCATCGCAATATAGTAGTCCCCCCCTGTATTTTGGTGGGGCCTAAGTCTCTCTCTTGCTACTGCCAAGTACTGTCCCACCATGTTAACTGGGTGAAACTGCTGAGGGTACTGAGGTGCTTGGCAGTGCTGCAAGCAGCTTCCTTGATTCATTTGTAGCTGTCATTCCTTTGTCCAGGATACTGCATTACTCAAAGAGGACTTTTGAACGGCCTCTAGCCAACACGTTTTAGACCTCTGAAGGTCATTTGCACGGTCTCTTTGGTTTGGGGCCTCCTTTTCAGTAACTTTTAAGGGAAACACTAAAGGTTGAACTTTCATGGTCATAGTTTTGTTAAATAGGTGTACTAGGCAAAGCGAGATGCCTTCAGAAAGTGCTCTCAGTATTTTTTTTGATAGCTATGACCAGCTACAAGGAAAAGATGTGCTCATGGTGATGAGCATTGGTAAAAATAAAGACCTAACTGACTGGGGAAATTAGGTGTCCAAGTTTTACAATCATAACTCAGTTAAATCTAATCCGAAGGTTGCATTTTCAGGCAACCATAAAAAATGAAAATATCTGCAATGAGCTGGAGGGCTCAGCACAGCTGCTTTCGTTGTATACTGTATATGCAGTATTGTTGAATTGGGAGGGCATTTACAATTTTATCTGTAGAGAAACTGGTCTAAATACATGGAGATTTAAAAATATGTGTCTATCATATTAATCCTGTAGCAGGTTACCTAAGGCCATTAGTTGTGTCTTTGCTAGTCTGTCACAAAATCTATTTGGAAATTCAACTTCTGATTTAAAATGAAAGGTCACTATTGATTGTTCAGTTTTATTCTGCAGAGAAATTAAGTTCTGTTATTAGAGACTACCCAAGAAAACAATGGATGATTTTTCATGTATTTTTAGTAACCTTTGTTTTTGAGGGAAGAGTGAACAGCATCTAAACAACCTCCATCTAAAGTCAACAGAGCGGTCCTTTCGCCCTCCAAGCCTGAGAACGGACACCGTGGTGCCCCACAGTGTTCTGAGTTGGGCTCAATGTGGAGCACACACACGACCCCTGCTTCTGTCACATCATACAGGTACAAGTTTGCATTCTCTGGTTCAGTTTTCACTATCTATAGAGAAAAAACTTATTTTCTGAAGGATACTAATCCTCCTGTTAATAAGGAGGCCAACACACAGTAGCTTTTTGAGGTTTTATTTTATTTTAATGTTATCTTCTTTTTAACTGTATTGATGGGCAGGCATGATGCTTAGCAACCTTTTCAATGTATGGTGAGTTGGTGTTTTTCAAATCTACTACTGTTCCTCCCAGTGTAACCAGAAAATTCACTTCTAATTTGGGCCTTGAAGTTTGTCTGAAAACTGCTATACCTAGAAGGAAGGAAGAGAAGTCTTACCTTTAACTAATTGCTCCGAAAACAAACTAACTACTTGTGTTAACGGCTGCTTAAAAAAAAACTATTAAGAGCCTTAGGGATTTTAACTGAAATCCTCTAGGCTGAAAGGTAAATATCTTGGTCTGGTGTCAGACTGAGTTTGATTGATTTCAGGGAGTTAGCACCTCTTCAGCATCAAAGCTCATCACTTGACAAAGATTGAAATCTTAAACACTGGGGTTAAATCCTCTATCAAAGGAAGAGTTTCTCCCATTTAAGATGCAGGCCAGGAAATGGCATAGAAAAGGAGAACACTGTTGCTTTTAGCAGGCCTACAAACAGACCTGTGGTTTATTACAGCTTTCTAGGTATTAGAAATGTGACAGATTTCTCTTAGAAATGGGAGTGTGAGGTGATGTGTGTGTGTGTGCGCGTGTGCGTGACAGATGTCACATACAGAACATGAAACCAGAAAAGGATGCTGCAGTTAGACACCAGCAGCACTGGGTGCATTTGGTTCTAGCCTTCATGTGTGGATCATTAGCTCGATAGCACATACATCCTAAAGAAAGCAATTATTGTATTTATTTATTTTGCTCTTATACGAGGGAGAAAGAACTCTAAATACAAAATCTTTTGCTGTGATGCACTTTGCTGGAGAAGACTCATTGCAGCTCCATGTCTTGCTAGCTCAGGATTGACTGGGAATTGGAATTAAACTGTTGTAACAATAATGTCTATCACCACACTATATAAGGGAATGAGCTTGAGAACAGGGTTAGAGAACATAATGTTTTCCATGTTTCTCCTAGAAGTCACTGGGAAATACGAGGCTGGCTAAAAACATTTCCTGTTCAGCTACTCAGTTTAAATCCTGACTCGTATAAAGTGCAGTCACAAAAGTATTCATCAAATTAAACTGATTTCAAGTTTCACTTTAATCTCATAAAACCCACCAATTCTTTACACTGATTGAATAATTGGTCCAAATTTTTGTTACTCAAAGGAATAAATAAGAAATGCAAAGCACTTACTCTTTGTGATAACAACTTCTAATCAAAATATCATTTGTAAGATCTTGAAGAAAACGAAGATACTCTTCTTCTCTATACAAATACACAAGCTGTCAGCATCTTTCTTTAACATACCTTGCATACAAATAAGTTTTACAATACCATCCGAAGAGGTAGCAGTTTTAGAGTAATTAAACTAACTCAAATAAAGAATTTTGCCATCATATTCAAAAGTGATGAATCTATTTACTAGTCTGTATTTTTTACTATCCAGGTTTATACTTTTTTTAAATGACTGATTTTCACAGCTCTGTTGGTCGACTCCCTAATTACTTTAACCATTAATTTAATCCATTAATTTACTTAATCAAGAATATCTATGCCTTTTGTGAATAACCAGTTAAAAAAATAGTTCTAATGCTCAAAGTGTAGGTATCAGAAGATAAATTGTTATTAAAATTATTTATTTATTATTTACTTATTCTTAACATATTTAGTTTGCCTACAGTAAGAGGGGACTGGGTGGCATGACTTGGAAAATCTCTTCCAACTTTCTGATCCCACACTTCCCAAGCAAGTAGCTGAATCCTGTATTCCTAACAGTGTCCTTTCCACTCACCACAGACAGCCATTTGTAATTGGCTCTTGTGCCACGTTTTCAATTTTCCACTAGATTCCTACTTTAATATTTTGATATAAAACTTAGAAAGAGTTAAAAGGGACAAACAAAGATTTAACTTACTTTTCTTCAAGTTGTGGTCCTGGAGAAAGTGGCATTTCAGAAATGGGAATCCATAAGTCATGGTTCTGCCACAAACAAGTAAAGAGGAAAAGTAGAATTTTTTTTTATTATTATCTTTGTATTAACATTTTATATTTCCATTCAAAGCAGCAGGGGAAAATGATCTGATTTCATAACATATCAAAATCACAACAACATCATACTGAAGTAACAGGCCAACTCATGTGAAATAAATGTCTTGAGTGTCAATCACTCATATAAATAAAGAAAAAGTATTATTATTAGGTAGGTTTGTGTTAGCAGAAATGGAAACAAGCTTTTATAACCTGAGAAAAATGATGCAAACACTATAAAGGAAATCAGAGGTTCTAACAAAATAGAAAATATTTGCAGACCTCATTCAAATAACATAGCTTTTTCTTTAAAAGGACGTGCAAAATACATTTGTATCTTTGAAAGAAGACTTAGAAAACCAGACTGATATTGAAATTATCTTTTGCTGTGGATTATCAAATGGGAATAGGAGCTTCTCTTGATAATGTTGTAAAATGAAGGTTTTGGTGCTTGGAACAAGGAATGGAATAGTCCCAGCTAGTATAATGCTAGGACAAACCATGCCTGTGGTGCCTTGGCTGAGCTGTATAGAAATTCAACACTAATTCTGTAAAGTGATGAGCAGGCCAAGGAATGTTACAAAACCTCTCTCTCATGCATGGTTTTGGCTACTGTTACGCATCCCTTATTTTTAAGAGCACTAAAATTTACTAAATTAATCCTCTATTCATCTTAAAAATCCAGGTGACTAATGGAGTGCAACTTCAAGACAAAGTCTTGTATAGCATACTGCAGTACTGACCATAGGCTGAGTGATTAGCACTTCGCCTGGATGTTTCTGGGCTCCAAGTTATTATTTGGATGGAGTGAAAGGCTGTAAATCAATCAAAAGCTGAAATGACTGCTTGAAACGTTAAGAGTGAAGCAAGATGTCAGTCAAGTAGGAAAAAGCTCTGCTTTCAGAAAAAGAGATTTGTGTTGGAATATACTGTATTTCACATCACTTAATGCCTCATTGGCATTTCTCCGAGACCAGTTACTTTAGCTGTTCCTATTTTATTCACAGAAGTCTGTTGACCTTATCTAGCCACACATGCTAGATTTCTCAACTGCAATCTTAGTGACTTCTCACAAGATGATTTAATTTTTTGGTTTTGCTCTTAACATATATTCGCCAAAGCCAATGATTCCATTATCCATCTCATTTCCACACAACCAGGACAACTTTTGTGTATGAACAGTGGGCTCCATTCTTTTTCTTTGTAACAAACTGGGTATACCAACCTCAACTGGCTGTTGAGAAAAGTGATCTGAATGTGGTCTCATATGTGCATCTTCTAAAAATCTGAAAGATTAAAAGCACAGTGAAAACCAGTTATGCTTAAAATGGTGTGTTTGAAAGGAAAATTACTTAACTTTTGGCACTGATCTGTAAACAGAGTAAGTACCTGTGCAACTCTCTCTTCTTTTCATTATTGACCTCTGCGGATTTAAGTGATGGTCTGCCAGGGGAGGAGCTCTTTTTTTTGGGAGGAGGATTATAATACCTATGTTTTACAAGAAAAGATTGGTGTGATGTCTTTAGGATTTGAGGGGTAAAACACTGCTTCTTTTCTGTGAAGTAAATTGAATGTTTGTCAAGCAGGTCCCCAGAGTATGTTTTATTGAAAGAGTTTTGAAATGCTTTCTTCCTGTTGTGACTGCCTAAATGCATGCGAGTCTGCAGAAGTGGTGAAGCAGGTGATCTGTTTATACTAGAATTGTGAACAGGAGTCTGAGACAAAGCATGCTGAGCAGTATTTTGGATAGTCTTTCTTGCAGTAGGAGCTGGCATCAGAGTCCTTGAAGTCAGCTTCTGAAAAGATACAGAGGGGGGCTGCTCTCTCTTTGTCCTGGAACAGTTGTTCCGACCAGACATCAAATATAGGTGACTGTTTTCCAACAGCGACCACCTTGCCTGTAAGTTAAAGAACAAAATGACAGAAAAATCACAAAAGCAATTTGCTGAAAACAGTGTCTCCTACAAATTGATTCACACAGGACAAATTTTAAGAAACTGTTTTCAAACTGTCTCAAGTGGTCTAAATGACTTGCCGAGTTTCGGGAACTGCAGTCAGGAGTAAAGCCACCCTGCCACTGTGCTAGAGCTAGTTAACAAGTCCCTCTTCTAGTTTCTTTTTCCTTCCTTCTCTTTACAAGGTTGAGGTTGCTAATGACAAGTAGTCTTGGGAAATTACAAAAATTCCATTTTGCTTGCCAGGGCCCACAGAGGGAGAACAGGACATTTTTTTCTTCCTTGGAGGTTGTGCATTCTCATTTATGGAACTGATGTCTCAATAGCAATCTTACAGCCCTTCTTCAATGGCATCTTCTATTCTCTCTCCTTGTATTCCCATCAGGTGTGAGCATGGCTCCATCTCATGAGTTTGAAGTCAAACAGAACCACTGTTATCCTCATAAATACCATAGGTGAAACTGTGGCCTGTCATTTTGCTATTTATCTCTGTGGGCGCAAGATTTTACAAATCAAAATAATGCGGATGTTTGAATTGGATGACATTTTTTATAAACAGCATCATTGGTAATCTAGTGGTAAACCCACTATAATTCTCAATAAATAGAAAGTTTTACAATCTAAATATAGTCTGCTGAGGAATTTTTGCCCCAGAGAGACTCTAGACTATGGCAGAATGAAATGTTTTGCAAGACTTTTTGTCTATTGAGGTGAGGTCTACTGGCAGAATTTGGTGAAGAACAGGCCTACTCACACTAGCATGAGGTTGTACAGTTTCTGGTATTTGGCAGAATATATAGAATTAGGATTAATTACTTCAGGGTCTTGCTTTTACCAGTAAATACCATTCTGAAATTCGGAGGATACTGTAAAACAATGTAAAGGTATTGCATTGCATTCAGTGGGAATACTAAGAAAATAATTGGGATTTAGTTTTCTTGAAAATATTGTGTAAAGAAATCATCCTAATAAGAATGTTGTCACACACATCAGCAAATTATTTCAATACATTCACTCAATTTTTTTTTCTGGGCACCCATGTAATACTTCGTTAAAAATTCTAATTCCATTTGCCAAAGGAGCAAAAAGAATGCCTGCGGCTTTGTGAGTGGCATGTGCCACATTCATGCTGTCAGTGCAGGGACACATTTTAGTCATGTTCATGTAGTTATGACATGGGTACCTGTCATTGTAGGCCATGTAGGGATAGCAACAGTTAGATGAGAGGATAGCTGCCAGTTGGCAAAACAAAGAGTCAAATATTCCCTGTGTTTGACTACATTGTAAACAGCCACGCTGAATAAACTTGTACTTAACTGCTGTGTTACAGGCACTGCCCAGCACTTCAGAGTACAGCTAACTAAGGGGAAACTGGTCTCTTTCATGTGACTCAGTATGACCTGTGTGACAGGTCCTATGCTGTCAGAATATCACATACCTTCTGCTGGCTTGGAGAAACACTTCTGGAGTTGAACGGTGAGGCAGGAAGACCATGTACAAAATCCTTCTTATATTTCTCAAGGGCTTGAATTAGTCTGTCTCTTTTCTGCTGATCCTTGTCTGTACATGTAAATACGTAAACACAACCCTTTCCAGTTTAATCATTGGTCAAGTCATAGAGGATTACTCTTCATTCTTCTTTTTGCTACTGAAGACTATTCTGTCTCCTCCTCGTAATACCAAGTACCAGACAGAGAACACAATCACTCTACTTTTTACAGTTGGCGCTTGCTGCTTGCAGGCTCAGCACATGTCTGAATTTGAAATAAATGCAATAAATGTACTCACACAGTAAGTAATGAGCTACTGGAGGGATAAGAGTATGGCAACATCTTGTTTCCACATCCTGCGTACTCTTTCCCCTACCCTAGACAGGAGCTGAGGCAGGTCAAAACAGAAGAAAAGCTGAGGCAATCAAGTAAGGATTCAAGTCTATGTACTAAGAGTTGAGTGACCAAAGTTAGGCTGCCACTGGTCTGTGCAGACTAATGCCGAGAAAGTGTGCTTTCTGTATCAGTCAAACGCAGACTGAAAAGAGTAGGGTGACACTTCTGCTAGCACCCCGTACACAAAAAGGACAGAAACAGACCTAGTCCTTTGGATCTTCAAATATCACTGAACATATGCAAGTGAGAGTAGGAATAAGAGTATTTATTCTTATAATAAGCATTGTTATTATATTTCATAATATATATTTTGATATATTATATATTAAGTATTATAAAACAATAAGAATAATACATAGGAATAAAAAAGGGATATGAGTTACCGAAGACCACAGAGGCCCACGGGGGCATGTTCATGGATAATGCAAAGCCTCTCACAATTCACCGTTTTTTGTCAGAACCTTACTTTTAGCAATGCAAACAAGAATGATGCGTGACCAAAATTTTCAACCCTTTTTATCTGCCATGTTCCTTCCAAGCATAGCTCTGAGAAAAGGGATATGAATTGTGATGTGCAACAACAGCTTTCTCTTTGTAGATGGTGTTTAAAAAATAATAGCTGCAGCAGTTCTAGCTGAAACTAAGGATTCACACACAAAGTATCAGTAAAGTGGGATCCACTGAGGTCCCACAAACTGCATATGGCTCTTTGGGGTTGAAAATGCAGCTCTGTCAGAACTTCTTTGCCCTGTGGAGCTCTTGCATATGGTGGCATGTGCCAGTACTGCCAGGCAGGCCTGCAGAGACGCGTGCTCTGCCCCTTCCCCTCTGGCTGCAGCTGCAGAGACTCCACAAACAGGCAATTCTAGAAGGCTAGCAAGGCTTCAGGTGGGCTGGTGAAATGTGACTTTTGGCTGTGTGATCTTACTGTGAATAATATTGACTTATTCCTGACAAAATGCACGACTGGTTCTTGATTCGCCTAAGGGCCCCCTTACACTGCTATTGAGGCAATGTACTAGAACTTATGCTCACAATGTGCTGCAAATTTTTTGCTAATGAGAAGCAACTTCTCCTCCTCTGAAGTGATGTAGTTGCAGCGTGTCTCACCAGTAATGTGACAGAATAATGCTTGAAATCTGGCAAAGCAGCACTTATTGCAGATATTCTTTTGAGGGGGAGATGCGCCGACCTGAATTTAGTATTGCACATTTCTGAATTAGCAGAAGGGTTACAGGGTTTCAGTTAGTCTTAAAGTAATATTTCTTTCAGAAAAGGAATAGCTGAGACTTTTTTTTTTTTAAAAAAACAAAAAAAAACCCAAAAAAACCAAAAAAAAAACCCACTTAGATACTGCACTAAACGGTTGGCTCCTCCAAAGTTTGTGATGGGGCACACCATCTCTTGATAATTCCCCTGTAAGGTGGCCTCAAGGATGTGGCCTAGTTATTGAAAATAACAGATTTCACTAACAGCTAAAATTGATATAGAGTCTCCCGAGGCATGTAATCTGGCTTTCTAGTCTTGCATGGACATGTGTTCATAGCATCATCCTATTAAGAAAAACATGTTGACAATGCTAAATCCCATTTGGATGACTGGGAAGCAGGATTATACAACTCACTGGAACAAATAACAAAATGTACTTGCTCAATCGCATTCATGCAGAGATTAATACCTTCTTCTTTTATCTAGGTTTGTACAGTGCCCAATCAAAGTACTCCCCAATTCTGATTAAAGACTTTGCATTCTGCAGTCATATGAAAAACAACAGACAAGGCAGCTTGCCGTAGTGTCTGTGCAACAGTACCGCCAGTCAGGATACCTGGCTTCTTTCATGGCAGTGCGAATGACTACTGAGGCCTCGGGAAAAAGTGACATCCATGCCTCTCCGCTCTTCTGCATGTGCCGTCTGTCTGTGTGCAGGTGAAGCAGGACAACAACTGTCTACCCGAGGCAGGACTGGGCCTTCACCAAGCCTTGCCAAGGACAAGAAAATAAAATGTTCCAGGTCAAAGAGCCACAGGTTTTAAACAGACTTTGTCTAGTATTTCACTGATATTTTTACTATAAATATGGGTTATAAATATGCCACATGGCATTAAGCCTATTCAAATAAGTACTATTCCACTGCATTATAGTTTTATGTTTTGAGTAGCTAGCAAAAGCTCCTGGGCCAGAATGTCTCATAGCAACTCTCCTTTCCTCTTCCCTAACAGACGCCAGGTTTCATTGCCCAGACTGTCAGGTTTTGTGTGTGCCTCAGCCACGTGAGGCGCACTGAGGGGTCCTGCAGCACATCCCGGTTTGCTGACACGTCTGCTAAGGGATTTACTTGCCTTACCGCCTTCTAACCCTGCTCTCTCCAGTTTCTCTCTTCTCACTACTATTTTTGCTCAGTCACATTTTTCCCTACGCCCCTTCTCGTGATTCCAGGGCTGCAGAGTCTCACCTGCTCCCTGCACCCATCAGCTGCCAGTAATGCTCCAGGTTGCTTCCTTTCTAAGCCTCTCCCCTCCTACACTTCTCTTCCTAAACTGACCTCACCCCGTGGTGACCCGGCATGCTCCCCAGATGTGTGAATGAAGGGGCTAAGCGCGGAAGTCATTCTTAGGTTTTCATGTCATTGTTGGCTTTCACATTTACTCTTTACAATTCTGTTTGAAAGCCAGCTGTGACTGTGCCACACTGAGCAGCCTGGCCCAGCCACACAGACTGCTCATTGGCAGGAGCGACATCAGGAGTAAAGGATCACCTGCCCATTCTGCCTTTCTCCAAATACTTTTTAAAAACAACTAGCAATGACCAAGAACGAGAAAGAAAATAACATGCAAATTTTGTATCCCAAATGATAGGTGTTTGGGGGTTTTTATTTTCCTTTTAGAAAAGCAAAAATTAGACATCCCTTGCCTTCTGATCTCATGTTCTAGCTGAAGTGTTTAAGAACTGGCTGTAGTTTATGGTTAAAACCATAACTGGGAATAATTAATTGGGGGAGGGCAAGGTTTCACCTATAGAAACACATCATGATTGTCCTGGCTTCAGCAGGTTATGACAATGATTCAGTATGTCACCTGAATCCTCTTACAGGACATGACTATTTTTATTCCTGCAACAGCCAGTATCTCTTGACTACCTCTTTGCTGCTTCCCAGGGAATAGAATCATGTGGTATGGCCAGTGAGGCAGTTATTTAGGCAAATGTATTCAACAGCCTTTCTGTTAAGCTCATTTATTTGTTAATTTATCATCCTTCCTACTGTGGCAGGTGTTAATTTATCAGTGCTATTGTACAATTTCACTGGTACTTGTGCTGGTATCTGGTACTTGTCAATGCAACAAAAGTACAGAAAATAAAAGATTTAGTGGAAATCTGGTCCTTTTAAAAGCACAGGAAGATTCAGATACCATAGCCCCCACTCTGTTTTCCTGGCAGTTCTTGTTGCTTGCCAGTTACTAAAACATCTTGTCTCTCCTTTGCTGCTGTGTGAAAGGCCCATGTACAAAATGAGCAGACACAAACTTACTCGACATAGTAGAAGCAGTTTAGCCGATTATATTGGTCAATCAGAATGAAACAAACTACCCCCCCCCCCCTTTTTTTTATCTAGTGCCTTTCAGTTCTACTTATCTTTATCTTAAATAGTAAGAAGAGCTGGCAAACACCGTAGACTGATTCCACAGCTGCCTCCTAAAACAGAAGGTTATTTTCAGGTCTAAGACAGAACATTATGGCCCAAGTATGAACACAGGGTATAAAGCCGGAACAGGTTTCCCCTAAGTTGTTTACCAGATGTTACAAAACTCAGTGATTATAGTTAGAAATAGAATCCACACCTTGGCTCATGCCTTCATTTTTGGCTCGCAGTGGGAGTTCTGGTTTAATTCCTAGCAAGTGTTTTAAAAGAGTTGGCTGATGTTTAACTCCTGATGAGTTTTGAAACAAGGAAGTTTTCAAAGGACTGTGGGGGAAAAAGAACAAAAGTGGTAAATGAACTCCAGACCTGTCAGACTGATATCAGTCCTGAGCATAAAAACAGAATGGCTGCTACAAGACTCCGTTAAAGTAAATAATATAAGCAACGCCAATCAAAAAGGTTTAAAAAAAAAATCACCGTGCTAACTTGATAAGAAAAAAAAGAGAGATTCTGATTGTGGCTGAGTGAGATAAAGGTGTTGGTTTAAAAGACTTCTGTAAGCTCCCTGGCTTTGTTCTGCAAATTAGAACACTATAAAATTACATGTGTTTACAAAATGGCTAACTGGCAGATCTGAAAATGTAATTAGAAGTGAGAACTCCTTGCAAGGCAGGTGTTTCTATGCAAGGATCATTTTTTATATTATATTATTAAATTATTTCTTTCAGTTATCTGAAAAAAAACCAAAATCATTCCTCATAAACCTTGAACAACTACAGCTGGAGAACTCGTGAATAATAAAGGCATGGTTTACTGTAACAAAGTGATCTGCATCGCTCAGTGAGGTAGACGCAGGGAAGCAGTATATTTTTCAGCATGGATAACGGAACATCTCCATTCAGAAAACGCAGGCTCTTACTTAAAGGGGGTAAGTTTTACCTGGGAATCAGTGAAAAACATTTGTACCTTCTCCTAGACAAACAGCTGCCTGTAATTTCCCACAGTGATAGTGTAGCCAAAACTAGTGTAATATCATTGCCTATAAAGAGTGGAAATCTTGAGTGCAAGTACAGTGTGCCTTTACTGCAGTTTCCTTTGACAGGTGGATGGCTGCTGCTGGAATTACATGTCTTGCTCTAAAACTTCACTACTCAAGAAGCATTTATGAATTGAGAAGGATGCAGAGAAGATCCATCAGAATGATGAAGTCTTGAAAACGCTCTTCATGGTGACAGATTTAAGGAGCTGAATGTATTTAGTTCTTCAAAAGGATGTTTAAGAAGTAACTTTATTCCAGTTTATAAGCGCCCATAGACAGAACAGAAATTAAACAATACAGTTTGTCAAGCAAAGATTTACCAAGACCAGACAAATTCATCCTAAAAGAAAGGCTTATGTTCCTCATAGCAAGGTAAGTTAGTCTTTGGAACAGTTTAATGAGAAGTGTGATGTAAATAAATAAGGTTTGGGCATACTTCTAAACCCTTCCCCTCCAACTCTGTAAAACAGCAATGAATGGAGAGAAGACTTAGGTGAAAAAAACAGGCTATATAACCACAACAGTTTATTTTTGCTGCGTCTATGAAACTCTTGAGATACGTGTCAGTCATCATGGATCACCTATCAACTTCTCTGAAATTTCATTTTTTCTCAGTTTTTTCTGTTTTTGTTAACTGATGTAATCTCAGATTTTGGGCCAGTGCAATACAAAGGGATACAAGGGCAGTTACTCATGGTATTCACATCTATGGGCCAAATGCTGCAGTCTGCACTGATAATAGTTTGTCTGGTGTGGGGACTGCTTATTTAGGCATTTCAGAGCAAACGAGACCATTCCTTCAGCAGAAACCAGTGGTAAGTGAGGCTCAAGTGCTTAGATTTGATTTCAGATGCTCTTTGCGATGCTAGCTATTGTTATGAAAAGCCTATGTTAGCACATTAATCTACAGCATGTGGGTGTTTTTTAAGCCCCAAGCTCTAGTTCAGCATTATTTGTTTTCATCAATATTTAAATGCTGCAATACTATCAAGTGAGTGGTTAACAACAATTTTACAGGAGAAGAAAAGCCTCTGAAACGCCAGTTATACTCAGGAAACATTGCTAAGCGACACTGCCTGTTGTTGTTTCCCATGTTGTTTTCTAATCACGTGCCAAATTCTGCACATTTTGCTAATGTGAGTGCTCACACTGACATTAACAGGAATTTCCCCAGAAGGCAGGCAAGAAGAAATTGGCTTTCCATAACAAACCACCCAATCCAGCAATTCTGAACTGCTTGAAATCTTTGGCCGTAACCCACGTCTGCCGTGACTGGTTCTGCCTTACTAACAAATCCATGGACATCAATGGAGCTGACAGCACTTGACACAATTCCTTCATAGACCACATCAAAATAAAGGATAGAACACGCTCTCTTCTCTTACTTGACCAAAGACAAGATTTGGCATTTGCTTTACTTACGTAGGGGAAGTAGTCTATTTTTCTTAATCTTTTAGTGAGTATAAATAAGATATATTCAAAAGGTGAGGTTCACAGCTCTGTAACTACCACCCGCTCTTAACCTCTAAGTATTCACAACTTCCAGCTTAGGCAAATAAGAGCAAACTCTGACGCTTAGAGCATCTCCCATTCTTGCAGCCTGTTTCTCATCTAAAGCATGTTTCAGCACATTTCTGATACAAAAGGCCAGATCTTCCTCCCTCCTCCCTCGTGTCAGTACAGATTTACAATGGTAATTTACACTGTGAAAAGGTGGTCCAACAGAAGGATACACCCAGCGTCATTGCTTTTGATTTTTTAAGATTCTAAAAATTAGTAAAACCTCTTTAGCCAAGCTACAGATTTTCATCTCTTACCTGAAGCCAACATGCAGCAGGTGGAGGGGTGCTCTGTTGTCAACTCGGCTTTATGCCAAGGAGCGATCAAGAACTTCTAGAATTTCTATTAGTTTGGCAGACAAAATTTCCTATAGCTAAGTCACTCATTATTTGAACTGTTTCTATATTTTGTGGTAAAAAGACATTGTTGGTAAGGCCAGAAGTAGAAGTCATAACATCTGTCTGCAGATCACTGACAGGAATGTACAAGCCTCTAGAGGGATAACGGCACTTTTTTTATACTGATACGGTACAGAGGTATTCAAGGAAGAAAGGAATTCTAGAAGTTGGAGTACAAGAGAAACATCAAGATGCTTCATCCCTGTTTAAAGTACTGACTGATTGCTGACGTATGCTGCTTTCTTCTTTGGCAGAGGAGTAGGAATGCAAAGTTAAAACAGTCAGTGCACAATGGTTATGACAAGACTCCTGCTCTCTGCATCCTCCAGCAGCTCCCACTACCTTCTTCTTCCCTTTTTACAAATATTCCTGTCAACAGCACTGACTCTGAAATTGATGGGAAGGATGGTTTTGTGATTAAAGCACTGCGGTAGGACTTAGAAAACTATCATTTAATTCCCAGCTCTACAACAGACTCCAGTGTGATCACAGGTATGTTAATTAATCTCCAGTGTCTTAATTTCCTCCCTGTAAAAGAGGATGGTAGCACGCATTTACCCTGTTCTAGCTGGCGCATCATTTTGGGCAGATATCCCCAGAAGATGATCTTTAAACTGTGCAGCGGCTACCATAAAGCAACTCGGATCCCAAATGGAGCTGCTAGCATAGCGTAGGATTTGAAGGGTGAGAAGAAGAATTTATGAACCAGAGTAGTTGTTTAATCATTGATAGCTGAATGACGCAGTGTAGTCATACGTTTGATATTCCCTTCCTTGCAGCTCCCTTGTAACGGTGATATCGCATTTATTTTTTACAGACTGCAAAATTTATTATTAAAAAACATCTCACTAATGTTCCATAAACTTGCAATGATAGAAAATTGATGTTTGCATGTATAAACACATTAATTTCCACTGATTGCTAAATGATCCATTCAATTGCCCAAGATTAGTGACAACTAAGATTCTACATCTGTAAGGATAAAATTATGTTTATATAATTGACTGTATAGATTATTCACACAAACTGTAGATAAAATGCTGCAATTTTGTATGTCTTTGAACTGCCTGGAGAAACAACTTGTTCTTTTTCACAGGTGTTGTGGTCTTGAAAGTCACAAAGCAACTTCGTTTTAAACTGGTTAAAACCCAGATAGAAATTATTATTTTGACTACTGTCTGTCTCATGCAGAGAATTAGAGAGGGAAAAACACAGATTATAAAAAGACCGCTATGTGCCATATCTAAGCATTTAAGTACTCTGCTGGTACACCAAAAAATAAAATTCCTCTTAAAGAAAGTTACTATTCCTTTTTCCAATTACTAAAGCATGTGTTTCTGCACACACTTGTATCCACGTTTGGGTTTCATATTTATAGAAATGAGTCACAGCACGTGGACCAATTATATGATCAACACTCCATAAAAGGTCAATGAGAAACAGTCACATGGCCTCATGTACTTACATACAATATTACTTATCATTCCTTTGGGGTAAATGTATATACTGTACTCCTAAAAGTGCAGGGGAATTGTGCAGAACATACAATGGTCTGAATAGTTCATCTTGCCATTGTAATTAGTTGACCTTGGCTGGATAATCAAATTGTAGCTCAACAGAGAGGAGAAGGAATGGCTTTGTCTTAAGACCAAGATCGTGGAGACATAAAGGTGTGCCCAGAGAGCCAGATTTACTTTAGGTCTTCCTTCAGGAGATTCTTTAACTTGGGTAGAGTGAGCCTGAAGCACCTGACCACTTCCCACCACAGCTTCACCATGCTGATGTGCTTATTGTGCTGGACTGCTACCCAATACTTTGCTAATGGAAGCAGAGCAGATACTGCAAAACTAGGAGAAAAACAATACATGAGAGCAGGCCTTGGTGGACTCGCCCTCATTCCTGGAATGGGAGAATAGGAAGAGAACTAGGGCAGGGTGCCCTGGACCACCACGCTTCCCTGGAGTGGTGGACTGACTCTGTGATGGAGCCAAAGAGCTGAGCTTTAGTAAGGGATTTTCAGAACTGCAGGACCAACTAACGATTTGGGTGGCTCATTTTCCTGTATGAAGTGTGGGTTACCTACATGGATTCCCCTGTTTAGGGCTGGTTTTGATTAATCTTTCATGAGTGTTAAGTTTTTCCTAGTTTCCTGCCAGCTCATCTGGGACAGCTTCATATACACATCAGCCAAGGTTTCCGCTCCTCTTACTGAGCTGATCAGCCTCAGGAGATCTGACTCAAACTTGGGCTCTCTGAATCTGGAGCAGAGCATCATAGTATCATGGAAATCCTGGTTGGAAGAGACTTCTAGAGCTGGCCGTGGGAACACTGTCTCATGCTTCCGAGGTCCAAGAATGTAATTCAGCTGCTTATTATTAATTAATTGTTAATTATTAATCCCTAATAACTGAGAAATTTGGAGGACTTCCTGGGTGCCACAGGTAAGTTTAAGTCTCAAGCTCAATGCTGTATAAATAAATAAGGTATCTGATTTCAGACAAAATTATTTTGAATTTTCTCCTTTGTTGGAATAGAAACAATGCCTCAAAATTGAATGTTTTTTTTCCAGAACTTTCACATTTCCATTGGAACAGAAATTCTTTTTGATTGCTAAGACACTCTCCTGAAACCTGGTCACTGGCATGTTCAGTAGCACACCTTAGGCTCTTTGCATACTTATTAGATGCTCTCTCTAGCAAATGTGGCTTCTGCTGAGAGTAAGAAATGTAAATATCCTCCTAGTCAGACATTTTCCACACTGGAGTGGCCAAAGAATCATTGTTTTCACAGTAGTTTCATAAGTCATGCTGCTCTCAGGACTCTTAAAACACCTCTGCTTAATTTTATCTCCACAAGAACACTTAGGATGATGAACTGTATCTCCCATATTCCTGACCTCTGATGCATCTCCAGCAAATATATCTAGTCTTACAGCAGGGGGCAGATACATGTTTCCATCCTTTGATGAGAGCTGAAAAATGGACCACGATTCTTAGCACGAGAACACCAGAGATGCAGTCTTACTGCTGCAACAAAGCCAGCTCCATGCTGGAGAGAAAGGACTGCTCAGGAGGCTTCGTGTTAGCTGTTTCTCCCTAACTTTTGTCATAAGTTTGTGCAATTTCAACAACATTTTGAATGTTACTCTGACAGTAAAGAGACTCAACTATTATTTCGCCCTGATATCCAGTGATAGGATGCGTGGGAATGGTTCAAAGCTGTGCCAAGGGAGGTTTAGACTGGCCATTAGGAAGCATTTCTTTACCGAGAGAGTGGTCAAACACTGGAACAGGCTTCCTAGAGAGGTGGTCAATGCCCCAAGCCGGTCAGTGTTTAAGAGGCATTTGGACAATGCCCTTAATAACATGCTTTGACTTGCTCAGCCCTGAATTGGTCAGGCAGTTGGACTAGATCGTTGTAGATCCCTTCCAACTGAAATTATTCTATTCTATTCTATTCTATTCTATTCTATTCTATTCTATTCTATTCTATTCTATTCAGACAAATTGATGAAAGCTAGCACTTGCAATGATTTATAAACCATATTTAAAAGTCATTAGAAGAATTTTTTGTATGAAACAAATTGAGCTAATTCAATGACACTCTTACCAGCTGCAACATTAGTAACTTCATGAAATATAAAACAGCAAAAAGCCCAATGAAGCACCAAATTTAAAACAGTGCCTTTCTAAACCCTAGAATTGAAAATCCAAGATATACCTGAAGAGGTTCAGGAGAGAGTCCTATACATTGCACTTCTCCCACTTTTCTATACAGTTCTTAATCTGAAGTGCAACAGTACAGACAGCTTGTGAAATGGTGCATTTTCAGATTGTCAAAAAAGCTAATTATTTACAGCGTTTTATCTGCAGTGCATTTATTCTTAAAATGAAATAAAGCATTGCACACTGTATTTTCTTCTGTCTTTTCAGAATTAATCTTTGTAGCTGTTAGAGTTTTTCTTTTTATTTTAATAGGTTTGCATATGCCTGCATCGCTACTGAGTGACCTGAATTTTCTTCTTGCAGCCTGCCATTGAAACGTGGTATCCAACACAGATCACACATTTGGAAAACAAGGTTTTACCTATCTGAGTATATGGATTGAGAATAGGTAAGAAATTATACTGCATCAGAATGTGTATCTGTCACAGTTCTGATAAATTTCAAGGTTTTAAAAGCACACCACACTTAGTAACTAGTAATAGCAATAGTGGGAGATGGTTGTGGGAGAAAATTTTACATGAAAAGAAGAAAATGCTGTAATCTTGTACTAAGCAGAAAATTATTTTTGTCCTCCTATTGTTCTAGTAGGCTGGCAAAACAGCCTTCGTTTATTTTGTGTCTTTGAATATGCAAATGATAAACAGAAGCCTATTTTTGTAGGCATAAAGTAATTTTATACAGCTCAAATGATTTGCACATCAACCCCACTAGCAGCAACTGTACCACCATTGTGCTACTGCCCTACTTAACACTTCAGAAGACATAAGCTCTGATGCACCTTTTCATTGTGACTTCTCAATTTTGAGTTTTATCCTTCGAGGGACAAAACTTCTTTTGCCAACAGGCATTTCCGGAGCTAACCTGTTTGTTAGAAAAAGGACTTAGCTCATGCATAGTGTCTTCTAGTGAAGATAAATATTAAATGACAAAGGTGATTTGCATTTCCCCAGCAGGCTACTGACAAAAATGATATTGGGTCCTCACTTTCTCTGACTGAGAATCTCATGTTATGGCTTCTGTGTCCACCAGGAGCCTTGTACTCGTTTGGGCTTCTAAATTAACAGAAACTCCACACAACAGTACAGTCCTACTTAGCTGTGTAAGAGGAATACCTTCCTAAGAAAGCATTATAAGAAACACAGATAATGTTTCCCTCTGATACATCATCTAGGAAAACTTGCTACTGTAGCTAACACAGGTAGCTGAACAAATTCCATGCCTTCTTGATCTTCTCAAGTAAGTGTGATTCTACTCCTCGTGCACTTCTATGTCAGGATCATCTCTCTGTCAAACTAACATTCTCAGAAAGCTTTCTGTGGCATTTCTTTCTGTTACCACAGCACTGTTTTCATAAAGTGATTAATCAGAAATACTAAGTTTAAAATTATTATATAAAAGACAGAACTGAAAAAATACTGTTGAGCATGAGCAGTTAAAAAACAAAGAGAAGAGAATTTTGATTGTGATGGTTTTGGTCCTGAACTTGTTCTTTTGCTCTTCTGTACTGAAGATCTCATATGATACATTTTTCTGAATCTTTATGGGCAAGAGTTATGTTTGCCTTCTTGGCTTGTGTGTATCTTGCTCGAACAACTGCATCTCACCATTGCCTTTGAGCTATCTTTGCTTCCAAGTACCTTATATACTGCTCAGAGTAATACCCTACTGCAGATCTCTGATACATAGTTCCCACTATGCATGAACTGTGGAAAAATAGAAATTTTTCCAGCTTCTAAAATTTCATTTTAAAATGGGGTGTTTCTGTGTATAAAGGGTGTGTGCTCTCATGTATGTAATATCAGAGAAGTATCATATACCTCACAACCTGGTGAATGAAGAAAACTAAACACATTTCGAAGTGAATGCTCTGTTTCCAGGGAAAGGGATGAATGTATTGCTTTTCATCAATCTTTCTGCCTTTCAAAAAAGGAAGGGCGGGGGGACTCTGCCTACACATTGGGTACTGCCGGCTTCAGCCAAGAGGTGGCGTTAAGGTGCAGTGCAATGGTCTCTTGCCAAAACCCCTTTCGTTCCACAAAAACCTGTTTTAACTGTAGTATGCCTGGTGCCTAGAGATACACGGAGCAGTTAAGGAAATGAAAAATACAGTGTGGATTAGCAAGGAATTCAAAGGGCCAGTGGTCTGAGTTTAGACTGGAAAACTAAAGCAATTTATGCCTCCAACAACCATGTTGCTTAAAGTGTGTGTATCAAAGAGTCCCACGGTCTGCAAGTCAGCATGTATCTGTGCAAACATGAACCAAGTGCTAGGTACAGCTATTAACTTAGATACTAGATTAGATATTAGATACTAGATACTATTATCTTAACCACAATGATGCATATTTTCGGCACTTATATGCCTCTTCAGAACACTATAATCATAAAAGAAGACAAGTATTTCCAAACCAAACAAATGGAGCCAGACCTATTTTGAAAACAAAACAAAACGAAACAACTCACATTTAACACTGGTATGCAAACTCTTCGGTGCAGATGAATCAACAGCAGCTGTATTAACAAAAAGAAGGTTCAGTCCAATGAAACACTAACATCACAAATAATCATACGAAAAGGGAGAGAAATTAAACTGATCATCCTAAGGTGTTGAATTCCCTGTGGGAATGTGGTACCAGTCTGCATAATGTTAGCATTATTAATACGGCAGATCTACAAACCACCAAATCCTATTGTTTCCCTGGTGATATATAATATTTTCTTCCTATTTCCTGCTATTATCTTCACCAATGGTCAGCTCTCAAAAGCTAGCATAGCTTAAATGTAGTGAAGTTGAGTTACACCAACTACAATGGCACCAGCTGCAATGACACCAACTGAGGATTTGACCCCTTGTCTTTATCTGGGTAAAAGCATAAGATAAGTGCCTCAGCAGTGCTGTTGTTGGTTCAGTCTCAAACCTGAGTCTGAATTTTTTGGCTTTCACCCATCTTTACTTAGTTATAGAAATAAGAGCCAGTACAGCTACATTTATTAATCTTCATTTTAGTTTACAATTTAAGAAAAGCTCTACTAATTTTGTGTTGGCATCCTACTGCTACCCAGAAAGTTTATATTCAGGGATGAGTAGTACAGCTGCTATCAACCAGGGGAAACTGCCAAGTGATGCTCTAAGAGTGAGATTCAAGTTGTCCCTAGGCTCAAGGTCCTCAGTTCTTCATCATCTTTCTAGCAATAGGAGTTATTTGATTATACAATTACATAGGCAGTTTTGTACACAGCATTTTCTGTTATTTGATCATTTGGTTTTCATTGTAAAAGCTTAAATCAAGTGAACTTCAAGGAACCAAGCCCTGTCACTCTACTGCTGCACCGTCTTAAGTCATGTGTCCATACAGGAGATGGTATGGATGTTAATGGAGCTGTATGTCCGATTGCATGTACCTGGATATAGCTGAGGTATATGGGGAAATACTATTTTTGACTGTGGAGGGAAAAGCAATCACCTAGGAGAAGTTCAATATTCCAGTTTCATTTGAAGGACACTGACTCCATTTCCATCCAAGACACTTTTGTGATTACTGCCAAATGTCACAGCAAATTGTCGTTTGTACAAGTGCTCCAAATGAAGTTTCAGACATGCAGGGCTAGCTACTGTCTGGAGTGAGGCCAAATAGGTTGTATTTTAAAAAGCAGCTGTATTGAAAAAACATTGGAGAATATTTAGAAGAATACTGGAGAAGGCCTTTAGACAACCCTGACAAGATTCTTCAGAGGCACAAAATCCTATCATCTCCTCTAAGGATGTACAGAACACGTGGCAAGTCAGCACTTCAGAGCATCAAGGTATGTACAGAAGAGAACCTTGATATCCTTGCAATATTGCAGTTTTTACTATGTATGCAGAAGTTTAGCTCTACAAGGAAAACCCGCAGAAATGATGAAGCGCTATAATAAGTAAAATAAGTGTTTTAATATTAAAGGTTTCTGCTTCAGTATGCTACAAATCTGACTTTTGAGAACTATAACCAGATGGTGAAACACCTAAGAATTAGAAATTTTAGCCACTGGAAATTTTGATTAGCACCTATGGTGAGAAGCTCTTTCCAGCTTAACTGAATTCTGCTACAGACAAGCAGGACTGACATTTGAAGAAAGAAAATTGCAACCTGCTTGGGAACAAAGCACTTGGCTTCTTTTATGCCAAAAATATCTTCTGTGTATTTTCTTCCGAGCTTTAAGAATGTAATAGACAAAAAGACTGCAAAACATCTTTGTTTTCTTCCTTTTGTTTTTTGATCTTTACTCCCTCATTTAGGCTTCACCAGTTGAGAATAAAACAAATTTCAATTATATACAGCAGTCTTTGCTGCTCTTAATTATTCCTGATGCTTCTGTATATTTATGAGCATTGCACGAGGATGTGAATTCTACTATCCTTAGAGTTCACTGTTTCTGTGACGTTAGCCATGCAAAAGCAAGAGTCCCTTCAGTATGAAAGTACACAGCAGCAATCCAGCCTCGAGCTCCCAATATGAGTGGGATGGTCATGAAGCTTTTAAATAGTGGTTCTGATACCACAATAAAAAGATGCGCTAGATTTGAGCTAGGTAGTTTAAGATAAATCACTTGGCACTGCAAATTGACGAAAGGATAGGTCTCCTGGCAAAAAACGCAGCAGCAATCTCACCTATTGTTCAGCAGCTGTGTGTTATTATAAAGCTCACTGAATTGTTTGGTTAGAAAGCCTTGGGAGCCCAAGGACTGGGAGTCTTGCAGTAACCTAACTATGGCTATGAACATTCAACTCCGGTTGTTTTCATCTGCACCTGAAGCCCCAGGAAGTTTACACAGCTCCAGACAACTGACAGAGGACATTTTTTAATTCCAAATTCTCTTTCTAGCAGTTTGCAACTATTGACAGGAGCGAGAGCATTTGAAGAGCCCTCTCAAACATGACGGCATGCTAACGGAACTCCCCTCTAGGTTATTTAGGACTGACACTGTAACATTCTAAACATCAAAAGCTGTAAGCTCACTGTTACTCTTCAGTGTGTTCTCCCAATTAAACAAATACTAGTTCTCATTTTACCTTTCCTTTTAGTCAACTGCCATATACATCTGAACAGAAACCATTATTTAAATAACACAAGGGAATGAAATATTTCCCTTCCTAACATGAACTTTTCATTTTGTGGAACGGTTTGACTCTGTAGACTTTACGCCTCTCAACAGTTAGGATTGCTTCTCCCAAGACAAGGTTACAGTTCCAATTGAGTGTTCTACATATCTCCTCTTTTAGGGCACACCATATTATGCCTCACTTTTAAATCCTCCTACACCTGCTGAGCTGGTGACAGGGAGAGGGAGGAAAGAAAGGGGAAGAAATTCAGCAGCCAGCCAAAACTAAGGGCTTTGATTTAATCTTTCAGCTACATAGATATTGTCGTCATTAAAGACTGCATACCTTTGGCAGACATCAGTTTCTTGTGATGAGCAGCCATGTGATCTTGAATGATGTACTGGTTGGAGAGCTTGCAGGAAGGTCCAGGAGAAAAAGCTGCAAGAGGGAAAAATCTTAGTTCATTCAACAGGGCAACAAATGTCTCAGGCAATAATGGCTCTGAAAACATTTTAATATTTATCCTCTCCTGCTTGCAATAAAATCAAGTCAATATTCATTCATTTATTTCAAAAAGTAAGGGTAACACAAAATGTAACATGGAAAAGTGGTAAATTATTCTCATTTTGCATGTTTTTGAATACCTGGGAATTATGGCTTGCAATAAGTAAAGTATGAGCCTTGGATATTATAGAACTCTGGAGAATAATAGAGGATCTCACTGTTTAATATCTGATATAATAAAAAGCATCTACATTTTGAAAGATTTAATACTAAAAAGTAGGACAAAGTACTGTAAAAAACTACATATAAATATCTTGCCTCTTGGTAATACCAGGCCTAACTTTACCACTGAAGAGTGAGAAAAATGGACTGGATACACACAAAGATAGAAGTAGGGCCAGAAAAGGAGCCAGGATGTAGAACAGAAATGTGTTACACACAGACTGACCATGACACTCCTCTGAATCTCTAACCCACGAAACTTCTCAGATCAGGAAGAATTTGCCTCTGTATCTGACATAAGTCATTAGCCCAGGAAAAAAGTCAAGAAGCACATAAGCATTTACTTGTTTTAAACTTTAACCTGGTAGTGCAGCTGAGATAGATCATTGTCTTTCAACCTGTTTCCAAACAAAAATATTATTTCTGGATTCCTTCTCAAATCATAGAATCATAGAATTGTTTAGGTTGGAAAAGACCTTTAAGATCAAGTCCAACCATTAACCTAGCACTGCCAAGCCAGAAGGATATACCCGTAGGGCTACAGCAAACTGACTAATACCCATTTCCAAAATTCTGAATTCATCAAGTGGGATTTGTAGATGGAATGTTGCTAGCAAATAATCTTAAAAAATAAACAGAATATTGGAGATCAGAAATCTAACATGCCTTTGGCCTTCCATCCACAGACTCAGAATAGCCCTTACACTGAGATAATCAGCCCATCCAACCTGTTCAGGTTTGGCTTTCTGACACAATGAAGTAAATGATTGTTTCATTGTTCATGTCCCCAATGTACAATTTCAGTTAATTACTTAGTTTCAAAGTTTTTATTGTATTTTGAAAGAATAGGAGACATTGGGCTGAGAGTCTGGGAATCAATCCTTCTAACCTCAGTTTGGCTGCTTTCTTTCTGTGTTGCTTTTTCTTGTCTAAAAAATCTCTTGCCTACCAACTGAGACATTGCTACAAACTGTTTTTCACCGCCAAGGAGTTTGACTACATTCAATTCATTGTGTCATCTTTTGAACAAACACCATAAGAAAGAGCGGGACAGAACACCTAATGCCATATTTGTTGCGTCATTTGGTATTATTTACCAATGTGCTCCTGCAAGTGACTAAAAGCCTGCCAGAAAGGCACTGGCATGAAGACCTGCTTTCAATACCCTGTCCAGGAGCAGCATCACATCCCAGCATGACCAGCCGCAGCAATCTGGTGTTACTTCAGCTCCAGGACCATCCATTCTGATTGTTCATCGAACACGTAGGCACAGCCGGAACGCTTACACCATGGCACAAACAGGTGCAGAGACATCAACAGAAATAATGATTCTCTGTTTGCTATAAAGCAATGGAGAACTTGGTGCAAAATTATGACCAAACTGCATTTATCTCTTGTCTCAATGAAATTTAGCATGAGTAGTACAGGTACCACAATGGAATCCAATACTTGAAGCAGACAAATATAAAGCTCACAAAATTTCTAATCACGAGCATTTACCATGTGTCCAATTTCGATCAGGGAAAGCACTCATGGGTGTCAGTATCATACTAAAGAAATCAAATAGTTAAAATCAGTACTATCCTGTTTCAAAGCTTTTATGTGCTTGAGACCAGTAGTTAGTCACTTCCAAAACTTCGAAAACTTAATTTTTTTCCTGAATTCTGCCAATTGTGCTGTAACCTCCTGTTGGCAAAAGCAACTGGAACAAACTCTTCAGTAATATCCAGCACCATCCCTATCTGGTGTAAAGTGGGACAGCTAGTGGGACTGAGTTCAAGAAATGGCAATGTCCTAAATCACAGCAGCTAGAGGCTCTTGTCACTAAGGAAAAGAAAATAGTATTTTGGGAAATGCCCCAAATCTTTCCCTGATCGGCAGTGACAGACTGATTTCAATATATGCAGTGAAAAAGACAGCACGGCAGAAGAACAATGTGATAATCCAAACAATATCCGAGGATTAAAAAGGGATGGAAAATCCATTTATAAAAAGAACATTCTTCTCAAAAAGAATTACCGCCCCAAATTTGAAATGCTGAAGATATACAAGGCACTAGTAGTTTAACCTAAGTTTTTGTCTTTCATAAAATCTAACTCGTATCCTGTGTCCAGAAAATTACTAACATTGTGCAATAAGCAGCATTGTGGTTATTCTATGTAAGGAAAAAAAAGGCAAATTCTTTTCTTTGCCAGAGACTTTCTGTTGAACTTTGGCAAGTCATTTTGTTTTTCTGTGTCTCAGTCTCTCTGAAAAGAGGACATGAAAAAACACATCCATTTCTCAAAGAAGATGTTTTAAGGATAAAAACAATAAAATGGGGAGATTGAGTGGGTGCCTATCTAAGTATTTCCCACCCCTGGAGAGGGTGATCTTATTTGAGCTCACTGGAAAGTTCACACTTTTAAACAGATTTTTCTTTTGTTTTCTTTTACATCTTTGAATAACTTCAAATTGAGGGAAATGTTAAATAGAAATCTTCCAGGAATTTTAAGCAGCCCTGTTATGAGGCTCTGTTGATGGGGCAAACACACGTCAGGTCGAACTGAAACAGCCCTTTTGTGTGCTGTAAAGACAGGCAGAGTTCTCAAGCCCATGTTTGAACAGAATCCAACTTCTGTATTTTCTGCTGTCTTACCTAGATCTCATTTACCTGCAACATTTAGGAAATTGCTTTATCCAAGTTTTCAACATTTCAGAATTTCATCATTTTCTATCTATGAGCACAGATCTACCTACAGAAAGTTGCCAGCTTTTGAAAATCTTTCTAAACTCTGAGTACTATTCTACTTTCAAGACATTTACATCTTGCTTCTATATATGAGGAAAGATCTCCAGGAAACACAGATCCAAGAATGAGCAATAAAGAACAGTGACAACTCTCTCAACACTGACTCTTTTTATTTCCTATTTTGTAATGACTTTCCTAGTAATTTATTATAGTCCTGAATGTGTAGTTGTACGATGACTAATTTACCTAGTTTCCACTGATTGAATTGCAAGAGATTACTTCTGCAAATCATGTCTGGAGAATATATCATGTCCAGAGATATAATGTCATACCATAAATCCAGTCGTAGCAGTATTAAAGTTTGACTGATACACAATGACAGTGATAAAACATGTCTTTTCCATGTAGCTGAAAAACAAAAATATGCTTTTGAAAAACACAAGAGGTGACTTTGCTCCTCACAAGACTGCTAATTCAAAGGCACTACTTTTTGCCTCTTATAGGAGCAAAAAAACCCCATGTTCTCAAGAACATGTCAACTATTTTACTCTTTAAAAGACTAGCATAACTGCAGTGCTGCTATACTGCAAATAGTTTATCTTTATACTGCTAATTCCTACAAGTGAAAATTTCACAACGTGGGGACAAAGCTACATGTACTTATAATCAACAAATAAAAAGAGTGCAGTGATACTTAAGCCTCAGAAGCCTGGACATATCAAATTCTTATCTACCCTTCACATTAGTGGCAAGTGGGAACCGTCTCTACAACATCCTTGGCTTTGCCTTTTGTAAACTGATAGAAGTATCTATCTAGCATTGCAAGGAAAGAGCTATCTCATACCATCAGCAGTAGTTCACAGTTATGGTCCTGCATTGGTTTGTATCTGTCTATTTCCTCATCTTGTATTTAGAGCCTCAATTTGGAGGGGAGAGGGACCACCTTTTTGCTCTGTGTTTGTCTCATGCTTAACAAGGTAGAATATTTGCCCATAGCTAAGGCCACAGTGCTTGCTTCAGTGCATATCATACAGTAACCACTGAGACAATCTCTCAGCAGACTGGCCCAGTCAATGGCTGACAAATGTCTTGCAGATCCTCTTACTTTGGTTCAGCTGCATAAGTTCTCTCAAGCTGCTCCCCTTCTGGGTAAGTATTTCTGCCTATTTTCAGCTACAGGAAGCACTGGCAGGCATTGAGTTTTGGCTTCTGCTGTGAGCATCTGACAGAGGTGTCTCTGCTTCTGTTCCCTTCAGAAAATAGATATATATGACTTTACACCGGAAACCAGTATGACAGACTGCTGAGGAGGGGACACAATCGGTGTCCTCCTCTCAGTTCTTTGGGGTTCCTTTGAAAAGGTGGGAAGAGGAGGATGGTAGGATAACACCCCGTGGGCCCTGAAATGCAGCACTCCCTATGGGCAGAGAGTGAAATGCCTCCGGCTGCAGCTCGGCTTCGTCAAGGGAGGGAAAAAGGACAAAAATGGTGAGTGGTGGTGCTAGTGGTGTGTTTGCCAGCATCTAATTAAGGACTGAAACTATATGGATCTGGAGAAGGTACAGTGGAACAGCGTTCCCGAGCAGGGAAGCTTCAGGCAGAACAGCTTTCTGTCAATTCTTCTACAAGTGCTTGGCAAAGATCCTGACCAGGAAAGCTGCTTGCCTGAATTAAGATTGTGAGATTTTTGTAATAGCAGATATTAGAAGCACTTATCTACTTTATATTGTTTCAATAATAAAATATGTATTTTTAATAATCTCATAATATTCAAGCTGTTATTCCAAAACTGGAGCACATAGGCACCTCTCAAGTAATAATTTGAGTACTTACGGCTACTTTTGAGACTCATGTGTCCTCTGAAAGGTCCCAGCATGGAGTACGTAGGCACCATGGCTATCTGGGACCCTTGGTAGGGAAAGAAAATGTATTGGTTACATATTATGGAAGCACTAAGAAGTATGATTATCTTCCTGCAGGTCCTATGGGGATTACAGAAGAGTCATCTCCTGGCCAGAATGCTACGCGGCAACTGATACAGGTATGAAAAGGCTGGCACTTTTGTCTTTACTTTCCCTGCCAGATTACTTGTGTTTGTTTTCATCCCTACCAATTAGTAGGACCCTTTTGACCAGATACTCCGAGAGAAAATTCCCTGTTACAACAGCATCTAGAGGGCAATTTTCTGCAGGCCACAAAAATGAGCCATGGCATTGCGCAAATGTCACATATTTTGCAATCTGAAAGATCGCCTCTGCTAAACATAAATCTTCAAGGCAAAAGAAGGAGCAGCTCAGTATGCCACTGTGCTGCTTGTGCCCAAGGGAAGCAGTGGGGAAAAAAGCACAACATTAAAGATTTTCTAAAGATACTCTACGAAATAGTATAGGCTCACATCACAGAAGCCAGACCTAGAAAAGCCAGGCCCAACACAGCAAAGTAAGCAAACAAGCCCCCTCTCGTTTCAAATTAAGGGCAAGTTGCAAGAACACAAATTCCAAATACACAGAATTCCACCCGTTTTATGAAGATATGTCCCACTGCTGACAGCTGAATTCATCTCAGATGAGTTACAGGGTAAATTTTACTGTATGCTTTAACAGCTGAAGGGGCCAAGTCTCAATTTCAAAAGCCAGTTATGTTCACAGGAGTCAGACAGACACAGATTCATAGGAAATCCAGGAGATTTCAGTCCCTACCTGTCCAGTGGTATGGTTTTCAACACAATCATGTTCCTAACTCCCACTAAAATCAAGGAGAAGCTGGTACCTTAATTTGCAAGTCTGATCATGGAGGCTAAACTTCAGTCCTCATTTTTAACTTTTAACTTAGTGAACTGATTTGTCTATATGCAAAAGTTCCAGCAAAAATTTGAATTATAATTTAAATAGACTTTCTACAGTTTAAAAACTTCTTTTAGTTCAGCTTAAACCTATTCCTGGTTAACATGAAGCAAGCCAGTCACCAATGCAATGTGCATACATAATCTTCTCCACCAGATAAATCATATCACTTTAAACCCACACTTAAAAGCCCATGCTTCGTAAGCAGATAAGCCAACTGGCATACAGGAGCCTAAAGCTCAGTAGCTTTACTCCAAAGGGTTGTCTACCAGCAGAAGTTGCTTAATTGTGAACTTATATTTGCCAGATTAGATTTGTGAGTTGCAAAGGAAACATCTCCTTAGAGATGATCCTGAATGTCAAAGGACACACCAAGTGCCATCAGAACTAGAAAAATCAATGCAATACTTTCTTTTGTTTCAAGGCAACATTGTAATTTGGGGGAGGAACCAGGAGCGTCTGACTTATACAATGAAACCTTTACTTTTGTTCTCATACACACATTTCAGGATATTTTTTGGCTTCAAAGGCACTGCTGCAACTTCACAAACCTTGTGTGTATACGGCTATAACCTAAACCTAAGGGCACAGACTTTAGAAAGTGATGACAGGTTTTGGACCTTGATTTGGTGACACCTGACAAAGAGCCTGTTTTTTCAGAGAGTGCATTCTCAACCAGTTCTGAAATTCAGGCCTCACCACTGGTTGCTCAGTTTTTTGGCAAAATCACCTGTCTGGGACAACCTTCTTAAAGATAAGGGATGCAGGTAACAGAGAGTATTAGAACAGTGTTCTGAGAAAACAAAAGCGGGAAAGATTATGAGCAGTGCTTTTCTGGATCAAATCCTGCCACCTTAGACCACAGGCTTAAAATAAAACCACTATGAAATAAATGGGAGCTGAGTAAACGTTATTGCTTTTCCTCTGTGCTCATATTTCTAATTGTCATGGGTCCCTAAGTTAATAAAATCATCAAAAGGTCAGCCTTTTTTTTTGCCTTTTAAAAACATCCTTCTATAGTCACAACAGGATATGGACAAAGGAAGTTACTGCTCTCAAATCCAAGGTAGCACATCAAAACATTTGATTATGTTTTTAAAATTTTATTTATTTAGGTATATTCCTGAAGCATTTTTATTCATGTTTTGAAAACTAGTGCAACTTAATCATAGCTTCATACATACTGGCTAAAGACCTAAAAGCAAATCAGTTTAGCTTCATCTCACTGTATATTACTAATAATCATTTTGATTCTTTAATTTCTTTTGAAATATAAATTATCTCTGGCTAGATCCTCACTTCTTTTGGCTTTTTCTTTTTTATGTCAAACATCTGTGAAAGGCATGGCAGATGGAAGGATACTATACTAAAAAGAGTTCTTAAACATGTGCAACTTTACAACAGAGAGTAATTCTTTATCTTTTTTGTGACCAATCCTACCATTTTAGCTCAACAATTACTCCACCATGATTTGAAGTGGAAAAACATCAGTGGGAAACTGCTCTGAGTGAGGGCAGATAAAAATGGAACAAGCATGTATCAAAAATTGTAATTGTTTGACCCAAATACATTTAATTTAATATGTGCATGCTATGTGTAACACATGATGCAGGCACTAAGTAGTTGTTATGATTGAACACAGTCACAATAATGGCAGATCTTTAAGGAACTATCCTCTACATGCGCATTGACAGCAGTTAACTCACGCAATAATGTTGCTGCTGTTGTTTGAACTCTGGAGACTTCCTGAAGTCTCAGTCAGATCACTGTCCCAGGCTCTGTACAAACAGTCAGTCACTCACTAATGTACCCAGAGAGTTTACAGCTGAAGTTTTCAAACCAGAGAAATAGCAGGTGGGGAAAAAAACCATTGCCTTCATTTCAGAGGCCGAAAAAGATTACGCGATTTGTTCATTGTTACAAGATCAAGCGAGTTAGTGGCAGAGAAATGAAACTTGATTTGCTGAGTACCAGACCAGTGCCTAAACCTCAGGACATCTATTTTCATCTTTATGTAAATATCTAATATGTGGAATTTTCTTTCTCATGAGAAGAAACATTGCACAGTTTCAGTAGCTGCAACCATTTTTGACTTATGGAGCCCTAAAAGCTTCTAGGAACGGTGTGTTTCCCCACAGAAAGCCATACAAAAAGGAAATGATTTTGGCAAGAGGTACTTTGAAAACCAATGAGATGATAGTATAAAACCTATTGTGTTCAAGCTACAATGAGTCATTGTGGTGATCCAATACCACACACGGAGCCAGAGCATATCCAAGGTGATGCCACTAGCAATATGCTCCAGTTAACTTCAAGATCAGGCCTTGAATGATGAACACCCTTTTCTAGAGCAAATTGTCTGATAGTGAAACAAAGCAACCGTCTGATGGAGGTTCTGAATCCAAAGAGTACAGTCTTTTAAAAGCAGTAATTTGGCGATGCTCCACAAGCTTAAGTCCTGTTGGCTTTACAGACAGACTTTGTAAAACCATACTTTAGTACCATTGCTAAAATAATTCAGCAGCTATGCAGATGCTATTGGTTTTGCCTTTTCTTAGAGTGAAAGTAAGTAGCATACGGCCTTTGAAGGAATGGTGTTAATTTTTGTGAAGCTTTTCATTTGAGCCATAGTAAACTGAGAGAGAGCAGAGCTTCTGTCTCATCTCTGCTTAAACTCAGGTATCATAACAGAAGCTGCTGTGTTTTAGGATGATTTCAGAAAGGAGGACTTTCCTAAATCTGTCACAATTTATGACCACCTCTGTTAAACCTGTGTAAGACACAGTAGGGAATCTACACCACATACTCAACAGTTACCTTTCCAACTATAAATTAAGCCCTGATCTTTGCAGTCATTAGGTACGGGAACAAATCCCACATCTAGCAGAGGCTCATTTCTATTTAATGATGTGTTTTGTTGTCAACATAGTCTCTTCAGTTTCTTTGTATTTTCTGCATTTCTATAATACCTGAATGTGTCTCCCTACGCAAACGCTGCAGCAGTTACTTTAACTTGTGCCAAACTGCTTTAATTTCACTGGATTATAATAAAACAATTCAATCACTAAGTGTTATACTTTGCTATTTTACATCAACATGCAGCTCTTTTAACAGGAGACCCAGGCTGTAAGTTATATGGAAGAAAAATCAGGTCTTTCTTATAGCAGACAGATAGAAACTAAAATGCTTCACAGGGAATGGTTTCTATTGAATATAAAACACAGCACACCTAAAAAGGTGACAGTAAAAGTGCTGAATGGAAGTTAGAGAAGAGAGAGATGCTTTTTTACTAATTAATTTTTTACTAATTTTTTAGCTAATAATAATGAGCAGATACAACATGACATTGCTAATGGCATTCACAGAAGACATAAGACAGACTCTTTCTGAATATTTTGAATGACGTACAATGAAACAGATGAAAGCATACAGCTAAGCAGTTGCTGCTGTGAGAGGATCATTCTCCAAAAACAAGGGGTTTGATTCTGTAGCTTTGTACTTGTCTCCAGTAAGCTGCTGAGCAGCATCAGCTCCCAGATTTGCAGGGCTTTGTGTGTTGCAAGATTTGGCTCTCACTACAAAACTGAGTGGCAAGTGCAATTTTTAAGACGGTTTCAACATCAGTCTAGCCTCCTGAACTATTATTCACTAGCGATAGAATATCCTGTTTCACATATTCAGACTTAAGGATTTATCACTGCATACTATAGTGGGTTAAAAATTAGCCACCTATTAGGCCATTCCCACTGATGGGAATGTGGAAAGTTTAGCGTAGTTCTGAAACAGAAACAGATCTGATCATACATGTTAAGCAATGGAATTTATGCTTGAAAACATTCTCAGGGGTCTTCTGTTGCTAGAGTAAGTTTGGGTAGAAAAGAGTGGACCTTCATCCACAGGAATACAGAACTACAGTATCCGAGATATGTGTATGGCATTTAGCACTCAGAGCTGCTTATTAGATATGCATTGTTTGTCAGCATCCTAAAATCCACGATAATTTCCTAGTGGGCTGGAATCACTCTGGGTCCATATCTGAATACCTGCAGAAGCCTGCGTCCCTCATCAGGCATCAGATATGGAAGCAGCATTCGCAAACTTAATCCAGAACATTAAAACAAACCCAACTTGACTATTGTTTGTGCAGCACTTTAAAACTGGTTGAAAAATTTACAGAAAAACAGAAAATGCCTTTTGTGGGGATTTTTTGTCAGTTTGTCAAAATTGAAATATTTCTCAAACAAAGAACAGGGTTTCACTGAACTCTGAAATAAGGGCTGCAAGGAATCCCGCCGGCTCACCTGGCGGGCTGCGGGAGAGCGCAGGCTCCCAGGACCCACAGCTCCAAAGCAGTCCCACCGCAAGGCCTCCCTTCTGTTGGGGACTGCGGCCACTCCAACACCTGCCTTTTCCAGGCCTGCCGGCTTTGTGGAAGCAGCAGGACCATCCTCTTTCTCTTGTGAACCAGAAAGCTATACGTCACATTTGGCCTTCCAGTTGAGCAGCAGAAAACCCGAGACCTTTGAGAACTCAGCTGATGCCCAGGCTCTGAGTCTTGAAGCCCTGGCAGACCCTCCTCTGGGCTTCCCAGGACTCACACTGGTACGAATAGCTAAAAAACGTGGAAGCCCTTGGATTTGGGAACCTATGAGACAGAGCCTCCAGATTCAGTGAATTTAAAAAAATTAATTTAAAGGCACGAGCAGAAGGGTTCTAATACACATTCTAATAAGGCATCATTCATTTTCCTTAATTTTGGACCTTCCTGTGGAACAGGAGTTCTGCCACTTGATTGCCTCTACTAAAGCCTACCATACTTGTATTGGATGAACACTCTGATATTTGTACTTCGTGGTATTTAATTATCTGGTATCTTAAACTGCATGATTAACTGTTAAGAGCTGGAGGCAAATTAAGCAAGTGTTACAGTTATGTAAGCGATACCCTAGAGAGCCCCTACGAAGATATGTATGAACCCGCACCCAGGCCACCCTCCCACGCAGCAGCAGGATCCAATTTTAGCAGTGTGCTTGTCAGCTGCAGGGCCCCTCAACGGAGCAAAGACGCTCCTTTTCAAATGCCTGTGCTGTCACTGGGTGGTATTCACTTGTAGCTGCAGAGAATACATGGAGAAGCAAGGAGAGACAGATGAAAGGAAGAAAGATCAGGGCAGTCCTTCGTCAAATCCCTTTGATGTAAAAGGGAGATGTTATAGTTTGGGTATCTGTACAGGCAGAAAAATAAGAACAGAAGACAAATAATAAGAAAACCATGAAAGCCTGTGGAAAAATTATGACTCTGCTCTTTATTCCCTACCTCTTTTCATTAACAGAACAGAACATGGTTTAACTAGCATTATATTTTAGGAGGTTGTCTTTCTTTTCATAAGAGCTCAGCTATTTTCACTCACTTCTGCATGTCATTTCTGGGTAGCTGCATACAGATCAATTATTTCTTCTCATCCAGGACAGATTCCTAATTTCCTAGTAACACTTTCAGGATTCTTAAATAAACAGAAAGAGCACCATAATTGTATCAGCCCTTTTATCCCAATTAAATAGCTGAGGGCTGCTCAAGTACTGATTAGCCTATACTCTTGCCCTGCAGGATAAAGAATCACTCTTACTGGGCTTTTCATGGACCAGAGCTCATCTGCAAATTGTTATCCTTTACACAGTATCCAAATGAGAGAACTTCTCAACAGCAGGGAGTCTATTCATTAATATATAAACTGTAGTTGATGAAGAACAAATTACTTGATTGCCTGAGAAAGTAACTGAGCTACCTCTCAAGTACGCAGCCATGCTGTGGTAGCTCATGGATTTCAGTGGGCAACACAGTCAAGGAGTTATTTCGATAAAGGGAGGAACCTTTTTCTGAGTTTCTAAAATAAGCATGTTGTAAGTAAGTGAAGCACTTTAGATTGCATTTATCAACAAGAAATATGGCCCCATCCTGGGCAGGTAAAAGCAAGATAAAAATAAACTTATGCTGTCTCTGCTGATGGAGACAAACCTGCTGCTGGCACATTACTTCAGTTATTTTAGACTCCTTTGCAAATTCAAGCCCTGAAATCACTTCTACGCCCCTGCCCCTTCCAAACCCCTATTTCTCTTCTTCTCAGCAGGGAGAAGGCTGACTTTAGCAGGATGGGTGAAATACAGTCTCTCCCTTCTCCCAGTGCCCAAGAGTCGCCTTGGACATGGTCTATACCTCGGGAGTATCCCTTTCTCTGCCGACTGGGAGGTTTGTGACAGCATCCAGCCAAGGATGTGCAGCCTACTCCACCAGCATGCTCCGCTCTCCCCCAGAGCAAGCAAATACTTTCTCTCCGTTCCCTGGGAAAAGGGTCGAGTGCTGTGGCAGTGGAAATTTCCTTGAGCTTCAAATTGCTATGAAGGGTTCTGCTGCCGTGACTCTGCAGCAATGTTCTATCTACCAGACTGGAAATTACTTTAGGAATATATTTATAATTAGTGCATAACTTAGAGCATCAAAGACCACGATGTGTACCTTTTTCCCTTCCAATCTGTCTTGTCTAGTTAAACCAGAGGTTTAAAGTTTCTCAGGGCAGTAGTTGTCCTTCAGTCTATGCCTCACAAAATGAGTCTTGATCTGTCACATTTAACCACTAACACAGCACAACCAGCAAGTCACGAGAAATAATCTAAGTACAAATAAGCATTGAAACATGAGATGGGTGCTGTTAGAAAACTCTGAGGTTTATGTGTCCACCACACTGGTTAGCCAAAGATTGAAGGCCGTTCTTCCCCAAAGGGCTGAGAAAGGAAAAAGGGAGGAGGGAGAGTATTAGGGGAAAGTATTGTATTCCTGTCCTGTTCTCATACTCTCCCAGGCATCTACTTATGGCCAGTATTGGAGACATATTTGACTAGCTGAACTTCCAGTCAGAAGCAGGGCAGCACTGGTAGAGTATTTTGCCACTTTACAGCCTTCTTTACGTATACATTCTAAATGATATTATATATAACGTAAGTTATAAATTAGAAATAATTGTTCAGACTCAGTTTCTTCTGTCAGTATAGCTTGGCTGATAACTCCTCTCCATTGTTTTGAGCAAGGTAAAGCCACAGGCTGCATCAGGGCGACTGACCTACACGCAGAAGAAACCCAAACTCTACCAGTCTTGCATGTTTAATTTACTATTGGTCTCCTCTTGCCTATAAGGGCTGAAACTGGAACTAATGCCTAGTGAAAAAAAAAAAAAAAAAAAAAGGACAGAGTAAATGCATTCTTAATTAACAGGCCTTCATACAACATATTCTGTTAATTTTATCCTAGTGTTTAGATGCCAAGGAATGGTAGGACATGTGTGAACTATATTAATTTAAAAATAACAATGTACCGTAAAAAAGAAATTAAATGAAAAGGATGAAAAAGAGCACAGAAAAGAATATTTAACCAGAGCAGCTGGTAATTGCTGTTTCTTCTCCCTTGAGTTTTACATATTTTTTCCTCTACTCGACTGGGTTTCCTCTGCTTATGCACATGCTTTGACTTTTTCTACATTACATGATATTGGTATGTTATTGCCTGACAAAGCAAGAAATTTTGAAGCCAACTTCTGTTTTATACAGTGAGGAATTACTGAATTTTCCCCCTTTTTGTTAGGTCTAACGCATTGTCAGATGTAACGAGTGTTCAGTACAGTTGTTGGAACTACAATATTACATGAATGAACTACATGAATAAGTCTATCATTTATTTTGTTAGGATTTTGACAAGAAAATAATTTCATTGCATTAATTTGTCATGCTATTTATTATTATTCTATTATTTCTATTTTCCATTTTTCAACCCACAGGACTGCAAATCATCACTGATGTGCCATGTGGTAGGTCAAAGGTGACCATCTTGAACATAAGATCTTCACAAGGAGCTACAGTTCACATTTGAAACCTGCTGGCTCACAGCAGTTAGCTACAAGTTTCAACAGTTCACAAAGGTAATACAGCCTCTTCCTGCAGCAGCTGCAGCAGATAGAAATAACAGACTGATGGCTGAAGAGGAAGAAAAAAAATTGGGAACTTTTTCTTTTCTTTATGTCACTTCAGGGGCATGCTGTGCACTTGGCGGGGCCGCCAGGAAGCTTACTACAGCACCTTCGGCGCTGGTGAGGAATAATCAGTGCCAGGTGTCACAAAGCAAAGTCAAGATCGGCCACAACTGTGGCCACAGAAGTGACAAGGGAGGGTGAAGCACTGGACGCGAGCTAACTGGAAATTTCTCCAGAGTAGGCAAAAAGCTCCCGGTGGCCAAAAGCCAATAAAACAGCTCTGCTCCATCTAGTCATAAAGCTTCTAGCATAAGGATAGCAGGAACAGTGATGTGTCTGTTCCTACATGCCAAAAAAACCCATAGGAGGATCTGTGAAGCCCAATTCAGGGGATAACTACAGAGTCAGAATAAATCACAGAGGATACGAACACTGCCAGTTCAAGAAGCTGAGCTTTCTGTAACTTTTTAGTGATATATATCAATAAAATGATTGCTCTTTTGTATCAGAACCGCAGTCCATCTAGTTCAGCATCCTGCCACTGGGATCCTGACTTTCAAGTACTTCAAAAAACCCTTCAGCAAGTATATATGTATGAAACAAATCTGTTCTTGTCCTCATACTACATCTTCTAACACCCAGAAGTTACCTTCTGAATAGAGGAAGAATTTTATTATTCTTCCTAATAAATCTATTAGAATTCATTACGGAATAGTTGATACATCAGTTTGTGTCATCTCTAAACACAATTAAAAGGATGAGAAACAAGATCTTGGTATTTATCAATACTTTATAGTATTAGCAATAACTTCAGCAGCTGCCTTGAAAACATTTCAATTCCTCTAAATCGCTAACTAATAGTAACTCAACATCTGCAAATTTTCCAAATGCTCCTCCTGTTAACTGTATACTGTGACACTTCAACTAATGAGGCCAAATTAACAACTTCCAAGTTTTAAATTAAATAATTAAAGACAGCCACTGATATCCAAATCTGCTGAGATAAAATGAAGCCCATGAATTACAGCCAAATTCTCTAAAGTTATACTGTCTCAAAGTTCATGTGGTAGTGAAAGACAGGGAAAAATATGCCATCAGATATTAATGATGAACTCAGCCAAGGTTGAGACCAACAAGTTTTGGGAGAATTATAAGTTGTAAAGTTAGCATCATATATTTGTGTGCTTTTGGCTTGACTAATGAGATATTGAAGGATGAAAAGAATATTATAATGCTTCTTTCCTGAGTGACAGGCATAAATACTTTCAGTAAGAATTCACTTCACATGCAGAATGGGGCCAACCAATTGTAAACAACTAAAAGAGCTAAGACTTTCTCATTATCTTAATGGATCAGGCTGCCAGCACCAGCCAGATCTTTAAGTCTTTATTTACCTACCTGCACCTTTATATTCCTTGGTGTTTCTTAGAAAAGATCTTAGGTCTCCACATTTTTGGGCAACCGACAGCTCTTCATACATGGATGAGCAAGTTTCTGTAACCTCAGCTATGTAACCATTTCATTTATTTAGGGTTTTTTATTTTGTTGCAATTTCTTGATATTTTCCACAGTATGTTAGTCAAGAAATCATCAGGACACCTTTTTACTTATTTTAATTTCTTTGTAATTCATTAAAAAAAGAAAGGTAGGAAAAAACACCCATAAAATCTGTTTTCCATTTTTATCCTTTACAAAATTGGCCCAGTGAAATACTTAACAAATGTATAATGACTGTAATAGGCAAGTACATTTTACTTTTGATTTTCAATCACCGTTGTAAATTTGCCTCCAGCTCCAGCCCCCGCTGAAGTCCATAATGATGTTGACATTGACTTCAACAAGGTCACAATTTGATCCTCTAGAAGCCCATGGGTGTTTTCAAGCAGAAGGTATGAAGAAATATGGGCAGGTATGTGTGTGTTTGTGAGAGCAACAGAGAGGCCACACCTCTGTCTTGTATTCAAAAACTATGTACTCAACTAGTTTCTTCAAACGCCATCAGGGCTTGGCTGAAAAAGACTTTGTTGGCAGCTAAAGACTTCATAAAATGAACCCTCCAAAATGTGTAACAAAACTGGAGTACTGCAATTAAACTTCCCATTTTCTGAAAAAAGCCATTTTCTGCTAGCAGTTCAACATAAAAATGTACCTAATTACAATGAATCTCTATGAAGCAGGACTGAGTATCTTCAGATGCACGAACATTTGCAACAGACTACTGGTTATGCTACTGCAGCAAAATGCTGGTTGTCTTCATCATGGAGACCCAGCTCTTCTTCGCAGTAAACAAATGACCTATAGTGAAACGAGACAGTTTTCTGATTTTTGTTTATTTGCTTTTTCTTATCCTCTCAAATGATGCAAGACACAGGTTAGATCAGAATGCAAGAAAAGCATTCAGTAGGACAAAACAACATTGTTTAAAACTACAGCACCATTAAACTACCAGGCTTTACAGCCACATGATTTTTTTTTTTTTCATTGTGCAAGCAAGAGCATTCCTGTTACAAGGGGAAATTAGTTAACAGAGCGAGATCATACAGCATAGTAGGGGAGCCCTGCTGTTACTTGCTGAAAGAACGTCAGAACTGAAAGGAGGAGGTATTAAATGTAATTCCCTGCTGCTCCCTCTCTTAAGGCACAGGCAGCTCTCTACTGGAGGCCTGCTAGCTGCAATCAAAGTTTGCCCCAAGAGACCTTCTCCACCATAAAGCCATAAGCAGCAGCAACAGCAGACTATAAAGCTCTTACTAAATTTAAGCACAATCCTGGAAGTCCTAAGCAAAGGAGGATCCTCAGCTCTGGTACTTCTGAGTGAGGCTCTACAGGATTTCAGAGAATCCCAGAGCGGGTGAGGTGGGAAGGGACCTCTGGAGGTCAGCTGGTCCAACCCCCCTGCTCAAGCAGGGCCACCCAGAGCTGGTTGCCCAGGGCCACGTCCAGATGGCTTCTGAATGTCTGCAAGGATGGAGACTCCACTGGGCAACCTGTGCCAGTGCTCTGTCACCCTCACAGGAAAAGTGATTCCCGACGTTCAGAGAGACCCTCCTGTGTTTCAGTTTGCGCCCATGGCCTCTGCCCCTGTCGCTGGGCACCGCTGAGAAGAGCCTGGCTCCTGGCTCCCTGAGCTGCCCGCTGCCCGCCCCGCAGCCTCGGGGGGCTCCCGTCCCCTCACGGCGCCCGGCGAGGGCGGCGCTCCCTCCCGCGCACCCCGGGGGCGCCCGCGGCCCGGGCCCCTGCCCGCGGCTGCCCGGTTACCTCGCAGGCGGAGGGCGGCGGGGAGGAAGGGAGCCCGCCGAGCTCCCGCGGCCCGGGACCCGCACAGCAGCAGCCGCCGGCCCGCGGGGATCCGCCTGGCAACCGCGGCTGCCCGGGGAGGAGCCCCGCCGTCGGGCCGGGCCGGGCCAGGCCGCCGCTCGCCCTGCCCTGCCCTGCCCTGCCCCGCCCGCCGCCGGCCGCCCTCCGTGGGCTCGCTGCCCCGCGGCCCCCTCCGCCCGCCCGCCCGCCCTGCCTTCCCCGCCTTCCCCTCCCCTCCGGGCGCTCCCGAAGGCGCTCTCCCCTCCGAAGCAGCGGCGTCGACGGGGCATTTTGAAACCGCTTTAAGCGGCTCCTGTTCATAGCTCTCCCGTCTCATTTTTAGAGCCGAGCCTGGGTCTCGGCAGCAAAGGCTGGCGCAGCGTTTGCGGGGTGCGGCGGAGGAGCCAGGGCATCGCCCCCAGCGCTTTCAGAAACACGGGTAGCAAAGGGCGAGCCGTAAAATGTGTCGGCTCATCAGGTGAAACCTTCGGCTGGGGCTGCACGGCTAGAAGGCGCGTCCCCTGGGTGGTGGATAGGGGATCCCTCTCTGGAGGGTGCACCAGATAAAATTGAAGAAGGTGCCGCGAACCAACACAGCCTAAGGGAAGGCCACCCTGACACAAAAACCACTGGCCCTCCAAGTCATGGGGGTTGGGTAGGAGGCCAACTACCTCCTCCCGGAAAAAAAAAAAAAAAAAAAGTTGCAGAAACGACGAGCATCAACTTTCAAAAAAAAAACCCGAAATGGCGGAGATGGAGAAAATCAGTAATGAAGTGAGGAGGAGGAGGAAATGGAACTGGATCGGTCATGTCTTGAGGAAAAAACCAACAGAAGACTGCGCTGTGGCCCTTGGGACTCCAGAGCACGCAGCCGCAGACCGATCGAAGTGGAAGAATGATGTTTGCGCCTTGTGTGCCTCCTGGCACTGAGAGAATTCAGATCAGATCATCAGGTGAAAGACTCGGAGCTTCAGCGTGGGGTTGGGGCTGCTCGCGACGGCCCTGTGCCCGCCGCCGCCTGGGGCAGGCCACAGACGGGCACCTCCGCCAAGGCTCTGAGGTGGAAGAAAGGCTGAAGCGACCAGAAGGGCAATACGGACTGTCGGTGCGGCCCGCTCGGAGCGCGCCTTCGAGCGCTTCCTAACTCTCTGTCTTCTTTGAAGGTGCCATAAAAAATAAGATCTCGGAAGCAGTAATGCTCCCCACACATTTAATGTTAAGACTGATATTGGATGGGTAAAGAGCTGGCAGAAAAACATATTTCTGTGCCATCAATAACATGCTATTGATTGAGATGAACAATTGCAGCATATGTGTCAGTCGTAAAAGTGCTTAGTTATCAATATCCAATCTTTAGTATTATCTTAGAAACAGGCATGATTGCAGGAGTTTATTAGCTCTTTTGAGAACGTGCATTCACCCTGAAGGGTATGTCTTCCCTTTCCTTGGTACGTTAAATTCACATTAAACTTATAGGGAGCCGCATGTGTGTAATGAACCAGCATATAGCCCAGGGCAGGCACATTCCATTACCAGCGTCCATTATCTGCATTGAGTGACCAGAGGATAAATTAGATTTCATGTGAGCACTACCCTGATATTTTCTGCAGTTCTTTAAAAATGTGTTTATCCAGGCCTCCGTGTCTCCGGCCTTTCAGATTATGCAGCTCCAAAAGAAGCCGTTAAGAAGTTCCGTCACAGAGCAAAACTGGAACCGAAGAACCCACAGTGGAAGAATTACAGGCCACAGTATCAGGCAAAAAGATTCAAATACCATAGGCAAAGCAACTGCATAGGCTCATGTAATTTTGAAACAAGTCCTTCACAGGACTATTAGCAGGGATTAAATCTAGCCTTTTCTGAGCCCAGATAGTGTCTTAGCACTTCACCTGAAGGAGTTTTTTAATTAACTGCTCGTTATTGTATACTTTTATTCATTGTTCTCTAGCCACTGCGGAGGAACATCTTTGTTTTAGCTAGTTTCACCTGCTGTAGAGCAAGAGATGAGGAAGGACACCCTGAGTAGAACATACTGATCATTGGTCCTCCTTGTGTATAAAGAGATTTAAACATCAATACTATGCTTCAGAAAATGGTATATGTTGCAGAACACAAGTTGCAGCAGTGCCTTGTTATAAGTTTCAAGTAGAGAGTGACACTGCTGTTCCAGGGTCATCCTAGTGACATCCCTTCTCTAAAGTCTGTCTTGAGCCTAAGTGGCATATAGGGCAAGAATGTATCTAGAAAAAAGCAGCAGTTACATAGAAGGGAGCTTAAACTTCCAGCTTTCGAAAATCATGTTTCATGCTTCCAGCAACTTCAAAATAAAATATGCCCAGGTGGCAAGTGGAAGACTTTCTTTCCCTAAAGAGTCTTCAGATTAAATCAGGCGACTAAATGTTTTTATCTTCTAGCTTTGTGTCTTCTAGCAGATCACTACAGGTGACAAATGTTCTGAAGGGCAAGCTATGCTTTCAATTTCACCTAGGCAATTAATTTGCATACAAATAATTGACTAGTCCTTTAATTATCCCATAGTTCTGTTGATGATAGACAAGAGCTATAGCTCATATTCCCTCAGTTATGTTGGTGCAGCAAGAATAACAAGTAAGTTAAAAAAAAGTATTTTTGTTACTGAAGTCAGCACACACATCTCCGAATTCACACAGGGAACAGATGTAAGAAGATACCATTTATACACAGTCACTATTTGGGGTTGAACTGTGCTTAGGAGAAAGTTGCGTAGATCATAAGTCTGCAATCAAGAAAAGTTGCTCTTATTGTGCTGATTCTTTTAGAACCAGGATAAGGCTTTTACATCTTTTAAACACCCACTTTTCTCCTATCAGTCATTGTTTTGATTGAAGAGAAGGAAAACCAAAACAAACACCTTATGCAGAAGATATAGAGCTATTTTGAAGAGCTTCCTTTACAAATGCTCCTCTTGGGACCCAGTCTCTCACATAGAGTGGATCTCTTGTCTGAACCATCCTTCTCTGTGAACAGGTAAGTTCTGATGCTTTTATTGCCTTTTAATCTAATAGGCAGGTTTCTAGCTTGTGTTTAGTTAACATATCTTATGCTGGCATTCTTGAAAAGGGAAAAGAAGAGGTTTGTTGAAAGCAAACTGTTAAAGAAATTCAGAATGTTGAAGAGTAAGCAAGAGATAAAGGAGGTCAAACAGAAAATTGCTGGTTATCCTCATAAAGACAGAAAAAGCTGTCTGCTGTTCTTTCTTTCTTCCTTTGCTTTCCTTAGACTTAGCAGCTTCTTTTTATGCTGGCCATGATAGAGTTTTGCTTACAGCCCTACTCTTGTTTAACTCAGTAGGAAGATTTTTTTGATGACATATTTCTCCAAGAATAAGACAATGTCAGTCTCAGTGCATAAGTAGTTTCTGATTTGATATGTTTCTGAATAATATTAGTCTACCTGAAGAGAGAAATGCAACTCTTTCAAAGTGATTTGAACAAGTTATACTTTGGGTATATATATGTATATTTTTAAAAATATATATACACACTTCTGGTGTGTATATATATATATATATATATAAACCAAGTTTGGGGTTGCAAATGTAGCTCAAGATTAAGCAACTCTTTATTTCAGTTCACAAGTGGGAATAAAAAGCTTTGAACTTTAAACTTGATTACTGTGACATTTCAGTTATGTTGTTATTTTCACTTTCTGTGGTACAACTTGGTCAGGAGACAACCTATGAAGAAGCAACAATAAATATCTGGTTCTCTAGCTCTTACTGAAGTGAGTAATAGCACTGAGTTTGGAGGCACTGCTACTGCTATAGGGACAACAGTATAGAGAAGTTACTTGGTTCTTAAAGATTTAATTAGTTACTAAAATACAAAGAAGATGTATAAAAATTCAGTGTTGTTGGACTTTTCAAGAGGCACAGCAACTAAACAAACAGTTGAATGATCTAGCAGCAGCAGGAGACCTGCTAATGCAAATACTTAGCGGAGTGACTCATAAAAACAAGCCGAAAGAAAAACATTAACCAGCTTGTCCTTTCTTCCTTTCTCTCCCCCCCTCTCTCCCTCCTTCCCTCTCTCCTTTCCTTCCTGTTTCTCTCTCCCCCCTCCCCACCCATCTTAAAAGCACAAGCAGATCAACACTTCCCTCCCCCCCGTCTTAAAAGCACAAGCAGATCAACACCAGGGAATTTTTCCCTACTTGCATACGGTACATCCAAAAGAATTGGTAAGGGAGGCAAAAGTGAGATGCCATTCCATTTTAAAACCTAAACCAATCTATGACAGTCTTCCTCTTGCTGAATCACTGAAAGGAAAGAGGTCTAAAGAGCTGTCTTACTACATACACTCTTTTGTCACCATCTTGGTCTATAGGGCTAGTCCAACCATGGCAGACAATGCTGGAGTGAAAACAAACATCCAGACTAAGACTTCAAATGTAGTTGTGCTGCAAAAACTCCTTAGAGGCTTTAAAGCCTAATTTTCAGAAGTATAAATACCAGAAATAACTGAATACTCCCAACCTTTGGCACTCTTAATGTATCTGTGCAATTTTTGTACTAATTCATGTTATCCTTTGGTCCTCTGCTTTCCTTCTCCCCATGCGTCTTTCAGTGGATATTGTTATAAGCTGCGTGTACCATAATGCGTTTGGATTTTTCTCTGCAGTTTTCTGTGGCTTTGCTATTCTAAAGTTTTTTTCCAGGAAGCTGCAGTCACATGAGTTTAACCAACATACCTCTTACATTGTGAAGTGGTCGCATTAGCGAAGCATCCCATTTGAATCAGTGTGAGATTCAAACTATTAGGTGAAGACTACTTACAGTACAGGCATTTAAAAATATTATTGTCTGTGGTTGCCACATACGACTATCGCTTAGGAAGGAGACCATTCTCTTAAGGGGCTCTCTAAAGCACAAATTTTACTTCTTGAGAGAACATACCAACTGCCAATGCTTATACGACCTTGTGAACATTAGCGGAGATTGTGCATCTTGCAAGTTCAAGCATACCATAAAGACTGCAGAATTAAGCTGCTGTTGAGATTATTTCCATCATCTTCTTTTTTATATGTAGCGTACAAAATCTGCATTCTCACTCAGAACCAAACTAAACTGATAGGTACTTATAAATGTACTTACAACTGCTCAGTTATCTCCAGAGTGCATCTTAATGGCACAGTTATAAGTTACTCTTGTTGTTGCTGAAATTTTAAAAGCAAAATCTATCCTTTGTGTTTCTCATCTAATATATAAATAGCCTGATTGGATTCTTGGAAACCTTTAATTTCTGGCTGCAATGAATTGGTAGAGGAACATGTTTCTAAAATACATATTTCCAACCACTGGAAGGAAGTCTATCTTACTAATATCTTTATCATTAATTTGCACTAATGATCCAGAAACTCAAACCAGCAGGAAGGATAAAAATACAGAGGCAAGCCTTAAATAGCTTGTTGACAGAGAAGCTTTAGAAATAAATTTAACCTCAATCTCAGCTACAGTGACCACTTGCCACTCTCTTTTTACATGGCATTGTATTCTGTGCTATTTACTGTTTCGTCATGCGTCTGTAGAGCAGTCACTGTCCCTCGATCCTTCACAGGAAACTACATGACTAAATGCAATCCTGTAAGAGAAGGCAGGATTTGGGAGCTGGTGCAAGAAGTCTGTTCTCTAAGCCCTGTGTAGGGGTACGCTGCCAGTACCTTCACTCATGCTATGGACTTTGTAAGCAGGACTGGTGCATTCTACAAGTCCTCAAGTCACGGAGCTAATTAGGCATTACAAAGTACCTCAGCCTGGATGAACCCATCCACCAGCCACACGGACCACTGCAGTAATTTAGTCTCTGCAGTGGCACTCAAGGTACAAATTTGCAGTCTGATAAAGGAGATTATCTTTAGGCTCTGTGTCAAGTTGGGCTTGGAGTGGAGGATTTAACATCTTCACCTTAGACCCTGCTGAGTATTGCTTTTCTGTCCTCATTGCAGAAGATACGTCTGCACAACTGAAGGAAGGATTAACATAGATTCAGTCTTTTTTAGAGAAAGGCAAGATCAAATATGGGTTTGCAGATTGAGCTTCGCCTTTCCAAAATGAAACCCATGACCCAGGGATTCCAAGCCCTTCACATTCAAAGGAAAAATGACCAGCATAGATGTTGATGGACATCTGTGAGATTTAATTCATGGTATTGACAGCAATTCAAATTATTACTGTCATTGTTAGTAATGCAATTATTTCATTAATTGGTTTAAAAATAATTAGCAGAATCTGTTTCATAATATTTTCAACAAATCTCAACCTGGATGCAGATGGACGATCCCTGTTGAAGTGCAGTGCAGGGATATCCATTGAAGTATTTAATTTGTGTTACGAGGGCACATTCCATGGCATTGCCGTGTCATATGTTACCTTGGCTGTAACATTATGTTGCCTAAATCACTATGAAAGCCTTGTTCACTGCATTGTGCAAGAGTCCTGGTGATTGCTTCCCAGCAGTGATGAGAATGAGTTATGAGCCTCTCTGCCTCTTCCTAAAATAACAGGGAATTAATTTCATGTGGGCAAACACTTGACTCATTCTTCTTGGAACCGATAGCTTACCACACAGGACTTGGAGGCTGCTCAGTGAACCAGTCCACGGTTCACAGGAAGAAGAAGCCTCCAGAGGAGCTCAGACACTCAAAGAATAACATTCTTGGCCAAAAATAACCCTGAGCACTAAAAACAAATTGGAAAAAAAAATGTTGGCTTACTTGTAAATCTGTTGCAGCAACATGTACCTCCAGACATATCTGAGAGATGAATGGTACAGCCATCTTTGTCTCTTCACTCTTCTGTTTCCAAGTAAAGCTTCTTCCCAACCAAACCAGCACTACATATGATATACACGGCTTATGATCATGAGTCACATGAGCTATCTCAGCTGCTGCTGGTGAAGACCCTGGTACAAGATGTGAAGGTAAGAATGGCTGCCCTAGGGCAATTGCAATGATACAATGATATCTGCAGAGGGACTGAGAAAAGCAGGAGAGCTTAGGAAAGGCAGTGTGAGAGGGACAGTCCCACATGTGATGGGGGAGTGCAGGGAGGATGGGTAGGCGTCATTCGTGGCATGTCCCAAATGAACGTGCAAAGGATGCAACGCAGCGTGTTGTGTTGTGGGTTTCAGCACTGGTTTGTATGGATGTGTGTGAACATGGATGTGGAGGTGAGATGCATTCAGGGTAATAGAAGCAACAGGAGAATCTCTCCTACCTGTTCACACATACTGATGAACCAGAGATCGCCTTTTCTCCCGTATCCTCCACAGATGCTATATGTTTTTCCCTCAGTTCTGTAGCTGACTGTGGGGAATGGCATGGCCAAGTGTACACCATGTTTTTGAATCTATGTGTTTTGTCTTGACTGACAGACCTTCTGCAGACTCTTTGGCACAAAGTAGTAAATGGCTCAATGACAGCAGAAGGAATATGTCCTTCTTGGAGATGTGAATCCTTCCTTGGATGAAGGAGCTGCTGTGTACTGCCAGCTAGCATTCTTGCTGATTGTTAAGTTTCCAAATTAAAAAATGATTTAACTCTACATGAGGCAATATGTTCTACGAGATGCTGCTGTGGCATGAATCTTTATGAGCTATTGCATAGATAGGGAACCAAAACCAAACCTACCCAAACACCTTTTTCCTTCCTTCATGTTCCCTTCCCTACCCCCTGTGCAACCACTCCTCCCTGGCAGTGATAAAACACTTTCCTTGCTCACTGTTTTAAATAGGGAGATAAAGAGAGTGATCAGCCTGCCAAGAGCAAGGGAAAAGGTCTGGAACTGCTTGGTGGTAGTGGGAAGTAAAGGAGAAGAATTGATCACTCCCCAAAGTCATTCCCTTGCTTCTGAAAATATGTAATTCCAGTGCTGATACCACAGAAAGAATAATCTTTCCCATCCCTGAGAAAATTTCAGGAATGCCTGCTCCAAGAAGTACACTTAGCATCCTCGTTTGTATGCTGACAAATCAGCCTTCATTCCAGAGATGGCATGGGTCTCCAAGGAAAGAATAACATTTCTGTTCCAGAGTATTAGTGGCCTGAGGCTGATCTCTGCAAACTGTCTACAACTGAGGCTTCTCTGGACTGGGAAATGACATTCGTGTTGGAACAGGAATGCAGGAAATTAATGTGGCAACAAACACAGTGCTAAACACAACTGTCTATATTTGGAGCTGGGCTCTCATTTGTGCTAAACCCTGCTTACCTACACAGGAAGCTATAAAGGGATCCTGAAGTGGATAAAATTATTAGAGTCAGAGGCTTTTAACAAGACATGAAATACCCCAACTCCAAAGACACATTTTAATGCAATTTACTGGTGTAAACAGAGCGGAAAGCAAGTAATTTAAAGGAGGCTGTTGTCATTATCTTAATTGGTCATGGTAGCTTCCTACTGAAGTTGAGTTTGTACTTGATAACAGAGATAAGCAAAATGAAAAACCCTATGAGAATCTTTATAAAATAAATGAGGATCATATTTTTATATTAGTCTGTTAAAAGAAATATGCTTAGCATCGTTATGTTTACATGTAGACATTTGTGTCAAAAAAACTAGGAAACATCTAACACCATTTGCCCATTCTTGCAGAGGGTCAGGAGGGGTCACTTAAAAATGGCAGGTCCAGACTGACATGAAAATCCCATTTGCTAAATGTCTTTAAGGAGCACGTTGCCTCTGTTCTATCCAGCTGCTGGTTCTGTTAGGACCTGTGCATCACTGGGAATACTTCCTGTTACAATCTCTTATCTTTGAACAAAAATGGGTTGCATTTTCCTTCTCTGAGAACTGGGATATGTAAGTACCTGTAATGGGTTTGAACAAATCATAATAAGACTGGAAACATTAGACAGTAACTGCTTAATCCTGCAGTTATTTTATTAATTTTTCTTTGTTATTAAGGTAGTAAAAGTAATTGAAATGTTAATCTAGGATATTTGCTAAGGCATTATGCCTACTCTATATTCAATTCATGTTCCAGTGCTGTGGGATAAAGATGGATTCACTATTAGAAAAGTATGAAATTCTTGGATCTCAGCAGTTTTGACTTGAGGGATTGAGTTGCGTTAATTGTACTTGTTGTCTGCCCGCAGGGTGTAAAGAGATGATCAAAAGGTTGGCAAGCCTTATATGACTTTGATACTGTTGCATGCTAACAACAATAGATCTGCAAAAGGAGGGATTTCTCCAGAAGTTAGCCTATAGGGTAACTATTTTAGCAGGCGGCGTAGTGCAGGTGTAATACAGCTAGTGAGGGTGTGACCTTGGGGAGTACTATACTTGGTACTTTCTGATTCAGTTCGCAGGTGCTTGTTTTTGATCTTGGATAGAGCTACATGAAATATTTTTAAAATGAAGGGATATACATAGTACAAGGTGGAAGATACTGGTGTTATTTTAATTCTGTTTTCATGCAGCATAGAAAGTGAGATAGCATTTTGGATATTGTCCTGAGAAGAGGAGCCAAGAAATTCTGTTTTTAAATCCTGATACTGACATTTACGCAGAGCCAGAAAGAATGAGGCAGCTCCTGAGGCACAGTTACCCCACTTTTGCTAGAGGATTGCTAAATCACTCCTAGTAACCCTATTTTCAAATTGTAGACACAATGCTTACATTATGAAGCTTAACTAGATAGTGTATGAAAAATTGCTTTGAAGATTGAGTATTGAAGAAATTGCATACTTTTAAATAGGGCTCAGTATTTAATAACTTATCAGATAGCTGGCTCCTGCTCCCTCTGTCTTGCAACAGTTTTGCAATTTGTTTTAATGACAGTAGGATGACCTCCAGAGTTTCTACAATTTTCATCTACATTTTATCTGAAGACTACGATGACTGGTCTAAATGACTTTTTGTGTTGTCTCCAACCCCGGTTCCATGTAACATTCAAAAAAGTCCTATGATAATTCAGGACACAAAAAAGCTCCTTAGGCCCTAAGATCCTTTAGCATTTTAGATATTTTATCATGTATCTAAATTCCAGCATTGTGTCAGATGCACATTTTCTCTACTTTCATCACTCTTCATCCACTATTTAAAAAGAAAGCCAGTTGTTCTGTCAGCTGAATCCTTCAGTATGTGGATGTGATCAAAGTGAAATCATGACAAATAAATGGCATAGGAACAGCTTAATTGTACAGTTGTGCACCGTTTAGGAGAATAAAACGTGTGCTCACTTACTGTATTTGGACAGGAGAGAACTATTGTTTTGTAAGAATAATTTCCCAGCTATGGGAAAATAAATTTAAAATTCCTGGCATAACTCTTCATCTAAAAATTCAGGGGAATTTAGAGCTGCATGTGAAATTTGTGGCCTAAACCCATCTCTGGGGAAAGTAGAAGTGTTGATGGAATAAGTCAGGGTAAAACACTGACAACTCATCCATTTAAAACAAGGTAACTGTATTGTGATAGGTCTGTGAGGGTCTGCCGAGAGACATGAATTTTGCTTACCCTGTTCTTGTACTCTGTTCCATGTACATACTTGTGTCCATTCTCAAAGACAGGTACTGAGCTGGCTATACCTTTAGTTTGGGCGGCTGTGGAAGTTTTCGGGAGCTGCACCCTTTCCCCTCTGTGTACGGGAATAGGCTGTGCCATATGCCACTCTTTCACATCCTTGACCTGATAGCTTCACATCAGGAGCGGTGGACAGCGATGGTGACCTCAGGCACTTGTTGTCTCAGCTGGTGCCACTGGCATTCTGGGCGAGCTGTAGCTCAGTTACTTTTGTATGGTGCCCCAGCTCAGTCCACATAGCATAGCTGCACGCTGGCTTTTCACTCTCGCACAAGAGCTTCTCTCACACTTCGGGTGTTGGGAAGATGAAGGGAGTACATGGGCCAGGCTTCTTCATGTGTCAGTGCGACATACAACAGGTAGGCAGGACATTTTGTGACGATATTCTTGCTGGTGGACGCAGGGCTGTGTAGGACACTTCTCTCTTCCCCAATGCAGATGTACAGACGCATTCCAGTGGGAATTCCTCTCTGTTGCTGCAGAAACTTCTAGGGCTACAGTAGTACTTGAAGTTCAGGGTTGCTCAGACCCCTGGAACAGAATTTGGTCTGTACTAAGTAAATTGTATTGAATTTAGAATCTGTTGTTGACTTTCATTTAAATCAACAAATATGAAGGAGAAACAATTAAATATATTGCTTGCTAACTACACACAAGATGTATTTGTTCTATTACATTTCATTCTGTTATTTTTGTCCTTTGGTTAATAAATATAATAAACATGCCCAACTTAAATACATTACTGCAGGATGCTAATATACTGAGGATATTGAATATAATAGTTGTCCTGGAGAAATGGTCCAACAGAACAAATAAAAAAATACATAAATAATTTGATATGATTTGATGTGATTATTCTGTCTTAAATTTCTAGGGACAAGAATTATCACTCTAATTTCTTTCTCAGAAGTCCTAAGTAGCAAGATAGAGGAACAAAGGATGATCACCAGAGTCACAGACAAGTAACTGACTTAGACCATCTATAGTGAATTTTGCTCTAGTTTATTTTAAACAGTTCATTGTTTAGCATATGCATACTTACGGGACTCTTTCCTAAGAGAAGTAATAATACTAATGAGTAATATATTTGTGCTTTATAGAGGTATATATTCATGAACATAATTTATCTGACCTTGGTCAAGCTTTGGTTATCTGTTATTTGTCAGCAGACTTCTCTTATTTTATGAAAAATGCATTTTATGAGAAATAGAGTATTTAATTCAAAGCAAGCCTGCTACACTTACTTTTCAGTAAAACAAAAAAAAAGCAAATTCAGTGAGCTTTCCAGCATACAAAAATGTTGAACTAATCACTCAACATTATTTTGTGTTCTTTGATAAAGGTTTCAACGCTGCAATTTAAATCAGCAGGGTACCTGTTTAACATGATTTTCAGGGAGATTCCAACTGAGCCCTGATCTGTAAAAGCATATACTTTAAATAGGTTCCTATTTTTGTACTGTAAGTGCTCAAGGGACAAATGAAAAAGTGAAACCAAGGTACATGTGAAGGTCTATTTTTAGTTCTACATTTTGTATGGCCAGGTTGGTTACAAATATGGTGCGTGAACTCTAGAGTAAGAGTGGAAAGGCAGACCGCAACCACATATTTCTTGAAATAGCATACAGTTTAATAGATACTGCTACTTTTATTTCTGCATGAGCAATGCCCGGTGGATTTCTTCAGTAAATAAAAACCCAGGATATTGATGATGCTTTGAGCCTTCAGAGTCTTCACATATCCTTGCAAGACCAGTGCAAGAAATCCTCTTACTGTTTCTGTCATTTTTCTGTTACCAATCATATCATTCATACCAAAGCAGTTTAATCAGAGCCTCTTTTGCATATACATACAGCAGATAGCTCTGAAATTAGCTGCCTTGAAATACAAGGTTGTTCTTTGTAGGGAACAGCTCTAGTCTTGTTTGTGTTGATGATATATCCATATGAATAGTATTTCCTGAGTTTTCCAGTGGTTTTCCTTAAACATGACAGGCTTAGTTGGATTTTGGGCTTTAGGCTGTCATCGTGTTCCATTTCCAAAATATAATGGAAAGAGGCTCTAATCTCCATATGACTGCTGGATTTTTATATTCCAAACACCCACCAGGCTAACTGCAATACATCTAAAATATGATCTATAGCTTTTTGCAAATTTACGCAGAAGTTCACAAATATTAGTCATTTTGAGGGATGATACTCATTTTAATCCCAACAACACTTATGTGCTAAATAACTTTGCGTCTCCTTACCTCTACACTTGTATTGGTAAAAATTATTTGTATTACACATAATTGCAAAGCAGGGTAGACGAGTCCTCGTATGAAGCCTCATATCACTTTAAGTTTACTGCTTTAAGGCTGTGCATCAAAGCATTTTGTGCATCATTAGCTTGTTCCTTGCCAGATGATGCGGTACCCACACAAATATTACCAGCTGGTAACTTCTGTTTAAAGCAGCTGTTGTCAGAGTATTCCAGAATTTTAATCAGTATCTAGATTTCTAAATGCCAAAGCCAAGATACCTTTCATCTCATTGCAAACGGAAGAGCTTCTTAGATTACAGGGCTGCACTACAGCATGCTGATCTCCTCCTTGAGCTGTATCCATGCACAAAAGGGGGCCATGTTCCAGACATAAGTTCCCAGATGATAATTGACTTGTTTTAGGGTAACTTTTTGTAGGAGCATCTGCAAGGTCATATGGAGGGAAACAAGGAGTGGAGAGTGCAAGGGAACAAGAGTTGTCCACTAAATGATAATGGTCTAGAAGTTGCTTGGGCTCTTGAGTTTTAAGGCAGGATGCAACTGAAAGCATGCTGTTTATTTTGGTGTGATGCTTCTTAATGACCATGCGTTGATAAAAGCAGCTACTTTTAGGTTTTGGAATATCTGAGTCAGATCACAATTAAACACTGAAACAACTTGGGCTAAAAAGAAATGAAGCTGGTATACAGCTTTGAAAATAGTAAAATCTAAAAGAACAATGTGGTTTTTTTCACAGGGATTTATTTATCATTTCAGAAGGACAGGGTAGTGGAAAGTTATTGATCAAAAAACTGGCAGGAATGGGTCTTCCGTTGCTGACACGTAACAGGTGTGAAAATTTTATCCTCCATTTCCTTGAGTCACCATAGAGTTTAAGTTTTAAGCTACAGGAATGATTTAGTAGGAATTTCTGTGTGATAGAGTAGCAAGGAGTAGTATTACCTTAGCTACAGACACTAGACTTGATTATTTTTTTACTAACACAAATGTGGATTTTTCTCCAGGGAACTCAGTACTGGTACCTTGTTTTCCAGTAAGTGGAGTTTTGCCATTGATGCAGCATGTAATTAGTCATGACCCATAAGTTGTAACTGGAGAAAACAACTATGTGTTGCTGAAAATTATGATTCCTTCTAGGAATTATTGGAGGAGAGAGAACTGGGGGACTTGTTGCTATAGCAGTGGGTAAAATGTAGCCCACTACGGATGAATAATATTGGCATGGAATTTCTATGAAACACAGCAGAATGTGGGTAAGAAATCAGTGGGTACATTTAAAGAAAGTTTGACATGAAAGAGTTCAAATATCAGTTCTCCATCACCTGATTTTACTCATTCCCCAAACAAACAAAAGCCCACCGCCCCCTCCAAAATTCGGTAACATTTTATTTCCCTAAACCTTAAAAACTTGTTCTTCTATGCTGTTGTTTTTCACATCTCCTTCTTATACTGGGAAAAGTTTGTGTTTATATTTGCCATGTAGCCCTTAAAAACCACCAGTTTCAAAGACTGGGTGCTCTACTAGAAACTGCAGATACTAATGCTGCTTCTAGGGGATGCTCTTTGGGAGTATTTTGCAGTGTGGGTACTGGCGTGTACAGATATTACAAAGAGAGAGGAGTGTTTGACTGTGATTCTTGTGTTCTGGGGTTTCTCACAGCTCTCCTTCCCTGATGAATTCTTATGATTAAGGTTTTTCCACATTTGTGGCAGTTGAGTAAGTTGTGTGGGCTTAACGTCTGGATATCCCATAGATTCTAGGAAATAGGTGGAGTACTTGCCTCTGCAGAGGGAGTGTATGCCGCTGTCAGCGTCTTCTGTCGCTGGGACTATACGTTTTCTGCTACTTGTGGTAATCTCCCTGCTCACTTCTGGCAGGGTGGCTGGATACCCTTTCACCTGAAACTGTGCCACTTCTCCACAAGTGATTAAGGGACTGGATCTCAGTCCTAGGTTTTCACACAGCTGTTGTCACCGATTTGGTTCAGATCAGAATACAAGTCAATAGTGAGCCACGTTTGTCCTGTATTAAATAGCTCCACAGAAACAGTGCAGGAGATTCATTTGGATGAATATGCTGAAACATAGTATGTTTGAGGACATATACTCCCTGCATTCCACTTACTTATGTTTAATGTATATTATTTATTTTTTATGCTTATCAGTCCAAGCAAGAGAGTGCGTTTCTGTAAAGCACTTTGTTTTCCCTTTTTTCTGGCTTCACTGAAGGTGGAGACATGCTTGCGGCACTCACACTCTTTTGTGCATATCTGCTACTGTTCATCAATCAGAGAGCCACAGTCAGCTCATCAAGGCACTTTGTAACCTTTGTAATGTGCAGTTGCTGGTGATTTTTTCCCCCTTCCAGCATATAATTGCTCAGTCCTTACTTTATCATAGATTTAATAAGATATTTTTCTCAACTATTCAAGTACTCTTGCTAAAGTACAATTATAGCGATTATATTAAGGAAGGATACGAGCTGAAAAAATGTACAAAGCCTTATTTTGAAATGGGGTAATATTAGCAACACAAATTACATGAAGCTTGGAACTTGACCAAGATAAAACAGATTAAGGAAGACCAGTTTTTGGAAGACCAGGATATTTTTTGAAAATCATAAAAGTGTTGAAAGAATTGGGAGTATCACCACAATAATGCTGATTTGGAACAGACAGAAGAATCAGATTGTTTTGTTCTCACACTTGAGTAAATCAAGAGTGATTCCATCGAGCAAATATAATTCTGCCAAAAGAAAACCAAATGTAAATAGGAGGAGAACAGACCTAGAGAATCTTATCCTTTGGAAAGCTTTATGCACAAGTCAAGTCTGACATCTTCTATTTTCTGTGTTGAAAAAAGCAAAACAAATATGCATCCCGTTGGTTTATTTTGTGCCCTCAACAACACAGGAAAGCGTGTGGCATGCCATATGTCATTTCAGTATGAATTACGTATATGCATACACTCTGCTGGTATAGAAATCATAGCACTTTGCAGGGCATTTTGCTGCTTCTTATTCCTCCAGTTTGACAAACCAGACTTCAGAAGAAATAGTCGTCAGAAAAAAGGGAGCCTGCGAAGCCATGACATTCCATCAGTACCTGGCTTCTCTTAACAAAACTCTTGATAGGCAGAACATAAACAACAAGCTGTATGTTTCAAGAACCATTTGATATGATTGAGTTTATGCTTGGTGCACCAGTAGCAGTCTGCCTTGTGCATTAGAAGTAGACCAAGAAAGTACCCTGATTTTATCAGGTCTACTGTGTAACATCTATATTTCTGTGGTTTTTAGAGGAGATAGGGACATATGACTCTCTGAATCACATTAGACTATTGACTGATCAAGTCAGATATCTTGCTTCCTACAATGGCCGTGACCTAATACACTGCAGTTGCAAACAGCAACTATTCAGACGTGACCAACTTAAAGAGAGAAAGTAACTTCTGCCTGCTCCTATCACAGCTTCAAGAATTTAAACAAACTACCCATATTCATTGATTGTTAGTTAACATTGTCTTAAAAACATAGCTCTAAATATTTCCTGAATTTATACACTTCTGTTATTACAAAAAAATTAAATACAATTTTATAGAAAATTCTCTTTTTGTAAAAGCAAAGAGGCATCTATTGTCTTTGAACTGCAGGTTAGAAAAATGTAAGTCCTCTTCTCCCCCTTCCTTTTCCATAAGCAAGATAATGAGATATTAACTGAGTATATCTCAAAAATGAGAGAAGGGGAAACTACAGGCTGCTCTGCAAACACTACTGATGGAACTATTTCTGGTACTAAATTTTATTCAGTTGTAAATTTGTGTTGGCTTGGGTTCTCAGCCACCAGCTATGGATTTAATCAATGTTTGGAGCTGGATGAATAATTCAATTTGATCTATTCTCTTTCAGCTTGTGAAATCCATCTTCAGGTTTCAGCTCCCTCATGTATTTATCCACATACTACCTGAATCCTTTCAAAGCTGTGCTTGTCTCCCTTCAGGATGATGGTTCCAATAACACGAGCAGGCTCTCAGATCTGCAAAGGGTTCTGCTAAACAGAAACAAATCAAAAAGGCTGTGCAAGGGCAAACCTGCAAAATTCAGCCCTGATGTTTCAGTCTCTGGGTTAAATGGATACATGGGTGACATTCTAACAAGGGTGAAGTGTGAATGGCACAGTTCCCATGGACTTGGAAAAGACCATGGTTTCAGATTAGGTCCCAGCTCCTGCATGTGAGAATGTAAAATTCAGACTTGCGAATGCAGTTTTGAAATGTGTTTTCCATGTTCAGCTCTAAGAAATGTCTCTTGTCAGTTTAAAGACAGAGAATGCAAGGATGACTGATGTTGTTGCATTGTAAATATTTGTATGAATGCTTATTCAAACTCTTTTGTATTGGTTATGCAAAATCTTCAGGTTGGTTTGGTCAAAATATAACTTCCTTGCATTAAAGAGGTCAGACTAAGTTTTCTATTTTGGATGACCTGGAGTAAAATAATAACAGATGATTCATTCCCTCTTCCTAAAAACATGACTTGACTGTTTTGATGCAATAGAAACTTAGTGGAAAATGCTGTGCTTTAGTGGTGGGGATGGTTGTTTGTTTGCAAGTTTAGAACGTCTTTGCTGGAGCAGCTGTTGTATAGCAGTCCTATCTCTGGACTAAATGACCACCCTGCATTTGATGGTCTTTGTATTTTGGGCTTACTTTGCCTGGTTCTGTTAGACATCCATTGCGTTATGGGTTCAAGTTAATGTGCCTCATATCTTTATTCCCCATTAGACATCAGTAAAAGCCAAGGAACAATATTCAATACAACCTATTTCTAAAAGCTGAGTAATGTTTTTTTTCTGTTTCTATGTACCTTCCATCCAGATCCCACTCTTTTCAGTGAACACATTTAGCTACTGACATCAAGAAAATAAAATTATACGTTTTAAAAACAGTCAAAGTGTGACAGTAAATGGCGTTATGATGAAATAGGCGTAATGTGGTTATATTGTAGGCAGCAGATTGATGTTCTTAATTATTCATTTTCATGCTTTTAGGTGCCTGGCTTTTTAATGTAATGTAATAGGTACCATTTTATCACATTGTTACATTTAGTGCCTTCAAGTGGATTTAGGAATATGTGTGATGATTTGGTTTTTTGTTTTGGTAATCTGGCAACATTTGGATGAAACACAGAAACAACATGTAAAATGACAGGCTGGTGAGAAGGAAGGTCAGATAGATGTAATTTCCACATCAGGGGGAAGGTGTAGGCTAAAAGAAGCTGGAGACCTGTTTGTTTATTGGTACTTGTGTTGTGACAGAGCTGCTGCAAAGCTTTCCAGCAACATGGGAAATAATATTAATTTCTGTTGCAAAAGTTAGTGGTTGAGGCTAAGGCTGGAATTGGGTTAACTGCTCCTATCCTGATAATAGGTGGTGGTAAGAAAATCTGAGTTGAGTTTGGTTACTTACATTGCCCTCTCAACATATACCCCAACCCTCCCTGGGACAACTGCAACCATCTTAGCTTATAAAGGCTCTGGGTTAGACAAAAGGCAGGGAAGCTTCTGCAGTTTTCCCGCCCTGCCTTTAGCTTGCTTTTCCAAGTTACTGCAGTCCATGTAGTAGAGATGGAGTCCTCTCTTGCATTCATCCTTGCCTGTATTTCTTCCTTCCCATCCAGTCTGATTGTTGGTGGCCTTGAAATGTATGTTTATGTGGCATAGGAGTAGGAGGACACCTCTGTATCCTTATAAGACCTTGACTGTGGAATTGACATGACAGGAGGAAGCAGGGACAGTATCTATTTTTGGTATGACTCTTCTCTCACCTGGTGAATTGGAGAAGAATAAATTCTCTTCTTCCTCAAGCATACCAGTCAGCAGCATCTCCCTGTCTCATTGTAGAAGGAAATCCATGCTTTCAACAATTTATTTATAGAACCCAAATATCCGTAAGAGCCCAGTTGTCTCTAAGTCCATGGAAAAACAATACAGTTCACAGCAACTTTGAAGTACCTTGTCCTTTTGAGTAGTTTGGGTACAGATTTAAGGAGATTCACCTTTTAGCAGTGATTCTCTACACTTTGTACAGAAATGACTGGAAATATTTCTGTTTAGTCCTTTTGCCTTCTGGGCAAACATTATATTATGATTGGAAAATATCTAATGCCCTCTGTTTAAGTGCAATGGAGAACATTTTGATTTTCATGGATACTGAATGCTAGTATGGATTTAGCAGCTTAGTTCTTATTTATCTTTCAGACCATTAAATCTGACATATGTACTCCATGGGAAATAGAGATCATTTTGTTCCTCATGGTTATGAAATCATTAGAAAGGCTGAGGTACATCTGTAATGGCTGTCCATTAATATAGTCGTTATACTTAATAATAAGCAACTTGCAGGCTTGGATTTTCTAAATGCTGTTACTGAGCGAGCCACTAGTCTTGGTCTGTCCAAAGGACTATGAAGCTTTTGCCTTCCTTCAGATGAAGGCAGTTGGAGACGTTCACAGCACCCACACCATCTGGAATGCACTGCCCAGCAGCGCTGAAAGTAAAATGTAACTATTAGACTAGGTCTTGTTTCAATCCATTTATATGTTGGTGTTTCTTGGGTAATATTTCTCACCTCTCTATGATACCAATGTAGATTTGAGCCTTATGGCAGAAATGCTGAGTGGGTGGTGGGGATGTGAGCAACTTATGAAGCCAGTCTTGCTCCAGAGATGCTACGCGGATGGCAGTCAGACTCATCAAAAAGGCTCATTATCATTTCCTAATGTCACATTCCCATCATCAAGCAAAACAGCTTAATCTAATGTGAACAACATGTGCAAGATGTTTGAGTGTCTGGTGTCACCTATTTGACATATAAATATTTAAATATTAACTCATGGGATATTGTTTTTCTAACACGCAGCCCTGTGTTTTTCTAAGATACAGCAGCTATCCATCTGCCTCAAGTATACAAAAGCACCCGCATTTTCTAAAACTCAAGTGTGCTCTGGTATAATTGAAAAAAGTTCTAGTCATTTTCTGAAAAGTGACAGTAAATAACTCCATTTTCATGCTAGGGATATTGAGTTATGCTGTCTCTTTCCAGTGAGACGGTCTCACAGTCTTCAAATTAATCCTGTCTCTACAGACCTGTTGGGCACAGCGAGTTACTGCAGATCTAGCTGCAGGCAGCATCCATCTGATTCTGTTCATCCAGGAGGAACAGAATCCAGCTCTTAAAATCCATCTTGGCTGGGCTGAAGTTGGCAGTTTGCAAGCATGTATGAAGAGATCAGCTGCTTAAGGAAAGGCTGTTTCTGTGTTCTTTGGAGGAGGATGATCTTATAAGAAAAAATGAATGCAGTAAATAGCTGAAAGCTGTTGTGCCAGACTAAAACAAGACAGAATGGGATTGTTGGTGTCCCAAATTTCTCCCTTTTCATGCTCCATTCTCTCCTCCAAATTGGCAGCTGTTTTCATGAACACTCATTCCTTCCCCTAACTGTTGGCTAAGAGGCCATTTCTAAGACTGATGCAATATCATTCAAGATGAGAGTGCTTTTCTTAGATACACAAGTTGTTGTCATACTCCTATCCTTTCCCCTAAAACCCAAATACATCTGTATGCCACACTCTTCCCTGTAAAATGGCCATAACAGTCCATTTTTCCTTCCCAGACCTTTTTATGGCCATAGCATAAAGGTTACTTTAACACCAACTTTGTGACTGCCAATATAGTTATCTCACAGTTATGTAGATTTTCCATGGAGACGTGGGGCATCTTATTCTTGGGGGAACTTCAGCTTAGCAAGGTGAGTAAGAGTGTGTTAAAACTGAAACTCTGTTAATTGCATGGTCTACCTTATTACCTTAGGCTTCAACCTTCTCTGAGTCATCTGATGTTTACTTTTTCCCTTGTGAAGTAATGCATCTGTAATTTCCTTTGTTTTTCACTTAATTTTGAAGTATTAATAGAACCTTTTCTTGGTTGCCTTTTTTTTTTTTTTTTTACAATCATTGCTTTTAAAACTCATTTTGCTTCCTAGCCTCTCTGACTCTATTACTGCATTCTTGTGCTGTTTCTTCATATTCATCCTTAGCCCTGTGGCTTTTTCACACTTTTTATATGAGTCCTCATCTTAAATATTAGCAAAGAGGAATTTTATTAAGAATTACTACAAATCATTTAATTTCTTTTTTAACTTTCATAACAAGTACACAATTCTGGATATTCTTTTACATAAAAAATAGTCATGTAAATGCCTAAATTCATTTTGATTTTGTAAATTCTTGTCACACTGAGTGAAAAGGATTTTCTCTTCAGTTTGGAGTTCATCGCCTTTTACTTTTACTGCAGCTGTGGTTTTGTGTCAGTGTAGTATGATGTTCCTGTTGCGTAACAGTATTTTCATGCCAACATATATACATAGTTGTCTGGCCTTTAAAAATATAATTTTGCACCTAAAATCCACAATTCAATTCTTGTGGATCTGTTTCCTCCCCCGCCCCCCCCCCCCCCCCCCCATTTCTTAGATGAAAACAAAGTCTTCAGCTCAAATAGTTTAATTATACCTGAAATCAATGGTGCTACTAGTACGGTTATGCCTGTGATGCTGTTGAAGGTACATACATTCAAACTTTTACCTTCCAACAGGATCAGTAGATCAGCATTTTGTAGGCATTGCATCACTTTTCTGTAACTGATGTGTAATTCAGGGACTGAAGTACAGAGCAGCAGCAGTTTTATCCCTAATTCTTCCAGTTCTGGCACAGTTAAGGTACCTTATTTTGCCCAAGTATTTGTATCTGTAGAATAGAATAGAGTCAACATTACCTCAGTAAAATATGGGATTGAATAGTGAGGCATTACAGAACCTGTAAAGAATACAGAGAATCGGTTAGATAGGACTCATATGTCTTTGAAAGGAGACGAATTTTTATTTACAAAAGTATTTTATATTTCTAACTCTGAAGGGTTGTATGTAGGAATTTTCCAAAGTACTGTTTTGCCATTGATTTCAAAAGGAATGGAATTAATCTGATAAGATTTTACAAGAAAAATACTTACTTTGAATATTTTGCTAATGACATAATGATGTCACTCTTTCAGTTGTGCACTTTTTCTTTATCCCTATAAATGGCGTATCTGGTATAAATATATAAAACATTACACTTTTAAGAAAGTTCAGCTTCACAAGGCACAGGAGTTGATGTCTTTATCTAAATAAAGAAAACATTTGGTGTTTAAAGAAAGACAGCCACAGATTCAAAGAGTGCACTACTGGTTTATTTATTCCAGTTCATTTAGGGCTCGCGTGCTGACATGCTGAATTTGCCTCTACATTTCATGGATCAGCAGGTTTACAGCCCATCTATAGGACCGTCTTCAGGAATTGTGTCGGATGTGAGAACTGATAGCTAGAAGAGAAGAGTAGCAAACAACAGCTTACTAAAAGCTGATTTCACTGTAAGGCAGCGTGTGAGCCTTCCTCACTTCAGGACAGGCAGACAATTTGGTTAAAACAACTCCAGCAATGCCCCAAATGCATCTGGTTGACTTTGTGTTGAAGCAGGAAAAGGACATACCTTCAGGTGCAAGTGAGAGAGGCTTTAGGAAGATGTTTGAGGATTGATTATCGTTTTTTTCCCTCTGAAATGGATTAAGAGTGCTCATGGGATGAAACTTTGAGTGAGCAACTTCACCAAGCTCAAAGCCTGTGAGGGCAGCCACCCCTGCCCTCGGGACACCTTTGTCCCTGTGCACTGGCTTTGAACCTGGGCCATGTTTGGAGCTGGCCCATTTTCTCAGATACTGGGAACTGAGGCCAGTTACTCCAGATGAGGAAGTAAATGGATGTCTTTAGCCTAGCATTTATAGTAACTGGCTGTTGTTAATTGTCTTGTGATGTGACAAGGGACAAGCAAGTGTTTCCTGCTCATCTTTTTTGGTAGCTTTCCGTGCCTTAGGTGTGAGACAATCATCTGAACTTTGTTGAACTTTGTAAACAGGAAAGTCTTTTATGACCTTCTTCAGAGAAGGGCAATTCGAGTAATTTGTTTTATTTGCTACAAAACGTCAACAGGTTTATGTCTGATGATAGAAGACCAAAAAGGCATTTGAAACTTTGAATGTTTTCTTGTGTTGTCTTCTATCAGCTAGTATAGCACAGTAAATCTTCCTCTGATACATTAGGGAAAATGCTTCTGGAGTCTATTTCAAGGTTAGGCATATATTGCTACTATGCTTAAAAGCATAGATTACTATGCATATGCATTGCAGGTGAGTGAGAAATGTTGTGGGTTTTGTACACCGTGCAACATTGACTGTATTTTTACTTTCTAAAATTCCATCAAAAAGAGAAACTTGGAATTGATTAATAGAGTTTTTGATGGAAAAGGAGAAAAAGGTAAAGCCATTTTAAGGGTTTAAGAGTATTCTTGAACTCTGTTAAAATTAATAATTCATGCTTTTGGGGGAATATATTCACAACTGCAAATTACAATCAACACAGGAAAAAAATACAAATAAATGGTCAAAACATGGAATTAAGCAAAAAAATATGCCCAGACCATTCATAAACCAGATAAACTTATGTAACTTATTATTACTATTTTTTTAATCTAAAATTGCCCTATCTGACACTAAGATCTTCTGGGCTATCTGATATAAGTATATCAGAGACTAAGAGTCTACACTATAAGTGTAGCAGAGACTACAGAGGTCCTGAAAAAAACATTTTTGTGGACAGGGTTGAAGAGAAGAGGGTAGGGAAAAGAAAGGAAGAAAATAAACAGTGTGGACAAAATGGAAATTAATGTAAGATCTACTAGCTGTAACATTTTTTCAGTTTCTAGAAAATTCAAATGACTACAGGTTGAAGATTGTGAGAGACATGATATCAGAGTTCTGGCTGCATAATCTTGGACTACAAATGAGATTTGCATTATTTTATCAAAGAAAAGATAGTTTGATCTGCCCTAATTCTTAGGGGACAACCCAGCAGAGTTCCCATTCCTCTAGGAATTCCAAGAAAACCTATTAATTATTCTCTGATTCATAGAGTCTAACTCTTCCCCCACTCTGGATTTACACTCGAAGATCTTCATTAACTGACTCATATTAAGTGAATTCATTTCATACATTCCTAGTTATTGTCAGTACCCAAGTGCAGGCGCACTAAATTTACAGAGTTGTGGCAATTGCTCTCAGAAATGAATTACACAACTTACAGAAATGGGAAATGAGAACAGGCAATTCGTGTGCTTGTGTAATAACCAAATGATCAAAAATGGCCTAAATAAAGAGAACTGATCATCTGAAAGAGTTTTTGTAGACATGCACACCAGGAAAATGTTTTTGCCTGTAGAAAAAAGCCAAGCAATCAAAACAGAATTAGAGCAGAAACGCATGCTATGTGGAAAATCTTTCTTGATAATTTATGCTTTCAGCTCACAGTGTCAGGCTTGCTTTGACCATCTTTGATGCTTCTTATAGTTCTAAGAACTTCTTGCTTATTTTTCACCCAAAATTTCTGGGGCTTGGTTTTCTGTGAGATTGATTTTTGTTGGTTCTTAGGTGGCAGCATTTACACGTTTGTTTTCATGGAGAGACAGAAAGCTGGATCAAAAGATCTGTATCACTTCGAATTAAATGGGAGCAGAGGATCATTGTCTATCAGAACTGTTACTGTAAGCAGTTGCTTCTAGAGTAGCTGGGATCCTGTACTTAAAATGCACAAAAGTAAAAAACATTAAGTCTTGCTGCAAGGCAGATTTTCCTTTAATTTGCATCTATATCATCATAGCTGTCAGGCTCTTGGTAAGTATAAAGTTTTAAAGTTAATAAAAAAATAGTACTATGATCTTATTTTATTTAGTCTTTGTCAACTACAACTCATATTTCCAGCTCTTCATCGCAAACAAAAGACCAAGAAATCAAAGAAAAAAATGTGGTGTTCTAAAATATTTGCCTGACTTCAGACATCAGGGCTTTAAGGAAAATATTAACTATTTTAGAGCTCCTGGTGGAAAGTTGTGAAAGTTAGATATGTGAAACTATTGAAGTATCTATCACAGGGACTCAGACATGGCACATCTCCATATTAAGAGGTTCTATGAAAATCTTAAGAAATTATATCATATGACTGGCCATGAGCACTATAATTGCTTTAATGCTATCATATATGGGTCTGTTTCCAGAGCCTGGGCCCAGATTAGCAACCTGTGAAATTCACAAGAAACAGTTCCTTTTTAATTGAATTAAGAGTGGGAATGAGTTCTCTGTAACACTGCCTTCAGAAACGTTTTTTTCAGATCGTTTTCTTTTTGTCTAGAAGAGTTCATCAATTGGCCATAAAAGAATTGGGATTATAAGTAGTGGATTGGAAATCAAGCATGCACAACTGTTTGCCTACAAGTTAAAGTCCCAAGGGTTGAGCCAGACTTTCTCTTACTGAAGATAATATTCCTTTGTTTGTAGATGGATATATTTACAAGTGGATTACAGAATGTTTAAGAGAGATAGATAGTTACATTCATTCTCTTAATCCCTCCCCATACCTTCAAATATTTAAAATGATATATCAGAAATATAAGAATAAGGTTATATGACTGCCATATCACTACATTACTTAAAATAGTATTCTTTGCCTATTTTCTTAGGTGACTGTTGTGACAATTACATTTTCACAAATATTATGATTAGCAGACCAGTTTTTCTGTGTAAGAGTCCTATGGGATATGATTTTCTATGCTGCATTATTTTTTTAAGGAATTCGATAAAAATATAAACACTATGCCTCAAATTACTGACATCCGAATTTGGCAAATCTGTGTGCAACTGAAGGTAGGGAACTAAATAAATTAGGATCCTTTTTCAAAATTTATAATTGGGATAATCATAATACTGCAGCCCATGAGGAGGAAGAGTGGATGGGGGAGACATGAAGAATTAAATTTCTAAAAAAAGTTACAGAAAATAAAATCAAACCCTGTAAAGATTATGTTATTCCCTTCTCCCTTGTCCTAGTCAATAACTATTGATACAGTTGAGAAAAGATGCTTTAAAACCTGTTTTGTGGAAACTCATAAATTAAAAAAGAAATTGTAGCAATGTAAGTCTTTCTCCTTTAAACAATGGAGCAAATTGTATACTTTGAGGCACACCTGACTCTCTAAAACATACTGGGGATCTTTCAGCAGCAATTACACTGCATGCTGCATATGCATGGTTCATGTGAATGATGCTTAAGAAAGGAAGAATTAGTGGGAACACTGATTTTCATCTATTCATTTATAGTAAAGAAGCTGTGGTCTTTTAAAACCTTCTGGAACATTTGAGATACAATTATTCAATCTTTTAAGGAACTCCGGGTAATTTTGGATCAGGTTTCTAAGTGTTTCCTAAGCTGTTCAATCAGCTGCCCTTTGTAAAGTACTATGAAAATGTAAATCATGATATAAATGCCATGTATCATAATTAGTAACTCACTAGTTTACTTTTATGTGTACATTGAGTATTTTGGACAGGAAATACAGAAAGAGAACATACGTGTACTTCGGAAGAGAATACGTTATGACGAAATGACTTGTTCAGAAGACTCCTTAAAGGCAGCGACATAGGAAATGCTTTATCTTAGAACAAAAGCATGGTGACTTCTGAATATTACATCACCAAATGAGGAACCCACAAGCAAGACATAATTTTTACTGTAAGTACCACTACTATAGAAAAATACTTAATTTAGTTAAACTTTACAGTTTTAAATCCATTTCCATGACTTGAGATGGTGCACTAGAATGTAGGATTAGATTAATTGATTAATAGTTAAATTGGAGAAAATGCATCAGTGACATATGTGTCCGTTCTAAACAAATGTGTCTTATTTTAGTTAATGGCCTTTCTTTTGAAATGTTGATTTTGTAGTAAGGTCTGTTTAGACACAACACTTGTGTACGTACTGAAGTTTTGCTGTATCTGAACGGCATAATTTAGGCAAATTGCATCAGTTATCCAATATGCTATTACTGAGAATGCTTATTTGGGAAGTTGGAGATATCCTTAACTTTGATCTGATCACAAATATCACTTAAATACTGTCCATATTTATTTGCATATAACAATGTGATGATTAATTCAGAGCTTGAAGATTAAGAAACCGTTGAATAGACTGAACTTTATTAAAAAAACCCAAACACTTAAAACATGCTTTCACTTAAACATATTAGGGTGAGTAGTCCCTACTGTAGTCAAATATTGGAGGTCCTTGTGTTTTCATTTGGGAAGTATCAGCAGGTATGTAAGTTTTGACTGGAAAGTTTTCTTAGGCCCTGAAGAAAATCCTAGCCAAAATCTGAGAGAAAAAATTAATGCTGTAGTGCTTAGACAGCATGAAACAGGAAAATCTGTTTGCAGATCTCTATCAGACTAGGGACTTGCACTGTAGGTTTCTGAATTAGAAATGAGTCTTTTGAGCTACCACAAAAGGAGCTGTTCTGGGTTTACAATATTTCCTTTGCTTTTGTGTATTTTTTGTTCTGTTTTTTTGTCTTTTTTTTTTTTTTCCCAAAAAAACTTTAGAAATTGTCTGCTTCCTTCCAATGTGATGTATGAGCGTTTTTTGCTTGTGAGCAGGAATTTTCTCCTTCTGCTTGGTTGTCTGCAGCCCTCACTGAGCATAAGGGTAAACATAATCTTGAGTACTTGTGTTGGATTGGGGATAAACAACTTATCACCTTCACAATGGAAACTTTAGTGCCATGTAACAGAACTCTCTTCTTTGATGCAGTTTTGTTGTTTGCAGAGTTACGTGTCTCCTTTGGATCGCTGTCTACTGTTCAATGTTTTTGAAAGTGAACTAGAATTTCTCTTTATTTTGAATACTTAATTATGTTGACATCATGCCTTCCAAAATACTTAACCTTTCTTACTGAACGACCACTTTTTCTTGAACTAATTGAATCCTTTATCTTATACTGCTTTTACTGCTTTAAGATGTGTACCATGGATGTGAATGTTCAGGCTGGAATTACTGATTAAAAAGCCCTGCCTACGGTGATTTCTCCTTGTTTTACTTTCATTCCTTCTCTGCTCTCTCAGAGCATCAGTGATTACATACTTTTCTCTAGAATTAGTTTAACATTGCTTTCTGAAGCAATGTCAGAGGCTTTAGATAACCTGTCAACCATTAGCATTACAGCTGAAGAATGAGTAGTTGGGGAGACTGCTTAGGAATCTTTAGGAAGCTGAACTCAAGCATTTATTTTTAAATACTGAAAACAAACACCACCATCACCACCACCAAGTTATTTTCCATCAATTTTTATCCTATGATTCTAAAGGGTATGGAAAACAGCTGAGGTAAATTATACTAAGGTACCAAGACTGCTATAGCACCCAAGTGCAGCTGTTCTGTAGCCTGCAGCACCACTACAAACTCATGAATACATTTGCAAAGTCTAGAGGACACCTCAGGCAGGCAGGATGTAATTACCTGACTAGAATTTAAGTAAGGCCGCAGGACCACCTGGGAAGGAAAGCGTTACTCGCTGTTCGTAGGGTGCCAGGCAGAAAATGTTTTTAGATTATTTACTACGTAGAGTAACCTACAGTGCAGTCATAATTTAAAATGATAGAATACTAAAGAGAAAAATGTACAGTGTCAGTAATTTTCAACCTAGTTATGAAGCATAATGGAACAGAGCCATCATGCTATATTATGCAATCTGCATTTTATAGAACATGTGAATATAACTTCAGTTATTTGCTGTCTCTTGGGTGAAATTACAGCAACTTAATGTCTAAAACCAAAAAGTACTTTTCAAAAGAAAAGGGAAGGAAGTAGCAACTGTGTCCTCTCTGAAATTAAAGTTTCATATAGGGGCTTGGATTAGTAGGACACAATCCTTTTCTGTATCTGTGGCATTAAATCTGAAGGGTACATTAAAGTACATCTCAAAAGAGAGTTGGTGCACCACATATAAGAGAAGGTGGAGGTAAGTATTAGCCATGGGCTGTAGCACAAAACCCTTTTCATATGAAAAACAAAACACAATGCAAACAAGCCAACAAGATCAGATGTGATTTGCTTTGAAGGTTGTGTCTAATAGACATTTAATCTGTATGTCTTTAGGGTTATCGATGCTGTTTCAGTATTTGCAAGACAGATGTTGCCAGAAAGCCATAATCTAAAATGAGAAAGGTGAACTAAGAGCAGAAATAAGGAAAAAACATAAACAGCCTAATACCACAAACAGCACCTCAACTTCTTTCTCTGAGGATACTAGAGAAGTTGAGGTGAACATCTATTAAGAGAATGGAAAAGAGAAAATATTTCTGTTATTTCTAAACGCTTTAGAAATAGGTATTATGTTTGAAAGCGGAGGAGAAAAAGTAGAAGGCTGTCCCAGAACTGGCACTCATTGTTTGACTAACTGTTTGCCTTGCAAATATTTTTGGCACATGCTAGAACATGCTCCAGCCAAATGGATGATGTTTTATATTTGTAGCCTCTGTTCTGTTGTTCCATTGGTCTTCAAACTTTCTAGTTTTCTAGATTAGTTGAGGAGCTGCATCAATAAATATAGCCAGGCATTTGTCAGCCCACTACAGCTCTAAGTTAGGTTGCAGAGATTATTTAAATTTATGTACACTTAGTAGGTATGCTTTGTGTTTCTCCTGGCCCTTGGTGAGAATTCTACTGTGGTTAAGATTTTAAATTTGGAAGTATACCAAGTGAAGGAACAGGGGAAAGCTGAAAATTGTCTGGGAGAAGATAATGTGACAGGGTTTGAAAAAGATAGAGTAAAAAATAGATGGAAATTAATTCCTAATATGTTTAAAGTATGAAGTAAAAAAGATAAGCAGTACTGACAAAACATGTTTGAGAAGTTGAGTGGCATAATGTTGAGATTAAGTACATTTTTCATGCTTTTATTTTAATGTCATTGATTGACATAGATAAAATAGATAGTAATATAATTTTCTCATATGTATAACCACTTCCCATCTTAATTAATCTGTAAATAAAAGAGAGGATTTACTTCCTACATCCACTTCAGCAAGAGAAAGGAACCGCTCTATGCTGGTAGGCAAATTCATATAACATTCAACAAGGTATAATGATGAGATCTTCAGTATGATGCGGTAAACCACAAAACAACATGAAGACAAATAGCATTTTGGCCTCCTTCCACTATTTTATTTATTACATCCTCCTTCATTTTTGACTGGTGGAGAGGAAAAAAATGCATGATTTAAAGTAGTCATGACCACTTTTTAGCAATTTCATGTTTTGAGACAATACTTACTACATGAAACATCACAGAAAATGCATAGACTTGTCCATGCATGACTTTTGAGTTACTCAAAGAGAGCACATCTTTCTAAAGGGAGGTCAGAGTGGGCTGGGAGAGGGGTTATTTTATTCATGCAGTGTTTCCTGTAAAGATAAAATGCAGGTTAACAGTGAAATGTAATATACTGTAGTCCAGGATTCCACAGCAGTCTGGCACAAGTTTGCTGTTTTTTTTTCCTACCTTCTCTTTCACATCCCCAGGAGTTTAGGCCAGGATCTAAGAATTCCTTTCACAATGTTCTGTCTGCACACCTTGTCTAATTGAACCTATGAAGTGTGGGCAGGTTCTGGTTCCTGTTGACGCAAACAATCCAAAATGTTTGGGCAAAAGAGTCCAGTGTGAATTTTTCTGAATAAGCACTGAGTAAAAATAGCCATGACTTTGAGTTTTGGCCTCCTGAAGCATTGTTGTAATAGCACTTGCCTAAATCAAAATCAGTGACAACAGTTGCAGAACATCAGCCTGTCTTCAGTGTTCAGCTTCTGTTCCTAGTGTTTTGGAAGGAGATGGAGATCAGCTTTCTTTGGTCACTGTTTATTCTTTGAAATAGCATGACTAGCACTTAGTGGGTTAAATAGATGCTATGATGTTCTCTGTAAGTTACTGTAACTGTCATAGATGAAATGCTGCTCTGCAGTTGTGCAAGGGTACAGTGCCAAAGCAAGGAGTTCTAGTGGTGGGACGAAGGGAAGGTGCGTGGCCGAGAGCTGTCAGCACCGAGGCTGACATTTAGTACTCAGCCTGTATGGACTGGGGAAGAAGAGAGAAGAACCAAGTACTAATCCAGGCAAGAGAGACCCCGTTGTCAGAAAGACAATGTGCCTGGCGACAGAGCTTTCTTCAGAGAGCTTTTTTACTCTCACCTCTATCAAACTAGATCAAACTGACTTCAGTACAGCTCTGCAGCTTTCCATTCCTGTATGCTTCAAAGAACTGAAGTCCTTTCTGTGTTTAGACTAGAGCAACCCCACTTCAGTAAAATAAGAGACAATTGTGACAGATTGAGTTCTGGATTGTTACTTTAATCCTTTTGCTGAAGCGTCAATAATGTACAGAGCAGCATTAACAGTAAGGTTTTTTTCTTTCTTAACCTTTAGTAAAATCAGCCCTCCAAAAGGAAGACTATGTCTTTTAATTCTTGAAATAAATCCATTGCATTGCAGGGACACTTAACCAAGTAACTGATATTTTTAATTTTATTTTTTTAAAAAAAGAGTCATGAGTTCTATGTTATGAAGCACTGAGAAAGATTTTAAAAATTGCTCTGTAAAATATGCTTTACACACATTCTGTAAGAATCTGCACTCTCAGATCTATAAAGACATGCTGTTCTTAGGCATAAAAGCAAAATTCCTTTTCCAGTCTATAATGTTTTAAGCAGAAGTCCATTTTAACTGCTACATTTATTTCAGAAAAATATGAAATTAAAACTCAGGATGCATGAACCCACATGAAACAGCAAAAACATTAAATTGCCAACTAGTGAGCTTGAAGCATCATATTTTGCAAAGTTCTAGTTAAAAGTAGAAAGAGAATCAGGATAGTTTTAAAAAGAAAAAGAACATTGTTTCTTTGCTCCATAATATCTAAAATGCTTTAACTAATGCCTAAGTTAAAAGGAAGGCATTTTCTCCCCTATCTAGGGTGCATAGTAAATATCAAGCTAGAAAGAGTGCCTGTTTCTTCTTAAATTGAAGCTAAAACTGCAGAGCTTCATTCTTTTCCTGGATGAATAGTCCTTTTGCAGCAGATAATTTTGCATGTGGCCAGGGGCCACAAAGTAGCACTTTTAGGCATCTTTCTAGTTTTAACTTTGGAGCCACAACTTTGATTCCGGCTTATGAAATGGATTTACAAACAAGCAACAATGACAAAAGTCTACCTTGAAAGTCTGCTTCTAGCAGTCAAGAAACTGCATTCTAGAAATGTGTTGTCTATGTAAGGGTTTGTACAAGCGTGAGGCCACTGGGCTGGTAACACTCCGGTGCAGGAAGGACTGAACAGGAGAGGTGCCTGCATGTGAGGTTGGCTCATGTGCTCTTCCTGTTTTGGGTAAAATTTGAGATATTTTAAAGATAGTGTTTTGATTTTAAACAAAATTATTTAATACATTTATAGATCCACAAACATCACTTTTTCTCTGAATGAAAAAGAGTATCTGTCTGAAATATGTTAAAAATTAGCTATCATGAAGAAGGAAAGGTCGTTTTCATTGCTACAGGATATTTGTTCTTGGAATTAATAGGCAAAAGAATTGTGATTCCTGGAAATTAAATATATAGCAGTAAAGTGATAGTCATCAAAAACTACAAGTTTGATTTTTGGATCAAATTAAAGGCTGCTAGTATTGCCTACAGTGTCTTTCTTCAAGGGATGTTCAGGGAGACCAGTATATTCCATATTAGTTGTTTAAATATTAACCTGACCCATGTTAGATGAAGAATGCCTGTTGCTGGTTACATGTAACAACAAAGCTGTCACTTCTTTTTAATTTTGAATCTGCATATAAACCAATTTAAAAGCCCAAAATATATCCTAATATATCTTTTGATCTGGATTATTTTTTTTTTGTCTTAGTCTTAGACTCTTTACAAGTTAGAATAGTCACTTATTTAAAAGCTTGATGGCAAAACCAAGTGATTGAAAATACATAAACTTAATTGGAAACTATTTTATTTACTTTGGGATCAGGATTAAGATTATAATATAATGCTTTTTATTGACGATATGTGGTGGGAAGAGAAGCCCAGAGAAGAATAACATTTTTTCCACAAAATGAATTAGTAGTTTTAGGAGCTGTTGTACTGGAACAATATATTGGACACAGATAGATCAGCTAGAAAGCAACGTAAGGGAGCTTATAACCTCACTTTTTGCTGCTACCTGATAAGTATATAAGTCTCCATATATAAAATCAGTGGGATTCTATACAGGCATAGCAATCTGTTCAGAATTGATTGACAAATAGAAGAAACTCTGCCAACCCTATGTTCTAAGCCAAAATAAGTTGCTTATTTCTGTATTTCACATGGATCAAACCTTGCACCAAAGCTGAAAAAAAATAATTTTCATTTCATATGTTTGTACTAGAAATGTTATACGCAGATTATTTAGGAAAAGAGTGATTTTGACTCATTCTTTCCCTTAAAGATTTGGAGTAATATGCGCTGTATCATATTATAAACTGAGCATCAGTTAATACCAGAAAAACATTCTTAACAGTCACTTGAATGATGGAGTGGTGGTTGCTGAACTCTTCATTTGAAAAGTCATTGAGTTGCACAGTAATCACAGAATCTCCAGTTTTATTATCCTTTATGCTGCTTTGAAATGCCTACTGTTTTGTTGTTCTGTTTTCATTTTCATCATGTTCCAAACCAGAAATGTATCACTGTCTAAAAATGTGTTGGTAGGTAATAGAGAAAGGCAAGTGAAAGGTCAAATCTCTTGCAAACTGGTAAAACCACATAACTTAAATTTAAATAGAAACCACATTATATGACCAGAGATAAACAACTTATGGATTGTAGTATAATTTATAAAATAAAGAGCATTATTGCTAAGGGTGCCTGGGACTGTAGCACTGATGAATAAGGCAAAATTCCCATTGACTTACCTTTAGACACGTGCTGGGTTCTTGTTTGGTTGAGGTAAGGGCATTTGTTTGGATTTTCTCTACTGCATCTAATACCTCTTTTGTTTTTTCCCACTCTTCACAAAAACATGTATACAAAACAAAAACTCCTCAGTGGGAGGCATGCCTGCATAATGGTTTTATCTTGCTAATATTGCCATTATTCCCTCAAATAGATCTTTCAATTTTCCCACCTACCATTTGCTTTATATTTGCTCACAAAGCAACTCAGTGTATTGTGTGCACTTACGTACACACAGGAAAGTTAGTAGAATGCTAAAGAAAGTGCTGACACCATGCTCTGTTTTCTCAGACTTGTAACTTTACCTCCAAAGGACTCTTAAGAGGTTGCTGCAGGATCCCTTCAAAGTCTCATTCTGCCCCCATTCCTTGGTTGATGAGGATATCTTCAGAGATGTTACCACCATACCAGAAGTGGCAGGAGGGATGCAGAGGCTGTACCAGAGGTTGTGCAGGTGATCTTTGTCACATGGAAGACAGAAGCTCAGATCATATCCCTATCTATAAACACATGGCTTGAGGTTGTGCAGCCTCACTAGCTCTGAGAGTTGAATCTTCACCCCCTTTTTGGAGTACTCTCATGGCATAAGTCGATGAGGCCATGGCAGCTGCTGGCCATACATGCTAACCCACACACATACCAGAAGAGATCTGCCTTCAGCTCCACTGTTCCTCTCACATGGAGAAAGCAGAGCCTTGAACACCTGGTTACACATTCAAAGAAGAAACTGTATTTGACTATTACAGTACCAGTGCTGCCCAAACTGCTTCTGTCCAACTCTCCTGTAGAAAGGGAATCAGATCAGCAGGGTCCATCTGTAATGTGCACATGTTGCTGGCTGAGCCTGGTGTACATAGTCTGATCTCTCACACAAATAAGCATTTGCTTCCAAAGAAGTCCAGGCAGGCAGAAATCAAACACTGGAGCTGAGTGCAACATTTTGAAAATCACAATGAACTTTTATTATATACTTTTTTTAAAGGTGCGCTACCTCCAGTATAACCTTGGCTATTGCAAAGAACCAAATCAAATATTGAAATGATATCCACTATCAATTCATGTAGGAAATGGTTTCTAAAGTTTTCTTGAGGCCTTTTTTAGAATGTTGTGGTGCTTCAGATGAGACATCATCTACTTTCAAATGTTATTGTAATTATTTTAAGGAATTTGAAAATCATTGGTGAAGAAGAGTATAAAACACATAGTTGCAGAAATAAACCGTTCTGGAAATGAAGTGGAAAGATGTATAGCCCCTGTTGCTGATGTATATGCAGAGATAACATGATGAAAAGTGATAGGCATCATCATATTTTTGCTTTAATTTGGAAAACCCTTGTAAAGAATAAACTGTAGGAGATATTGAAAGTAAAATCCTATTAATGTATGAGTCACTGCTGCTTGGATTTGATGACCTCTGGAATGCAATCTCCTATGAACAGAACAGTTGCAAGAAAATGGCAGAGAAGGGCCTCACTGAAGAGCTCTGCTGACGTAGCTCAGCCCTGCTGTAGTCAGTATTTCAGAACATGAGCTATACTTCACCATCTGTCTTCTGGGCCACAATCATCTCTCTTCATACCGTCAGCAAACATAGAGAAGCAAGACACTCGGGAGATGCTGCACGCTACAGCTTCCCTTGTTCTTTGTATGTGCTGCTTGGAGTTGAGTCCTTTTTGAGACTGTGGCAATTACCACCTAATGTGGCAGCAATGGCTTTATGGTGGTTCTGTGTCTTACCGAGAAATGGCCAGTTCTCAGCCTGTGAATCAAAGCTGACAGTAACAGTACTTGTCCTCTTCAAGGTGGGACAGAATTCTTCCCTTTACCAAAGTGTATGATACAAAAGTAAAATGAAGTGTAAAACTGCATTGAAATCAATAACGAAACTCAGTGAAACCGATGTTTCACTGCCGATACTTAACTAGACAGTTTTTCTTCATCGTTGCCTGCGCGCTGCACGTGAACTGCGTTGCCATTTGCCTGTATAGCAAGTGTTCTGGGAATCTTTTCTTTGGCTACTTGGAGTTGCTGCAAGAATCTTGGTTCTTTTGCTACATAAATGCAACCTGATATTAAAAAATCCAGAAGAAGCTGATATATAACCTGTGCCTTTTTCCCAAGGGTAAGAAAAGATTAACTCAATGAACAAGGAATTCGTAGCAATGGTATACTTCCGGTATTCTTAAAAAATATACAATATATATAAAAATTGCATCTGAAAAGCCTATCCTTTATGAATATAAGGAGAAAAAACTGTTTTAGCATAAGTAAAATCCTCAAAGAGAAGAAACCATATGTTACTGATCTTGCAAAATATAAATTTTTGGTAATTTATATGCTTCATTGCATTAACCGTGTCCTCATACAGACTAGAAGGAGGCTGGGATACTTACATTCAAGAACCTACTTCAGGTTTCTATTCAACTGAGGTAAGTATCCAGCAGAAGGGGACATCATCACGAAGAGCTCCCCCAGACTGCTATTGTGTGGTAAAAAGAAGGCACACAGATGAGGAATGAAATCCTGTATAGAAGTTTTCTATAAGTTACAGATGCTACTGCTTCCATAGAGAACTGAGCACTTGTGCAAGGAAGAAAACAACATCTTCACAACGCAAGCACGCTTAACACAAGTGCAAAGCTACGGAGTAGGGTGGCTTAAAAGATCAAATTGAAAACTGGTGGATATAACATGTCTCTCAACAGAGATGTAATGAGAGGAAAGAAAAATGCAGCTATATCCAGGAAACGCATTTATCAACAGGCTTTGCAAAAGTATTTGGGATTTCTAGTAAACCATAACAAACACTGCAGAAATCCTGGCTTTAGCTGTGGGTGCGGAACAGCTTCTTCACAAAAACTCAAGTATATTTAAAGCTATGGGGAGACAGGACTCTAGCAGGACAGTGATGGCAGAACTGTGGATGCCTCCAGCTGTGTGACTTGAAAGTGTGCTGTAAGGCAGCCTGTATGACAGATCTCTGGACAGAAAATCATCAGCTCTTAAGCAGAGGGCCATTCCTGGCACAGGTTGGCAGTCCTCAGAGTTAAGAACTGGGGGAAGTCTACTGTCTTCTCTACTGAACTCCCAACCATCCTTTCGAAATTCTCCAACTAGGTAGGCATTTGTCTGGGAACCTCTGTGTTGGCTTCTCCAAAATGTATTCACTGATCCATTGGGCATTGTGCACTTTTCATTTTAAACTAACATTAAAGTGTGCATCAGAGCTCTGTTTCCCATAATCTATGGGAAAAATGATGGGGTGGGAACTTCGCTTTTACTGAGTTTATTCAGCGCTGCGTAGTGTCTTAGCCATGCACAGCTTTTGTGCCTGGATGTAATTATACCCTGTACTCTAGCTATGGGTGTCTATTTGCATCACTGCAGAGTTAGCATATAGTAATGGGGATGTACGACACTCATGAAAGACTAATGCCTTCATCCAGGTTGGTGGCAGACAGAACTAGACAGCAGGAATGCACATCTGGCATAGCGGGGACAAGGCTGTGTTGCTATTCTTTGCTACCATGAGTTGGAGATGGTGAGAAATTTTTTTGAGGTGTAATAAAATGTCTTTGATGACAGAAGCCAGTTCTTCCAAGACAAAAAAAAAACGTTTCTCACAGTAAAGCAACGGTCTAACTAAAACTTCCCATGGGAACCTGCATTTCAGCTCCACCATGGACACAATAATGCAACTACTTGATACTGCCAGTCTAGTTAAGGTGCTGGCTCAAGCAGATTAATACTGTCTCTTGACTCTTCCATATTCCAGGTGAGGGTCCTGACCTACAGTCTACTTGCTTCTGTGGGATGTGTGAGGGTCTTTTACTTAGTTCTTAAAAAAAAAAAAAAATTAAAGTTTTCATTCTCACAGTATGTGGAAGAGGGCATTCACATGTATGAGAAGATCCAGCTTCTGACTACCTGTGTAGTCAGTGCACACGCTGCCTTCTTAGTTCAGCTTCAGCAATTGCCTGCCTTCTTAGATCCTCCTCAGCGGCAAATAAATCATATCAGCCTCTGACACCCTTTAGATGAAACAAGGAAAGGTTTTTATTTATCCAAAGTAAGAAGAATAACTCTTAACGGCAGAGGAAATGGAGATGGAAAAATCCTGAAAAGAAAACATTTAGATAACCAAACAACCCACAGTCAGGCCATGCCCACTCTTCTGATTCATTTTCCTAGCTCTGTCCACAAACACGTATTTTGTTCCCTGTGACTGCCCCAGAAAGGGTTGTCCTCCTATTCACTATGACATTTTTTTCTATTTCACATGGGAACAAGCACAGCCTCTTCTTCAATTTCCAAACACGTATTATAAACAGAAATATATTGTAGGGGAAAGTAACCTTGCTAACCTATGCAAATACCAGAGAAGAGTGTGAGGATTATATTAGAAAGGGTAAAAGAGGGTTAGTAATACGAAGAAGTAGAAAAAGCAGAAAAAGGGTGTTCCCACTGCTTTTTAAATCTGTCTTTAAATTATTTACTTGGCACTTTGACAGCTCACAATTTAAATTTTTTCATTCATCTTAATATTTAATCACAATTTTAAATTATATTAGTAACTTGAGGCTACTTCTTAACTCAGCAATAGCTTCATCTTCTATTAATAAACGGCACATATCCTTGGCTTTGACACTTGCTTGCTGCGAGTGTTTTGGCTTTGGTAGAACATGCAGTCCAAGACACCGTTATTGCCTCTTAAACCTCAAGTCTTCTCAAGTTATCAGTATAGTGTTTCACCCTGATGATGATAACTTAGCATAAAAATGTTCGATTTTCACTGTGGTTCTTAGTGCTAGTGTTGCTAAAAATACAGGAGATCAGAGAACAAGTTCTTATAAAAGAAAATCTTATTCTAAAAGACTTTCTTCCAGATGATTTTTCTTTTCCTTAGTCTGGAGAAGGGACTGCCTGGTACCTGAGAGCTGTGGGTTGGAAGAATGTTACATCTCAGTGTGTGTGACTGAAAGGGTTTGGGATGAAAGTCTCGGGTTTTTTGAGCTGCACGCTAAATAAACTCCCATGCTGGGGTTACAGCGCTCATGTGGCAGTGGGCTGCCTCGGTTTAGAGGCTGCTGGGGGACATGAGCCAATGGGCATGACTTCGTCTGGGATAAGAGGCCATCCAGCCCAAATCCACATGGGAACAGTAAAAGATCTGGGACTTGCTGAGCTATCCACTCTCCCCACAGCTCTCTGAAGTCTATGTGGCTCTGTGAAGACTGGAGAATGTGGCTTATGGGGTCAGGAAGACTGACCATCTCTCCGCTGAGCCTCTGAGACCAATCTTCTGTTTTTGCAGGCAGCATGTCAGATAAATCTTTCTTATAAATTGACCACCCTCTATTTTACAACATTAGGTTTTTGTTCTCATCCTCCCTATTGAGAGTTTATTCCAGATGCTGGCTCTTCTCATGTTTTTTTGTGATTTCCAGCCAAAATTTATTCACAGAATGGTTTTGTTTTTGTGCCAACATGGTCCATTAGCTCAAAAAAGTCGTTTTGATTGATCTACACACAGCAATCAGATGTCTTCTCAGCCTTCTTTTTGCCAGAATAAGTGAGCTGAGCTCTACCAGTTTCTTCTGACACAATCCATCTAGAAGTCTTTTCTGCTTCTCTTTGGGTTAATTTTTGTGGAGCACCGATGACTAGAACTAAGTGCACTTTTCCCAGTGATGTTTCACTGGGGCCTCTGGGTTGGCATGCAGCACTCTGATAGCACTTGCTGGCCAAACCCCATCTCCTATATATTGTCGATACTAGCAAAAATAATGAGTATAAACAAGATGGTGGATTTAACAGGACTTCTAATAAATTTGGTTAAAATAGACTAGAAGGGCCCAGCTTGTTATGTGGCACTTCTTTGCATTTATACAGCGATAAGATCAGGATCAGGAACCAGAACGCACTGGCCCACATGGGTAGTGCTGTTTGTAGGTGGGGCTGAAAGAACCAGTACCCCAAATGTGTGAGGTTTGGTGCCTTTCTGCTCAGGGGCTGGCCACTTTGGGTTCTCTTCAGAAAGTGCTAACTCTCCCCATTCACTTATAGGAGACCTACTGCTCATAAGAATCTCCTTCCTATGGCCATAAAGCTTATTTTAGACTCGGGTTGAAGCAAGGGTGTAAGGATAATTGGACCCTGAATAGTCTTAGGCAGAAGTGTAACATTCCCTGTGCAATGTATTGCTTTGAACCAGAACAGATCAAGAGCAAGAGGAAGAGAAGCATCAGCTCCCCTCACTCACAAGCTCCAGTATTACATATGCCTAATATATATTTGTCAGTTTACCCGTTACAAATAGAAAGCTTCATCACAGTTACAAGATCCAACATGGGCACTTGCATTAATTACCACCAAGAGCACTCTATGGTATCTGAAGAAGAGACAGAAAAAGAAACATGCATTCAGTGTCAGAAAAGTAGAAAAAAATGTGAGGGATGAAGGACCTGGAATAGCAGCTAAGGACTACAGCTATTGCATCTGGGGTTCTCAAGAAATGCATCAGGCAGAGGGATTAAAGGAGAATTTTGTCTCTTCAAAAAGAAAAGTTTCTAAAGAGAAAGGTGTACTACAAAAGCTAGCTATTCTTTTTTCCAGTAACCTCAGGCCAGAGGCAGTGGATATTATTTAATAACCTACAATTAAAGAAGAGCAGTCTAATTACCAGTTTGTGCTAAAAAAACATCGAGAGTCACACTCTTTGAAAGAATGAAATTCTGAGAGGATTAATTGCATGTGAAATACCCAAAAGAGAAATTTATTTAATATTTGTAAAAAAAAAACATGCTTTTTTTCCTGTTTATTGGATCCTAATTTTGAGATCAGATTGCAGTAGAGAGACCAAAACTGAGAGAGAAACATCCTATGAGATTCTGACTTAGTTTGCCAGGCTGCAGAACACTCTTGGATGAGAATGCAAGTTTTCAAAAGAAAAGAGGTGATGGCACAGTAGCTTGGGCTGACAAACAAGTCTTATTAAAAAAAAATGGATTGACAAAGTAAAAAAAAACTTCAACAGTTCAATTCTCATGTTGAGTGAATTTGCAAGAAGTAATGTGAAGGTTTACACTCGAAGGAAAAAATGGGGAACTAAACAATGCCTGGCCTTCAATAGAGCTACTATTTTGGCAAGAAACAAAACTATCTGTGGGAAGCTGTACCTAAAAGGAAATTAAGTATAAGTATTCTGCACAGTGAAGAAGATTGTTCTGTGGAAATTGCTCAGATAGAGAGCTATTTCAGATGACTGAAATGCCCCCTTGAATACGAATGAAATTGTTGTTGCTTATAAATTGGATATTGATACTCAGGTCAATATGAAATCTTAAGTCAATTTGAATACAAACGAAAAAGCCCGGGTTGTGCAGTGGCAAACTCAGTTCCATAATAGCTGTATACAAACTAAATGTAATTGCAAAGCAGTCTCTTTAAAAGATAAAATTTTACTTATTATTGAGAGAGACAGAAGCTGGACATGTGTGTGGTACTTCGTCTCACAGGGAGAATGTATAAGCAAGAAGGCCAGAAGCACTTGGAGGTAGAAAGAAAAACAGATTGAAAAAAAAACCAAACTAAATTAAGATATAGACAGCAAAGAAAAAATTATAAGGCAAATTTCACAAAGAAAAAAGAAAATTAAAATAGTCGTTACAGTTGTAAGAGAACACTAAGGAAAATGTAGAACAAAGATCAGAAGTTGCTAAATATACGTGCATGATTAAAGAAAGTTTCTATCCATGATCATGATATGCACTATATGTTTTGGAGCTTTTAGAAACAAATGTCCATTACAAAGGAGAAAAATGGCCCAGTTCTCTCAGCGCACATTTACAACTGAGTACACAAAGAGCTAAACTGCAACCTGTTAAAAATTTCTTGTCCACAGGGAATTCCTTATGTAATGTTGTCAAGTCACTATTTTCTAGGTCCCTTTGATAAAAATGGACATAGCAGCACTTTACCACCTCAAAGTATTAATGAAATAAAGAGCACTTCACAATGTTTAACATATATGTGCTATTGTAATGAGGCTAATACACACATCTTACCTAGCCAGACTTAGCAGTCTGTACTAGAGAGAAAATTTATGGTAAGGACTAAAGGAATAAGTCACTTCGAATAACTGGCATGCCCTCCGTTCTAAATTAACGTGTGACTGTGTTTTGGCTTGGTTCATACACTGATTTTGAATATGATGGGTAAGTGGGTTTCTATCATAGTTCCACTTTATTCAAAACAAAGCTCCGCACACTTTTTTCCAGGTGCACTTTTTTTAGTGTTTTCCTTTTGTGCTTTCCTGCAGTTAGTATTTTCTGAGAGCTGTGCTCTGCTGAACGCCCATGGGAACTCCTTAAGTGGGTAGGCTACTTCTGTGTCATGGTACGTGGGAGTCCTTCTCATTTCCCTGGGCTCAGAATCAGATGCAGGCTGAATGCCACTGCTGTACTGGGGCAGGCATGCACCATTCCCTTGTCCCTGCACCTCTCAGACCCAGTTCCCATGCCGAGAAAAGCCCAAGCCCAGAGCCTGAGCATGAGCCATGGCATGTTGTAGCCGGGCGTTGGTCTGAACGCTCTGTGGAGCAGGACCCTGGGGCGTGCCAAGGCCTGCATGGGAATGTAAATACAGACACAGCCATAGATAATGTGAGAACTGAATGCCTGTAAGTTTTTATGCTTCCTTTGAAGTCGATGGGAATTCGCCTGAATATGGTATGTGTAAAAACGGAATAAAAGTGTTCACTTTTGGCCTGTTAGGACATGGGTGCCAATAGTAAATGCTGTATTGCCGAAATCATGAGTAGCTAACTGTTTGGGGATTAAGAATACTCCACCCAATGGCTTGCTGGTTAAAGCATTCACAGGGAGGTAGATGTGAGCCCAGATCTCCTGTCCTGTCTCTGGGGTGGATGCTTCAGCTACTGAGCTGCACCAAGTGGTGCCTTTTAGCTCTTTGTTCTCTCCCTTTCTTTCCTCCCTTCCCACTTTTTACTCCGTCCTTGTCAAGCGCTTTAAAAACCCCACCAAAGCAACACCTGGGATCTGAACTGTGAACAGGTCCTCCCTTGAGAGATTTAAATCCCAGAGCTTGATGGGGTTTAGTACACCTCTTTCTCTGTAGCGTTGCCCAGTGGCTAGTTGATAGCAGTTCCTGCAAGACCGTTGTGAGTTCCTCTCATGGATGACTGACTTTCCCCATACGTTATATAGGGAACTCAGGTTCTAACTTTGGTCTGCATCAGCTGTGTTTGAAAGGTGACTAAAGCTAGATGCATCAGTGCAAAGCATGGTGACTTTTAAATCACTGTGTTGACTAAGCCCAAAGCCCATAAGAGCCGAGGTGAAATCACAAGAGATAAAGACCAAAGCTTGGCCGACTTTATTTACAGTGATGTAATGTAAGTCAGCGGGATCACTCCAATATGGAGTAACTGAGGAGACATGAATCTGGACTGGAAGAAAGACTGGGTCGCCTACCCTTGTCCTCCGTTATTGCAGGCAGCTAGACACAAACTGGTGACCCTCCAGCCTCCAGCTTGACCTTATAAATTCTGGAGCATTAAATGAATATGAGTCTAACGAACATAAAGGTACAGACTTTACTACTGCAGCATCTTGTATGCCAGTATGTTTGTAGCAAGGGGCCTTAGGGAACATTTATGGTAAGATAGGGAGCCCCATGCTGCAGGTCAGAAATGCACACATTTGAATGCCAGTAGTCTGTTTAGCTAAGTGATAGCTCTATCTTTGTTGCATTATAGGAGTGTATAAACAAGTTCATTAAGCTAGTGGTATTTATTTCATTATTATAAACTGCTTGCAATATACTAATATTTTTTAAATATTGTAGTAATAATTAGAGCTTATAGCTAGTATACAAATGCAGATGTATACCTATCTAAAATGTGCAAGTGGTATATTGAAGGATGCATTGCTGTTAGTTCTTCAGTAATTGTTATATAGGGCTTTAACATTATTTACTTTAAGAGAAACATGGCTAGGTGCGACACTCTAAGTATAAGCTGTGTTTTTCCATGTACAGCTTTCTGTTAAATATTCTACACAGCAGCTATTGTGCATGTGTTCTCCCTTAAGTGGTCATTTGGAATGGCTAGTAGTTCAGCAGCTATTGACAGGTTGCTTTCTTGTCTAAAAATAGAGGAATGTGTGGATCCTTGTACACAGCGGGTATTCAAGTAATAATGAAAGTGATTGATGATAAAAAGCTTGCTTTCTACTCTTCTGTCATCAACAACCTATTGGGATCAAGAGAACACTGGGATAGAAATTAATCTTCCTTGAGTTATTCTAAACAGTCAACTGATGGGAGATTTCTTTGATCTCATTCAGTTGAAATTGATTAATTCTGTTAATTACTCTGTTTGAACTGAGTTAGCAGGAATTTTCTGTGTGTTGCAGCATCCTTGATGGTTTGCCTTCTTGCATGCCAAACAAGTAAACTTGGTAAAGAATTTGAAGGGAGGTGGTGTCAGTGTGGTGTTTGCTGACTAAGACTGATGATGACTATCAGTGATAAATATCTGTAGAAGTGATCAGATGTAATTTGTTTCTGTACTTGGATTTTTCATTGAAACTGTCATTGGGTAAAATGCATAAGCAGTCCTTGGAGCAGGAATTCATGTCTTCCTCTGCCAAGTTAATACATAATCATTGAGCTACAAATGTTTTCTCTCTTTCTCCCTCTGTCCTTTTCCCATCTCATGAATCCTGAATTCTACAGGAAGAACTGGGATCACATTAGAGTTCTTTAATGCCTGCTGGATTACGGGATTGTCATAAATCTGAAGAGGTCCCTTGAATCTCATGTCATCTCCTTATTACCCTGATGCCTGCTGAGTAGGTTCTGACTAACATTGATAGCGGGGGACTAATCTACCTGGAGTCTGTTTTTTCCAGTAAGGAGACGGAATCTTACAAGCTAGAGGAGACACTTAGGTGCTTGGCACTGTAAGAATAGTCTGATATACACTGAAGGATTTGCCACATACTGAGGAGATGGCTGCTTAAGGTTTGTTAGCCATCCCGAAATCCATTTTTGCTCTAACTAGCTTTCAGTCAAAAATAAAATTAATATATTATGCTAAAATGTTAAGATGAAAAAAAAAATAATCAGTAACTATTTCTGGAGAGAGGTATGAGAAATGAAACAATAAAACATGTTGTAGCTACATCTCATTCTAGTTAGGCTTCAGGGTGATTTGTCTTTCCCATGTAGCTAGTAGGCATTTAAGCCGAAGTGCTTTCCAAAATAATTGCCACAGCCCTCTGGTGCTGGGATCCAGTTCTCTTGCATCTTGCCTGCCACAGGTTAGTCTTTGCTTTATAAAAATGCCTTTGGAGTGCCCTTCTGTGACAGTGTAGGCTCAGCTGGAAGTCAGCAGCTAACTGGCTCTGAAGAAACCCCTTATGCAATAGGAAGGCAAAACATAATGACAAGCTCAGTACTTGCTCTGGGGGTAAACAGGTCATTTACCTGCTTTCAGCAAAATTCTTTCTGCTGATGGCAAGGGAGGTTAAACTTTCTAAGCACCCACGTAAGTATATTACTATTTATAACACTTAAGTGTAAGCCTTATTTTGCACACATATGTAAGTGAGAACAACAAATACAGCTCAGTAATATTTCCCAGAGACCAGACACAATCACAGGACAGCGCACTTGAGTCCAGTAATGTATGAGGATTGGTGATCTCTAAAGTGTGGCTTGCTGGAACTGGGGGAGTCCCAGTGATAGGCTCCCTCCAGGAAGGTGAAAGCTGTGGATTTAAATTCCTTTATGCAGAAGAAATAATTGGAGTCCTTTTTCCCCATATCCTGAGAGAGTCTTCCAATCATTGCACTATTGCATAAAATCTGGTGGAGGTGTTTCTTTTATTTATGTTTTAAATGTAACCATCCCTACATTTTACATAAAGTTTGTTCTGCTAGCCTTCCAGAAAAGCCTACTAAATAAACTCCCCTGAGGAGATAAGTAAGGAAGGCTTATTTTCTGGATCAATTGGGCATAAGAATGCCATTAGTGCTGAGCAGCATGGTGGGAAGTGTACTTGTGTCCAGAAGCAGAAAGCTTGCCAAAGAACACCAGTTGTGAAAACCGAGCCACACAGAAATTAAAAGAAATAGCTTTTCTGGGATCACAATTTTGCATATAGGCGCCTCTGTCCCAGTTGGATGCCATGTCTGTCCCTTGCATAATGATATAGAAAAACCCAACGTAGGTGACATAGAGGTAACTCCAGAACTGGAGGCAACACAGACATGCCATGGATGTACTGTATTTGAGCCAGTTTGCCATGCCGAGAGGTCAGAGTTACTAGTTTGAGTGTGCTGCTGTGAAGACCATTCCTGCCCTACCTTCAGGAGCTGGCAGTATTTTTGTCTTATGCTTCACAATCTTATGCATGCAGCAGCTTGCTCCAAATTCCCACACAGCTCCTTGTGCGGGGTTCTGCTGTGATGGACAGGTATATCCAAAATCCTTCACATCTGGATTACACATATGTCTGTAGATTTGCTAGCAGGATGCAGGACCTACTCCCTGTGACCACGCAAGTTAGGAACAAGGGATATTTTTCCCGTAACTCTACTTGACTAGTTACAATATTGTGATCACAGGTGACTTTCCAAAATATTGTAGGCAATTTTTATGAGTAAGAAAAATAATCAGATCTTCCCTCTAAAATAACAAAAGAAATTGCCAATGAGTCCCCAAGAATCTGGTACAAATGAAGCTTCCTTACTCACAGCTTTTGTTGTATTTCTTCCATTGAGGTATTCTTACTGGATAAAGCCTTAAGTAAATTTTTTGAGTAGTAATCCCCTTAATATCTGAAGTTATTCTGAAAGAGAACATGAAAAGCTAGGAAAGCAATTATTTCAGGAATTGGTTTCTTTATGGCTTTTCTGTTAACTTTTCTTGGCAATCATGCTTCTTAAATTGGTATACTCCCATTTTTAACCAAAAAAATCACAGAAAGTTTACATAAATTGTTACAGGGAGTCACTTATGCTATATCTGTTGCCAATATAAATAACCTAGAAAAATAATATTTTTTATTGAAGAATACCTTTTACACTAGCGTAATGAATTTTTTACAATCTTACTTTGCCCATTTACGTGGTAGGGCAAGTGACCTTTTTGGGCAAGTGATCTTTTTGGGCAAATGATTATAAAAATATTAAGATGTTGAAGATTTTAGAAATAGAACAGCCTTCATGCTCAGGCTGCTGAAATGTCATGGAAATTTCATAATATTAATTTTAGCTCTTTTATGTGAAGGGGTCATATAAAGTAACTTTCTCACCAGTCACAGTCGTAAGTGCTCTGGTTCTATTTGGTGCCTGGGGTATTTGCATCTGGGGTATATTTATATTTGCTATGCAAAGAGGAAAATGTGGGCCAGTCTTCTTCTATATTTTGTACCTACATTTTCCTTGGAGGTGGAGGCCAGCTTTTAATGTTCTCTCTGACAACTGAAAATAAAACAGGAAACTCTGCAAAACAGTGGATCAATTTCTTTGCACGCTTAACGTCAGTGGCACGACACAACTGAAAGACCTTATTTCTAGCAAAAATGTAAAGATAGATTTGCAGATACTTTAAAGCTGAAAGGATGAGTATGAACCTTTAGCTTGTTGTCCTGCCAACACAGTCCATAGCTGCCAGCCCAAGATTAAACCACCAAGCCCAGAATTTCAAGGTCTACGCTTTAAAGAAAATAGAAGGAAGAGCATTCAAGGATGGAAGTGCTGAGCAATGCCAATGCACCATGCATCTGAATGGCAGCAATTTATGCTCCTTGCTGTCCAAGCACCTTAAAAAACTGGGCTCTTGTTCGCCCAGCTTTCTGCCTGCACAGTGCTATTGGCAGTCTTTATCACAGCAGAAAGATTTGGTCACTGGAAAGGACAGGTGATCCTTGGCAGATAAAGCTATGAAGTTGTGATGCCCAGACTTTCAAAGTCAGACTTTTGATGTGATATGAAATTACCTCTTCACCTCTGTTTAGGCGCTTGAGTGTGAACATGGGAGATAGATAGATAGATACTTTTTTTGCTCAGAGTTTTAAAAGCTGAAACTCTATGCCTCTTTAAATTAACTAACCATTACTTAAAACTGCCAAATTTTAACATTAGCATTAGCACATAGCTTAGTTTCACAGTGTGATCTGTGAGCTCTGTGCCTGGCATGGGGGGAGGAGAAAATGACAAAATAATTGAGAAGAGATAAAATAAGAAGTCTATCCTTAGAACAAGCTATCGAATAAAAAAAAAAAAAAAAAGACTACCAAATGCTGTCTTTCTATAAAAAATTTGTAGCATCTTTTCCAGATGTATCTTGATGTAGCTGAACATGCAGAGACTGCCAGAAAAATAGAGTCTCTTGTGCACATTTGAAAATAATTCATAGATTTCATTGCACTTTCTCTTACAGCTACTGCCATGTAGAGCAAGTCTGGTGGTTTTAAAACACAGATGATACTTAATGTTCTCCTTTTTCATCTCCTCATTTGTATTCTTTATTTCTGCTAGCAAGTTCTTTCATTATCCCTGCATGATACTTATTTAGTATTGCCTGGGCTATTTTCTTCTCTCTTGTCTTTGTCTGGTTTGTCTTGTTTCTTGCAAATTTTATTTGTGGACTACTCTACAAGAAAAGTACTAATGCTATTTTAGGTGATTTCCAGTGTCCTCTGTCTGTATTTTATTTTATTTACAGATTGTTGTGCCATAGGTCTGTGTCACTATTTCCAGAGTTCCCTAAAATGTGGATGTAGTAGCTTACAAATATAAAAATCAAATCCTCAGCTCCTCAAGACATAGTTTAAAAGTAAGCACCTGCTTACTTACTTACTCAAGGAAAACTACCTTTAGAGCCAGCACGAACTTTGGCCATTCTCTTGTCAGGCCTGATGTGTACAGTCTTATATGAATGTTCTTTTTCTTTCAAAATACTCCATGCTTTTTTCCAGTCTGCAAAGACAATACAGAGATTAGGTTTCCATCTCATAAGTCATCCAGTAGCGCCATGAAAATCTACGAGGACAGTTGCATGATTGGTACTAATGGGTGTGGACAGCCAGATATAAAATCTAGATATTCCCATTGTCAGTCTCCTGTTTTGAAGAGACCACAACTAGCGAAAATGAAAAACAAATTACAAATCAGCAATTTTGTAGAACATTTTGATGATTACAGAAAAACGTTTTGTAATCATCCCAAAGCACCACTAGCTTTCCCTCAAGGAGATCAGTAATTCAAAGTAGTAGTAAGTTTTTCCTGTGCATAAATAATCCATAATAAAGGTGACATATGGCAATTCACATTTATCATTGATGAGAATGGCATTGAAAAGTTAGTTATAATTGTTGCTTCTGAAGCTGTCCAAGCATAACAGATTTGTGAAAGCAAATAGGAAAAAACAGTGGCAGAACATGTGACAAATAAATCCCATTAGGTCTGGTAACATGACACAGGCAGGGAGGAAACCCACTGGGAGATCTGCAAGCCAGTAAAGAAAAATACACATTCACAATATTAATTACAACAGCAAATACTTTATGGGTTCTGAAACAACTTCCCACTTGCTGCACGTGGATACATAGATAAGAATTACTAGTGATGGAAAGAATTAGAACCTAATTAAAACTGACAGCTCAGCTGTATGAAAATAGATGGGCACATGTAAACATTTTTTCTAGTAATTGATGAGGTGAGAAACAATGGCTTTTCTGCTGAACAAATAATTCGTCACACTGTAATACAGATACTCAGGATAGGTGTAATAGCTTGCTAGTGAGATAACACTCATTAATACATATTGTAGTTGCGCCGCATATGCTTAACTCATTTAAAAATGTGAATTAAAAGTATTTTTAAATGGGACTGCTTCAAAGCTTTACCATTTTCAAAGGCAGATGAGGCCTGAGTATCACTTAGCTGCAAGTGTCTCCTGCCTGTTGCCTTCTCTTTGGCTTCCTAATGCTGGTGGTGGGCTGGGAGGGAGCCGTCTCAGCGTGGTCACTGGGAGCAGCCCTGTGTCCTTACTGCCTGTGAAGCACACGGTCTGTCTGCTCCTTCCCTCAAAGGAGAAGCAGGCTGTATGCCATTAGTTTCTCGTTTAGTGTAAATTCCCATCACAGGATATGACTAATGGTTTAATGGCAGAATACAGTAACATGGCATGGCCTTAATGTCATAATTATCCATAAAGAACTGACAGAGATCTTTTAATGTCTCCAAAGAAGTCAAGAGACAAGTAATTTGTAAGTCCCGCTGAATAAGTAAAATTAGACTTAAAATTAACTTACTAAATAAGTCCAGCAGTATTTCTGCTGAGCTCTGTTGTAATAAAACTTAGCAGTAGCAAAGGTTTATCCTCGACTTCAAGTGGGTGGCTGGTTTGGCCCATTCTGAAGAGAGGCAGAGGTTTCCAGCTCTCATGGCACGAGGAAGCATCTGTTGCCTTTAGAGGGGAAGATGCTGTGTCCACAGCAAGGCCTGAAGCCTACAGCAACACCTTGTTTGATTAAAGGCGCGGGTCTTCTGCAGCAAATTAAATACGTGCCCATTATGAACAGTCTGTTGAAGTCGGTGAGGGAAATGCCCTCGCTGGAAGCCTTGCCATGGTAGTCCCTGGGGAATGTAGAAATCCTTGGCAACTAAATAAGAGTGAAGAAGGCTGGGACCGGTGGCACCTCCTGTGACACAGCTGGTTAAAGGAGAAGAGCATTTGCTGCATCCAGAGGTGGGGGCTCAGCAGAAGCCCCTTGCTCCAGGCACAAAGCAAGGGCTCTTCATGGCCTTCCAGGGAGGGTATGGCTCCTGCCATTAGAAAGAGGAACAGAAAGTGTTAGCCATAGATAAGGGTACTTTTTATGTACGCTTTTTAAATTGGTCTTTCTAGGGTGATATTTTTCTGGAATAACTATTTCCTTACAAGTGTGCTCCTGTCCTACCAAAACTATGTTTAGATCATCTACAGCTGTTATTTGTATGAATATGTGATTGCTATGTTTATCATGCAACTTTGACTTCCTCTGCATGCTGCATGCCTGTCTCTCTCGGCTGAGCCTACTTTTAACATTTCAAAGAGTTGAGCAGCTTCCAGCAGCCACCGTCTGCGAGTAATGTGGCCATCCCAAACTCATGCCAATACATTTTTAGACAGCATTTGGCAATCCTGTACTTTGTGAGTCTTTCTTATGGAATACACAAACCTGCATATACTTAATCTTACGAGTTTTTTTTTTTTTTTTTTTTTTTTTAGTTTGTTCAGATGAATCTCTTTTTGGCTCAGTAGCAAGCTCATTTGCTTGGAAGGTTGGAGCCCTGTGTTGCAGCCCCTTTTACCACTTAATCTTGTCCGTGTTGGTTGGTGGTGTGTTTTGTCAGTGATGCGCTGCGTTTGAGTGTGTTTGTTTAGTAAAGCTCAGGCCTCACGCTTCAAACTGGTTGAATGTCAGTTCCAAATCTGAGGGCAAAATGGTCACACACAATATTCAAACAACGTGTGGTGTACATTACAATAAAAATATTGTAGGGCACGACTCCACAGAATAAATGCTGGTGCTATATAAGGCCTCCAGAAAATAGGAGTTGCTATACACAACGGTTTTTGTTGGACACCACAATAAGAATTATGGGTTTTCTTGCTGGATTTGAAGATGTCTGTCATTAACAGTATGTATGTGGAGTGTTTATATCTGTAGTAGAAGTGAGAAAGCACAGCTCAAGTTTGCTTTAAGTAAGCGGTAAGCTCCAGCTGAGGATTACATCTGGGATCACAATAGGTGGAAAATATCAGCCAACTGAAAGTAGATATTGGAGATATTTAATTATTAATTAATGAAAATAATTACTTGCACAGAGAGAGCTCTTCAGCTATTAAAGTTAAGGCACCAATGCAGTCATTCTTGGAGTGGATCTCAAAATGGCTTCTGCCCATTGGGTGGAACGCCTGAATTTAAGGCCTGATCCAAACCTCCTGAAGCTATTGGGAGGCTTCCCACTGATTTCAAATTGTAGGCAATAAGTCTGACCCTTTTTCAGCTTTTAATAATAATGCCTCCACTCAAGGAAAAACAAAATTTTATTCCAAATATTTAGATTGCTAAAGAAAGGCATGTAGTACTATTTTCCACAATATTTTATAGAGACACAGGGCAGCATGGACGAAAATTGTCATGCCTGTTTTCCCATAGGACGTTGGAAGAAATCCTATGAAATGATTCTTTTCCATGAGACAGAAACAGGTGTTCACATAGGCTGATGGTTAAGAAATCTTTTTGGGAGAAAGGGGGAAAGACGATGATTTTTTTTAGTATAAAATAGATCCAGGTGTGAAAATTTCTCATCTTCAAGAATCCCTTGAGCAAGGGAGCATCAGTAGACAGGAGCGGGCATTTCACTTTTCTTCTGTTGTTCGAGGATTGGGACTATGTCGATGAAGTCGACCATATGACTGAAGGTCTACTTGCAAAAGGGTTTGCTGGACTGGGCCCAAAGGCTCTTGTTACTCGACAACTGCTTTGCTGGTTCAGGGCGATGGGGAGCGACGAGCTGCAGCTCCAACTGAAACAGCAGACGCAGCTTCCTGCCCTGCGCTGCGTCTCGTGGAGACGTGTGAGCACACTAGGGAAGATGGGCGTGATTGATGTTGCTGAAATTGGAGTCCTAAGGAACTCAATATTACACTCATTTGTATTGTGTCACATTGATACGGAGAAGCATTAAAATAAGTGACTTCTAAAGTGTTTGCTGATGGTGCTGCTGATTTGAGCAGGATTATAGGCCATTAAACACCCAATGTATGACTGACTTTGGCCATTTTACAGATACAGCCTCTGGCTTTAAATGCTTGTGACCTATACCCATTTGTTACAGCGAGTAATTTTTTTAACGTGGTTGCAGAGACTTTCTAGAGAGTGGTTGTGGGAGCAGTTTTTGGATTCTCTTGGTAAACCCTCTTCTGTCTTTTAGGCGAGTGTAGATGTTCATCACCTCGGTGTGAACAACTGACCCGTGGATAACGTCACAGGTGACGGATGACCGGGCAATCGGGGAGTTACCCGTGGCAAAGATAACAAGAATAATTTCAGGCTTCTTAGCGGCAGAAACCACAGTTGAAGCAGCATTTCTGATGTGTCTATCAGACTAAAATGGAAGGAGGCAGTACACTGGCAGTGCGTGCGATAGGAGAGCAGCTACCATCCCTGACTCCTAGATCCCACCTAGTTAACTCCTTGCAGCAAAACAGCGGGCTGCAAAGCAGACGGGTTAAAAATCAGGCCAAGCCGGGAAGGACGGAGCCGCCCGGCGCCGCAGCCCCGCACCGCTCCCCGGCGAGCGCTGCGGTCTCCCCGCGGGCCCCCCGCTCCCGCGGCGGGGACATTTCGGCTTGTTCAAAACTTCCCGGGGAGGCTCTGCCCAGGCGGCCGCCTGCGGGGCCGGAGCGGGGGCCGCCGGCAGGTCCTGCCTCGCCGGCGGGGGCGGCCGGTGCCTTCTCCCTCTCGCCTCTCTCCTCGCTCGTTTCCAGGCGAGACCTTGCTCTCCGCAGGTACCGCTCTGCCTCCCCCCGCCTCCCCCCCTCCATTTTCTCCCCGCGCCCCCGCAGCTTCTGCCCGCCGCCCTGCGCGGAGGGGCGCGGAGGGGCGCGGAGGGGCGCGCACCCCCTGTCGGGCCGGGAGCGGCGGGGAGCGGCGTGGCGCTGCCCCCCCCGCCGGCGGGGGGCGCGGACGGGGGCGCGGAGGGGCGGGGGGGGCAACCCACGGCGCGGGTGCCCGCCGCCCCACAAAAGGCATCGCCGGGCTCGGGCTGCTCCGCACGCCCCGCGCAGCGGAGCACGCACGGACACACACACACACACACACGCACGCACGCACACGGGCGGGCGCGGACACGCTCACACACACTCACACTCTCACACACATACACACGCACACACATTCGCCGCGATGTGCGATGCGCGATGCGCGACGTGAGGCACCTCGCACGCCCCGGGGCCGGGGGGAGCCGGCGGGATCCGCGCTGCCAGCCCGCCCGCCCCTGCCGCTCCCTCTCCTCCAGACCCATCCATCAGCCTCTCCCTCTCGGTCTGCTCCTGCCTTTCTTTTCTTTTATCTTTTTTTTTTTTTTTTTTTTAATTTTTTAATTTGCTCTAACTGTATCTACCCAAGCCCTGAAAAAATGCCTGCCCGTGGAGCGAGGAGAGGGCACCGGGTCGGTAAATAAGAAGTGAGTACGAGCACAATGGCGTGCCTCCCCGCTCCCAGCCCTGCGGATGCTGCATGCGCCCCTGCTCCCCCGCGCCCGGGCGCTGGGGGGGACCCCGGGATGCTCCCCTCGCCGCGGCGGCCCGGGCCCCCTTTGTACCTTGCCTGGCCGCCTTCCCTTCCCTTCCTTCCCCTTCCTTCCCGGCCCCGCTCCGCGCCGCGCCCCGGCCCCGCCGCCGCCGCCGCCTCCCCCCCGCGCCGCTCCCCGACGCGGAGCATCCCCCGGCGCCGGCCGCTCGGGGCTCGCCCGTCTCCGCCCGCCGCACCGGGACTGCGCCCCTCGGGGGCGGCGGGCTTCCCCCGGCGCACTGCACCGGCCGCGGGGAGGGGGCGGCGGGGCCGGCGGCGGAGCTGCGGTGCCCGGTGCCCGCTCCTTTGTTCGCCGCCGGCGGCCGCGGCGGGTCGGCTCTGCCCCGGGCGGGCGGGCGGCGAGCTCGGCGGGGCCGGCCGGGAGGGGAGCGGCCGCGGCCGGGAGCGCCGCGGCCCCCGGCACCGTCCTTGGGGGCTGGGAGGGTCGCGGGGGCTGCGAGGGGCGAGGGGAAGGCGGCGGGGAGGGGGCTCCCCCGCCAAGGTGCGGGGCGCGGGGGGGAGCGCGGCCGCCCCGCGGGCAGGGGCCGGGGCGGCGGGAGTGGGCGTGGGAGGCGTGACGGCGGCGAGCGTGGGGTCCGCGGCGCCCGGGGCGCGGGGTGTGCGGGCTGCCCCGGGTCCCCGCTCGGCCCGGGCCGGGGGCTGCCTCGCTCCCTCCTGGCCCCTTCTCCCGGCGCCTGAGCCCGGCGGGCGCCCGGGGGGGGACCCTGCCCGGTGCCACCGCCGCCCCTGCCGGGGACGTGTCCCACCGCCGCCGCCCGGAGCGAGACTTTCCTCTGGGTTTAGATCTGGGCTTTTCCCACCGGCAGCTGGAAGCGGTGTCGTGGCCGTTCAAAATGTAATTCAAAACACTTTAAATGAGCTTGTGCGGTCAGCTCCTGTGGCCATCTTCCCACGGGAGACCTTCACCTGCACTCCATGTGGCGGATTTTTTTTTAGTGCCCGTGTAGTTGCTGGTAGTCACATGAGTTATCGAGATACTTGATAACACACTCAGCTGCTCTTTTCCTAACCCGGTGGCGTTCTGTAACTGTAAATAAAAATACACGCCTTAACAAATGCGTGACTTTTCCAGTAAGTACACATATGTTTTACTGGTATTTTCTGAAAGATGTAATCGGTACCCAGTTAACGCTTGAAGACCGGTATGATGAGCAATGTATTGTTTTTATGGTTGTGTCCGGGGAGTTCGGAAGTGATCATGCAACCGTTCTCAGAGAGCATTTGTCGGCGCGCAGGACAAAATAGGTGAGAGAAAGGAGTTGTGTTTTTCTGCTACCTCTGTAGTGCTGAGGTAAAACACAGCTGGAAAGCTGCTTAGCAGGGCTTAAGGGAGCAGCGGATGTAAAGAATCTCTGCAGCAAAATACCACCTTATACTAATTTAAATGCAGGAGCGTAGGGGAAATCTGCATTTATTGAGGTGATCAAATATCAGAAGGGGACAGACGCACGCAGAAAATGTTGCATATGTGTGTAAAGTGGATAACACTACTCGGAGCAGCAGCTTTGTTGTAACGTGGCATGGGGTTTATGTGAGGGATTCAACAGTTTAAGAATTGCAGTGGGAAGCAACAGAATTTCTGTGATCTGCTGGAAAGAAGTTCAGTTAACAAAATCTGAGTGGCACTGTAAAAATTAACTTTCTTTTTCTGTTTTGCCAGTGGCGGCACCTGACTTGCTGGATCCCAAATCGGCCACTCAGAACTCCAAACCGAGATTATCATTTTCCACCAAGCCTACCGTGCTCTCTTCACGGGAGGAAAGCGATTCGGCTATTAATGTTATGAAATGGAAGACGGTCTCAACAATTTTTCTGGTGGTAGTCGTGTATTTAATAATTGGAGCAACAGTATTTAAAGCCCTGGAGCAGCCTCATGAGACCTCCCAGAGAACCACCATTGTGATTCAGAAGCAGACGTTTGTATCTCAGCATTCCTGTGTGAATGCAACAGAGCTTGATGAACTGATTCAGGTAATCCATACCAAACCCTTGTCCCCATGCCTTAGAGGAACAAATTATATATGGCAGCACTGCTGTGATAAAGGGGCAAAACTTTATTAGTGATGCTCTGTATTGGCTGAGCGATGTAACAAGTGTTAAGACCAGAAGTTGAGCAATAGCATTTTCGTGCAAAGCCTCATGGTTGAAAAGCTATTGCTATTTTTAGGTCCAGTACGGCAGACAGCCTTTTCACTGAAGCCTCCCATCATGCTAATTAAATGATTATTCATCAGCAATATATATAATTAATAGTTCACAAAGGAATTGACATATTGATTGTGCCTTACTAGGTCTGTCAATATTTGAAATGCCTAATTCTGAGGAAGAAAATACACCATCCATTGCCTTAAAGGACTTCTCATTTACCGTGATTGTATCAAGCTAGCTTTCCTTCCAGCTGTATGTTTCTTTTTATTGATCTTGTTTTAAGTGGAGGAAAGTACCACAGACTTGCTGTTTTGATCTTAGATCTCAATTTTCTCTGCTTCTTAAAGGCACATCCACAACTGATGTACATCAATGTGTTCCTACTAACATGACTTTATCCTTGCAGGTCACCCATCTCAGAACCATAGGAAATATTTATTTGCACTAGCTCAGAACTATATCCAGAGCCTTATGAGGCCCTCTCCGACTTAAATCCCATGTTCCCATGAATATCCAGTGGCACTGCAGGGAACAGCAAGGGGCTGCCAAATAATGGCAGTTCTGGGAATGAGACCATGAAACGGGAGGCTGGAGTGAACAGCCAAGAGTTGGCAAGGATTGACCCCTTCATTAACCGTAGCCATGGGGCTACCTGGGTCTGCAGAGCCTGAGATGGGACACCGGAGAGCAGGAGAGGGTGGTGGGCATCCAGACCCTGGCTAGCACGAGCTCTGGAGCATGCCAGTTGCCCAGGCAGCAAAGCTTTCTGGAGGTGGTTTTTGACAGCAGATCTGGCTGGGAGTTTAGAGGTTAATTTTACCTCTCTAGACCAATCGGCCTTGAACATCAGCATGGACACCTGTTTTTTTGCAGTTTTAAACGCAGAGGTTTAATGGACCGAGTTATTTTTATGGCACGCTACTTCTGAATTTTAAAGGCAAACTGGGAAAACGTCTTGTATTTTGTGATTTCTCCCCCACTTTGTTGCTAAAATGTGTTCCAAAACTGCCACCCTTTAAATGACTGTCAGGCAATGCCTATCTCCATGTGTCCTGACTAGGCATGTCTGAGGAGGTGCTGTCGACACGAATTTCGATGCTGTGTAATAACTATGTTTCAGTGGTTTTACCAGGAGAATGTGAGATAATCTTTCAGAGAAATATACACACACATTTTGATTAAAACAATCTCTTGCAGGTAGTATAAATATCCCCATAGGAAATTTTTAGGTCAGATCCTGTACTTGTGAAGATAAAAATAGAAATTTTGAAGCAATATTGTCTTACATCATCTATGAGATGGTCCTTAAGGCAAAAGCTGTTGAAATTTGCTCTGGAGTACTTAGATATTTTAGCATTTATGATTCCCTACCCAGAAGCATAGATCGGTAATAAAAAACCACTTCATCAGCATTCAATGCCCATTTGATGTTCTGTGTAAAATAAATGACAGTTTCAGTACAATGATCAGAGCACAGATACCCGTATCAGCATTAGCTCCCATCTTCGCTAGCGATCTTGGCGTGACCAGAAAGACACAGGCTTGTGAAGCACGGCGGGGAGTGACACAGTCTCCCACAGCACGTGGATGAGAGATGGTTGTGGGAAGAGTTTGCTCTGCTCGTTGTTGGGTTAAATGGAAAACCTAATTTCTCCTTGTTCCCTTCCGCTTCTCTGCGAAAAAGGAACACCACAACGTGGAGGTAGGAACGTGGTGTTACGCTCCTTTTATAGGAGAAGAGCTGAGGCATAGGGAGCCTGGTCCTACAAGTGCATTTGGATGCCTCTCTTTACACAGAATAAGTGATAACAAATTACTTCAAGTTATTTAAGGGCCAGGAATTAAGTGGCTTGCCCAAAGTAAAATAGGAAATCAGTGGTAAAGCAGAGTCTCAAATCCATTTCTCCAAGTCTAGGCTGCTACCCAAACCGTGGGGTCATATTTCTTTCCTACTTACCACTTTGTCATACAAGCTAAATTACTGGAATACATTTGGTCTCTCTGGGTTTATGTCTGATTGCTATTGCAATATAATGCAGTGTTTCTTCAGTTTTCGTTGGATGTCTGTATAAATAAAAATAAATAGTGCGTGTGAAGAAAAAGTAAATTATATTTAAGAATTCACTGAAAGCTATAAAACTGAAAATTAATATGTACTAGTGTAGTGGGAAGCTGGAATGATTAGTGTGTGTGAAGAAAATTACAGAGCTTATAGACTGTAATGTCTTCTTTAATCAAGTATTTACCTTGAGTCAAACTATAATGAAATTCATTATAAACTTTTCCTTTTGAACTTAGGGTTCTGGGATTCCAGAAGCTGGTTTGGCTCTGGTTCATGCTAGTCATTGCTCAAGGTGCTTATCATGCCAGGCTTTTTCAATCTTCACAACTTCTGGGCTGCCATTTAATCTTTACTCTGAAGCAGGCTTGACTATTCCAAGCCTGCTAACTGACAGTGACTGCACTGGCTTAGTGCAGTGGCTTAGTCTGGTGAGCAAATTAGGGAGAGTAGTTTGAGAGCACAAAATTAGCGAAAAAAAATTGTACAAGTGGAATGAAAATCCAGTTCATTAGCACCCAGGGGCCGTCTAGTTTCCATCACCTTTGCTAAAATCTTCCCTTTGCCACAGAGCTTATTACAATAGAGTTGTGTGCTTCTATAAATACACACAGGATAGGGAATTTTCCCTTCCTGTCTTCTGCATCCTTGTTTTATCGCACCAATCACCCCAAACCTTCCTGGCACAACGGTATATACTGTTGCCAACTTTTCAGCACACACGGCTTTAGTCCCTGGGTTTCACGTTCCTGAAACGATGTGTTTTCACATTGATTGTGTGGCTCCTCTGGGTGTACTCAGTGAGAATTATATTTTTATAGACTTTGTATATTTTCTATAAATGTGAAACATGCAGCAATGGAGAGCTGCTATGCAGCACAGAAAATGCACAAAGTTAATGAAATAGAGTGCTCTGATGATGACAGCCCAGTAGCCTCAGCTGCCTCAGAAAAATGACCGGGGATTTCCTCATAACTTTTGAGCCCAGTCCAGCAGCATAGTTTGTGTGTTGACAAAGAGGTGGTCTTCATGACCTTCTGCGTCTCTGGCTTCCGTGGTCCAGTGTTGCCAATCTCTTTCGGTCTAAACCACTTCAATTACTTGTTGCCTCACTGTAGTAAAATACACCTCCAACGAACAACAGCAATGTATGACCCTGAGACTTGCTTCCAGGTACATAATTTTTTGGTATTTCATGAGCACTTCTATTTAGTACCATACTTAAAATGTGCAAAAGTCATGCAGAGCGTATCTGTACACCCAAGAGGCCATTTTTTCCAGGCAATTTCAACTCCTTTTGCTGTAGCCTGAAGCCAGTATTAACAACAATATTAAGTGGATCACTGCATGCTGTACACAAGAGTGCTGAGGTGGGCAGTGCACAGCAATCAGTGGTGTTATATCTAAATCTAGAACTACAGAAATATCCCAGGAGGGAAGCTTGTGAATGTACCAGGAGTAGCTTGGTGAATCTAATCAGGATACAACAGACCAGCAAGCTGTGCATGGTCTTGATGTTAAACTTCGGGTTTTAAAGTTTCAGTTGAAAGGTCTTGAAAGGATTTCAGTTATTAACAGATGAGAAAGCATTGGTTTGGTGAAGGTTATGTATAATATCTAAATCATTATAAAGCTGTAGAAAGGGATGTGGCTAGACACTTTGCTACTATTCCTTCTTTTGGAAGAAGAACTCTTAACAACTCATCATGGATGGTGTTTTGGTTTCTCTGTCCATGCCTGCTTTCAACTTGGCCCTGCCATGCAATGCAAAGTAATTGCCAGGTGACAGAATAAAAATGTAAATGTAGTTCAGACTGTGTGGATTTTATGTATATGTGACAAACTGTATAAACCCGATCTTCATTGACACTAGGGATTTTTTACATCTTGCATGGAACAGTTTTTTTCCCCACCATTGAGCTTTTTGTGGGCAGAAGCTGATAGAAACCTGGGACTAATCCAGCTATAAACACACAAATAACAATAAGCATTAAAGAATGAAAAAAATTCTCTGGTTAGAGAACATGTATCTCTAATTATTTCAATCTAGTTGTAGTTCTCTTTTAGTGTGTTGACTGTTCCCTATAGTAAGCTTGCCGCTAAACATTTGAAAATGTTGGAGACAGTTTCCAAACTCAGATGCACAAAGTGTACTGCCAAGTACCTAGAAAAATGTCCTGCTGTATTTATGCACCTGTGCATGGTAGCAAATTTAAAGACAGCTTAGGTTACACTGCTGATGTTCAGCTTGCATGCATGTCCTCCTGCAGTGCTGCGCAGCCATCAAATACATGCGTATACCTTCATGACACCTCTTGGGGTTAAGAGTTTGTCTCTGGGTGAGACTGACCGAATATGATATCCAGCAACTTTGCAAAATTGTCTTTGTTGTGGTTTCACACACCTCATTCCTCTCTAGGGGGGAAATGAATTTGCTTTCCGCCCCCCAGAACTCATGTTGTTCCTGGGAGGTAAGGATGTGACCAGTATTGTGCGTGGTGGGATGTCGTGGCAGTGAGAGACAGATATTTGTCCCCCTGCCAAAGAGAAAGCTGATTAAGAAAAAGAAAAGAGCTTTTTATGTAAATATCACCTAATCATGAATTGCTCAGCAGTTATTTGTTTTAGTGTTGACCTTTATAAACCAAAATGGAAAAAAAAATCCTTTTAATCTCCAAGCATCAAGTTGTTTAATGTATTATTTTTACATACAAAAATTTATAATTTTTGCATACAAAAATTGGAAATAAGATAAATTTCAGTTATATTATTTTAAATATCCAGAGTGTCCCAGCAAGCTGGTGTGAATTATTTCTGTTATCTTAGTGAGTTAATTCTGAAACTTAATAAGGAGTTTTCAAGTAAAGGTACACTGAAACTTAAGTTAATAACAGAACATAGCTAATTTCTGGTTTCTTTAGCAGAAATATCCTTCAAATATATTTATTCTGAAAACCCTAACAAGTGGAAAAAATAATGTCACACTAAACAGCACAATCTTTTAATGTGTTCCAAGTGGTAATTTTTGTCTTATAAAGCCTTCATGTTGAAATCTGAACAAGTTTTCAGGGTGCTGCACCAAGTTGTCTCAGCAATAAAGGACTCTTGTAGAGTTTTATGTCCGGCCCCTTTCAGGGTATGTGGATTCTTCTGAAAACTGAATGCCCACAAAAATGTGCTTGCATTTAAAACAAAAAAAAGAATTAATGAACCATCAGGATTAGCTGAATTGACCTTGATCCCAGAAGTGGATCTCCTTGGGTTCTGTGTGGGCTTGTGGTTAACATGAGAACAGCTCTTGGTGCTGGCGTCCACAGTCATGTCCACAGTCATGTCCCATGCCTGCTTTCCTTTTACATTTGCATCAGCTGCATTCTCCCTTTTCTTTCCATTCATCTCTTAGACTGTGAATGAGACCAAAATGTGTTTTCTTTTTATCTCCCTTGAGGAAAAATGTGTTTTTTTCTTTTATCTCTCTTGAGGAAAGCCTGACACAGTTATGAATGACATGGGAGCAGTGTTTCTTTCATCAAACTGGCATCACCAGAATGGCATCATGGCTTCTTATGTGATTAATTTCTTGTAAAAATGTTTTATTTTAAAGTATGTGTTTTCTGTGGCTTCATTTTTATAGTTCAAGGTAGCTAGCTACATTAAGTTGCACTTCCACCAGTAGCTGATTTTGTGTCTTTTTCATAGGGTTTTTTACAACTTGCATTGTAGCCCCAAGAGACTAATTTTGCTGCTTCCTCAGGAATATGTTGTTTTATTTCAGCCAGATAAACTCCTTGAGCCGCAACCTCTCTGATTATTTAGAAAACTTAAAATAAAGAAGTGTAAATCCTTCTTTCTCTTCCAGAGATCAGAAGGTATTTGAACTCGCTGTATCATTTTTGGAGATAATAAATCACAGAGATGCAAAGACCTTGTTTTCAGACAAATCTGAAATTTATTTAGACAAATTTAAAATTTATTAGCTAAGCCTATTAAGCTTGAATCAAATTTTATTCATTCTTTGAATCACAACATTTATAGACATTCTCAGTCCTGTGAGCTGTAGCTTATGGGTCCTCTAAGCAGGAACTTTTTGATGGAGTTTGAATGTACCAGTTTAAACCCTAAATATTCTTAGTCTCTCCCTTTTGCAGTTCCTTCCAGCCTCTCCAAAAGGAATCGGGAACTATCCCATGTCTGGATCCTAACCTGGAAGCATCAGGTGTTTATGCTTTGTAAATCTTAAAGCCTTGAAAAGATTGATAGACCAGCATAAAAGAAATTGATGCTGCAGCATATTTTATTTATCTGGGAATCCAAAATACCATTGCATCACTTTTTTAATGTACTGTCTGCATGTCAGACATGAAGCTTGTGACAAATTGCAAATACCAGTAGCAGAGCTGCCTGTTGGTGTTTTCAAAGCAACATGAAATGAATGACTTTTAAAATAGTTAAAACACGAAGTGCAGGAACTGTAGTTTGTGTTGTTTGTCTGTCCTTAGTAAGGTGTCTGCCTGTCAAAGCACTCGAGCTTATGTATTCTTAAGTATACAAGTAGTCCTAACTGGTACAGTAAGGTCGTGTTTCTCTTTTCCTCTCGCCGAGTCTGTAAGTCTCGTTTTCACCACAGTATTTGCCTTCTGCTTCACTCTTGTCAGAAATGAACGTTCAGATGCTTTTGTCTCTTTCCACAGTAAAGCCCCCCCCAAATTCTACCTGTATCCCCAGATCAGAGGATTACTTATTAAATAAAAGATCTCTGTGAAAGAGCTTCGATCATAACCTTACCCAGACCTGTCCTCCACACAGATAACCACCTGCTGTGGCCGAGTCTGGATGGGCTGCAGAAGCCCCTGAGTTGTGGGCACTCCTCGCTTAGGGTTGCTCTGACCTCCTACAGCCAGATCCCCTCTTCTGGCCCTGCACTTAGCTCCTGGAGGGAGGGAATTTTTTGCCAAACTTTCTGTTTCCTGGGAGCGTTCCCTTCAGTGACAGGACAACTCTCTTTTCTGTAGTTATTTTCTACGTGGCGGTTAAACAAAAAGGAATTTTTTTAAGCACACAGTCTTTATCTTTCATGAGCATTAGAGCAATACAGAATTTTGGGAGAATAATAAATAAATTCTAACTGCCCTTGTCACTTCTTCTTTTGTAACTTTTTTGCTGCTTCTGGTGTTGGGGCTCTTAAAGGTTACATTTACCTCAGATGAACAGTTTCACAGGACCTAGAACCTAGCTAGCTTGAATGCATGTGAATGACAGCTTTTGTTTTAGAAAGGGTGGCAGATATGACTCATTAGTCAGTTTTGCTGAGCAGCTGTCTGCATAATTCTTGCCGTCTTTAATCTCAAGAAGCAAAGAAAAGCCCTCTTCCCTGAAAGTGTATGTATACATACGTATATGTATGCATGCACACACACAAAATTTATATACATAGTCTGTTTGTAATGCATATTTAGAAATAGAAATGTATTTCAATATGTTTCTACACGTTTTTAGTTCAAGTAGATTGTGAACATCATAGGGTGAAAAGAGTTCTTCAGTTCTTCAACATGTTGGGTACTAGTCTCCAGTGCATATTAGAGTCACATGTTACACAAACTAAAAGGAAAAAAATGGAGTCACAGAATTATAATACAAACATCATTGCAATCTCTTTCAACAACATGGCTCAAAAGCATGTGCTTTTAGAGGCTGGAGAGTTGTTTGCTAAGTGTTAAAAGCATCCTAGCGTGCCTCTGAACAAAGAACTAGGATTTCCATTCTTTGTAAACCAAAGCTGAAATAAAAACGCAGGACTTATGCAGTAGCTGGGCCATATGAGATTTATCGTTACACTGGAGAGTGAGAGAGTGCTCTTGTCAAATGGCAGCAGGACAGCAAAGGAAGAAATCCACGCTGAGAAATGAGTTTCCAGAAACTTTGAGGCATAACTGACTTTTTGACATTGCTTGTTAAATGATTGCCAGGAAGCACAAGCTAACTCTTGACAAGCTGGGTAACGAAAGACTGAATGCTCTGTATTTTATCAGAAGCGTAATTTAAGGTGCTTCTATTTTAATCTTTGGATAGAAAAGCTGAGAGTAATGAAGTGTTGTGTTACATCATTTCATAAAAGTGAAGTGACTGGAAGATGGTACAAAAGCATGTATTAAGAGCCGGGTGTGGTACAAGGAGAGGACTGTTAGGGTGACTGGCTTGACACATAGGCATTTCTGCCCAATCCCTGTATGAGACAGTGGTAGACTACCAGAGGCTAGCCTTCTCAGTTTATAACCTCTCTGTATTGCTCCTGTTCTGCAGACCTCTGCTTACTGAATGTAGCTCTACTGCCAACAGGCTGGCTTTTGTCAGTCATCTCCATTGACTCCTTGCAGGGTCAGAGGACCAGAGGTTGAAATCCCTGACCTAGGAGAATTGTCTTCTGTTTTCACAGAATGACTGTACTGTTTGAAAGGCTGTTTCATCTCTCATTTTGACAGAAAAAAGTCACAAAATTCAGTGTCTTAATCTGCAAGGGTAGCTCAGCATGGCCTCTACGGACAGATATCTGTGTGAATGCAGGAATGTGATAATACACAATGTATTGACCAGGAAGTGTTTCTAAATTATAGAGGAAATGAAAACTGACATTCAATTAAAATGAGGTTTTTTATTGTCCCTCTCCTTTTCCCAGTGTTTTGATTTCAAGCAAAAAAGTACAGCCTGAATGCAATGCTTATGTGTCTGTGGAGCCCAGGTCCTGTTTTTGAAAGTAAGGCAGGTCATACCTGGCCTATCCACTCTGGGCTCAAGCGTCTCTGCCTTTTTTCTCTGATGCTCTACTAAAGCTTATTCCCGGATACGAGTGTAAAGCCAGGTAGTTTGGATGTAGTACAAGTTAGGACTTGTTCTCAGACACAACTCATGCCTATCCTAAGATACAGTACAGAGCTAGCCTAAGAATCCACATAACTTAAAAAATGGGAATTGAGTTCGTAAAATTTTTAGATATTTGAAAATTTTATCTCAGTTCTTCTTACTATCAAAAAAGCCCACATTTTCACCATTATAATGACAATTAAAGAAGAACAAATGGTGAAAAACCTATAACTTTTACTGTAACCATATAATACTATTCTTAAAATCATTGCACATAGAGGCCTTGATTGGGTGCCAGGTGCTGGGTGACCCCTCCTCTGCTCAGTCCTCAGCCATCTCATATGAAACAACTAGTAGTCAAATGCTCTGGAAGAAGGTAAGGCAAGTGAAATAATCTACATAGTTTAAGAATTGAAACTGTCCGCATCCCTATTGTAATGCTGACTGGTTCTGTAGTGCTGAAGTGAAACTGTTTTTTAAGTCAGAATTTAGTTCGTATATGGAAGAAAAACTAGAAAAATTGCCACTGAGGCAGTCAGTAAACTTTAATACTGTAAAGTAATTTTTTAAAAGTCGAGAAAAGAAAGAAAAGGGTAGTCAGGCACTGGAACAGGCTGCCCAGGGAAGTGGTTGAGTCCCCATCCCTGGAGTTATTTAAAAGACATGTAGATGTGCTGCTTAGGGACATGGTTTTGTGGTGGACTTGGCAATGCTAGGTTAACGGTTGGACTCGATGATCTTAAAGGTCTTTTCCAACATAAACGATTCTATGATTCTGAATTCCCATGTTAAGATCACACACAGTGTTTACAGGCTACAACATATGATAAATGCACAGATTATGTAGAGTTTTCATGATCCTAAGTGTTCTGAGATTCAAAATGCACTGAGTTACTATTGCTATTGCATGACATGCCAAACTTGTGACGAATGAAGTGGTTGTGTTTGCTCTAGTAGTAATGCACCAGTCAAGAAAAAAGGCTGCAGACCAAGAATTGGCCACAAGAAGTGGCAGAGGAAAGTGAATCCGACAGCACTGACAGTGAATAGCATGCTATTTGAACACTGAGGGTGAGATCCTGGCCCTTAGTGACGTTAGTGGAAACCAGCTGCATGAGCCTGAGTTTTTATTCCAGGCTAAGGAAATGTTAATATCCAATATTCCAGGTAAGTTTGTTCAGTGGACGTAGTCAGAAAGAAGATGCTACCCTGAAATTAGTGCCTTGAAATGTACGTATGTTAGGAGTTACGTTATATATTATTTTCTTTTAGAATTATGCTTGGGAATAGTCTTAGATGAGGATCTGCTCATAGGCACTGACCAAACTAAGAAGAAAAGATGTCCTCTGATCCAAAGAACTGAAAATGCAGTTACACCTCCTGAAAAATCTGTAGGCAGCATTGAAAGACTTTATGAGATAGTAGTATTGATCTCAGTAAAGCAGCAACCTTACTTAACTGCTATCCTTATTCGTAAGGAAGACTCTTACAGAAGACTCTGAAGGAATACAATGCAGCAGCTTTCTTAGTATTTAAGGCTGACTCCTCCCAAATATGGGAACAGTGCAGGAGAAAGCATAATAGGGTGTGTTTGGAAACGTAATAACCCGGTGATGGCCATCATCTGGCCCTTTATGACTAAAACTATGTTTAAAACAATAAGTTAAATCAGTAAAGGTACAAAGAAAGACAATGAGAAATACTGGCAATAAAAAATTACTTCTATACAATATTCAACAGATTTATTTAAATAGGTAAATATTTAATAAGAAAGAGTCTTTAATTTGGAAAAAAGAGGCAGCTGATGGGTCTACAAGATCATTAATTTCTTGAAGGAGACAAATGGGAAGTTGGTATTCAAGTGTTTCTCATAACATGAGAACTTATAAAATTACTTTGAAGCATATAAAAATCTCAAAACGGAAATGCTTTTTAAATGATCCACAAGTAAATTGCAGAACTTACTGCCACAGAATGACTTGGTTCCCAAAATACAAGTGAGCTCCAAAAGCAGTTAGATAAATTGATGGTAAAATGATCACCAAAACCAATCTGAACACCACAATACAGATGCAGCCTCCCACTCAGAAAGTCCCTAAAACTGTGCTTCGTCAGAAGCTAGGAGGATGTATGAAGAGAGTGCATCACTTGCGTGCTCGACCTGATTATTTTCCTAATTAGCAGTTGGCTAAAATCAGAGACATAATAGCTGCTCATTGTCTTTTGTAGCCATCTGCTGTGTTTTGTTAAGTCTGACCCAATGGAGCCGTTTTGGGTTAAATTGTATCTTTTTTCCTGGGAGTCTGTAGGTATAGTGTAGTGCAGTTAGGGAATGCACAGCTGTAATGGATCTTCAAGCAGTTTAGATTGGCACGCCTTTCATATAAAAGATGTTGAGGTAGTATGGCTTCCAAGATGTGTAGTGATGATATAAAGTGCTGAAAACATTTTACATCTGGATCTGTATAAAACTTGGTCTTGCTAGACTGCCTAAACAGGTGTGTTGCTCTGGGTAGTGCATTCATCCAGTACAATAAACTGTAATAAAACATAAACGGCCCCATAAAATTATATCGATCCAGTGCTTTACTATATGATGTCCTCACTGGAGAGCATGTTCCCATTTGCAGGTACAAGGACTTGTGATGAAAGTTCTTAGTCCATTGAAATGAAACAGTACTCAAAATGTATTCAGTAGGCTTTATAATGCAGCACACTGGGGTTTCTACATCAAAGGAATACCTGTATTGCTTAAATTATAAAGTCAATACGAGGGATGGTTTTCACATGCTGTTTAGTCTGATGTGTCCCTTCCAACAGTAATGTAAACACCTGGCAGTATCAGTGCTGCTGTATTTACTGTTGCCGACTTGTATGCGATGTACAAACATAGAAGCAGCTTTATTCTTCCAACCCAAAGGAAAATGACACTCTCTTGCCCTTCCCTTTCCCCATCCTTTCTCCTTCCTCAGCAGGATTGAAAATGCCACATCTTTTATGTCTGCATTTTTTTTTTTTTAAAGTTAAAATGAAAACAGTTGAAGGTATAGAAGATGAACCAGTGTAAAGTCTATGTAAAGATATCCCAGCTGGCTTTCTGTTGACAACCCTGGATGTTGAAAATGGCTTAGGTGTGGCAACAAGATCCCTGTGGCTGTGGAGATGCAGCTATGGATTTTAAAATGGCTACTTTGTGCATCTGAGCTTTGAAAACGGCAAACTGGAAATGGTGGATTTAAGTTAAGATCCCATCATGAAAAATCGATGGCCTAGTTAATCCAGCATTAGTATTTTGTAATTTCTGACCAGATCGACTGAATTCCATGAGCACTGTTTAGAAAAAAAAAATGTTTTCATTTGCAAATTATCAATGTATTTTGGAATTGAAAAAATTATTGCTACTGCACAACACTGTCCCTCTGCAACAGCCTGCCCACACGGAAAACCATTCTGGTCTGCCCTGTTGCTGAATATCTTTATGAGCATAATCATTGTTGGACAACTCGCCAAGCAGAAACTATTAGTTAGTTAAAATGTTAAAATGTTTTAGCTTTGCAGTATTGCTTCCTCTGTTCTTTTGTTGAACACCAATTATTATTATAAGGATCATGATTATGAAATAAGTCCTGTTTTAAAGGTCCAGAATGAATGTAAGTTGTTACATTCCTTAAGATATTTATTGCAAGTTTAAAAATACTTTTTCTTGATGTGTACTGTTTAACTCAAATGCCGGTATATATCTGCAATAGAGATATAACAGGAATACTTTTTGTGATAAGAATTTACAGTAGGGGACACTGCTGAAATAGGAAATGTTTCATATTTCTCGAGATTATGAAAATGTCACTAGTGGCAAGCTTGTTCATTTTAGCCGCTAGAACTGAATTTTTCAAGAACGACATTTATGAAGTATATAGTTGTATAAACTTAGAGATACATGTTTGATATTTGACTGAATTTTTTATTAATATAGTGAAGGTTTTATAACCATAAGTGTAATTGTTAATCTTTAATTATGGAATTATCTGTTCTACAAAAGTGTTTTAATTAATTGTAGTTCATTTGATCCAAAACAATGCATGCGTGTATTTTCTTGGAGTTTTAAAATGACTGTGTTTTAAGAAGTACATTTGCTTGCCTAGCTCAATAGAGGAATATTTTGGGAAACTCTCATTGTAAATCTTTGTCTAATGCATATTTTTCTTTACCAAATAGTTGCAACAGTAAAAATAATTGTGTTTGCCATCTAGCTAAGGTGATGCTGTTACTGATATTGTGGATTTTGCATTCTCCTTAATGGTCTGGAGTTTACAGCTCTGCTGCATGCTGAAGTGCTTGGGGTGTCTGCTGACGATTAAATTGTAGCCTGACTGAATGTTAAAACTCAAGCAGAGCAACACTGACCCTTTTCTGGTTTATTGCTTGGATTAAATGAGTGATTTAATCTATTTACTGTGTAATGTATATTAATATCATTGTTTCATGAATATTGACAAAAATCTTTTTAAACTTGCAGCAAGTAGTGGCAGCAATAAATGCAGGAATCATACCTTTAGGAAACACATCTACTCAGATCAGTCACTGGGACTTGGGAAGTTCCTTCTTCTTTGCTGGCACTGTTATAACCACCATAGGTAGGACACAGCTTATTATCTTTTCATAGTAAATGAGCTGAAACTCTTTTGATTTCTGGTGTGTACATATATTTGTTAATGGTCAATCTTCCAAATCTTCTGGTTCAAAGTAGAGAATTACTTTTTAGCTGCAGGGGCAGAAATTATAGCTGTCTGTAAGGATCGCTAGCTGAGTAAATGATTCTTCTGTAGAAGAAAAATGTTGCTGTATATTTCTGTGAGGTGACTAGAAGAGGTTGTGGAAACATTTTCTGGGGGGAATTTGGTCAACTGTGTAATCACACGTGTTAAATAGGGCATGATTTAAAGCACATGTGCATTAAACCTTGACTGAGATGTATGGAATTTCAAGTCTGTACAATCTGTATAATTCTGTGTTGTTGTTTTCTCTAAATTCGGAAAAAGATGAGAACATGGTGAAGATTCAGTTCAGCTTAATTTAATCAGTTATGAGTGTTGTATTGATAGGCAGATTTACATTCGAAGGCTTACTTTGAGGCTTCTGTTGCATTCAGAAGTCCCAGGCTGTAGGGTGATTTACCCGTGCTCGCAAGCCCAGGGAGTTTTCTGGATCCTTTCTGCATTTGAGAGCCCCTGTCCCTCTAAGCAGGTGTGAACAGGAGCAGCATTTGATCTTTCAGTTTCTTCCTTTTGACTGCAATGTAGTGCACATGGTATACAGTTCGAGGATGCAGTGTAGCTAACAGATCATCGAAGGGGCATCCACAAAGGTGGCTGGAAATTTGAAGAAGAAATCAAATGAAAAAAATTTAAGACCTACATTGTGACAGTAATATATATGGAACTGTAGCACTGTTAGAGTAATTATCCCTACGTAATATTTATATGCATATTGTGATGGAAGGGGATGTTATTTTCAAGTGTTTTATGTACCTTTGTTCTCTCTTTATGTAGAAGTGCATGAATACTGTATTTTTTGTGTGTTCGAGTGTATACATGTGTCTATATACGTATAAGTATTACGTCTATGTGTAATATTTTTTAACATCTAGAATAACTGAAACACAGGTTTAGTGAAAACAGAGTGAAACTTTTACCTTCCTGAGGTTAGTAACAAACTTAATGATTTTATAGTAGTAGGTCCACAAGGTAATAAAAAAACAAGTATTGAAAAACGTAATATTAACAGATTATAACCAAGAAAAGTGAGAACCTTGAAAGGATAACTTTATGATCGGTCTTATGTTATCCTCTTCTGACAGCACAAAACTTCATGTCATAAGTAAGTATCCATGGTCCTGTAGAAAGTGCTTAATATTTGTGTCAGTTCCGAGGAGGGATAAAAGTTAATGTATGATAAGTGTTCAAGGAATTAAATGATTCAAAAATTATTTTAAAGCAGTGGAGCATTTTGTTTCACTATTTTGTTGCTAAGTAAAACTAAGGCTTTTCTAAATAAAAATGTTTCCTGATTTAATTTATTCAACCGAAACATGCGTGAGTCCTGCTTAGAGGAGAGAGAGATCTGCAAAGGCATCCAGGCCACAAATCCGCTGTCCCCAAGAGGCAAGATAACCCAATAGGAAATACATTTGAAAATTAGTATTTCAGGTCATTTCTGCAAACCAGAGTCATCAGAATCAGGTATGATTGGGCAACTGTAAATATTTATTTCAGGTTTTGTGATAAAAAACTGAGAAAATCTAGGGGAAAAAAATATTCCATAAAATATTTTGGCTTTGGAGTAACTGTCTTTTTCATCAGAGACCCTTTCTGATGGGAAGCTCCCAGTCAGTTGCAGTTTTGAGCTTTGTTTCTTAGGACCTGAGGACAGCATGCTTACATGAAAGCTGTAGTGTGGTTGGCGTTGTCTTACTGCTGTGAACCACCTTCCCGATGGTTCACAGGGCTTGCAGTGTGACAGCAGGCGGAGATGTCATGAAAAGTCCTTGGAATTGTGACTTTCCTGGGAAAATGGTGACGAGCAAAAGTTGGGTGTGCTTTCCCTTATTTCTTATATTGTTACGTGCCATCAAGTGATTTTGTGTTCAGAGCATTATCTTTTCATATATGAGTAACCTTCTGAAAATGAAGGCATTCCTTCCAATTAGGGGGCATATGGTTATCATGTAACTTGATATTTTAATTTCTCAGGAGACTAAAAATGCAGTTTATGAGCATCTCCAGAGATTTGCCATTGATTTCAGCCAAACACTACAGATATTCTCTATGGACAAAGACAGGACCTTAGAGAATCATAAAACAACTTTGCAGAAATAATTTGTAAAAATGATTTTATAAATATGAATAAAATTTATAAATATTATGTCCTTTAGACTGTATACCTTAAGAAGTACTTGAATAGAAGAAAAAAGGATTCCTACCATTTAGAGAAAATGATAGCTTTCCAGTGTTGCAGCAGATTCTCTAGCTTTCCAAACCTCTTATTACTATAATTTTACCTTACCATTTAGCCCACACTCCTCCTGGTGATATCTCATAATCTAAGAAATTCAAATGGAACCAAGAGTTTATTTATGGATAGTGTTTCCCAGACCTTTCTTGAACGACATTAGCACTTGCATCCCACAAGTGTTTGGTTCCTGGGGAGAGGGGATAATAAATAAAGACTTTAGCATTTCCCTAAGCAATAAGTCATTGTTTTACAGTTACTGTTATTATTGTATCACAGTAGTGATGAACATTTAAGTGAAAAATATTGACCATGTATTTTGGTGGCTATTGGCAGCAGTCCAGAACCATCTGTAGTTTCTTACTCTTCTGGGTCTCCTGTAGGCTGCTGAAAGGCTCTGTGATGGGGACATGTAAATCTATTGAGCTTCAAAGCCAGCTAACAAAAGCAGAGGTAACACTAGAGAAAGCATGGCTTGATGTTTATTTAACAAGTTTTTTTATTCTCTTACAATCTTTCATGTTATCCAATAAATGTTACAATGAATATTATAAAATTAATAAACTCAGTTTTAATAGAACATAATCTGTTATACTGCTACTAGATCTTTCCTAAGAAGTGGATTTAGTTGAGAGGTCAGGGTCAAACAATTTCACAAGACTTTATTTAGAAAAGATCTTTCGTAGCTTTTTTTTTCCTGTGTCTGAGTGGGTTGGTTTTGGCTTTGCATTTACTACTGTACAACAGCATAAAACTTGTTTCAGGAAGGGACCTAACTGGTTATAGGTTTGGCTTGCTTAGTTAGGTGTTCTCACTTGTGGATATGTTTCTAGAACAAATACACCTCATCTCGACAAAGAAATGTGAAACTACGTGATTACTCTGTGCGTATGGAGCAGTTTCAGACAGTCCCTAAGAGGGAAAAGGGTAACAGGGGGAAATGGGAATGTAAATATTGTCTACGAAAAATATTGTTGCATTGTGCCCTGGGATACTGTAGATGCTGCAAGGCACAATGGTTACTCTATTTTTCTACCCGAAAATGTCATTATCCAGTCAGTCCTGTTCTAAAACCACATGTCCAAAGAAAAGGAAAAAGGGAGTTGAGAAGAAAAGCAAGAAAAAATGGTAACTCAATCATAAAGCTGGAGATAGTGCTGAGGAAGAGGCGAAAATAATCTTTATATGACCTCTTCTTATTCTGAGAGCTGATTGTTGGTGCTGCGTGTGTTTTTTTATCCTCTAGATCATTTCTTCAACAGGTAGCCTAACTCAGAAATGGGCATACAGACACAGCCTTTGCACATCCTGCTTCCCCCCAAACAACTTATATTTTATGGCCCAAGAAAGTTTTATATTGGCAGCAGGGTAGGGAAGGAAACCTCTCTTACTGCAAGCTTGAGACCCATATCTAGAAAAATGAAAAAACAAATTAGACATGCCAAGGCCTTGAGCTTAGCAGTTGTTTTCCCAAATGACTGCTGTCTCGCCACATAAAAAATGTAGTGTCAACCGTAATTTCAGAAACTGTATCATGAAAACATCTGCTAGACTTCTATGGATCTTCATCTAAAATAGCTGCATTATTTCTGCTGTTATTCCAGCCAGTCTATAATGACTTTTTCAAGCACTGCAAGTAGACATATAGTGGAAAGGGCACTTACTCAGACTCCTGGAAGATGGAGTATCTTGAATAGTAGTTGCGAGCACGTTGGGAGTGCCAGCAACCTCACTGGTAGCTGTGGTTTGCCAGAGCACATCCTTTCAAAAACAGAGCCATGTCTACATGAGGGTGAGCTCACAGAGCTCCACTGATACCTTAGCACTCGAGGATACTTTGCAGCTATATTGATGTCCAAATCCAATAGTTGCTAATAACTGTGTCTCCAAATCAAAAAAGGAAGAACACATAATTTCTTTTTGTCTTTTCCCCTTTTTACACCAGCCCTTGATTTTTGAATTCAAACTTCTCATTTGCATGGGAAACTGAACCTCTTGAGAAGTTCACTCATGACTAAAGCCTTTAACTTAGCTTCATGCAGCTAGCTATGCTAATATGGTTATGTTTTTTGGGTCCAGAAGCCTAGCAACTGTTATTAAAGAGTGCAAAGGAATGTGAATCTTTTTTTAAAAAAGAAAAAGAAACAAACATTTATGTTTTAGAGAACAGTTGTGAATAGCAAGCAGCTAAGATTCTGAAAAAAGATGAATATTTTTGACTAGAAATCTGAACTTGATTTGTCACTTTTAGAGTGGCAATTAGTTACGTATCTTCAAATGCAATTTCTCTGTAACGAATACTTCTTTCTGCCGTTTTCCCACTGCCTGGGCACAAGCTTTTCTTGTGAAGGCACAGTATTTTAAAACGTCTTGTTACGTTGCTTATTGATTTGAAACAATAATAAAATCGTGCTGCTAAATCTGTCCCTTCCGGCACCATTTCACTGCATTTTTGAAATACAAACTAACAGAATAATGTGTTGATAACTAAAATATACAAAATATGTTTGATGTTATAAAAAGACAAATATTGTTGATAATCAAATATGTTACCTATTATGTCAGATAATCATAAAGATAAAAAATTGCAAATGACGTTGAAAAAATTGTTCCCTTAGTTCAGAAAAGTAAGAAGCATAACATATTTATGTTAGAACGGTTTTCTTTTTTGTTTGTTTGTTTGTTTGTGCCACCAAAGAAGAAACAGAGCTATTGAGGATGAGCATAAAAATTTCATTTGAAAAGATTACTCCAATTTGCTTATCAGAATATAAATGCTGGGGTTTCTGTTTGTGTATTTGAAAGGGAAGAGAGAAGAAGCAAGCAAAAGAGTGTGAAGTGCAAATGCCGAGGTGATTGAGGAGGGGGTTGGTGAAAAACTCCTAAAAATAAAAACCGTAAAATATATTTGCCTGAAAAATATTCTGATATGTGATTTTCTCCGTCATATCACTATTCAAATCTGCATTTGGGACTATGACTTAAATGAACTTGACTATATGGTGGACATTGCAGTGTATGGCTTCAGAGGACCTGTTTCTTTCAAGGCTCCTCAACTTTAAATAATCTTCTTTGTTTCCCTTTCCAAAGCAACAGGTAAAGTTTCATTAGGGCAAGGTCATGGATCTTATCCTCCCCTAGGAGCCTGGATGCATGTGTCCAGATTTCATACAGCTCCTAGCAGGGTTATGTGTGTGGGAAAGGTGAGTATAACCAGTTGACAAGACCAGTTGCAGAGCAATGCAGAAAAAAAGCGGTTAAGATTTATGGTCTGTGAAAATGTGATAGTGAGAGACATGCTAAAGGGGTCGCTGGGGAATGAGGTGGAAATGCTCCTTCTATATCTTACTCTGCAGAGGACTCCACCGAAAACTCCTGCGGTCTTACCATGATTTCATATTGACTCTCAAAGTGTGTTAAATATGTATATCTCATCTGATAAAATGTCAACAGAAAGAACTATTTTATTTTAAAAAAATCCCCCTGAGATCTCTTCAGAATTCAGTCTTTCCTCTAGGATAGCGTTGTGCTTACCTTCCCATCTCCGTGCTGCTGTTCTTAATAGAAGATGTTAGAGCTAAAATAGCTTTTTAGTCTCTATTTGTATCATTCTAATTTATCTCCTTTGCTTCTTTTGTTGTTCCGGTGAAAAAGTGTCTGAATTTGACCCAGTTATTGGCTGTTGACAAATAGTGGTTCACTCGTGCTTTGGAGAGACCTGTTAGGATTTGGCAACAAAATTCTCCAAATATTTCATCCGAACTGAGCATACTCTCTCCCAGGACAGTAGTGACTAAACAAGATTTCCTCTGTAATTATTTCTCCCAGGAACAGTGAGTAGAGAGTGTATTACCACTATGCCCTCGATTTTTTCCTGCATTTGTTCAGGCGGTGAGAAAGAGGTCTTATCTGACTGGAATGCTGAGGAAATAACACTTGGACTGTACAAGCTTCAGGAGTAATAATTAGGATAAGACTACTGGGAGCTAGGGAACCTGGAACAGTGGTGGAGGAAGGACCATGGTGAAGAGCTGAAAGGAAATGATATTAGATGAAGAGCTCAGTTAGAGACATCGAGGGCTTGTATATCAGAAAAATGGAATTAAATTGAATGAGAAAATCAGAGAAAAGAAATTGAGCCTCACTGACCAAACCCACTGAGACTAAGAGAAGGAGAGGACCACTTTTTTTCCTGCACATGCTAGAATACTCAACAACCCTAAGGATGGCTCTGAAATTGAAGAAGTGCAAGTTTATGGGATGATACACAGCTTTAATTACACAGAGAAGTGCTATTTTTTCTACCAGCCCCGTTTCAATACACAGGTATCTGACATGCAGGTATACGGTAAATTGTGAGCACTTGCATGGTCTGTGGGCCATATTCATAACAGAAAGGATCTGATATTTCTGGTGATATTGTTACTTTAAATTATTAGCTATGTTAGAAAGGCTTAGGGTGATGTAGCCTCTTAGTAGTGTGAATGTACAAGGGAGTTTTTGTTGACCTAGTAAGTTCTGAATTCTGGCCAAGAAACTTGGCAGTGGATGGTATAAAGGGATGCTGTCTCTTTAGGGAGGGTAGTGGCATCAGTGACATTTCATATCACTTTTCATATCTTTTTTGCACTGATCTTTTTTTACACATTTTCGGTCTTTTAATCCTGATTCAGAGCACTGCCAACTACTTACTTTTCTTGTAACACTGAATTTCCAACTATGTTTATATTCTGGAATATTTTTTCTGACCACCTGGAATGTTTTTCAACATTGATGTGATTTCATTAAAAATTGGTTTTGTCAAAAAAGCGTTTTTAATTTCATTGATAAGCTTCCTGCTAGGCAGCACGGATGGTTTTATTTTGGTGTGGTGTCTTATTTATTTTTGGATCTTGCAAAGCAAGGGGGAAGACATACCATTTTTGCAGTTTGATGTGCTCGTACATTCTGACTTTTAAATTTTCCTTTTCCTTAAAACCAGCAAAAAGTTGTGTTAAAACAAATTGCCAGATATGCAGCTTTCCATCACTCTTTTGTACCTTCTTTCCTAAACGACAGACTACACTTAACGCAGTTCTGCTGAGGTCTTGCTGTGGAGTGAAAATGTCAATTCGGCAGTTGTGACACAGTCCCCAATTTACACTGCAAATGAGCACTGAAATTTTCACAGCTTACTCTGTTAATGCTAGTGTGCTAATGGAACGGGATTTTGTTTTCTTTATTCACATTTCTCATCACCGGCTGATCAGTGTAGGGTTTCTGAGTCTCCCAATCATGTCCATTTTAATTTCCAGGTTACGAAAGCTTGTTGGTATCAATAAAGGAAAGGCTGCCAGGAAGAATTGCTGAATATGGTTATGCTGTTTGCAGAATGCTAGGATGAATGAAATTATTTCCTGCTTCCCTTTGTGTTTATTTTCATAATTGCATCAGGAGCGGTGCAACCACCCACGAGAACCTTAAATCCTATAAGCAAACAGAGGCACAGGATTTTGGAAAATACAGAAAAAAGGGAATGTTTTGTGCTTTGTTTCTACTAAACAAGAAGTAACAAAATTGGAGTCACTGAGTGTGTCGGGTTTAGAGGTCAAGATAAAAGCACCTGTGTGTAGTGTGTATATCCCATCAGGATGATCTGTTGGTAAGTTCCCCTTTGACCACATTAAGCTGTTTACCATTACGTCCTGCTTTATTCACAGCTGTTTCCACTTACTGTTTAGTTGAGCTGTTAAACAGCACCAGCTTTTAAAAAGGGAATGGCAGCCATAATGAATGCCAGATTTTTTTTCTTTTTTTTTTTTTTTTTTTGAGACTAACGATATAAGAGCAGCAGGTTGGGCTATAACCTCCTTTGAAAGTGCACCTGACTATCTCAGCTAGAGTTCCTGCCTACTAATCACTTTAGAAAGTAAGGCACTTTTTGGGTGCCTTTAACGTAAGTTCTGGGTTCTGAAGACTTGAAGATCTCTTGATTGACAAATCTGGCCAAATAGCATATTGCTTTATACCAGGTGAGAACCTTCCTAATGTAAGTCCCACTCTGTTTGCCTATCACATTGACCTGAATGTAGGATGAAGTTGTTTTTCTTCCTGGAAACTAAGATCTGAAGAAGATTGCTTGTGTTGTATTGAGGCTTTGCCTAATGTACACATCAACTGTGCGTCTGCTCACAAGCCCCAGGAATGCCTCTTGGCACTGTGGCTGGTTGGAGCAGGGCAGGTGTTAGTGCTCGTGAGGAATAGCTGAGCCTGGATATTCCAGTGGTGTACTGAACTGGAGATCTAGGATCTGCTGAAGAAAATGCTCGGTTGGCCAGGATAGACTCTTAGCCCCCTATTCACTCAAATGTTTGTATGTAAACTGGGCTGTATCATCCCTGACAGCTGGAATTAAAAAACTGATGGATTCTATGTCAATGATATTTGAAAGATAACTACTTTTTTCTTCTTTTTTTTTTCCCCCCCCCCCAAAGAATATGAAGAGGAAGTTATACTGATACCTTAGAAGGGCTTAAAGATTTCTTGAAAAATTGAACTGTCAGTAGCATAAAATCTGATGTGTTGTGCCACCAGCATTATGGAGTAAAATAACAATAAAGTATCACTACGGCACATGAGAATATCCATTAGCATTTTATAAAAGTGTCTTTTTTTATACAGTGAGAGCTCTCTGTATTTTATAGATTTCTCATTATTGCCAGCAGCTTGGTTCCATTAAAAAAATGTGAAAAACCAAAAGGGAATCTGGGTAGAAATACAGGCAAAGGGGAAATTAACAAAATCCATTAACCTTTTTCAGCAAGTCTCTTGCTGTATTGAATCCTCTGGTGTTTTGGAAAATCTCACCCTCTGGTATCATCCTTTTTTGCAAGATCTGCACCAGTCAGTATGACTGCAAGCAAAGTTCTAGCTCACATCTCGGTGTGGGTTAGAAATCCATCTTTTTCAGGAGTACAGGTTTATTTCTACAGTAATATGCATATAATCTGCGTATGCAGTGCTTAAGATAAAGAGAATAAAAAAATGATAAAAACTGATTTGAACTGCTAATATGAGTGTAATTGTTGAGTACAAAAGATGTTCTGATGACTTCAGTTTTTCATTTGGGAGGAGCAGACATTTACAAAAGACACCTGTTACTTGCAAGTTAATAGTAAGATAGGTGGTAAAAAGGACTCGTGGGATGCAAATTTTAGGTGACGGTGCAATAAAAAACCCTATTATATGCATTATCTACCCTTTCCTGGTCATGTGGGGTTTCACCAATGACTAGTTACATGCTTTTCCAGGTGTGAGAAAAATGGGATGTAAGCTAAAGGAAAGACAAATGTCTGCTACATACTAGCTAAAAGCAAATATGTGAGGTAGTACAACTATTAGCCTCTAAAACATATGATGAGTTGCTCTCTTTCTCTAGGTGTTCTTATGTTGAGTACTAATGGTTAAAATTTTAGTCTGGACTTATGCAGTAGCATCAGGAATAATAACACCTTTTTCCTTCTAGTTACTTTCCTTTCTGAAAGTCATCCTATTCTAGCTAGGGCAGTCTCAGATGGATTTTTTTTTAAGAGGTGCAATTAGAAACGCTCTTTGATGTTAATAAGAGATTAGCATCTAAGTTTTTGCTTTTTTGTTCTGTGGGGACAAATCTGCAGATGGTTTTACTGTTGTGGGTTTACTAGAGATGTGCTTTTCTCCCTTTTCTGCACTTGTGTGGGATTCTGATGTGTTTTGCTGGACCAGTAATCAGAGCCTAGAGAAAGCCAAGTATAATTAAAGACAAGACATTATTTCATTTGGACATCTTTACTGTGGATGTTTCATAGCAACAATGCAAACAGTGTAAATTCAAGCCTTGCTTGTTGGACAGGAATTTGATGGTAATCATGGTCCCAGTTAGTCTCCCTTACCTGCAGGGATCCTTACTCAAAACCAGTTGTCCATCTGAAATCAGTATTTCGTTATGCTCAGATACTGTGGGTATGGAAGCATTAATTTGATATGTAGATGAATAGGTGGAAAGTATCAAGCAGTTTGAGTAGGAAAAAGAATTCCAATCTTGAGAATTCAGATACTTCACAGAATCCATCAAGGCAAAGGTGTTTTTCTAATGCTTTGAATGTTAACTACATTTTTTTTTCATTCCACAGAACTTCTTATTCTTTTCTACAAAACATATGTTTAAGTTCTGGTATCCAGTGTTAGGACTATATATGGTTAAGGATGACATTATTTGAAAAAGTTGGTGGTGTTTCATATCTGCCAGAATGTCATGAAGATGCCTGAATTTGTAACCAAATGGAAGAATCGGGTACATCGCTCTTGGGTCCTCTGTTGTTTTGGATAGCCAGGCTCCAACTGTAACTTCTGAATAATTGCTTCCTTGCTGTCATCACCTTTTGCTGTATAGACTTTCATCTCACTTCCTTTCTCCAGGCTTATAATCTGAATTAAGTACTTCTCAAGAATGGATTAATGATGCTCAGTACTTGTGGGGATAACAAATAAACTCTTTTCTGTCACTGGGCTTAGTTGTACAACTTATTTTAGTTCAGGAAAGTTTTCTTTTCGATAAAGATAAATACTTGAAGGATCAGATTGCTTTTATTACATGTTAGCTTTTTGTTAACCTGTGAGAACTTTCACCATCTGAAGAGACTGCATAGGAAGGAAATTCCCTCCTCTTGTCTACAGTTGCTGTTTCTTCTTGTCCAAATTCAGGAAGTTTTAGTTGTCTTTTTTCCTCTTCAACCCCCAGGATTAGCCATAGTGAGGATTATTTGTTCACCTGTAATTTTTGCAGACTTTCATTGTGAAATTATATCATTGGATCATATATTAGTAATGACTTGCGCAGTTTACCTGCATTCTTTGGGTAGCGTGGCACAAAAAAGTTATCAGGGAAAAACATGGATGGATGGGTGACCTTGGTTCACAGGTCTTTGAGGCTTTTTGTGGTGTGATGCTTCACAGCAAACAAATAATTGTGGAACCAGCATGGTGCTTGCCATCCACTGTTCTGATCTCTTTGCTGTTGTGTTGTCTGTCTTGTTTATTTACATCACAAACTCTTTGAAGCAAGTATTTTGGGTCATAGTGGTAACAATATGATCAAGCATCCCAAGTGTCTGTATTGCTCAGTTTAGCTGATGACATGTTAGGGAGATACCTTACAATATACATTGCTAATTTTTATTTCCTAGCTCTGCAATCAAGAAAAATTCCTGTTTCAAAGTTCTCTCAGATTAAGGATCTGTACTACTTCTAATTTACATAATCTAATTTTATGTGATATTTGAATACTATCTAAAAAAACCCAGACTAACATAAAAAGACTGAATTTTTTTTAATGTAGTGGTGGATCTTTTAATCTTACTCTATAATCTTTTAATTAAATAAGATAAAATAATGTTAGAGGCTCTAATAGCCTCTAACTTTGGCTTTTAAGTAGGTAACATTCTCTATAGGAAATAACTTTGGTAATTTTAATGGCTTAAAAAGGTCTTTGATTATATATTGTTGGCACCCACTCTACAGTCATGTTGGCAGTCTGAATGTAGTCTTAGATTTGGACATAAATATGCTGAAACACATTTGATGTCACCAAATGCTTTTAGAAATCTGCCAGCATCGTTGCTGGGTTAAACATTTTCTCCTTTTCAAACTGACCTGGAGATACTAATTCATGCTTTTGTTGCACCACAGATTGATAAACTTCACTCTGATCAGAAAAGCACAGATTATTTGGGGGGAAAAAAAAAAAAAACCAAAAACAAAACACCAATAACAAAACCAACCAAAACTCCCCCCCCAAAAAGCCCCAAAAAACAGCGTTTGGGCTTTTGATAAACAACCGTGATTGCTCCTTGGAGGAATGGGTGCAGGAAAATACATTTGATAGAATTCGGGAAGTGTTAGGGCCCTGAGAGCCATGGCAGTGCTCCTGGTGAAGGCAAAGAAAGTTCTGCTCTCTGGCTTGCTCTATTCTTTCTCTGATATAAGACAGGATGGTGGATATGAAAGGAGATATATTAGGGGCTGTAAACCTTGCTCCCCGTTTTGGACAGTGTAATTGGAAAGTAGAATTCAGCAGCCTGAGAAAGGAGAACTTCTCTGACCGTATGTCTGTCTACTGTCTGGTTAAGAACTGGCCAGAGAAAATGTGCTTACCAGAACAAAATCCATTATCTGATTCATTGCTCCATTATAGATCATCAAGACTGAGAAATTTTTAATTTTTCTATGTCTCATTATGGGATTTATTGAGCTTCAGCTGAGCCCTGAAGAGGTATTTCCTTAGGCTACATAAAAATGTAATTTAGGTTTGCATTTGCCAGAAATACCTTATTTTGCTGTGAGATGGTTTGTAGATCACCTCTGTAAAGACACGTCTATAAATTTATAATGACTTATGACAGATTCTTATTAATATATTTTTCATCCTAGTAAATAGCTTTTAAATCTGTACTTGCAAGCATTGCATGCTCTTGTCTGAACTTTTGACTAATTAGTCATTGCTGTTAAATTGTTCAGAATTTTCATGTCTACAGACAAATATGAAATACGGATTTGATTGTTCAACTAAACTGATAGTCCCTTTTGTCCACTATAGGTCAGTGAAGACTTAGAGCAGAGAGTACAGAATAATGACTTCTCCGTGTTTTTTATCTTGTCATCTTCAAGCTATGCTTTTCTTATGATTGGGTAAAAGGAGCGGTAACCAGTGTGGTTCTGCAGCAATAATTAGAGAAGAAATGAGTCAGTGCCATCAGAAAAGCACACACGTTATAACTGAGCAATTGCTACTGGTAGAATATTAATCTCAAAATAGTGTTAGATAAGAGTGAAGATACTGAAATGCAAGAATTAAAGATTTCATTGCTAGATGTCTTGTTAAATATATAGATTCATAGGTGCCTCTGAAGCTGCAGTATTGCCAATAGAGTGGTTTTGGTAGGTCTGGCATGAAAAGGAAAAAAAAATTGTATCCTTCTAAACCAGTTGATTTTGGGTTAGTGTACAGGGTAAGATACCAACATTTCCTTCTTTCTTTTTATTTTCATTGACTTAGTTGCAGGAGAGACAAATGTTTGCATGGAGTGCTTTACTGGTGCGGTGAGAAACCTGAATTGCATGTCCAAGTGTACAGTATCAATCTGGCTGGGACTTTGTGCAGTAGATTTTTTTGGTATGAAGGAACATGACTGTGTTGCAAAGACCAAGGATCTGTTTTAAAGGGTGGAGTTGCAGGAGAGCAGATGGCAGATACCTAGTCTTGGAGCTTGATGTATTAGAGCTTATAACAGAAATGATCATTTGGTATCTTAAGTTCAGGTTTTTTGTTCCATTGAAATAATGATGCATAGAGAAGGCAAGAGTATAGTTCCTTCAAGCACAATAGGAGAGGTGCGTTATGTTATGCCATGTTCTGCCATCCTTTGAAGTAACCAGCCCTGGCAATTGCCCCCAGTGGTAGTGAGCTTGATGAACCTACATGGTAATGTAGTATGGCAAATATTCGATCATGTAGACTAGAGAGATTTAGAGTTAAACACCCTTGGTGATCAATAACAATAGGGAAGAAGAGGTAGACAGGAAAGAAATCCAGAATTTTAAAGATTAATTTAAATTAAATTTTAAGTTATCTTTATAATTAAAGTAATTCTCAGATTAGTCTAGTGAAGGCAGTTCATAAAGCTGGGAATGGTTGTATGAAGGAGTAGATTGTAGTAGGGTATGATCACTATTTCTTGGTGATCTATTAAGAGTTTGGAAGAATGTATTTTGTAGGGATTTCTTCTTTTAAGAGTAAGTCTTACTACCTATTGATAAAACCACAGCATTTTATGATGGAGAAAAATGACTATAACATAGGTTGCTGGATCATCGTACAAATACCAAGTATGGTGCTGACAGTGGAAGTGTAAAGACCTATCTGTACTACTCACTTATTCCCTGCCCCCCTCCATGCTTTATGTTTGATAGTTAGAGCACCTCAACCTTAGTGGTTGTCTAGCATTTCTCTGAGTGGTAACTTATAGGGACTAATTAAAAATAATAATTCTTTCCATAATATGCTGAAAATAAGAGATCAGATTTAGAATAAATGAATTTAGAGATATGATTCATAAAATATAATGAAGCAGTCAAAATTATTTGTCAGTCAAGAAAATAATTTGTAATACATTGGCTTCCACATTAGAGACATCCCTTCTCCAGGTTCTGGCTGGCTGAACAAGTCCTGTGCTGTGCTCTGCAGCCATGACAGGGCAATAGAGGTGGGAATCGAAGAAGGAAACATGAGGACTTTCCCTTGGAACTAGCAATAAAACAGAGATTGACGATAGGATGGGACCCATATTCAGCTCTCATTAGCATCAAGAAGTTTTGTATTTGACTTTGAGAGAAACCAGCCCATCATGTTTGAGTGGGTAGCTTTACACTGTGGTGCTTTGTGAACCCTATGTTTGACAGATGTGTGAATGCATGTGCATATTTATGAATATATGATGTTATCCATCATGAAAGTAGCCTGCCGGTCTTGGGCATGTGTGAGTTCCCTGCCAGCCAGGATGCATGCAACAGTGAGCAGTATGCCTTTGCTGAGGATACATGCTGTGATATGTTTCAGAAAGTCAATAAATATGTCATGGCAGCTTGCCACTGGCTGGCCATGTACTCCTGCAGTTGTAAGATGATTCATGTGCTGGATGTAAAGAGAACTACTTCATTCTCATCCTCATCCAGAAAGTTCAGGATTTTCCAAAAGATAAATTTTTGTGTTCTACTTGAAGCACCTATCTCTAATGATGGGATAGAGGAATGAAGTATTGAAAGCTGTTGGAAAGACATGAAAGATTACCAGATGCTTGTTAGAACAGCATGTTGCTAAGTAGTCACGCAGAGAGAGGATGGAACTTCAACTGCAGTCCTCTGCGAAAATGCTCCCACAGAGATCTGCTTATTAACTAATGCCAAAATAATCTTAGCAGGAGAAGCTGGAAAAGCAGCTGGGATGGTGAATGCTTTATTGATGAGGGACCACTGGACACAGAATAGTGCAAAGTGTGTTCTGGCTCTGGGGATGTTATGCCTCTCCCTGGCATATGGCCTTTGGAGAAATTGTAAAAAGGAGACACCTACCATTAGCATCAAAGCTGGGATGTTCCTCTGAGTTGCCTGGAAGCCCAAGTGGGCGTTCTTCATCCTGTGCTGGCTGCTTTCGCCAGCACTCTCTGCTCTCTCCCCATCTTTTTCTAACATCCTATTCATCTCAGGTTCATCTACACCCACCTTTCTTGTCTCCTTTTCCATCTGTCCTCCCTCTGAACTTGCCCGGAAAAATAACCACAGAACTAACAGAACACCTTGCCAGGGAAGGCTGCAGCCTGCATCTGAATGAGGAAGGGGCTTTGAGACAGCAAGTGGCACCATTTGGAGCTGCTTCTTTTATCACAAAGCATTTTAAAAACTTCGGTTTTGGGCTATTCCAGTTGTGAGCCCCTAGTAATAAATGTGTCACATAATATATTGCATATAGCACTATCATTAACACTATAGCTAAATACTAAATAACAAGGAAATTTCTGGGGAAATTAACATCTGAAGATTCCAGAGAGAAAAGCAGATTTGACAGCATTTGACAGTATTGATGCATACAGCTAGTAAATCTATAGACGAGTCAGATGGAATCATATCCAACCATGAACATTTAAAAATAATGCATGTATGATGTCATGTAGTTAAAATGCTAGGTCCTGAGCCTAGAAACACCTGTGCGTATGCCTGACTTGAGGAGCATGAGGAGGTTCTCTGTGGGTCAGGACCTTGGAGAACTCTTGCGGAAAAGGGATGATTTTGAGGCTAGGAGAAGACCAGACATGCCTGGTGTTACAGCTGGATTCAGTGTTCGTGAGTTCAGTGATGTCTAACCCCAGAATTTTCCACTCTTCTGTTTTCCATCTGTGGTGGAGACATATGCTTCTGAAGTCTTTCTGTAGTCATGACATTTTGTGCTTCCTGTGAGGCACTCTTGGGTAATATTAATACAAATTAATTTAAGTACACTAGAAAAAATAGTATTAAAAAAAATTCCCTTCAATCTTGGGAATACCACCAGGGTCCAGCGTAAAGCTGGTTTAACTGAAACTACCTCTAGGTTACTTGGCTATATATTCTTTGATATTTCTTCAAGTCAATGCCATTCTAGTCTTCTCTCTTTTACACATTAGATTCTGAGGAGTTTATTTTGATACTGCTAAAGTCCTCTCTGCCAATCCTTGTCCTTTCATATACATATCAAAATTCTATTTTTCACAGAAATTATATGCTTCTATCTACTCACTGGCTTTCAGTCTCCTTAAAGCATGTAAGTTCAGCAGTCAGCTATTGTGTACTTCACCAACGGCTCAGTTGCTATCCACGCTTACTGTATTTTGGCCACTTTCCACTGAAGTCCCACTCAAAACTGGTGACTTGGTGTGCAAATGCTGAGTTCAGACCTTTGTGCTGCTTTGAGTGCTGCATGTACCGTCCCAGCTGACAATGCAGAAAGGTTTCAAGTCCAGCCTAGAAAGGTACTTCTGCACTGGGAGTTTTCAGAGGTTTTCTCTTACCTGTTCTAACAGCAGAGCAATTTAGTGCCTGGTAGCTGTGTTGTAGGGCAGCCACAGGTGTTCCCATAACTTACCTCAGCTTGCTCAGAGCTAATGGGGGTTAAAATAACTTAACTGGAATAGCGAAAGACCTCCAGAAGGCTATGTCTTGTTGTGTGTAGGAACATGAAGATTTCCTGGTATTTGGCTACAATACTATGGCTCAGCCGTGCACTAGGAAGAACAGTATAACACAATCTGTGTACAATAAACTTCTTTATTCTCTAACTGCACAAATAATGTATGTTTAAAGGTATGAACATATGTTTACACATATGTATTTGCATCAAGGTCTTTTGAATATAAATACACACACATATGTTGGCATCTCTACAAGCAGTATATGGCTTTACCTTTTGATAGTTAATTGTTCCCACCTCCAGACAAGTAAGTGTATGTTAACAACTTTTTGTTCATTCAGAGATTTCTCTTCAAAGTAATGCAAAGAGGAGAGAGGCTGACCAGCTGTGAGAAATCAGATTTCTCATATATAAATTGTGTACCCAAGATCATCATCTGGGTGTTGTTTTGAGTGTTACTTCACATGTAGCTGATATACCTTTGTAATTGCTGTATAATGTCCATTGAATGTATTTGTCTCTAGAATGCAAAGATACGAACAGTCCCCTCAACCAATATATAAGTATACACTGATTTAAACCCTCTGGTGTCTGCAGGTCCAGTCTAAACTGGGATAACAGATGGTTTCACAGCCAAATGGCTGCACCAAGGCTGTGTGAGCCAGTAGCTTGTGGTGTTGATGTGGTGACACCTTTGGTCCTCTCCCCTTTGCCCTGATACTTCCCCGCCTGGTGGGAGGGGGTCTGCGGCACTTTGTGCTCTGCAGTTTCGTTCTTTGTGAAGCTCTTGACTGACAGGTAAGCTTGACTGTGTAGGGAGACTTTTGGTTTGAGTGATAGCAGGAGTGATCTTGGATGCATGTTATCAGCCCCTTTGAGAATAGTGCAGGTTTATGTCACATCTCTAAGGGATTTCTTAGGAATTTTTGGAACCCTGAGTAGGGTTCTAGCTTACACAGGTCTAATCTCTGGTAGAAAAACTAAATATATCCAGCTTTTATAAGATATTGTCTTAGGAACTTTGCAGAGGATTGGTACTGTGGTCAGAGCCTCTGGCTGAGCTCTGGATCCTGGTCTCATTTCTGGTCAGAGATTTTAATGGAGCTAAATTCTGTGGGGCTCAGGAGTTTGTCAACTCTCTGAAGGGGGTGTTGTGAAAGGAGCGTGGGAGCAAATAAAAGAAAGCTAATTCAGTAACTGTGGGTGAAAAAAGACTTCTGCCTTTTTGCTTTCTGCTTTGCATGTTTTCCCTTGTTTTGAGCCTCCTCAGCCAGGACATCTCATGTCACTTGGCTAAAAGATGCAGTTTCATCCTTCATGTTAGAAGATAACAAGCAACACAGGGGCAGTGGTAGCTGAAGCCAGGAACAGTTATGTGGATAGTAAAATCAGGGAACGGTAAGTGACCAGGCTTATCCTTTGCCTGCTTAGAAATACAGTGGAAAAAAAAGACACGCTCAGGTGGCTTCCCTGAAGAAGAGGAATGGAGTTAGCAGTGTGTCTGGTTTTCTTTTTGTGCATGAACTGCATGGAGGAATTTTAAATAGCTGATTTTGTTCATCAGGGAGCTCTTACAGGAAGAAGTTGCATTGTAATTTATATTCTTGATTAATTTTATTACATGACTGTCCAAAGGCCAGGATATATATCCAGTTTTGAGCTCTGAATTTTTCATATGTATGACAATAATTTTGCAAGGAGATCTTTGTTCTCAAATCAGCTTGAGAGTGGTAGGGGTTAAAATGAGTGAGAAAGTAAAAGGGAAACATTAGCCACTTTGAGTAATGTGCACCTTTTTTTGTCCAATCCTAAAAATTTGATTCGAACTTTCTCCACTCTTATATCACTTGCCCAGTTTCTCCTAGTCTTCCACCATTGTTGCAGGCAGGCCTGCATCCTAAAATACAGATGCCAAATAAGAAAATAAATTTTTTTGTTGGCTAAATGCTGCCATGTGCAAAGATGATATACTGACTGGAGAAAACTTCTGGTTTTGAGGATATTTTTATGTAGAAGCCTGTGTTTCCTAGCCTAAATTGTTCAATTGAATGTTCAGTTTGTGTGGTAGTTTCTAGATTCTCAGTTCACCAAAATGATAACAGTGCTGTAGGAAAGACTGGTTGTGCACTAGATGTTTATTAGGACTCCATAGTGTTTACCAAGAGTTTATGAGTACAGGCTTGTACGACACAGCTGAGGCACACAGTGTAGTTTTCAGCTGAAGAGGGCTGCACTGAAAAGCTCTGTGCCAGCTTCTGTTAAACGCAGATTGTATTTCTCCACTGCAGACATCAGATTTATAATTTTTTTTCCTTCCCAGTTCTACTGATATATGAAAATGAGCATCTGGAGGCAATTCTTCAGGACAGAAGAGGTAGCATCAAGTGGCTTAGTCATATGCAGTAGATTTTTTTAAGATGTGCAGGGAAAGAATTGTGGTATATAGAGCCAGTTACTCTGTAGTATTGAATATACTTATTTCCAGTTCACAGTATGTTCTTTGCCTGGAGAAGAATTGGGGGGGCATTACCTATTTTGAGATGGTTAAGTGGATGGTTATATGGTTCTAATTTTCTTTTTTTGTCAATACACATCTGAAAATATACTTAATCTCAAAGGTAGATTGTTTTTCTAGAGCTATTGGTGAAAAATTGTTATACTATTCTTGTAGTTGATTTACCTTTTTAATTGGCAAAAATCTTCTCAAGAGAAGAAAGGCGATTCATGTGTTTCATGATCAACATCTTATGATGTCCAAATATTTAAGCATCTCATCAGAATAGATAACCTGAAATTTCACTTCCAAAACTCTGTCTGGTACATAGGTTTTTTTGAGGGTGGTTATGTACCCACGCTGAGGATTCTGATTTTTAAAATTTGATTCCTCTTTTTCACTTCAAGATGTATGAGACTGGCTCTTTGTATGCAAACTCATGATTTGGTCTGTCTTCATTATTGTCTGCCTGTATTTCTAACCTCTGCGTGTGGATCCTGAAGGCAGAAGTGTTCAAAGATTAGTCTTGATATCTTTTTGGAAGGGCATTTCTTAAATAAATACACCAATATGCATTCATAAAAATAACTGTTACTGTATTTCTGGAGCACTTTGGTTTAGTATGAACTAATGTCTGGAGCAATTTTCTTGAAGTGAGGAACAAGAAGGAAAGGCACATCTGTTGCACCTAATTATTTTTTTGTGTGGGTATGCTACATGAATATAATTGAAGACACAGAAGGAATAGGATACTATTATGTAGAATCTTTGTATATTCCCTGAGTTTCCTGAGTGTGGCTGCATGTGAGTCCTATGTTTACTTCTCTTCATAATGGCTATTCCGATTAGAGACGGCTTTGGATCATTCAGCTCTACTTCTGTGGCTTCCTCTAGAAGCCATATATAACCATTTTATTCTACTAGAAAAATGCATTTGGAAACAGTTTCTTTTCAGAATAAGTTTAATCTGTAGGCATTTCATTAATCATTTATTTCTATTCAAAACTTTTTATCTATTTTGACCCTTCTGAACTGTAGAACTAAGTGTAAATTAAATTTACATAGAATTGTTTAGAAAAAATATCTCTAGTCTGATATGAATAATTTTAATGCATTTTAATGTATGCAGTGCTGTAGTATTTAGCTACCAAGTAACCTAAATTGCCAACAGTCCCATCTGGAAGAACTGCTATCGCCGTTCATTCATTTATAATTCTTGCTGTATGGGATGTTCCCCTTTTTTTGTGTGGTGGCAATACGCTTTTGTTATGCTCTGAATACTAAAGTACTACTTTAGATTGATTTCAGGAACTATTCTATGGAAGACCCTTAGGTCTCAGCATTTCATCCTTTTGATTGCAGTTAATGTATGTTGGACCACAGAAACACATTCAGTTAATTTTGTGGCCTTATTTGGGGGGAAAAAAACATGGGGTGCATAAGTTCTTTTGACTTCAACTTTAACACCTGGGATGCAGTAAGGGTTTCATTAGTGTCTTAGTCACCAGTTGAGAGCCTAAAGATATTTTTTTGGTGTGGGAAAATTTAAAATGCCAGATGATAAATATTGTTACATTTGTACATGATCACTTAAAGAAGGGAATCAAAAGACTTACGGTAACGAATCCCACTGAGTCTTTGGGCATATGAATAGACATATGATAATTTAGCTTTCATCTATTCGTGGTCTGTGTGTGTAAACATAAAGAATTCATTCGATGGTTCTTTTTCTACCAAGAGTCAGAGCTATGCTGAAAAAAACCAAAATGGCAACAAACAATTTGTTTCCCATTTTTGTGTCAACAGATGAAGCTGAGATATACCATACTGACACAAATTGCTCTTACAAATATTTCTGGTCCCAGAAAAGAAGTCCTGGTTAAAGCAAGATAAAAATCATTAGGCTTTGGTTTGATAGCTTAATTACTCGCTGCAAAATTAATTGTTATAATCAGAGGATTATAGTGTTCTCTTGAGTGAATAGTGTCCAGTAGAATCAGACAATTGTAGTGTAAACAAATTAATTTAGGCTTTATGAGTGGGATTTTTTAAAACATTCACTGTTTTCCCAGTTAGGTTCCATTCTGATTGCTTGAGGAAAATGAGATCCTGTAAGCAAAAGCAGCTGGAGTTACAAAATGTTTTGAGTTGTAATCTTTCCATGATAATTCCATATAAATTAAATATGTAAACAAAATACATTGTCTCCTATTTGGACACATACTAGCTACTCTAATTTCCTTGTTCAAGCTGAATGTAAAGAAAGTAATATGGATTGGGGAAACTATACATTTTATTTTTGTTTTCTCTGTTTGTGATTGTTAGGCAGGCTTCTGCAAAATTAGATGTAATTTGCAAAAAAAATTGAAGAAACTAATTTGCAGCATTTGCCTCTTATAAGCCCTTCAACATAGACGGTCTTGGTTATGTTCATGCGATTTTCAGGATCACATATTCCTAAATAAAAATGGAAACCTTTGGAGGGGGTAGACAAAAGTATGATGAGTAATACTCTTGTATTAACCTAGACTCTTAGTGTCTGGGTTTTCACATTGTCCCATCAGGATGGCATGTGAAATAAGCACAAATACCTGTTCAGGATGGAAATGCTTACAAACAACAACTTAGTAAGTATTTGTGTGAACAAAAGCTATATAGGTAAATGTTGTGTCTTAAAAGCCCAAAGGAATAGAAACATGCTTAAACTTAACACCAGTTCAGATCTTCAAAGACAGTTTATGAACACTGCTGCAGAATATTTGTAAAAAAACCTTCTAAATATTTTCTGGCAACTATTATTTTGTGTGTGAAAGGGCAAAATGCATTTTAAGAAAATGAGTGCAAATTTATTTCTCTCTACAGGATTTTTTCCTGAAATGTAGCCTAGGGAATTTTAAACTCCATGCATATTTGCTATGTCAAACTGGAGTGAGTAACATGGAATTCACAGCAGCTGAAACATTGATGAAACTTTCCCTATAGTTAAGGATGAGCCTGAGCTACTATTTACTTATTTCTGGTAGTAATGGAGTAGCAGTGACCTTTAGTGAGGCTAATTAACACATGTTCTTTTCTGCAATGTGTTTCAGAATGCTATAATAACAATAGAAAAATTAATATGAATATATGGTATCTGCTAAAATACTATTAAGAATATTACTTACCTCCATCTTACTCTTTTAGTTTTTAAGGTTGAATAGGGGCATGGGGTATACTTTAATTAATGTAACTGTCCTCTTCTCATACCAGGAATAGTCCTGTTTAGAAGTCATTAAGACTTACTGTCCTTAACTTACATAACTGCTGTGCTGTCCATATCTCTATAGGCTTTCATGTTTTATGGGAAAAGAAACAATATTATTTTATTCAGGAAAAGGTTTTCCTTGACTTTCAGTTCAAAGAGATATCGTGCTTTTGATGAAAAGGGAGCTGTTGCTTTTACAAGATGTACTGACACTTAAAGGAGAGACAGAGAAAAAAGTAAATTGATGCTTCTGTGTTTTAAAACTGGCATAAGGGTGAAGGTGTTTGTTCAAAGTAGGAACTAGATCAAACCTGAATCCATTAAACCTAAAACTTCTATTTATATTGAAAGACACAAATCAACACTCCCCAAAGGGGATGTGCTTTTCTTTTCCAACTCCATTTTACTGTTTGGCAGTGGTAATGCAACCCAGGACTTCGTTTGCTTCTGGTATCTTTTCTGAGTCATCGTGTGCTTTCATGTGGGCTGTCAGACAGGGAAGGATGGAGAAACCAAAGGGCTTGACCCTGCAGGGTGTGAAATGCCCTCAAGTAGTTCAGATTTAAATAGGACAGCAGGTGGATAGTCTCCACAAGGATCCAGGATTGGGGAATACCTGGAGGCCTTTTGGGAAGGCCAGGGAAGAGACAGGTGGTGCCTTGTGCCTCACAGCCATGATGGAGAGGAGCACTAAATGTTTGAGCTGATGATCTGAGCTTTTAGATGTCAAATTCTCAAGTTATTTTCCTTTTCATTTTCCCTTTGCTTAATAAATGAATAATTTTTTACTTTTAGTTGGTGTGCTTGGTCTAACTGAGACTGTACTTCACATTTGATTTCAGGAGACTATACATATCCCATAGTCCAAGCAAGACTCAGAGCTATGTTTTGAGAGACAAATGGCTTAGTCTACACTAACTTAGCTCTTCATATTCCAGCTTAGGGCTTTGGAGGGTAGGGGAAGAAGTGAAATAATGTTTGAGAAGTATCCTTACACGTGGTTCATTTTTATATGTATTTATTTTAGTGCTTCTTTTCCCCCTGTGAACTGAAATGCAAGATTATATAAATTTAAGACCTTTAGCTGAAAGCTTTGTTCTCTGTCTTGTGAAGTATTCTGTCCTGTTTTGAATTATTTTCTTATGTGCAGGTGAGGTGATGAGAGATTTCTGAAAGATTCCACTTTGTAAAAGAAAAATCATAGCCTAGGTATTTAAAAGTAAGGTGTGAAAGAAATGATTGCTCATTATTTTGCTACTTGCTGAAATTCCTGTCCACTGTGAATCACGTTGGCTTCTTTCAAAAGCAAGCTGGGCATGTAAACACAAAATATTTCAGTGTACTTAAAGCACAAACTTTGGAATTTATTTTGCACTGCCTGACATTAATCTTTATAATGGCTTTACAGCATGCACAGAGAGAATTTTATATTCAATTACTGCTCTGTTAGGAACTTTTGGTTAGAATCACAAACTCTTATGAGAAACTCATCTTTATTCTTTTCTATAGATCCCCACCTTTAGACTGCTCTCTTTGCCAAAGAATCAAGTGAGAACCTCCAGGGTGATAGCTCACCAAGTGGCTTGGGTGAAGACATGGAGTTGTACTGAGAGTTGGTAGGATGCTGGTGAGCCACAGAGTGCTCATCTTCCACTGCCTTCTGCTGAAGCACTCTCACTGCAGAGGAAAAACCCACACACCTGCATAGTTTTAAGTCACTAAAAATTGAAAACTCTGGAAGCAGAAATTAATTCTTGCTCCTGTGAAGGATTTTAAATATTTTTGCAGTCTTGTAATTGCACTTTCATCAATTGCTTGTATAATGACTTTATAACAAAAGATTTTTGATATATAGTGTGAAATTCTGGGAAATTAAAGATCTGATGACAGAATGATTTCCACATCATGACAGTGTTGAAAATCAATTGAAAATCTGTTAAGAATTTCATTTGACAAAGTATATATGTTTGTTCATCTTTGCAGGTGTATATGCTGACAGAATGAGTATGCTTTCAGGTATTTAAATGTTACCTGAATAGAGATAAATTTAAACATTTTTAAAGTTAAGCATGTTACTTGCTTTGCTGAATCAAGAGTATAACACATAAGTAGCTAGAAGCCAAAATGTGAAGTCAATAGAAGTTATTTATGCATGGGGGTTTGTTTTTTCTGTTTTTAAGTTTCCATGTTAGTGCTAATTGTAAAGATTGCTCCAAGAAAAAAAAAAAGAAAAATGAGAGAGGGGAGAATGACCTCACACTTTCAGGTACTTGATGGTGAGCCTCACTGACAAAAAATTCTCTCATTTTTAAAGAAGATAACACTATGAATAAAAATCTTTAGAGCTTTTTCTTTTAGAAACTTGGTAGTGTTCGTTCTTTTTTTTTTTTAACCTTAACTCTTTTGAGGAAATTGTATTTCTTAATATGCTGGTGTATGTTAGGACTAACTGCATCAAGAGGCATTTTTTTAGTAATAAAATACTCAGCTATTTGACATTATGTGTAAAATAATGTGTGTGTACGCATACATATTGTCTTGAGGAGCCTGCCTTCCTACCTGCCTTAAGATTAAGCAGTTGTGTAGTTAGATAAATACGTGCAAAGGAGGTTCTCTTTCCTGGCAGTCTCCTTGCCTCCCATCTCCCCTGGACTACTCTCTCTTCCCCAGAATGGCTTTGCTTATATCGGATTCTGGGTAAATGATCTGGATATATGGGCTGTGTACCTGCAGCGTATCAAAAATAGATACAGGACATACAGAAAAAACTGATGAGGTGAAATATTTGCGTTTTTGAACGCTGCCCTGGTGAAAGGTCTCTTAAGGTGAAATAGGGTGCATGAAGAAAAGTTTAAAGACACAAAGAAAATTGTAGCTTACCTAATAGGTCAAGGTACCTGCATTCATTTTGGCCAGTTGCATCAGCTTAATAGGATCTGAGGTCCGAGTCTGCCTATTGTAGGATTATGGGATTTTTAGTTCTTGTTTTAAATTTGTGACTTCACTGAAACCAGGGTGTGTTTATAGAATACCTGTGCTGGCACAGAACATGTTTCAGAAGAGAAACTGCATGTCCTCACGTCTGGGAATAGCAGTGCTCCTAGAGAGAAAGGGCATGTGCTGGAGACTTGACGTATTTTAGCTGTTCACATCTCATTTGTTGCTGTAAGTCTGCCACAGTCCTTAGTCCTTAATTTGCTAACGCTTTTGCTGTATTTTATTATTTGTAGGGAAGACAGAAACATGTACAGGCAGGCTACGGTTTAACTCTGCTGGAAAGCATGTGGATTGCTTTACACTTGGGATGGAGCAAGAGCTTGCTTTACCCAGCACCAAGAATTGCTTTATTTGTAAACAAAAAACGAAACCTGTTTCTTCAATTACTTATAGGGAACAAAAAGGAAAGGTATTACAAGAAAGCTCCCAAACTCTAGATAAAAATTATTTCAGATCGCCATTAAAGTCACAGTGTCAGAAAAATTGTTCCTAGATTGTTTTTTTCAGTACATCTAGAATTCACAGTTCTTGTTTTTCTGTGGATCACCTGTATCAATGTATTTTATCTACACATTGATATTGTTCATGACTGGTGTAGAACGAGTGTCACTTTGTCACATTTGATACACGGTTACACTTGATAAGAATATGTGGGTAGTAAAAGTTTCATGATATTGTGAATTATTAACTTTTTACTTTAAAGTACATCATGTTTTTGCTAGCTGTGTTAGCCAGGCATCTTGCTCCCATGGAGCAATCTCACTTAAAGGACAAAAGCATGTGGGAGTTTTGGGGTTTTGGAGCTGATTCAGTTTTGCTAGAATAAGAATTAGAGGTTAAATGCGTGCAAGCAATAACAACAAAAAAAGAAATAACTGAAAAAGGGACAGAAGTCATACTACTGATGAGAAGTAGCTAGTCTTCACTGGGCAAAGTGACAGCTGAATGAAATGAAGAACCTGTACTGGGAGGCAGAGCTATCTGAATTGATGTTTAAGCTTTTAAAAGCCTTTTAACAATTATTATGCAGTTCCTTGAGAAATCGCCTTAGCAACTGAATGTGAGTTATTGAATACTGCAACAGCTTTTGTATCCATACAGAGACTTTCCTTACAATGCTCCTTCACCTCTCTAGTACAGCACTTTGACTTGAAGGAAACTTATTTTCTGTGAATATTTATAGCCTGTTCTTTAAAAAGAAGTTTTATTGATTTGATTACTGCTCCCACAGAACACAGATGAAAAGAAACCACCAAAAGGAGATCAGCCTCTGTCTTGTCAATTCCTGAATATCACCCATTTTATTAATGTCAGTCTAGGTTTTCCTGTTGTTTTTCATAGTTGAAAAAGAGAAGTTATACCCTATGGTAATTCAGAGGTTTTTTTAATAAAATGTCTTTTTTCAAGCTTGAGCCAGAACATATAACCTTCAAAATAATATATTGACATTTCTGTGACACAGAATTATGGATTAGTGCTAAAAATCAGAATTTTTGAGGTTGGAATCCGGATAATACCAAAGGGAGTGTTGGGCTGAGCAATGACATTAAGTAAATAGCTGTACTTTGACAACATCGTTCCCAAATCACTGACTAAAACTAGTAAGAGTTTTCTCTCTGGCCTCTAGAAACTATAGTGACTAGTAGAGAAATTATGCCTAATTCCTGTAAAGCAGAGATTTTCAGTTTCATAGCAGAGCACAGTTTAAAACAGAGGTACCTTCACGTCTTTGTCATTGCACAGGGCACTTTCTTCAGCAAGATTCATGTGGCAATTTTATCAATTGCATGTACAGAGGAGTATTAAACTTTTAAATTGAAGAATTAACTTGGAGGAGGAGCATTAGCTGCATGCCCATAACAAGATCCACAGGCAACAGCTTGTGAGCAATGGCTATAAGATATAGTATGTGCATGTGTGAAAGAATTCATGTATGTATGTAACACAGAAATATTGTGCTTTCACTGCAAGGGAATTCATATTCAATTCATCCCAGTATTTAGATTTGCAAATAGTCTTTGTCCTTATTCAGCCTTCAAATTCTCTTGCGTTGTGTTCAGGAATACATGTGCATCTGCGTGTGTGTGTGCCTTGACAGAAGGGGAGTCCATAGATTTTCTAAGGATTCACAACAGATTTCTATGTGGCCTCAAGCAAGCTTGACTGAGGTTCTTTGAGGACTTCAGATGCCAAACTTTCCCTAGTTAAGGATCAATGCAATGTGATTGTATAGTCCTCAGCCACAGATTAGGTGTGAGTTATGGACCTGAATGATATAGAGAATTTTGGTCTTTCCTTCCCTCTGTGCTTCAGTGACCTATTTATAAAAAGGGGAATAGGAATTTTCTAGCTACTTAACAATGTTGGGAGGAGAGTCACATGGAAGACCGAAAATGTCCTTATACTATTACTAACGAAAGCCATAAATCCCCATGAAATATTTATTTGTAAATATATATGTATGTGACACAAGCATACACAAGTATATCAAACTTTGGAGTGTAGGACAGAGTTAAGAAGAGGAAATGAAAGGGGATCAGTGTAAAAATGCAGATGTTTCCACACAGTGAACATGAACACGCACGTTTTAGTATTTCTGCAGTGTATGCAGAGATTTCCACATAGCCAGTATGGGTACATATACTGCCTTTTTGTTTAATGATTATGTCCAGACCATTATTTATGCTAAAAGGGATATCTTATTTATCTATGAATAACTGCATATCTTTTGCCTTGGCACTGATGGGCAGGCATGTATTTAAATGCTAATCTCCTGAGAAAAATGGCAATCCAGAGGGAAAAATCATCTTACTACTAGAAATTCAGTGAGGTACCTTTCATAAAGATTTCGTCAAATAGCTCCTCGGGGCCTGGAAAGAGCATCTTTTGATCTCTTAAAATCAATTTGGCATTCAGAATCAAAACACACATATGCCCTTTGAAAAAGGTAATCCCTGTAATTGAGCTGCATAGTCAGGGTTGATGTGAACCTACGGCAATACTGCCGACAGTTGCACACAGTGTCCGGTGGCTGAAGGCGAGGGCATGGCAACCGGTTCACCTGGCTCCGGCCTCATGGGATTCAGCAGCAAGGAGCTTGGCCTTTTCTCTCAGTCTATGCAATCTTCTCGGTATCAAGCTTCTGTAATCCATTTTTGTATAATTAAGGGTGTGTGTGTTCATCACGTCGTTTATCTTTCAATATTGAACTGTTTCATCAATTGCCCACATATTCAAGCCTACAGCTGAGAGTAGTTTCTCATATCTCAAAATATATGACATTATTTCAGTATAATTTTCACTTTGTTTGCTACCTGATGAATGATGTCTTGTGTAATCTGAGGTATGTCAAAAACAGTGAGAAAACATTTACTGGTATTTGAATTTACATTTTCTTGTTTGGAAAGAAAATGTTTCAAACCTTCCCCAGACCTTTCAATCCCACTTGAGCTATTTGATATAAATGAATCATAAGTGGTGACACTCTTTTCCAGTCAATTTTGCAAGTAAAATCTAGTCCTAGAACTCTCAAAAGCACCTATAATCTCTCACATGAGAAATACTTAATTGCAGCCAGCTAGTTTCAGTAGATGCCCTGCTTTGTCTAGGGATTTTCTGTGAAAATATATTCATTTGGGGTCTCTATTCTTCTAACTCTGCTTTGAAAATGTGGATCTAAAAGAGCTTTCTGAAAGACTGAGATACTGGTTAACTAGAAAGCAAAGGGATCTTTTTCTCTACTTAAAACAGAAATTATTTTTTTTTTTTTTAAATTAGTTGCCAATCTTTCTTTTTATGCATGTTTGAATGCAAAGACAGTCTCATGTCTCATCTGAACAAAAGTGTCTTGTGAATTGTATGAGAATTTCTAGCATTTCACATTTTCCATTTTTGCAATATAACCTATTTTTTGTCATGGGGGGGAAACAGCTAGAAATTGAAACTTCAAACATTGTTTTGCTCAAAAGCAGTAATGTATTTGTAGTTATCAAAGTTACTAATTTCTACTTAATAGCAAAACTATTTCAGATAGGAAAGTTAGATACTTTTGTCCGCAAACAAATATGTCCAAAAAGGAGGCATGAAAATAAATAATTCCTATGAAGTCTCTTGGGTTTTTCATTTCATTTAGCGTACCCTTGCTTCCGTCTCTATAGCTGGCCAAAGGGACTGAGGTTCCCCTTGAATCTGATTTGAATCTTGGAGGCTGTAAGGGTTTTGGAGCTGAAACCATGGAATATGTTGTTTTGTTGACTGGAGCAATTAGTTACAATGTATTTACAATGGCCTTTTATTCTTAATTCACTCAGGGGTTACTGGAAGCTCCTTCTAAAATGCATTTCTTGTCCACAGCTGCTTGTCAGAGACAACATATTCTAAATGCACAAAGTCCTTTGGGCATTAAAGGCATGCTTAGCATTTAGCAGGACATGAAAGGGATTTGGTGAAAATAGGAGGCAAATCGTGCTCCTGGTTTTGAAAGTGAAGTGAGGGGGTGCATTGGGGAAGGACAGTCTGAAAATGGTACTGACATTATCTTGGGTGAAACTGATCCCATTCTGCAAGTTAAATTTTCTACTCTGTACTGTTCATTGCAGACAGTGTTGGTGTCCTGGTTTCGGCTGGGGTAGAGTTAATTTTCTTCCTAGTAGCTGGTATGGTGCTGTGTTTTGGATTTAGGATGAGAATACTGTTGGTAACACACTGATGTTTTAGCTGTTGCTAAGTAGTGCTTATGCTAGTCAAGGACTTTTCAGCTTCCCATGCCCTGCCAGGTGCACAAGAAGCTGGGAGGGGGCACAGCCAGGGGGGCTGACCCAGCCTGGTCAAAGGGCTGTTGCATACCGTATGGCATCATGCCTGGTATATAGACTGGGGGGAGTTGGCCGGGGGGCAGCGATCACTGCTTGGAGACGTGCTGGGCATTGGTCAGTGGGTGGTGAGCAATTGCATCGTACATCACTTGCTTTGTATATTCTTTTGTGATGATTATGATTATTATTTTATTGTATTTCAATTATTAAACTGTTCTTATCTCAACCCATGAGTTTTCACTTTTACTCTTCTGATTTTCTCCCCCATCCCACTGGGGGGCAGGGAGTGAGCGAGCGGCTATGTGGTGCTTGGTTGCTGGCTGGGGTTAAACCATGACAGTTGGTTAAAAGCTCTTTGAGGGAAACTTTCTGATAAATTTAGCAGGTTTAAATCAAGTGCTTAGCTATTTTCCATGTTCAAAACCAAGTGTGTTGGTTGTAATGGGGAACCAACTGGTTCTAGGAACTATCCATTTAGTATAACCAGAGGAAGAGGAAAAACTGCATGGGACTGAAGATGTGAAGGGTAACTGAGGTACTGAGGCTGCCTGGATGGTAACAGTGTGTGTTGTCCTCCGTCTCCTCTAGGCAAGCATCTCAGAGGGAGGGAAGAGGCAGCAGAGTGTGGTGTGATATAGCTGATTCCCCGAGGTTTCTCAGTGAGCAAAACAGTTGTAGACAGACTTTATGCTGGCCTCTGGAGCAGAAGTAGAAACTCTGAAGTGACAGCCCTGTGCCAGGGAGCTGCTGCAGCAGTGCTGGGCGTTCCTGCGCTGCGTGTGGAGAACAGCTGTGTGGTACGCAGGGATTTGTGGTGGCATTCATGGGGCTTTGTGCTCCTCTCCAACCACAGTGCCCGAAATGAAGTTTTACTTAGCAGCAGGATTAATCTGATTTTTTTTTTTTCTTTAAAGCAAGGAATAATACTTGTCTGAGACAAAACCCTCAGGAATTACATCAACCATATGAAATATAAATACATTTTCTCTCCCATTGCATAAATGATGGATTAGCTTTTCACTGGAGAAACCGAGAGTAGGATGTAAGGACAATATGTGTAATTTGCAAGTAGGCTGTGGTGTACAACAGCAGACTGTTATGAAACATGATACTGTAGGAAATGTGATTAATGTGTGATGGGCACCCCTTGGTAGATCAGTTCACTAAAGTACGTGTCCTGTCATGAGAGCGCCATGGTTTGTATCATGTGCAATGAGCATCTGGACAGAGATAAACTACTACCTGTTGGAGTATTATCCAGTAATGTGTGGGATTTTCTAAAGTATAATTAATAATACAAGACCTTCTTTGGTGTTTATGGAAGAAAAACATTTGCCATTTTTCAGGATGAAAAGCAAGAATTTGAGTGTAGAAGTGAGGTACCGTCCTTTTCTTGAGCAAGACGTGACTCTGAATTAGAGAGGAGAATATATAGAGCTGAACGTGAACTTCTTGTCCTCACACTGATTAGCAGCAGATAAGAAGTATGCCGCAGCAGCAATTGTCTCTGTAATAGCTGTGGGATGCACGGAAAATGCCAGTTTGCTTTATGAAGCTAACAGGGTAAAACTGCCTGCTTGGCATGTGCTTCACTGGGCTGGGTATTTTGTCACCATTACGAGACACCACTTTTGTAGAGCAAGTGAATACAGTTCTTAAACCAAAAAAGGGAGAACGATTTCCAAATCCCTTAGTACGAGTTTTATATATCTTGTGTATCCAGACCCCTGATTCTGAATTGCATTAAGACCCCTCAGGAATTACACCCTGGCAACTATTCAAGCTCCTGTTGATGCATAAACAGGCGCACTTATGAAAACTGAGTACCTTGGATCTCTTTGCTGCTTTTTGGTTGGTGATGAGCTAATTTTATTTTAAAACTCAAGGGTCTTTTCTGTGTGGTGCATGAAGGGACAGAGTGAACTCAGTGGAGCTGAAATTTCCTGAATGATAATAATTGGTAATTTTAGCCCTGGCTCTGGGTTAGGGAAGGATACTAGGTTGGACTAAAGGTGCTGTGACTTTATCCCACTTGCCTGAGACAGACTTTTTTATTATATTAGTGCAGGGAAACCTTATGAAGTTGGAGGACTCCATGACCTGTAATTGATGATGCTTCCTGTAATTTTGTCCTTTATATTTAGTTTGACAGGGCTTATTAGTCATGATTTGGGGAAAACAGGAACTTTTAACTTTTTTTATCTAAATGAACTCTCAACATTGCATGTATTGTTTGCACAATTACTATCTGGTAACAGATATTAGGGCAAAATATCTAGGAGTAAAATATATTCCCAATGTGATTTATTTTTTCTTTAATGAAGTTGAGTGAGAGGCAGCTTTGTCTCCTATGTCCTGAAAGGAAAAAGTAGTTTTGACACAGCTTTGGTGTAGCTTACCTACATGAGAGCAGAACCAAAAATTAAGATAATAGGTTTCACAAAGAAAATCTGTATTTATGTTAAAACAACATGCTCAAAATAGTTATATAAAAATTCTGATAAATAGGTAAGCTATTCATTAAATGTGCTTTGCATTGTGGAAGCTTACAGTCATTGTGCATAAATACTAAGGTATTTTAAAAAGAAAACTGATATTGCAAATTCTCAATAGAGCTAATAAAATTTGTCTATCAGCTTTTTCACATGAAATTTGGATTTTCATTGAATGATTTTTGTGTATATGAAAAGTATCTAATATTTAAGACACCGAGAAACAAGTTTCTCAATTACTTGCTAAAATATTTTGCTTTTTATTTACAAGTTATTTTTTCCTACAAAAAAAGGTAACTTTTTTAAAAGGCTTTTGTTTAATCTCTCCATGGAAAATAAGCCTTTTTCTGACAAAAGGCCTCCCCCTCCCCCCCCCAACAAAATAAGTCTTTTTCCTACAAAGTGCACGTTGTGCTGAAAAGTGAAGTAATGTCACAAATGCTGGGGTGTTACTACAACTGCCCCACTGCTCCATCAAAACATTGAGCGATCCTTTGGAGGAGAAAAACTTTTGAATTAAAAATGAGGACTGATGCTCATGAAGCTTGTATGTAGGGTTCTGCTGACCTTGGGCAAATCATTAAAATACCAATCCTAGAAGATGCATCTGAGGACGTTTTGCAGATGCTGGAGCCTGTGCTCTCTGTATTCCAGTTTCTCTATTTGAAGTGGACCAGCGGCAATCGAGCTATCACAGGCATATCAGGGTGCTTTTTTACACAAGCTAGTGAAGACAAAATGATTTCCACTTTTGAATGGACAGAGCTGTGAACTGTAAACCGTTTCTCCAAGCTTTGTTTGCAACACTGAAAGGACCAAGACCTTTTAATAATGAACACTCTTAAGCAGTCCCATTTGTTCTATAAATCCCTGTTTTGCTCATCCAAGTGGCTTTTCTTCAGGCTGCTTCACTTTGAAACACAGCATATCTGAAGGAAAATTGTATCTTGTTTGCAAGTACTGCAGCCTGTCAATTACAAGTCCAGTAATAGACACTTCCAGGTAGCAGAGGCTAAGGCATATCTTAACCAATTGGTATTAACTACATGTAGTAGATGAGAAAAGCTGTCATTTATTTCAGTAATTAAAAAAAAAAAAAATTATTTCTCTAATGGGGGAGTTTTTCTTCTCATAGTATATATAGAATATAAAAAAAAAAAAAATTGGTGAATTGTGCAGCAGTTTAATTTTAGCTCAAAGAGGATTATATGGCCTAGACTTTCATTTGATTTTTCACAATGTTTCCTGTGTCATATGGTTAACCTAGTAGGACCTGTTTGTAAACTGCCCTTTTAAAATGTGTAATGTAATATATGTAACTTCTTAAACATCTGAAGTTGTTTGTAATTTAGGCTTTGGAAACATCTCCCCACGCACACAAGGTGGAAAGATATTCTGTATCATCTATGCCTTATTGGGAATTCCTCTGTTTGGTTTTCTGTTGGCTGGTGTTGGAGATCAACTAGGGACGATCTTTGGAAAAGGAATTGCCAAAGTAGAAGATACCTTTGTTGTGAGTATGCTGACTGCCTTGTTTGTTCTTCATGCTGCTCGTTGTTCTGAAGTTAACAAGTGAAATGAAAAGTATGAAAACCAGGGTATACCTCATCATTGTAACCAGATGTCTAGCAAAAGGTAGGAAGGACTTCGCGAAGTCTGAACATGTTACTGAACATTGTTAATTGAGAACTGGCTGAAGCCCAACATTTTCTACAATAATTATGGTTGGGAAGAACAAGATCCAAAACATCGTATTTTTGCTTTGCCCTTATACTCCTAAGCTTGCTGTGATGTTTACCTTTAAAGGTTGTCATATAGATTGTGGTAGGAAATCTCTGACTCAGAGAGATGGAAGAGTGGAGCTGTAGGGGTAACATGGAAATTATTGCTGCTGCTTTGAGTTGGTTCACAGAAGACCTTTGGCTGAGCCTAAAATCACAGGTCTTAAAATCTCTACTCAGATGCCATCATACCAGAGGAAATACAGTCTGTAGGCATCTACATTACCAGATTTATGGGTCTGTAGGTGACTAAAGCTTTGGGCATTCACAGAAGCAGGACAGCCTAAATCGTAGAGAGCCTGTTGGTGCTTCCCTGACACTGGACTCCTTTGCGGTCTCCTCACTAGGCTGTAGGATGTTCTATCATTTAAGGTATTTTCAGCCTCTTCTGCTGAGCTGTGTAGCACAGCCTAGAGGTTCATGCCCTTTTCTTTGGCTACCAATCTTTAATTATTCATGCAAAGTGGCACGGCTTCAGTAGAGGAAGAGACCTGTCAAGCAGACTAGAAGCTTGTGCAGATATTGATAAAGTTCAGCCATAGCCAGTCCTTAACAACCAAATGCTTTGAATTCTAGCAGAGGAACTTAATTTACTTAACTTAGTCTGTTTCACACACAGAAGTTTAAGGTTGTATTTTACTAATTCAGGTATTAAAAATGTATTTACTGAGATTTTTGAAACATAGACTAAATGGCATAATGAAACTTAATGAAATAAATTATGTAGGTGTTATACTAACCTTTAATAAAATGTTGTAGGTTTAACTATTACCTAATGTTCAAAATATGTATGAAATACTATTTGCCTTTTGAATGTAGAATATGTCATGTCCAGTGAATACTTAGTAAGCAGCCTGACTTTGTAGCTGTTTGCATTAGCACTGCAAGTGTTGGAAGTATTGTTTTTCTGCAACAAGCCCTAATCTTTTCTATATAGGAAGGGTCTGCCATGGCTTTAGTCTTGAAGCAAAGCAAACTGGGGCTGTGCTGAGTAGTCTTATGCAATAGCTGAATACAAGCTTGAAAGCTTTTTAAGAAAAGGCAGGTATCTTTAACTTTGAAACGTCAGTTCAGGTCCAGACAAGTTACTGATGAATAACATACATTTCTATTGAGATTTGCCTAAAAAAGGCAAGAACATTCTATAAGAATACTTTGTTTTTATCATTTCTGGTTTTTTATTACTGAATTTTATTTTTTTACTTAAAAGTACAAAGGATTTGAGACCAATTTGTGTGTGTCTCAGCCTGTTGCTCATAGGGTTAATGGTTTTCCTTTCTTTGTAATGAATGTATCCCTACAACAAGAATGCCCCAACATAAAAGCAGCATCTTGCCTCCTTTTGTGAATCTCTGAATGAAAACACTGATCTATATGTTGCAGTCTGGAACGCTCCCTTGTTCTGTTTACTAGTTCTCCAAAAGAACTGGGAATTTCATGCTGCCATAACTGAAACTACTACTGTCATTTGGGTTACAGAAGCTGGACCTTGGTCATGCTGACTGTAAAACATAGTTTCCATTGGCACTAAACTTAAATACAAGAAAACATGTATCGTGAATAGTGATTTCATTTTTGGTCTCCTTTTGTGAAAGTTTTCGGTTTTGTGCAATCCCTTGCTTACTTTAAACTGAACCAACATGCTTTGGATGAATAGAAAACTGTACTGAGAGGAAAATTGTCAAACTGGCAGGGCATGTCAAATGAGACCTTGCAGTGGTCTGTTCTAGCTTTGGTACTGTTAAATTTCATTAATAGTTTACACAACAGATAAAGGACTTTGTTCATTAAATCTACAGATTATCTCAAGATGGGGAGAAATAAAAGTTGGAGGACAGAATTAGAATGATCTTGAAAATTTTGAGAAGCAGTCTGAATATATAGGATTCAATTCAAGAAGGACAACTTCAAAGTACTCTTTGAAAGAATAATAAAATATGCGATTAGATGTCAGGAAACACTTGTCTAGGTGCAATTTTGCGGAAAGGTTCTGAGGATGTCATACTGCTGTGAAAAAGCATACATCATAGTTAGAAGTATAAATAGGAGTGTAAATAAATAAATAGATAAAGCATAAGAAAGGAACCTTCCATTCTATTTTGTGATATTTTTTATATGTAGTTTTGAGTACAACACCTAATGAAACATGAATTAGTTGGTTGGAGCCAAGGGATAGCAACAAAATGGATGGGTGAAGAAAGATGGAAAAAATTAATTTATTTGGTCTAAAGAATAGATGACTGAAGGAAAACACCTGTAAAAGTTTGCTGGACAGAGCAAAGTAGCAATTTCTTTTTGTCTTATATAAGACCATAAATAGTAGACGTAAACTGAAGGAGATGAGATGCAAGTTAAGCATTAAGAAAACTTTCTGATGACAAGAACAGTTAAGCATGATCACGTATTGCCTGTCCAGTAATGTATCTGCAGTGGCTTACTTGGGTTGTTTTTGTCTTGGGGCAGGTTTGGAAGAGGTGGTGTCTCCCTTCCAGCTCTATTTTCTGTGGTTCTGTTTATCCAGTTACTTGATTAGAGAGAACTGCATGGTTAAAATTCACCTTTTCTATTCAGTTATTTATGGATGCACAAAAGTAGAGATGTTGCAGGTGGAAGCACTACTTGAAGCTCACTCAAATGTCTAGCCCTCACTCAAGACTTCAGCATGATCAGCTGTTAATATTAAGGAATGCTACACATGCTGCTCACCCAGATCATGAACCTGGCTGCAATGAAGAGTCCAGCCCTGCTCAGCCTTTCCTGCTAGCAAATGTTTCCTAGGGTAGTCATGTTTACTTTGAAAACCCTTTCAAAATAAAACCCTGCTTTGATTTTTTTTTTTTTCTGCTTGTTTGAGAATTATAATGTGCTGTCCTCTTGAGCAACGTAGCGCTCACTGTGGGTGATAGGTGCTTATGTACAGTGGCGTGGTTTTATTAACGGTGGGTTTCTTCTCTGTCCCCTTCTCTTTCCAGAAATGGAATGTGAGTCAGACAAAGATTCGCATAATTTCAACAATAATATTCATACTGTTTGGCTGCGTGCTGTTTGTTGCTCTTCCTGCAGTTATATTCAAGCACATAGAAGGCTGGAGCACACTAGATGCAATTTACTTTGTGGTTATCACTTTAACTACCATTGGGTTTGGTGACTATGTTGCAGGTAAGATTTTCTCATAACTCTTTATTTTATAATATTTTGCACAGTGATACATGTTCTGCATTTTTATATTATTTTGGAAAAGACACACGCTGTTGTGGTGCCTCTCTCTGAATCTTACCCTTTATCATTCTTGTGTCAGCGCACGTGAGGGAGCCTGCCCTCATCTTGGACCATGTGGCAGGCTAGAGACAGGAGGTGGGACAGTGAAATGCATGCTGTCTGCCTCTGCATACTCCATTTTTTCTTCTCCTGTACTGTTACAAGATGCTTTACTTAGTTTTTAGGTAGATTTTTGTTCCTACAGATTGAGTGAAGTGCAAGAATTAATACAGTATTTTAATCTGCTGAATGTATTTTTTTCAGCTGGAGTTGCTTAAAATGTCTCACCCTGTGAAGTTATATGACGTATTTTTTGTGTGCACCTCTTACTTTCAAAGTGTTGTTCCAGAGCTCTGTTTCTGCCATTGAGATGCCTCTATTGCTGTTGGATCCTGCTTCTGTGCTTTTTTTGTTTGCTATGTACACATTTGTCCATGTGTTTTGTAATGTAAGGAGAAAGTTTAGCACAACACATAGATAACGTGTCCAACTTTTATGCTTCTATTAACCTGGATTGGATTGGTTGCAAATAACTTTGACAGACTCAGCTAAAAAGAGCTTGGGCCAGTTCTCTGCATCAGCTTCTTTCTTGAAAAGGTGTTAGAGGTGTTAGACCACTTCTCAGAATAGGATTGAGTAAGTATATGTTGTCTGTGTTGAGGAAGTGTGTTGGTCTGAGTCAGTGATGTGTTGTGGTGAGGATTAGAAATTCAGAGCTTTGTGCTCTGAGTCCAAGACTTGCTCTCTTCAGCCTGATCTCATGCTTCTCCTGATGCGGAACCATCATCTCTCTCTTTCATGAGATGCCTCTCTCCCACCCCTGAACTCTGTGCAAGGCAGAGGTAGCTGAGAAAGGTAGCCCAGAAGGACAGCAGTGCTGGGCTGCTGTCAGTTTGCCGAGGGAAGTGTTTCTAGCAGACATCCATGTGGTGTGGGCTCCTCCCGTGTCCCATCTGCAGCCACGGCTGTTGCATGAGTTCAAGTGCACCAAGGTGAGGGTCTCAGGTTGGGTAGCTCCTCCTAGTGACTTGCAGGCCTGCCTGAAGTTTGCCTTGATGGTAGGAATGTGACTGGTCTTGTCGCTGGGAAAAGTTTTTCAGGTTGGTGAAGTCCCACACAGACCTCTGAAGTGTCTGAACTGTTTGGCATATTCGTAAATGATCTGGGTAAAATGTGGGGAAGTTTAATTAGCGTTGAAGATACTAAGTAATGCAAACTGTTTAAAAAACGAAGGCCATGTGAGAAGTTGCCAAAGATTCTTATAAATTATAGAACTGGGCTGTAAAATGGCAAATGAAATTTATTTGGACTTTCACATAGTTTTATTTTTGATGTTTCTATTATTTCTTTTGAATGTGCCTCACTGATTTCTCTTTCCCTTTTCCTTTCCCATATTGTTTTTCTTTATTTCCCTTTTGTCTTCAGGAATTTGTGATTCTGGTCAGATTCTAACTAGCACCAAATAAAAAAAAAATGCTGTTTCCAAGCCAAGAGTGTGGGTGTTTTAGACTTTTGTTCCTGAGGGGTACGTGCATGTCAGGGAATAAAAATAATAGTGTATAAAGGCCTGGTTACATTTACTGTAAAGCATTATCTGAAATGGCCCACTTGGTTCTAACTAGAACACTGAGTACATTCATCATTACTCTCATTATAAATTTCCATGGATTTTTCTATTTGTAGACCACTTGATATCATAATTTGTTCCTACATCATGTCTGTTTTTTAATTTTACCAGGAAACACTTTCTCTTTCTACAGAATGTCCTTGAATTACATTGTTCTATAGCTTATGGCCTTTTATGGTTCACTTCATATATATATTTTTTTTATTTTAAAGTTCCACTGTAAATGCATGATGTCAAAATGTCATGAATGTCTTCTATTTTCTTTTAGAGTAACATGCACAAGACTTGTATTTGTACTGTAATATGTTATTGACTTAAAGTTTTTCAGTGTGTGGAAATTGGATTTGTACTTGCAGAGATGATGCTCAAGAGAACAGGGTTAGATGACTATCTCCATCATAACTGGGAGGTTAACATTGCTGCTGGACTGTATTTTGTCAGAGATGAAGTTGACAATATTATCATCTTTGTGTGGACCAACATAGTCAGTTTATGGTAGATGACTTGAAGGATTTTTCCAAAAGGTCCATTTGTTTTCTTGTCATTCCAGTACATAATTGTCTAGTTAAGTAAAAATTCTGAAAGATAGGTAAGGTATTAATTGACTGTGCTTTGCATTGTGGAAGCTTATGGTCATTGGTGTGCATGAATACTAAGCTACTTGAAGAAAACTGACATTGCAAGTTCTCAATAGAGCTGATAAAATTTGTCTTAAGGGCTAGGCTTCTTTATTAATTTTGAGGAAGTATGCAGAACCTTTTGCACTCTATCAAGTTAGTAAGTTGTCTTTATGATTTTTTGGTTTGCTTGTTTTTCTTTTAGGTAAGTCATAACTACCATGCAGACACTAAGGGCCATTGATACTTTTGTGGTAGTCTTCATCTAGAACACTATCCTTGAAGTTTAGGAAAGCTGAATGCCATAAACAGATGTGAAACAAATCTGTAGAGTTAAGGCATGTAGTGCTGTATAAGGCTGTAGGGGAGGGTGTCATGATAGGATACGGGTATTGCATCTGAAATTGTGGCTCTAGAGCATGGTGTTCGTGGTTCTGGTTTGTCACGGTGAGGCATGCAGCAGGCAGAATGATGCTTCAGTTCACTTAGTGCCTAGATGGCAATGCATTTGGAAAAAACCTCACACTGGCATTAATGTATTCCTTTTCCTGGCCAGAAAGGCATGTTTCATAAATAATACTTAGAGTGAAAATTACCTTCTTCCACTCAGAATTATAGTCAAATCTAAAGCAGAGTGGTGGGCAGTGATACTGCAATTTGCAATTATAGTGGAGTGAACTCTTTTAGCAATAAAAATAAAATTGGCAATTCTTGTAGCATATTGGAGATCCATGGGATATTTCATGATTATATGTCAGTTTTGGCTCAAAGTTCCCTTAAAAATCCAAAATTTCTAAATATTTGAAAAATTCCAAATATTCTGGTAATTTTTTTCTGGGAACTGTCATCCAAGAGGAAAAAACGTAAGTTTGCAAGCCCTATATACAAATGTCGTGGTTGTGATAACATGTGCTTTTGGCTTAAAAGAAACATTTCTTAGGATGTCTGTCAGTTTTCACTACCATGGAACTCACTGCTTTCTGGCACCACTGCAGGTAAGAGCTGAAGAGAAGTCCTGTAGAACTTTTTAGCAGGTAAAGCAGAGAGTGTTTCTGACTAGCTGTACCAAAAGGGAGCCAACAGAAGAACTTTGGGATTCAGGAATGTAATGGTGTTACAGGCTATAGTGCAGGTTGTCATATTAGAAATTCTTGTAGAGTTCTCCAGAATTTTTCTACAAGTTTCTTCTCATTTGTACTGGAGACCAAGTACTCTGTTGCCAGAAATTAGAATGCCAAAACATTCCCTTTTGTGCTCAGAATCTAGGTTGCAATTTGGAGCCTATGGAAATTTCAGCTGCAGTTTCCACCAGCAAGAGAAGCAGTAAGGCCAACATAAAAGACTGATCACTCAAGGTGCATGCAAGGAGGGAAAAGATGAAGAGCCCTTGTAGTGCATGTTCAAGACAGTATATGAACAGTATTCTGAAAAACAAATGTAACTCTTCTTTGTCTTATGAAATGGTTTGATTTTTCTAATTTTTGGAGGGGTTGAATTTTTTTTATTTTTGTAGGGAAATAAGTAATTTCTTGTAATTGAAGAAAGTTTATTGTTGTGGCTGTTACAAAAAAAAGGAATTAAGAAATTGTACTACAGCCTGCACTGTCTTACGAAAATCAGGACATAGTCAAACATCCCTTTTCTTGCTTTCAAGAGAAACCATTGACTTTAATATGACAGAAGAAAATCCAGCCAATATTATGAATATTCTGTGAAAGAGAAAAGAAAGATCTTTTCAGGTCAAATGTGTCATTTTTTAGTATAATGAGAGATGTTATTGGGTACTAAAGTTAGCACTAAGGTATGTGTGTATATATATGTATAACATGACAATATATTGTTCATATGTGCAGATAAATCCTTTAACTGCAGTGCAGATTGGAAGGTATAGTCAAATATTTCTAAGGGGGTTAATCTAACAGGTTTCAAATCTAAATTAGATGAGATGTCCAAAACTTGACTGAATTAAGTAGAGGTCAGAAATATAAATAGCACATCAGTCTGTTTCACAGCAGGGCATAATGATGATATAAGGTTACACTGCAATCCGTCCAATTCAACAGATCACAGAATTTTGCAGGTCTCACTTTAAAAATGTATTTTTACTCTTTTGGGTTTTTTTGTTCTTTGTTGGTTTTTTTTCCCCTTGTTTGAGCTCTGATTTTTACCTTATTGCTTCTTTACTGTTTTGGTCTGTAGTTGAATTTAGTGTATTGCCACTGTAATACAGATATCTGGGTCTGCACTGTGTTGCTTGGCCTGAGACCTAGTTTGTAGAGTACTGAGATATTTTAGTTTCATTTAATGTCACTGAACTGGAAGGCTTCACCTGGTGGTCATAGCAGCCCAGCTGATCTGCTCTCACTATGTGGTATTACTTACCCAGCAGAAAGACCTCTACAGAAAGAAATCGCTGTCATGCCAAGCAAGAGGCATGTGTCGAGTATCCCGTAAGAGCAGTGTGCTCTCCCGCAGGCTTTGTCTTCTTTTTTTTTTTTTTTTTTTTTTTGGCATTTGGAAGTGTTCTTTGCCACCTCAGGACTTCACGTCCGTAACAGGGGCTGTCTGGTGTGAACCAGCCAGCCAGCTTTAAGCTTAAGACAACGTGCTGTGTCTTGCTCAATTTCTGTATAGGACAGCATGTAAGGAGTGTTTTATAGCTGTGCTTCGTATTCTGAAGTAGCTCTCCATTTTCCACCGAGTGGCATGAAGTAACTTGTATGGCCTACTTACATTCGCTCTCGCAGAGTGTGATGTTATCTTGTCCCAAGCCTGCTGCTTTTCTGCATCTCTGCACAAGCTGGCCTTTCTCTGTCCCTTTTTTCAGTCCTTGTAGGTAATTCCTTTCAAGCCTCAGAGCTGAACCTCTGTATTTTTTTTGGAGCAGGACAAATGAGGTTTCTGGATTAAGCCTGTTGGCCCAGTTTGTCGCAACGGGGATGATGGACAGCTACTTGTCATTCTACAATTAAAACTGTGTTTGGATTTAATCACACTTCTATACCCAGAATAATTTGTACTGCTGATAAAAAAAAAAATAATAAAGACATTTTCTGGTTTGAAGGGCCAGCTTTTGAATAACCCAGAAATTTGTGCTGGTATGGAATTAAGATACTCAACGCCAATAGCACTTTCTATTCTCTGCTTCTACTTTTGAAGCAAAAATGCAAACAAAACCAGACAACTTTACAGAAATAATTGCATGCTTCTATTTTGAGTCAGTTAGCTGTAGAAAGAATGGGGAAAAGAGTGGCAACAATAAAGAAAATTATTTACTTAAAATGTACTTGTAATATGTAAAGAAATAAATAAAAAATACATATATTTGAAAGCCTGATCCCTTACCTGAGAACCAGAATCTGTCCTAATGCACCCCTGAAATCTTCTCTAATGCCATTGTTCGCTAAAACACAGAGCTTTTCACCTCGGTAAGGAGTATGTGTTTGGGCCATAAAACAACCTATGCCTTCGAAAGTGCTGAAAATCGCAAATAATTGAAAAGTTGTTTGGCAGATGTAAGAATGGTGGCAGCAGCAATGCCATAGCCTGTGATGAAGATGGATGGAAAAACTCTTTGATTTCTCTTAGATTTCAAGGGACTTTGGATCAAATCTTTACCACAAAACATCTTGGCAATAAGCTGTGGCTTCTCTTGGTAAAAGATTGTCAGTGAGACTTCTAGTTAAAGACTAAGCGCACTCTAGTTGGGAGGTGTATTTCTTTATTGTGGTTGTCACCTATTTCAAGTAGAGGTCAAACAAAGTTGGAAAAAACTTTTGTCCCTTGGCCCACAAAATTGGTTTTGCCAAACAAACAAAAAATTCAGCTTCTGCCTTCTCAGCATTTTGCTTCCTAAAGGGCTATATAAAATAATCTGCTTTGCAAAAGAAAGATGATAGCATTATTAAGTACCAATTATGCTATGAAAAATCCATGCAAATGTATCATGTTGATATGCTTTTTACAATGTTACCGGTAAAATCATTAGATGAATTCTCATATACTTCAGTACAAATACATTTATCTATACATACTCATACCCAAATACATTTATACCCATTTATGTGAATTGTAAATCAGTAGTTAATGAATTCCATTTACTTTAAATTCAGTACAGTTGACTCTTGATAATGCTTTCCTACCAGTGAAATCCTATTTAATGACATTCCCAGGTAACTGCATTATAGCATTCTGATGTTTAAGCATCACAGGAGACTAGCTATCTCAGGACAAACATCATTAGGTATGTCTCTCCCTGGCGTTCCATTAAATTGAGGCCTCACCTGAGGAGTCCTTGAAATTCAGAAACTCAACAGCTAATAAAGATTTTGGCTCTTAAGCCTTTTCCTAGAGGGTTGTTGACTGTCCATTTCTAACTTTAGGAAAGCCGAACTCCTTTGGGCATGGCTAGATGGAGCCATCTCCTGGCCAGACAGTAAAGAAAACTCTTGATTGAATATGAATGTCCTAACTCCTGCCCTGGTAATTAACCTTGCTGTAAACAAATTAGGTGTAAACTATGAAGGAAGTGCTCCCTGCAGACTGGCAGACTTAGGTTCCAGTTTCAGTTTATAAACTTAGCACACCAAAAATTAGGAGCCAGCTGAGTGGATGGTTTATATGATACTTTCTTGTGTGTTGTATGAACAGCTGGAGAAGGTGAACCACTGAGCATGGCTCATTACTAGCTCCTGATAGAGGAAAGGCATGGTGGTAATCAACCATTTTTTTGAATGACAACAAATTTTGGGCAAATCATCCCTAAAATCCTGTTGTACTGGACTGACATGAGCTGGATGATGTTAACAAATGGCTTTATTTCTGATATTTTGATTATCTTGGGCTGTGACAGACTCAACCCTTTAGTGTTTGGCTGTCTTCTGTTCCAGACAGAGCCCTGTTTTCTACCTCACTTGCGACTATGCAAGCATCAAAGTATATCTGTTTTTGCAATGTGGATTCATCTCGTGGATAGTTGAGTAAACCACTACAGCTCAATGGATTTTATTGATGAAAAGGCTTATTGAAATGAGAATGACAAATTTTCTGTCTATGAGGGCTTCCATACAAAGATAACCATCAGCAGAATTCTTTATTTGCATGTAATCTCTGTGATGATTAGATAGTAACAGCGAGGGAAAAAACATTACTCTTCATGAGAGTTAATCTTGTTACTCTAGCAAGGTGCTTGATGTTTTGGGGCCAATTGTCCTTTGACTGTTTCAGTACAGGATGCAGATGCATAAAGCAACATATTATGTACCTGTACAAACTACTTTAATGTGCCTGAAAAGGTTTTTCTGTAGAGTCTCTTCAATTGTGGGCAGATACGCACATCAAACTTCTACTTGCAGCAACCCAAACTATGAGCCTGATTTTATTTGTCCAAACACAGCTGAATTGCAAGTTTAAGGCTTCTGTTTTATTGTACTGCAAGATGTGAAATGTGAGTTATTTTGTGTTGTCAAGAGCTCTGGATGAACTTAACTTTTTTTTGTGTGGAAATAAAGCATCTGTTCTCTATAGCTGTATTGTACCTGAAAGCTGTATTATAGACATCTCTGAAATGATCCTTTTTTTACTTTAACACTAGAAGGAAGGAAGTGACTGGTGCTTACGGCAGTGGGATTCAAAAAAGCTGCCTTCAGCTGACACCTATTTTATCCACCTTTTTTTTTTTGAGTATGATCAGTTCAGCTCAAGTCCCTGCACCCTTGTTTCCTCATCTGCAAAATAGAGATGATAATGTTTGCCTACCCAACATGGACACTTGTTAATGCAGGTGCCATTCTTCTTTACTAGGGCTAAAGGATTCATGTACGTATAGAGATGTCTTTCAAGTCCTTGCAAAATCAGATTTCTCGGGATATAAACACAGTACATATTCCAGAGCAGTATTTAAAATTTGGTACGGCATTGTTATTTGAAGCAGGTGGGAAGTCCATTCAAGCTGTCCTCAATGACTACCTTAAATAACGATATATCAGAAGTTGAATCAGTTTGTCTGTATTCATTTTTTAATTATGAAGAATGATTAGCAATCATTGTCTAAAATTTGCATACTCCAAACTGTTTTCAAGAGTGGATGAATTTAGATCATCGTTCATTCAAATTCAACAAAATGTTTTGCTCTGAATTTCTGCATGGGTAAGAAAACAGAAGAAGCTGTAAGAAGTATAACTTTTCTTTAGGAAAAGAATTAATTTAAAAACAGTTTTGCACCTATAACTATTAAGTCTGCTTTAATTTTAACTGTATTGTTTTTCAGGGGGATCAGATATTGAGTACCTAGATTTTTATAAGCCAGTGGTGTGGTTCTGGATCCTTGTTGGGCTTGCTTACTTTGCAGCTGTCCTCAGCATGATTGGAGACTGGCTAAGAGTCATATCAAAAAAGACAAAGGAAGAGGTAAGAACACTTTGAAAGGGGAAGAAATACTATTTTTAAAAAACTTTGATTAGAAGTCAGGTGAGCTTATAGCTGCTTTTGGTCCTAGGACATTGGTCAAAGCTGTTTATGTATGAAGTATATGCTGCAGCTCAAACTGCACCAAACTTTGTAGCAGTCTAGTCAAATATGCAGTCTAGTCAAACATACAGTGACTTTTACATGACTGCATATAAAATTAGATTAAATGTGTTATTAAATTAAGTGTATATGCACAATTGCACCTGACTTACAGGGAAAAAATCTCTAAAAGGATTATTCTAGACAGTAGAATGTAGTCCTTAATATTTGAGGCAAAAATCATTCTGCTTTGATTGTTTCTATATGGGATGCAGGTATGTAAAGAAAAATACTAAATCACTAAATAGTTATATTCAAGATACCTTTGATCATTTTATAGTGGTAAGAGAATAAATGTTTCATATCATTCAAGGTATTGGAATGAATTATTTAAATATGCCTGGGTGTATTTTACCGTATCTTCAGCGGCATGCCTAGTTATTTGTAGTCAGGTGCATTGCTTTCAGTTCAAATATATTTTTTACTTGTAAATGTGTATTTATCATTCCAATGATGTTCTAATACTTTACTTTAAATTTTGTCATTTAAGAAAATGTCCTGATTTTGAAAATGCTAGAGGATAAATAAAATTTCTGTTGCAGCTAGCACATTTCAGGTTTTACTAGAAGTTTGAGAAATAAATTAACTTTGTTTTAACAATGTATTATTTCCCTCTAATTTAACTTCAGTTCCTCTGTATGCATCAGTTCATTTGTGTTACTCAAATATAAAAACTCTAATTTATTTTTGATGGAATGAATATGTTGGTTACTGTGCAGTGGCCTACTACTTGTATTGTTTTAAATTGTTTTCCTAGCTGTAGGGCCCGCCATCAATGCCTAGATGTAATCCTGGCAATCCTTGAGTTCCCAAAGACCTTGCTATAAAGGGTAGCTTACACCTATATAACTTCACTTATTACAGACCCTCAGGGTCCCTGCTGCTTTCTGACCAGAGGGCAGCAGTGATGGTGACAGCAGGCAGGAGGACGTGAGCTGGGCACTTGGGCAGGATTAAGCCCACTTTGTGAGGCATTTGGGGTGGGCAGCCCTTTTTCATTGCCCTTGCTATCCTCATAGCTCTTTATAGTTAGAAACAGCATTGTGGCAGGTCTGTTGTAAGTACACTTTTACCAGGCATTTCATAAACATGTAGCTCTGAAGCAGAGGACGATATTTATTTGATCAGTTTCATTTAAAGAGCATCATCTTTTGCCCCTGTGCTGTAAATTTGAAAGGATATTTATACCTTTCCTTACACAATGAGCTTTACTAGTGTCCTTCACAGATACAGAGCAGCAGGTATCACACAAGTGTTCCCATTTGCAAGTTCAACAGTTTGCAGGATCACCATTTCATTTTCTGGAAGAGCGCTGAGGGCATCCTTATCACCCAACTTGCGTGATTTACACTGGCTGCAGGGAAACCAATAGATCATTTCAAATGCCATTAGCCTGCATGGTTTTTCTTCATTATTTTGAACTTCAGAATTAGGTCAATCTAGCCTATTTTTCCCTCTGCGCTAGGAAGTAGTAAGAGCTGGGCAAGCACATGTGGTGTTTCTTCTGTGCCCTCTCCCAGTGGCTAACTGTCCTCAACTTGAGGCATTTCCTAAACTGCATTTAGTTTCCCTGGGTTACTTGTTACTGGATTCTTGAAAAAATGTGATATGACTGAGGCACTATGACCTGGGACTATGCAAAAATACCTTGTTCAGGCTTGGTTTTGCTGCATTTCCTCAGACACCGGTGACACGCTTTAGTTCTTCACTCGATTTCCTAGAATTAATCTGGTCTTTAATCTCACTTTTCTCATACTCTTCTCTCTTATCCAGACAGTAAGATCTCTGGATAAGATGCTATCTTGGCTATATAATTGTACAGAGCACACTGAGGGTTTAATCTTGTTTAGTGTCTCATTATCCATATTATTATAATGATGATAATACACTAAGAATGTTTGAATTTTATAATACCTTGTTTTTATTTTATACTGAAGCTATTTCAATATAGACTAACTTTGGAAAAGATGTAAAGAAACATGAATTGCACAAACTCATGGATTCCTTTAACACATTAAATACATTCCTATTTTTATCAAGTAAAACTCCGTTTGCTGGGTTATGCAGCACAGTGCTATGCCAAACTTTCTTTTCTCAGGCACCAGGAATGTATGCCCTATTTCATCTTTCCATTCTTTCTCACCTTTGTAGCCTAAACAAGCATATTCATTTTGTCTACAGAAAGGAAAACCTCATTCTTCAGATATATCCAAATTCTCTTGGCTGATGCAGGTATTCATGATTTTGCTGTATACAAGTGTCTCGTGTGTTGGGTTTGATTAAAGACAGACATAACATAATTGGTACCATTTGTTCAATTAATCATATCTCTGATGTTCAGAAATCTCCCCCCCTTCTTAACCCATTGCTCAGGCATGTCTGAGAATTCAAAAGAGAAAGAAAATGTTTTAGCAGTTTAAAAATGCTACAGTTTAAAAAATGACGGAGACCAGTTTGAGAACTGAATTATAGCATAGCACAAGTCGTATGCTACTTAGAAAATACGAAAAATTATTTCTGTACTCTCTCCTAGTGATACTTTGTAGGAAGAAAGTTATATAAATATATTGCATTTTGTTATAAGATTGGCTGTGTTTGAACAGAAGCATTGTACAAATAATCACTTTACAGGTAGCATTTTATGATAAAAACTGCTGCTCTTAGCTCATCCTTACTATCTGCCTAGGAAAATTTGAGTGAAGAAGCTGGGGGAGTTTAGTGGAAATGTAGTCATGAAGTCTCCTCTATGCCAGCAGAAGCCAGAGGAGACTCTGAATTTCTCGTATTGCCTGTTTTTTCAGTTAAACCTAAATTTATGATGGTCTGTTCCAGCTTCTATGGATGGAACCTATCTGGAGTTCAAATAGCAGAAATGAGTGCAATGGAAAATCCTAGTTCTAAGTCTGTTTTTTAACTGTCTTTTAAGGAAATGTTCTGTCAGTCTGTGGGGAAATAGCTCGTTATACCTAAAGGTAGCCTTTGAAATCAGAAACAATATATGAAATCTACAGAGAGACAGAGGCTATGATAAAATCTATAGGACCATAATTAATGCACTCTGAAAACTGAAACAGTTTAATATATTTCCTAGGAAATATAAGACACTGAAAATCTTCCTTTGTGAAACTTACTAATGAGTACCAGCACCTACAAGTAAACAAGATTTTGTGTAGGATTTGTACCATACCTTTCATGAAAAAAATAGTAGTAGCCTACCATGTTTTAGATACAGAGATCATTCAGGGCAGGAGCAGATCATTCAGTAGTGATCGGTTGTGTTGGCTTCAGTGGTCTAAGACTGAGGGCTGATAGCAGCCAAGTCCAGTGAATTGTACCAGAGTCCAGGACGAAGACAGAGGGGTTGCAAGTGTTGAAAAGCCCCTCTCTTTACTTCCCCTCAACAACCAAAACTATATATTAGCCAAGGTGTTTGATATCTCTTTTGATAGGCAGCTGCAATAATCTCCTTTTTGCCTTTTCCTGTAGTCTAAAGTAAACAATAGTTTATCATAGCATATTTAGGGTGTATATTGTGAACGGATACCTCTGTATTCCAGGAAGGGGGCATGCTGATAATGAGTATCACCTAATATCTGTAGTCCTGTTCACATTTTTGTTAATGCAGTTGCAATGTTCTTAAAAGCAGTTTACATGAAACTTTGTGGTAATAATGCATTTCACTGTTTCAACAAAATAAAACATCTATTTTTTTTCAGGATACTACCAGGAAAGTTTGCCATATGCAAGTGGAACTGAGACAAAAAAACCTGATCAGATATGCACTGATCCACAATAATGCTGTATTTTGGTCTTAAAACCCAGATAACCAGAATGTCTGTCAGTTGCTCAGGTGGCTTTTGTCTCCTGAAATACTCTTGAGAGTTTTGAATGCATCAAAATGGGGAGGGAAGTGAAAGACAAGTAGAGACAGAAGTGGGAGTTTTAGAAGGATAGATCTGCTGCTGGAAGCAGTTCATACAGTAAGATAGATGAAGTGTCAGAAAGTCACTGGAACATGCTGTGTGCTGTAATCTTAAGTAGGCGATCTGTCTCTGAAGTTCAGCTTCAGCTGTACTAGCTTACCTTAAACTCCCTCCTCTTCATTATTCTCTGTACTCTGATTACTCAGTCTTAAAGTCTTTAAAGTCTTCTGATTTTAGTCTCTTTGAAAGGTAAAATTTCAGCAGGATTTTTTCCTTGTCATATTTTTCTTTTACTTCAGTATGTCACAGCTTCTGAATTTCAGCATTTCTAGCAAAAATGCTTACCCAACCAAGAATCTTAGTCATTTGGTATATAAATATCAAATTCCTGTTTTTAAAATTAAGTGCTTATTTCCCTTGGCCTCACAATATTCTTCGTTAAGCTCTAGTCCAGGCTCCATTCATGTCAATGACGATGGGATTCATCTCCAGTGTAGATATCAACACCTGATCTAGTCATCTACATTCCCTTTATAGTCAGCGGAAGGAAATGAGCATGATCCATTTGAATTTTTTAAGGATTTACAATATGAAATGAATTGTATCCTGGAAGAGCCTGTTCTCTTCACTGTATATCAAGAGTCCAGGTGACTGACTCATGTTAAACATCGGCTTAGTTTGGACAAGTGATTTTTCATGCTGGGTGTCTGTCTTTTGAATTGAACAATATGGATCCAGCTTTAAAGACCAAGCCTAAAATTTCATGAGAAATAGCACATTCACTTCTTGTGGAAATTCAGGAGGCAATTGTTATCTTTGATATTTATAAACAAATTAAATTTGACTCATCTGAATCATCATTCAGTTTAATCTTCTGTCAAAATGCAATTAGGCTTGTCATGATGATGCCATGGAGATTATCACACTCCCTATAATATTTCTTGTCTTTTCATTTTACTAGTTTCAGGCTAAAGGTGCTCACCCAGCATAAGGGTCCCACTGTAAAAGAACTTGAAGCCATCTCTCATATCCCCCAAGGAGGGACCCTAAATATAGGCTGTATGCATGAAAAGATGAAAAAATGAGTGGACTCAAGTGAGAAACAGTTTTGCAAGGTTTTAGTGAGTTGAACTGACGTACCAGGCAAACAGATAGGCTTCAGAAGCTGTTCAGTGAGCGTGTGCGACCAAGGAGGAGGAAGGAGAAGTTCTTTCAGTGTTGGTGAGCTCTAAAACTGGCTCTCACCAAAAATCTCTTTGCTTAGAAATGAAGATAAGAATAACTCTTCAGCCCAGTGCTCAGAGGCTTTTTACAAAGGTGTGAGCCAATTGCTGATACCTTGTGCATTGTTTTAAGTGAGATGGATCCGCTTCTGTTGAAGAAAACAAGGGTTTGGGCTTTTCCTTTTCTTACAAAAAAATAAGAAAACAATTGCAGTAGTTTTAAGAATTGTATATTGACAAGTTCAATGGGTAGGTCAGACCGACTTGATGGAAATCTGTTCCTACAAATCACTGAATCAGCAATATTTGTGAGAGACAGTCACGGTGTGAAAGCAATTGCATGTGAAGTCCTTTTGCAAGGCAATGATTAATAGGGGTGACACAATTCTAGGATGTGCAGGCAGGGGATCATTGAATTTCTGTAGGAAAGTGGTGTTACTGCTGCAGATGTTATTAAAAGGTATATTACCAGAAATCAGTCCCTAGATCTGTGGTCTAAACTTTGGAAAGAATGCAGAGAGCTACAAAAATGGCAAAAGAGCTGTCTGAAGAGAAATCTGCTAGCATTAAGAGTTTTTTCCAGTCCATCCAAGATGTACAGAAAAGTGTATTTGAGAAAGAATAGCCACATTCATAAAAGGTGATTGTTTCTAATAATTTCTATGAGACGGGGAAAATATAAAATCTTTCTACAGTAAATACAGCCATAGGTCTCTGGTCAAATTTGACTAGTGACAGGACAAAAATAACCCACCCCAAAAATGAAAGATGGGAGTACAGTCCCTCCATAACATCTCCAAGTCTCAGAGATGTATACTGGTATTGGCGTAAGGAGAAGGTAGAAATGGCGGACCTGGTTTTGAATGCAAATTGATCTCTTCCCTTCTCAAGAGGTTATAAGTTATCCTAGTGGTGTTCTCGGTCCTGCCCTGGGAACAGTCTGTAATACTGCGTATCAATCACTCTTCTACAAGTACACTGTACTACTATGTGCAATAATGAATATGAAAGAACATGTTGTTCTGAGAGTCCCAGGAAAACTCATCTGCTGATGGTTTTTGACACTTTTTTGAGATGTCTTTCCTCATAGCTTTGTGTACTTTGGACGTGATGCCTGCTTAACTTCAGATTCAACACACATACACAAAGGTAACATCTACACTGTTATCATTTTGGTGTGGTTTATATTTATTTATATTGATATCACACCTCTTAGCTGGGCATATTAAAGCCCTTTAGAGACGACTGTTTTGTTATTGCATATTAAGTGCTGTGTCCCAAAGTGATGCTGGTGTGGCACTGATTTCAAGAGACATGCTGCCTAAATACACTTCCACGAGCAGCATGGCATGCTGTGCCTGCCGAGGGCAGGGGGGCGCGGTCGGTGCCTGGCCCTGCTCTCCCACAGTGCTCCTGCTTGTCTTACCCTGCCAACTGGACGGTTCAGGGGAGATGGAAATGCCTTCAGTGTGGGCTGTATGCAACTGGGTAGTGATGATGAGAGCTATTGAATTTGCAAAAATAAAACTGGAGCAAGTGACTTATACTTCATAATAAGGGAAACTGAGAGAGCTCAGTTATAGCAGTGGCATTTCTTGGAGTTAATTACCCGTGAAGATTCCCTGAATGTACGTTATCATGGCTTACATTAGGAAATCTTGATTTTTGGAGACAAGATGTAATCAATCCTTTAGGTTACTGTGACAAATGTATCTGTGATTTAACTCTATTGACAGAGTGATATTTAATCTGGAATTTGTTCAGCCCACATCTTCATGATTATCATTCCTGAAAACTTTACTTTTTTTAAGCTAATCTCAGTGCTTGGATATTGTTAGGAAAAGACGCCAAAGCATGTTAGTAATACTGAGTGTGTATGCATTTGATCACTGTCTTGTGGACAAGTCCCCACACAAAGCCAGTTCGGCAGAATACCCTTGCATCTTCAAGAAGTTGTGTTGACAGTGAGGAAACTGCTTTGCAGTCATGGATAAAAGGGACTGAAGTATGGAAATATGGAAAGTATGGAATACTTTCCTTTACAAGGGATGAGTGAAGTTGTAATACTAGTGTTGAACAACCAAAGTGGAGCTTTAATATTTCACACAAATATCACTTCAGATACTGACATTAGAAAGTTAAGAAATAAACAGTTTTTACTGGGACTTGACCATGTAGTTACAATAGCCATTCCTTACTCAGTACCAAGTCAAAATTAAAAGTCCTTCTTTGATGTTTTCTTTAGCATATCTTTTTAAGCTCAAAAAGTCCAATGAGTTTATGAAACAGTTGTCTCTTTCCTGTGGGAGAAAGTTGAGACAGTCTTTCAACTGCCTGTGGCTTGGGTTTCATTATGCTTCTAGTATAATTCTTAAAATGTTTGCTATTTCTGGCTGCAGCAAAGTCATTGGCTGTGTAGTGCAGACAGAATACATGCTGTTCTCCTGAATCACCTTCGGCTCAGCTGGTAGAGCTTTATGTAAACCTAAATAGTTTCTTGTGGTTAATACAGGTGGATGCCATTCTCTCTCATCAATGTTGAAAGAGGGATTGGATGGCTCTCGGAGGTAAAAGAAACAACTAAATAGAACAGCTGATTTTTGATAGGAAAATGTCAGCATCTTTTTTTTATCTTTGGAAGTTGTTAATAAAGCAGAATGTTAGGAACTGAGATAATCAGGCCTATAACTTGTGTACAGTATTGAGAGACAAACACATGCAGTTCTATGCAAAGACAGGTCTGATGGGCAATATTCAATAATAATTCTGAGGAGGTACCTGACATAGGAGTGTTCATATTTCTGGAAAAAAAAAAGTGGTAAACCAAAATAAGTGTGGTGACTGCTAGTATATCTGGTTCTGGTTTTGTAGACATGATTTTTTTTTTATTTTGTAGGCTACCTGTTTTTATTTTGTTGAATCAGACCATGATAGAGCAAAAGGGCCATTTCTGCATCTGCCATCTGTCACATCTCTACAAAACATATTCCCACAGCTGCCACCCTAGATGTTCCTCCACAAAAAATAATCAAAATTCATGGGCTCTCTGCATTCCCATTGGAGAATGTGGTTTATTTCATCCAAGGCATCAGATGTGCTCATGGAAGTTATGTGGGTGAAACCAAACAATCATTGCTCACCAGAATGAACTCACAAACGTTATTTATTACAGGACTGAATAATCCAATTTCCAGTGGGAGAGTATTGTTCCCAAAACATTTCTGACCACCATGGCTACAAAAACACAACCATCTATGTAATTTAAATGTTACTCCAGAAGATGGCAATTTCACAAAATAGAATTTTTTCCCCTCTAATATTTGCCCAAAAAACAGAGGGACATTTATACCAGTCAGGGGAACCAAAAAACAGAGGGACATTTATACCAGAAAAGAGATACCTTACTACTTCATTTGTGCCATTCTTTGCACTTTGAAATTAAAGTCTGGTAGCTTCAAGACCTGGTATAGAAGAGTTCTCTGCTGCAGAGCTGAGGTCCTGACAGAATGAAGGAATAGAAGATAGTAGTTAAACACCTGGGAAAGTTCAGCATGGGTATCTCATTAGTGCCTGTGGTATTTCTATGTTGCATTTTGTTACTGTTTTCCTTTACCTTTAAAGACAAGTAGAGCAGAGTCTTCTCTAAATAACTGTCCACAGATTACAGTGCAATGGAGTTTGGGTGCTTATTAATAATGCTATCATTAGAGAAATACTAAAAGCCAGATAATTGGGATGCAAATTTATTTAGTTGGACTATAAATGAGATTCCCTTAACATACAGGAAATGCACAGGCTTCAATAAAAATGTCTGTGAAACTTGTCTTTTTCTCTTATGCACTCCAGTCTTCTCTAGCTTATAGACAACTGATGTAGTGAACATAAATTTGCGGCCAGCAGTAGCTCAGGTGGGAAGAGGTGGTGTATGCTTGCCCAGAACTGCAGGAAAGTGAGATGGCAGATAGACAAACCCTCCTACCCACGCAGGGAATCAACTCACCCAGCAGCTGCATCGTTAAACCCATCAACTCTCTCTGTACCTACATGTTTTTAATTTTGATTTTTAAATGGGACTTTGAGAACAATTTCTGTGAATGCTGGGTGAGTTTCTTGAAAGCTAAGATAAAATGTTATGTACTCCACTCTGCTGCCTTGGATAATGTGACAGGTACATGCTCTTTCTAGTTTTGTCTCTGAGTAGCGTATCATGGAGAGGATAATTGGATGTGTTATTTTTAAGTAACAGAAAGTACATTGGAGAAGAAAAATGAAGCTGCAAAATTTTGGAGAGTGTATTAGCGATAAATGTTAGAAATTATATACTGAGGAACATCTAGAGCATGAAGAATATCTGCAAAGGCGGCCACACTTTTTTTTCCTAAGATGCAGTCAGATGGCTCTCTCCAGCTTATCTACTTGCTCTTTAATTCATTTTTTTGGCTTGTACAAACACAGCCATCATAAAATGTATGAGCCCTATATGCCAAAAGAAACAGCATAAAGTACAGTTATGAAAGAATAAGCTACACCCATTATTTAGAAATAAATATTTTCATTTTCTTGCATAGCATATATAATGTTAATTTTTTTCTTATTTGGTACTTAGTGGTTTAGCTCCTCCCAAGTATATCATAACTTTCATGTCATGTATCTGAGTTCCATCCGAGCAGGATGTCTGTCTTCCCACTCTAAGTGGAAGTAGATTAACTGGTTATACTGTAATGTTGGGGCTTTTCAAAAATATCCCTGAGAGACAGGAGCAAAACTAAGGCAAAGTTAAGTTAGACAAGTGTGTATTCATTTTGGTCTATTTAAGGATGTCCTTAATTAGGCTTGTGTGTTTTGTTTTTTTTTTTTTTTTCTGTTAGACCACAGATGTAGCTTAATTCAAAGTACAGATTACTCATGTAAAGGTTATGGCTACATGGCTTGTGCTGTCCAGACCACACTTAATAGGATGAGTGGTCTTCCTGCATGGCAGGCAGTTTTGTTTGTATAATTATTTGGATATCTGTTGTGAGCAGAGTGGCCAGAAAGAGTCCCAAACTCCTGACAAGTATAAGGAATTAAAGTAAATGTACTGAAGAATGAAGCAGGTGCTTCAGTATCTTTTTTTTTTTTTTTCTTTTAACAGTAGCGTCCCCTTGGACATACATTCTGGGTTATGCTGTTGGTCTCTATCCAAGTGCAGAGCTCAGCTAGACAGTGAGAAAGCTAAAACATGGTGGTGATGAAAATGAATAGTTTTGGTCTCACCAGTGATATTGGCTGAGAGCCAGTTTTAGGTGATTATTAATTTAGATGGGTTTTGGCAGGAATAGGTGAAGGAATGGTTGCTTAATGTCCATGATTTTTCCTAGTCCTGTCAAATTCAGTATGTCTGTCTTTAAGTGATATTGGTGAAAACATATATGCACAGTGTGGGAACTGTTTGGTCATTCAGGAAGTTCGTGCTGTATTTTTCTGATGTATAGTTAAAAACAAGCAGACAAACCCCCCCAAAAAATCAAAAATTACTTTAACAAGAATGAGTAGACACACTTCAAAATTGTTCAGAGACTATTCCTCATTACATCCTAATAGAGTAAATGTGACATTTCCACCACAGGTAGCCAGAGACACCTTAACATAGACATTTAGAGATGCTACTAGAGATGATCCATGGTATTTGAGACAACCCCATGGGGCTGTCAGATATGATGCAGAATGTATGGGATATCCAGGCCCATCTGCAGTGGTAGCTGGAGGCCAGGCAGCCTGTGCTGGACAAAGAATTGTCTGTTTATTTGATAGAAAAGTATCAAAGTATTTGGATAGCAAACTGGGTGGATGGGAGCATCCAGAGGGTAGTGGTCAATGGCTCGATGTCCAGATGGAGATCAGTGACAAGTGGTGTCCCTTAGGGGTCCGTACTGGGGCCAATGCTATCCAATATCTTCATCAATGACATAAGACAGCAGGATCGAGTGTACCCTCAGCAAATTTGCAGATGACACCAAGCTGAGCGGTGCAGCTGACACGCCTCAGAGATGGGATGCCATCCAGAGAGACCTGGACAAGCTAGAGAAATGGGCCTGTGTGAACCTCATGAGGTTCAACAAGGACAAGTGCAAGGTCCTGCACCTGGGTCAGGACAATCCCTGGTATCAGTACAGGCAGGGGGATGAAGGGATTGAGAGCAGCCCTGAGGAGAAGGACTTGGGGATATTGATAGACAAAAAGCTGGACATGAGCGGGCAATGTGCTCTCGCAGCCCAGAAAGCCAACCGTATCCTGGGCTGCATCAAAAGAAGCGTGGCCAGCAGGTCGAGGGAGGTGATTCTGTCCCTCTACTCTGCTCTGGTGAGACCCCACCTGGAGTACTGTGTCTAGCTCTGGGGTCCTCAGTACAAGAAGGACATGGACCTGTTGGAGCAGGTCCAGAGGAGGGCCACAAAAATGATCAGAGGGATGGAGCACCTCCCTTATGAGGAAAGGCTGAAAGAGCTGGGGTTGTTCAGCCTGGAGAAGAGAAGGCTGCGGGGTGACCTTACTGCAGCCTTCCAGTACTTAAAGGGGGCTTATAAGAAAAATGGAGACAGACTTTTTAGCAGGGCCAGTAGCAATAGGACAAGGGGTAATGGTTTTAAACTAAAAGAGGGTAGATTCAGACTGGATATAAGGAAGAAATTTTTCACAATGAGGGTAGTGAAACACTGGCGCAGGTTGCCCAGAGAGGTGGTAGATGCCCCATCCCTGGAAACATTCAAGGCCAGGCTGGATGGGGCTCTGAGCAACCTGATCTGGTTGAAGATGTCCCTACCAGTTGCAGGGGGGATGGACTAGATGGCCTTTAAAGGTCCCTTCCATCCCAAAGCATTCCATGATTCTGTGATCTAGTTTTTTGTGAAGTGTGCTGTGTGGAATATTTAGTTGTTACCATTACCATATTTCCTGAGAATTTGTCATCGAGACCTGTCTTCCCTGGACTCAAGGCAGTAGGGTATTGCTTCATAAATACTTAATAAAGTTACTAGCTGTTGATGTTCAAAGTATAATGCTAATAGGTTAGAGTTGATACTCCTTGTGAACTATGTCTAACATTGCAGTCTAATTTGGATTTTGATGTGGAGGAAGTACATCCTGGAGCTGGGCTAGGGACTGTGTCCCTATTACTGGTGGCATCTCTATTCCCCAAAGGCTAGGAGTGAGCAGCATCACCAGATTAGTGCTGCTTATTGTATGGCTGAGTCAGGTGCTATCACTGTGACATGTTTTTCCTATTACTTTTGAAATATTTTGTGTCATTCAGCCTTATGTAAAGTACTTAGTTGTCAATAATTTCTGTGACTAAGAGGCCTCATCCTTATGTCACATTGCCCCCAACTATGACAGCTGCAGAGTCTACAGAGCTGTGTGCTGTAATGAGGCAGGAGAATTGGAGAAAAGTAAACACTTGTTACAATAGTATGTGAAGATTTTTTTCTGAGCAGCATAGGCAACTGGCATTTCAATCATTTTGCATAAGACATTTTGTGGCTGTCAGCCCCCAGATGAAGAGGAGCTGTAATGCAGTATGATAAAATGTCATACCTTAAGGACAGAAAGAACCTGAACATATACAGAAATGTCATTAAGGATAAAGGAGGGATGAAATTATAAGAGCATGTTGCTTGTGTACACTGGCAGTTAAAAACGGCACACTTATTTTCCTATAACCTTTTGTGCTTGAGTCCATAAGTGCTATGGAATTAAGAATTTTATTCTGAAGAGATAACATTTTTGAGTGTGTTTCAGTTCACACAAAAGCTAGGGGCTGAAAGTAGTAATTTGGGGCACACATAGTTCACACAGCACTGAACTATAGTTTCTCATGCTGTGCCAATTACCTCTGTTTTACTACTAATGCATTTCAATCCTGCTTAGCAATAGCACCACATTTTTCCATTTTTTTCTATGATTTTAATATAGAACTGAAATTGTGCCAAGCAGCATCATAGCTCTGGTCTATGGGAAGATAGGATTGAGTCCACCATGTTCATGTTCCACATCACCTTAATCGGAACATGAGCCCATCTCCAAAGGCATATTTAATGATGTTCTTCAGCTGGCTGCATAAACTTGCTTCCCAAAAGAAATTTAATTAGAATTTAGTAATCGGATAGCCTAACAGCTACAGTTTTAAAATCCTCCTGAATAACTTACATGCAGAAGAGTTAAAACATAGCAGCTTGCCCTGTGCAAGACAGGTCTATCACCAGCATGCAGTGAGATGGGCAGGCGAGGGAATTCTGAGCCTATCCTAGGGGTTATGTAGACTTGCTTTCATCAGAAGTGTGGCCAGCTGTTTTCTTTTTGTTTTGTTTTGTTTTTCTGGGAAAACATGAGAAGTGGGAACTGAAACTGCTAGTAAAAGGAAGGTTAAAAAGCATATGGGGAGAGAGTTCAAGGTGCTTGTAGCTTCCAGTAGGTTGCCAAGACACAATTTTAAAGCTACCAGTCTGATAACATCCCTTAAATGTGACCACATGCAATGCCAGAGATGTGCACCTGAGCAAAATAACTGGTCTGGCGAATGCTTACGCAGCTGGTGAGGGGTACAAATGTGTAGGGTAAAATAGGAACCTATATACTGGCTCTTTGCTCCCCTGGACAGAAGCATGCTCCAGAATCTGAGTGGCCTGCCGTTAGTAAAACTTCAGAGGACAAAGCTGCCCCAGGGTGTGCACTGATACTGCTTATCATATTTTTATTACTTGTTTACTACAAATATAAATATTGTAGCAGCTGAAATGTTTCAGCATTACAGATTTCATTATTTTCAGATCTAAAGTGCAGTATGTCTGATCCTAATTGCACAATTTAAATACTAATAATCATTCAGCTGGGCGAGTCCTCTGTGTATTACAGATAATAATCCTTGTTTTAGAAAATATACATAATGGGTCCACATTAGTCATCTGTGTGATTCACTGAAGCTGAGACAAATGTAATAAAATGACCCCTGGGTAAAGAGATCTTTTTGTTTTGTTTCTGGAGGGGGAAAGTTTTCCTGAAAGCCTGTCACTCCTGGGTGAGCTGTTTATTTTTTACCTTCATTATATTCCTGTTTTCTGCTGCACTGCAAAGCATGAATAAGCCTGTGGCCACTTTTCTCTGATGGTTTACCCCCCATATTTCTCTTTTTTTTTTTTTATTTTTTTTATTTCTATGCTCACGAAGTTTGAGCTTGCTTGCCAATGATTGAAATTCAGGACTGAGCAGTACCAATTAGACTAATTTATTTAAGTGGGTTAATTCTTCTGAAATGCTTTGCTTTGGAGTTATATTTATCAGCAGTCTATCTTCCCTGTGCTGTATCTTCCAACTATTAAACTGCCCACAAAGCAAAGATTTAAAGAGAAACAATCTATTTCCTTTGCAGTTATAATGAGATAATCTCCTCAAAAGGTGCCTTCTTTAATTACCTATATAACTTATTTAATATTGTAACAGTGGTTTGGTTGAAATACAAGAGCAAAAATATAAATAGCATATAAATTACAAGGCCATAGTTCACCTCAGGCTATTACCTGTGTGAGCTGCTCAGTCTACCTCATGCCATATCTCAGGAAAAATAAGGATAATGGGATTCTGTGCCAGCAGCTGCCTTCCTCCCCCCTCGTCAGCCCTACCCTCAGATCTTGGGCTCATGGGATGCTCCAGCTTTCCTAGTACTGAAACACTGAAATGGTGGAAAGAAATCTTAAGGGGTAAAAATTATGTTAGTTTATATTGAAAGTGGATGAGCCTTCGCCAAGGCTGTCAATATAAAGACCTATAGAGTTAGAGCACAGGAACTGAGCGGGCAGCAGGGGATATACATACGTTCGTGAGATGGTGGTGATGGTACAAACTAGGACCTTGCAGCCAGCCTGACTGGAGATCTGGGCATAGCAGGGGAAATACCCCCCTCCAGCTGTATGGTAGTTGTACAGCAGCTGCACGCGGCGACTGGCAGGCTGCCTTTCCTTTGGGTGTGAGCGGTAACAGCTCCCGGAGTCCCACTCTGCAGTTGTCTTCGTGCTGCCTTTTAGTATGTCACTTTGGTGGAGTCAGGGTGGTAAGCAGACATGTTGCTGACATGACTGAAACTGCTGCTGTATTGGTGCTATGTTGGAGCAAGCACAAAAAAGAGAGAATACAAGCAGCTGACGTTTTCCCTTAAAAAAGCTTTTCTGTCTAAATTTAGCAAATTCTTTGCCAAGTCTCCCAGGGATCTTTCCAGAGACAGTAAAAGTGCTCATAAATAACCCTGCACCCTAGTAACAATACACAACACAGCCTGGATTGCTGGGATTTCAGCATCCCCTGACCAGCTGGGTACTATGCAGCTGTCAGGGCTCTGCACCTTCCCCACATAGTTGACTGCCTAAAATTAAAGAAAATTGAGCAAAAAAGATTTTATTGTGGTTTTAGAATCATTGTTAACTCTTACCTAGTGCAACATTTCTTCTTGTTTAGTTGCCATCAATAAAAGAGTGAGTCTGCAGCATGAGAAATCTGTGCCAAGCAGCAGCTCTTTGCCAGCTCAAAGCCGCATTGCTTTCTCACTAGGCTCTTGAGCCTAAACAGTGTCTAAAGTCCTCAGCCCCATAATGCTGCCTTTTTTTCCTCATTTTGGCTGCAGGTAGGGGAATTCAGAGCCCATGCTGCAGAGTGGACAGCCAATGTCACCGCAGAGTTCAAAGAAACTCGAAGGCGCTTGAGCGTGGAGATCTATGACAAGTTTCAGCGGGCTACCTCTATCAAAAGGAAGCTCTCTGCAGAACTCGCCGTCAGCCACAATCAAGACCTGACTCCCTGCAAGAGAACCCTGTCAGTCAACCATCTCACCAGTGAGAAGGACATCTTGCCAGCTCTAACAAAGACGGACAGCATTTACATGAATGGTTTGACGCCGCACTGTGCAGCAGAAGAGATAGCCGTTATTGAAAACATTAAGTAGCTGTGACTTTGGATCCCAGTCCTTGAGAAGCTCTTGGCTTAGACTAGCCATATACCTTTTTTTTTTCCTCCACCCTGTCGATGATCAATGCTAATAGCATTTTATATGTGTGCATGAGTTCCACAGAAACTACAGTCCAGAGTTACCATCGCATCTCTTCAAAGACACAAAGATGAATGGCACTTCTGTTATCGAAAGATGCTGGAACAAGCAACGTCTTCTGCCTTTATCTGCCCAGACTGTTTTTCACTTCTCCTAATGTGCCATATGGCCTCAAGAATGAATCACACTTGTTTATGGTAACAATGTAGCTTTGAGGGATCAGTCCTTAAAAATTTCAGGGTCTACCTTACTGAGCCTAGGAATGGACCATTTCTGGACTACAACACATTTGTAAATGGCAAGAAGTTCTTATGCAGCCTTTTACCTAAGAAATTTTTGTCAGTGCCTTATCTTTTGAAGAACCAGAACCTCTACAGTTCCTGTATGGTTTTTTGTTTGTTCGTTTTTTTGCATGAGAAGTGTATTTCATTTGAGCTTTCATTCTTGAAACGATGGTGTTTTTTAAAGGTGTCTGTTGTGAAGATACCAACCAGCATGAATGAATGCCAAAACTCAACAATCATCAAATGATGTTCTTAGCGCTAAATTTAAAGGCACTGCAGTTTCAAAAGTTGCAAACATGTCCCCCAGAAGCATTTTGTTTTACTCAGGTCCAGCTGATACTTGTTCACACTGACTTGTAGAATTTGCAGACCATCTTCGGGTCTTATTTTTTCAAGCAGTGTTCAGCAGTTGTTTTTTCCTCTGCGTCAGATGTACCAAAAAATCTGCAGCTTATCTATCACTAAATTATTTGGTAGATGACAAGAGCAAATAAAAATTACTATTTCGAGGAGAGGCAGGAGAGGCTTTTAATTGCTGTATTCTAATAACCACACCCAGAAAACAATGCAGAAAAATACAGCGATTTTTAATAAGCATAAATCTTCTGCCAGATATTTGCTCTATGAAAAGGATTCTTAACTTCCTCTTTAAATCAAGTCACACCAGACGCCATATGATATTTTACCCAGGAATCCTGCTGGAGTGCTTTCCTGAATGTCACGCTGTACAGTGGCTGCCTGTGCCGGAGCTGTGACTAACGTGGGAATGCAATTGAAACTGGTATCACTGTGACTTTCTACATTTCAAATAGAGATGGCTCTGAATATAAGTGCAGGCATGAAGAAGAGCTGATAAATAGCACAATCTGAATACCGATGATTGTTCAGACAGGATAGGCTGATGAGAAGCAGATCTGAACCAGACTATGGGTTTTCTTTATTGGTTTTAAGAAAACACATTAATTTTGTATCTTCTGTTTTGCTTATAGGTGTACATGAGATTCAGAAGAAATGCAGGATGGAATGGATAATTTTGCATTTTTCTCTTATGTTAGTCTACTGTAACCTGGCTGTACATAAAATGAATAGAACAGGCCTTAAAGAATAATTTAGGCTCTGTGTAAATTAAAAAAGAATGGGACTTTGCTGATTGGGCATGATTCAAGTGGCAAATCTTACAGCATCTCTGACCATTAGATAACATGCAAGATATGAATGTTAATGTTTTTTGGATGCTTAGCTTGTTTTCTAATAAATATAAGTTAATATGTAAATTCAGTCAATTCAGTGTAAATATCAGTCAATTAACATTTACAGAGAGTACGCTTTTAAAACTAAGGAAGTTCCATGACACAGCACCGAGCAATGCTCTTATAACAAAGACCCTTGTCTCCCCAGCACAGTGTTCTGAATGTCCACATGGCGAGGGTTCGTCTTGCCATGTATAAACTGTGAACTGTAATGAAAAATAAAGTTTTTAATTAAAATAAATTTTTCTGAATCTCCTGCTTGCTACAACTGGAATGCTAAGAAATAATTTGTGAAACTGATTTTTGTGCTTTCATTGGTTACAGAGTATAGCAGTTTGCCACCTGCTTTAATTTAAGCTGGTTTAGCAATAAAGGCTTGACTCACCCAGCATGGAAATTATTTTTTTTTTCTTGATATTAAAAATAATGTTCTTTGGTTACTGTACCTTAAGTTGTGTTTCTTGCTATTTTGTTTCAAAAACTTGGCAGGCTGGAGTTTCTTCTGTCGTGTGCTACAAGAGCTGATGGTAGTTGCTCTGTCTTTGCACGGAGGGAGGTGCGGGGAGCTCTGACCTGCTGTCCTGCCAGTTCTCCTGTGCTGGTGGTAACCTTCTGCAGAAGTGTGTGAACAAGCAGCTCTAAGGGCAGTAGCCTTTTCACACCAGAGCAGCCATTTCTTCAGTGAATATTTTACAATGGACTCTTTGATTAGGTCTTGGCCAAGGGAATGATAGCCCACAACTGTGTGGTGGTAAGTGAAGAGGACTGTTTTCTTACGTCGTTCCAATCTGATTTGCGTGGGATGTGTCTCAGTGCCTTCTGGATCTGATTTTGAGAAAGGGACTGGTAATGTTTAAGGTTTACTGTCTTTGACGCTCAGAGACGTGATATCTTAGTTTAAACCCTTGGATCATTCTAACCAGTTTGTTTCCATTTACCAACCTATGGAAGTGAGTGTCTATGTGGTTTCTTTCATTTTAAAGAAACTTTTGGTCATCTCAGGATCTGCTGGAAAGAGTATATTGTTTTGAGATCCTGTGACAGCATTTGAGATAGTAGTATGGAAATTTGTTAAATCCATTCAGCATTTATTTACCTTGATTTTTGTATATGATCTCTGGGTAAAGAAACCCTGTTAACTTATATATAAAAGACATTGTTTCTTTTTTCACTTTTGTAACAGATCTAAATTATCCTACCTAATCAAAATGAATTAGACTAGATTTGCCTGTTTGGAACAAAGCATTAACAAATAAAATCCTTTATTTGTAAGTTTAATAACTGAAGAAGAAGAAAAGATGCAACAGTCCAGATGGTATAAGTAGATAAGAGTTATCATGATCCAAATGTGTCTAGTACCATTAATGTTATTGGAAAATCTCTTTTCCCTCTCCACATGCCGTGATAGATCACAAATGCTGTGGATAGCTAAGTGAATTTATAAAACTTGATGAACTCTATATTGTGTGGGTTTGTTTTTTTTTTGTTTTTTTTTTTTTTTTTTTTTTCCCAATTCCTGTAAGAGCAGACTTTTGTATTAAAAACCTGTGTCTTTCTTGCCTCTGGAAATCTTGCATGGCTCACTCTTCCCTTTCAAATATGGAGCTACAAAAGCATGAATTAGGACTTAATGAAATTCCATTTGTAACCTCCTTCCTCTCACGCTCATATGGAGACATTTCCAGACTGTTCGGATACTTGCTCCTTAAGCAAGTTTGTGAAAATGGTATTTCAGTTTCTTAGAGGGTTGTTTTCTCTTGTACTGCCAAACAAATACCATAAAAAAAAAAAAAGACACTGACAAAACATTTTGGATGAGATACAAGTTCTAGTACATGAGAATCTGTAAAGGCACATGTGCCACCTAACAAAATAATTTTTCTTGTGCTAGAGAAACATTACATCAATAAAAATGACCCAAAATCTGTAGAGAAGTAGCTAGAGAAAATCCGTATTGTTTGCTGTTGCCTATGATAATCCTGCCTTTTTCTGCATTCTCTGGGGTACTACATCTGGTAAACTGTCCAAAGTGTCTATGTTGGTCAAAGCCTCAATTTCTGGATAGCCCTGCATGACTGGCAGGGAGACTGAGTCACAGAGAATTTGTTCCATGCCCTGTTCTTGCTTGAGTACCAGGGGAAGAGCTTGCTTTGGCATCCCCTCCATGTTTTGTAGCTCCAGGCTACCTGTCCTTTTCTCAATATTCAGGCAGCCTGGAGGTGTTACTGTCTGAGCTGCGAACAGCCTGGAAGGGTCAAACCCAGAAGCTCGCTGAATCTCATGAACTTCCTAGCCATGCCTTCCTTTCTTCACCTCTTCCTGAAATTTTGATACAACAGGATGAAAGCTGGAGGGTAAGATAGAAACCCACAGAAGTGCTAAACCTCTAAAGAGACCACCCTTGAACTGGAATGGCCCTTCCTTAGGTCACTAAGCAAACCTGTAAGACCAGGACAGCAGATGGGAGAAAATCTGGTCTGTATGTTTGTTTTGAGTTCTTGCTCCTCCAGCATATATATCCTACACCGATGGTCTCTAAATAGGAATACAACATGCCCCATGGAAGAAGAAGTGGAAGGCTGCTCTACTTAGTCAACCCTATGTGCTCCTCACAAGTCTATATATGTATATAATTTTATTTCCTGTGAAGGAAATTTTCCTGTCAGGGAAACTGTGTATAGTGTTGAAATACAGCAGTAGTATTTCTAATAAATTGCTGTCATACAGTTATGTGGTAATTACCTTTTCTTTCCTACCTTGCAGCACTGTTTGAAAGGAAAGGATTTTATATATTAAGAAAAATATACATTTTACAAGAATTTATCAGAGTTAAAGTAATTATTTTGTCATAGAAACACGAATAAGATTTTTTTGTTTGTGTTGCCCTGCAGATTTAAATGAACATCGTAACCTTACTGCGAACAAAGTGTTCCACTTGGGAAAAATAGAGAAGATGCCGATTTACTGTTATTAGAAATAAAAAGCTGTTAAGCTACACAGAGATATTAAAAATGCTAGTTCTTATTTGAATGAGCATTCTCTGCTTTGCCAAATTATTGTTACAATTGTAAAGAGTCTGTGTGAGAATCGATTGTAATAGGTTTATTGTATTTAGAAAACTTGAACACTTCAATTTGAGGCCATTGCTTATCATGCTTTCACAAACTTTCAGAGGAGTATGTTAAATAAGTTTATAAACAGGTACATTACTTATTGTAGAACAACATCATTTTATTACCCTTTATACATAACAGCTGATAGAGTAGCTCATACAGCTTTTTATTCTGGACCCAGATATATTCGTGCCTTCACTATGTATCGACATTGTTGTACAATCTTAAATTGACTAAAAAAACCCACTTCGATACATTGACTATTGTTTCATGTTAATTTAGTGATTTGACAATATAGCTCAATTTAAAATCAGTATCTTAGAAAACCAATGGGCTTCACAACTTTTTATGAATTATAGCAGTCCATCTACACTGGTGATACAATAAATAATATATTATTCATTATTTGTTTTAGTTATTTCTGGATGTTTAGCTGGTTTTCTAGTCTAGATGCTGTAGGCAGACAATTACAGAGAAAGCAACTCATCTCTCTATGGTTTGTAATTAATACACTGACTAGGCTTTTGATATTAGTTTTTTAGGAATAAAACTGGGGTAACATGTTGTGTTCTGTCTCCACTGTTACTAATTATTATAATAGTATTCATTAAACACTCTGGGTGCACTGTTTTTTCTGGGAATGTTACAAGGGTGTTTATATAGACATCTTTAGTATGACTTTGGCAAATGAACCTCCTCGGTGAGAAACTCCTTAAGAAGGATTTACTTTATTAACTCAATTTTTAATTCTAGCTAATTCTCAAGACAAGTTATACGCAGTCAGATCTTTGTCCTCCAGAGAAAGGCACGTAATATGTATATAATTGAGATCCTGATGGGAATGTACTATTTATCATTAGTAATAAATAACAATATTCTCCAGGAGATGAACAGCAGCCTGAAATGACTTCTTTAGTAGTAGTTTAGTGATAGCTCCTTTTTTTTTTTTTTTTTTTTTTTTTAATTGCACTATTAATTTGATCCCTCAAATTAAACAGGGAGGTCTGAGAAGTTTTTCTGAAGAGATACATCTTTCACAGTAAGTGTATTTTAGTCTTTTTTGGCTCAGGGGAGGCAGAGACTTAACTTTGCTAGTTGACTAGAAGTATTCAATCTATTTGCTAAAAATTCTTGCATGGGAATGTGAGAGAATACATTGCTATACTGTTGATTCTGACTTTTATACCAGTCACAAATCTGCTCCTGTTTTGTATGGATTTTTCATTTTCTCCAAAGATCATAGTATTCAGTATTCACGCACTCAAGCATGCTAAACTAGAGCGATGAAAAGCTGTTCCTAAAGTTTTTATCCAAAATCATGGTTTCGTCCAAAGTTTCCCTGTATTTTCCACCAATTTCCTTGACAGTTGAGTGCCAAACCCAACAGGGATATCTGAGCATTAAAGTTAATAGTCTGAAAGGGGCAAATATAGGATGTGCCCACACAAGGTGGAGTGCATCACTGCAGCTGACAATCCCTGATTCAAGTCCACTTGATCTGGCGGTAAACGTGATCAAGAGAGGTTCTGCTTTAACTAGCACAGCCACGCTTAGCATACACTTCTCTGTAATTTTTAGAGCATTTAGAATAATTTGTCACCTTTGCTTGTTCTGTAGCAGAAGAGGGAATTTTACAGATTTAAAGGCACTGTACTGCACATTTGGACTGAATAATAGCCCAAGAGTCGCAGTCTAGGCCCTTCTGAACTACAGAGTGAAAAGTCACAAAAGTCTGAATGCTTTTTTAATAGATAATATCTTAGCAGTTTGTAGCAAAAAGGAGGATAAAAAAGTAGGCTTCACTGTGAAAAGTGGAAGTGGGAGTAACATGTCATGTATTATTGTGCGCTTCATAAAGTGGAGGTGGTACAGGCGCAAAGACCTTTTCATTTCTCAGTGTCCTTAGAGACTGTCAGAAGAAAGTCAGAGTGTAGCCTGCATTATAGCAGTGTACTCTTGCTCTTTTGCAATGCTTTTGCAAGCTTTGAATATGCCCCAGCTATAAATGTATTGCACCTTTCTGGGTACTGGTTGACTAACAATGATGGGATAGCTTGAAAGGGAAGAAACGTTTTCTCTTGGTCATACTGCACAGATGAAGTAAGAAGAAATGGGTCTGGCATTTGTATGACAGGAGCAGCCTTTGGGAACAGGCACTCCACAGCTGAATGCTAGATGAAATTAACTTTTTCCAATATGAAGCCCTTAAAACAGTGTTTTACGTAGAGAAAGGGTTTTGAAAAAATGGATTCCTATTTGCTCTATCAAGATCAGTGCAGAGGCTGCAGGTGTTTTTTTTTTTTTTTTTTTTTTTTTTTTATCACTGCAGCTGCATGCTGCTTTTGAGCTTGGCCTGTCTTTTAATGAGCAAGACCTTAGTACAAAATTAGCACTAGAAGTGGTTTCTACTTGTATGGACTGAAAATACAAGAAAACAGTGCCTTGGAAATTAGTAAAGAGAAAATTCCTCTAAATTCTTGCTGCTGGTTGATGATCATGGAAACCAGGTTTAGAACTTAATTTTTATTGTCAGCACAGAAGGGCTGCATTTGCACATCAGTTTAACTCTGCTAACCTCAATAAATCTGTTCCACACTTACTGTCCTTTAACAGAGCCTACTGCTCCAAGAGTAAAGGATTACAACGGAGAATATGTAGAGCCCTTAACTACAGAGCATACCATAAACCCTTTGTCCTTTTCATTACAAATCCAAAGCCAGTTACTCCGTACAGAAAAACAGAATGCAGAAATGCATAACTAGCTACAAAGATAAGTCAAGGTATCTTCCTTTCATTCTTTTTTAAAATTTCTGTTTATGTCTGTAGGCTATAGTTAAATGACTTCATACATTTTAATTTTTTTTTTTTAGTGGCATTGTGCATAACAAATGTAACACATTGAAGCAAATCTCTGTGCTGTATGCCTCTGGTTTGCACGTTTCTGGTCCTATTAGAAATTAATAAAACAATCTCCAATGCAGGTAGAAAGGGTTATTTATGAAAAAAATAAATAAGAAATGGTAAAGATGGACTAAGCCTCTGATTAGTGTTTTCACAATTAATATGCTAGAAATTTTGAAAACAATTTGTTGCTGTGGAGCTTGTGGCATGACATGATGTACGACGAGGACAACACAATCATGTGCAGACCTCCATGGGTTGCCTTTTCCTGCAGTGCCTAAGACAGCTGTTGGAATTGCACGCAACCAAAATAAAGCTGTTTTCCTATCTCTTCCAGCTTGTCTGCCTGTCGGTTTGGTAATTTTGCAGCAAAAAGATCTTTGAAGCCAGTTGGAAGAACAGAAAGACAGGGGATACTGACCTGAAAGGATCTGGGGGAAGCTGTGGTGATTACATCAAGTTCTCAAGTGGTTTTTTTTTTCTCCACACGTGCTATTTGGGAGCTGTGCAAGAGAAGTAGCTTGACAACTGAAGTGCTATCTATCTCATCACTGCAGATATATAGCTTGGGTTTGAAACTGCCTGTGAGCCTCCACTAAATCTTATCCTATCTGCAATAAATAAAGTAAAAATTAATTCAAAGTATCAATGGCAATTCTTCGCATAGTAATTATCTCAGGAGCTTTTGATGGTCAGTCTGTATTAGAGCTATATCTGAAGCAAGTGATCCTTAATGCAAGTCCAGAGCATTACAAATCAGGGTACCCCGAAGCCAGGTCCTTTACACCTCACTTCATATTCTTCTGACATCCTACAGATGACGATAAAAGCCAGAACTAAAAATCACTAGCCTGAAAAATCATTAAAAAAAAAATCAGTCCAACAGTTCAGCAGAATGCGTTCTTGCCTCAGTATTTTCCAGCCATATCCCACCACTATGATGCTGCCATTTTTTTCTTTTTCTTTTTTTTCTTTTTTTAAATTTTATTTGACATTTGTCGTGTTGTACAACAATTAGAGAGGAGTTTGAGAGTTAGGTTTATGTACTCTATTCCAGTTTGTGGCTGACGCAGAAAGCACCAACAAGAACCTTTTTAGTATAGGTAACAATCGTGTTAGGATGTGTCTGCAAAAAAAAAAGTTTTGAACACCTAATACAGAAAGCATTCTGGAATTGCATTTTGTTTTCTTTTTACTGCTGCAGGTTAGTGCCAGCACATGCTTCCCCACATGCCTGAGAGAAGCTTTCTGCAAGTATTTTCTCTTACCTCCTTTTCTTCAATGACTCTAAGAAATTCTCTTTTGCTGAGATAAAAAGATGGAGTACTGCTTGGCTACTGTTGTGCTCAGAGCAAATTTGTTGTAGTCACTCATTTTGTTTCCATTTTGCTAAAATACTCCACATATTTCTGTATCACTGCACTTTCTCTTGTCCTGGGATTGTAACCTTTGGAGATGAGGATCATCTCTTTACTCTCTGGGGTAATCTTTGCGGTGTGCAGTGGGGTTCTGTTGGTATTATAGTAATGCAGATTCATGATATGATCAAACAGTTGCATCTTTTCACTGAGTTGAATACCAAAATGCCTAATTTCTTTCTTGTGGCAAGGAAATGAATACCCCAATCATGTAGACTACCAGGAAAAATTTGTACTCTGTGGTTATTTTGGCCACTGGCAGTCAGTTTATCACCTCAGATATCTAGTGAAGTGCAGGGTGATTCTGAAGAAAGGAAAAAATGTGCACAGAAGAAATCTTTTTGAACTGGGATGTTAAAAAATTGCTGTGTGTTTGTGGAATTAGGATGATACTTTAATTCTTAACCAATGCAGTTTACTGGGAATGATTTGTGGCTGTGTAATAAATAAATAGGTAGTGAAAAGTATGGGAACCACAGATAATATGTTAATTTTTGTTTGTCATGTTTATTTGAGAGCACTCTAAACATCTGTCAAGTCATTATAATGACAGGCATGTAAAATCAAAGCTAGCACTTGGGGTCTGGCCTTCTCCCCAGAACAGAACTGCTGGCTCACTGAAACTTCGTAGTCTTAGGCTGTAAAGCAGTACTCATTAAATGTCACAATTTTTCTAAAAAATAGGCAACCCTTAGAGTGCAGACTCTTGGAAAGCACATAAAGTTGAATAGACTTTGGACCTACACTTCAAGCTGTAACAATGGTTACCTCCATATTGCCTTTCATGGGAGATGACAGCAATTATTAATTTACCGAAAGCTATGCTGCCAAATCACAGTAAAACACTAGACATGAAGCTGCTTTGATAAATGAGGTAGCCAGATTGCTGGAGTGCTTCAGAGGTGCTATTCATGAAAAATCTGAGTCCAGTGGCAGGTACACGAAATGAAAAATATTCAAGAAAAAATATAAAAGGAGAGCTTGGCTTTGAGTACTGCTACCAAGAATCAAAGGCCCAGGAGGCAGACTTCTGTTTTTTATGTCAAATAAACGGTTGCTAAAGGCGACGTAAATAACTCTGCTTCCTATGAGAAGCCTATTAAAGGAATGTCCTTCCATGTGGGCAGAATATTAGGCCATAGTCTTATCTCTGTATCTCTGGCTATCTCTGTCCTCCAGTCTCCTCCTGGAGTAGGGTAAAAGAGGATAGTTTCTACCCAAAGGAACTGAAGGATTGGGCAAGAAAATAGGAATATAATGTTTGCAGAGATAATTTCAATGCTGTGTGCCTCTCTAGGCTTCTAAAATTGGGATGAAGTGTGTTGTTGAAGTGCCTTTCCAACCATTTTTTTGACCCTGTTCTTAAAATTATGCTTTTGTCTAGTTTCTGAATAGGGGTCAAAAAAAAAACAAAACCAAAACCAAACCAACAAAAAGTCTCTTCTTGCAGTTCCTTCTCACTTGCTTGTACAATTGAACCTCACATGTAAATATCACAACTGCTTCTGCTCCAGTAACCCACAGGGTAACGTTGTCTTCAAAAAAAATTGGGAGAGTGAGGACATTGCAGGAAAGGGTTTGCTTTAAATCAACCAGAAGTCTTAGTATTTGCAAAAGCACAATTTATGCAGTGAGTGGGAGCTTCATACAAGTGCAATTAACTGTAATGATCTTTCTAATATGCCTGAATGTTCATTCATCTTAGCACTTGAAGCTACAAAATCAAGTCACTTTCAGGTCTGTTGGGGTCTGCAGCCATGTCAGCTCGCTGTCAGTGTAGCTGAGGGCAGAAGGGGAAAAAGGTGCTGTGGGCATCTTACAGCTCTGAACTAGCTCTGAACTAGCTGCTTATGGCTGGCCTAACCTGTGCTCCCTTCAGACGTCTTCTGCTGGCCCTTCATTGGAAAGATGCATCCTAGGTATTGGAGTGACAAACACTGACTCAAGCTGGAAGCAGAACAGTCACATCACTGTGGCACTTCAAGTCACCTAAGCTTTTGGGAGATTTTCTTGGTGTTCAGTAACTTGCCAGCTCAGCAATTTTGCTTTCTGAACAAGTGCTAGTGTGTGTGCTTGACACCGTGTGTGCTGATCTGCATGTAGGTGGGGGAAGAGCTACCTCAATGGTCCCTTTGACATTCCCCATTCTGCAGAGCAGCCAAACCTTCTGAAGATGCTTCTTCCATCCAAGCGAGTGCCTGTCCCACCTTTGTCAGTCTCAGTTTATTCCATATGTAGGAGGACAGATAGGCTGACAGATGAAGTTACAACTGGATTTTTTTTGTTGTTGTTTTTTTTAATAAATCAAGCTAGGAGAAAGAAGTGGACGAAGAGGAAGAACTCAGCTTCATCTTCATCCTTCTGCAATGTCACTACTCAGATTGTCTGAAGATCTTGCCACAGCCTTCAAGCCACTAGAAGAAAACAGTGTCATGGTATCGCTTGTCTAAAAGGGGAAAAAAAACCCACTGAAAGAACACTTTCTAAAGCAATCATTATGCATGTAAGCTCCATAAAGGAAAGGGCACAATATATCTAAATTTTGCTTTGCAAATCACATGGAGATGACATAAGCACAAGAGATGAGGCTTGGAATATCATGTGGTGGGATTGATCCATTTTGTCTTGTCCCATTTTTGAGTGACCTCCACGCAGCTGAATTCTTACTATGTGTAAAAGCACCTATCAACTGCTGGTTTGCTTTTTTTTTTGGTGGAAAAAAATACAGAGTTAATTAACATGCATTAGAATAACTTCTAGCCCTCAATTTTATTATATTACAGAACATTTTCCTTCAAATTCATGAGCCCTCAAGTTTAAAAGATCAGGCTTGACATAAAAGTATCTGAAATGACAGAAAAGAAGAAGAAGAGACAGAGACCTCTGATCAAATGAAGGAATGCTAAGCTTTTCAGCTAACATGAAAGGCTAATTACTGAGGTGATACTTAATAATTGATGCCTTCATTCAGTATAGCTCTGAGATTTAGGTCCAATAAAGAATTTATGTACCTAAAAATAGTCAACACAAAACCTAATTTTTCAGCATTTGGTCCCCAGATAGGGACCCAGAACCCTATGCATATTATTGAGGCCCTAGAGCACCAAAGCAGCCAAGGAAATTTCTCAGATCATCAGAGAGGGGCTAAGGTTAGTGCCCTCAGCCTGCCGGCAATTAGCTAGGTTGGATGTGGCAGGGGGGCTGAGGAGCAACTGAGCTCTCTCCTGCCATCTGACAGAAAGCACCAGGGTTTGCTAACATATAGGTTGCAGTTTCCTTCAGGTCCCCATTGAATCCTCATGTCTAGATCCAGTTTAAAAAATTGAAATTCTGAAAATAGAGGCGTTATGTCCAAGATTTATCTGAGGATGCTGAGACATGCTTCTTTGCAGTCCTTGATCTAATGTGTTACTGAGGTCTTTTCCTCCTGAAGCACTTAACAGGACCTTTTACCGTGCAGTCAGAGAAGGCTGAAGTGGGTTTTGCTACTGCCCCTTTTTACACAATAGCTCTTATCCAGCACCTCTCTGGGAGACTGAATTTCTTTAGCTGGAGAGGAAGAGTTTAACTGGAGAGGAAGAGCAGGTGAACCATGGGGCAACAGGTCAGGCTATCAAGGTAGGACTTTTACTTCTCCTGCCTGAAACTGGTGTATGACAAATCATGGAGCTGAGGAGACAAAAGCCCTGCAGCTCAGGTGCAAGCTAGTTAGTCCTACACAGCTGAGCCCTATGGCTGACCCACTGCCCACATAAAGCACGGTGATGGAGAGGTAACTCTATGGGCAGAGGTTGGCAGACAGCTTGGTGAGTCTCTAGTCTGGGAGAGGTCCCTGGGTACTAGCCTAAGGAGTAAAGCTGCTTCTGAAAAATACCCTAATTCCAAAAATCCAGAGCTCTGGGACTGAAAGGATTGATCCAAGTCTTGTCATAAAACACGGTGGTTTTGTGCCCTGCAGCAGGGTGTGGTTGGGGCCTCATCAGCCTCCACTGCTGGCAGCTGTGGTGGTGGACATGGTATCAGGTGGTGGAGGTGATTGTGGTGGTAAGGCCTTTTGGGTCAATGGGCTGCATGGAGAGCCTGTGCCTGCACAGGGCAGTGGGCTGTGGTACCAGGCTGAAGATTTGAAACTCCCTTGCATTGTGACTGGTGCATCTAGACAAAGCTTGGTGAGTGAGTTAAAACAAGGGAGGAGGGTAGTGGGATCGCTTTTTCCCACTTTGACAGGGCATTTAGTTCAGGCTCTGTTGGAGAAGGGGGTTGTAGGGCTGTCTTGACTATTGGTGTTTTACTTTGATTTGTTTTTTTTGTTTTTTTTTTTTTTTCTTTTCCTTCTTTAAAAAGGATGGTTGAGGGTTTGCTGCTGTTTTTCTTCCCACCAAGACTGTCTGGGACTGGAGGGATTGTAGGTCCATGTATGTGGCTGCCAAGTAGAGGGGCTTGTCCAGAGGTGGACTCAATCCAGATGGGGAATCAAGGGTGGGGTGGGGTGTTATACTGTTCCACAGTTAAAGAAACTAATATTGTTCTAATGCACTATGTTGCTTCTTTTCTCTCAACCTAGAAGTGAGAATTTTGTTAGGTCTGAGGTTGTCTTGTACTTGAGCCAAGATAGTGATGCCTGCTGCAGAAAATATTATGACTGGTGATGGCAAGTTAATATTCTTCCTGCAGCTGTGGAATTCCTGGAGAGCTGTAGGAAACGTCCCAGTGTCGTTAAGTAACCAGGATGGTAAGGAATCTAGCAGCAACCATGCTGCAGAGAGAGAAATCAAGCAGGAGAAGCACATTAATGAAATGCATAGAGGGTGAGAAAATGTGCTGTGCAAAATCAGATGAGTTGCCTGTTTCACTGCTTCACACTTTTTATGTTGATAGATCACTGAAAAAATGCTTTGTCAAGTTTATTGCTGAAGGTTACTTAATGAATATGGGGTTTTGCCAGATATAACTAAAGGACAAAGCAATTATCAGTATGTGCAACTGGCTTTCAGTAGAGGAGTCAAGCAAGTCCACATTTTAGTACAGAAGGAAGGAAACTTGCATGCAAGCTAGCTTTTTGTTAAGTTCCCTTCTTGTCCCTTAGTTTTCTATTTGCTTTTGTCTTTGATCCAAATTAATCTGTACTAATGAAGAATGATACCTAAAAATACATTGTTATTCTCAGTCTTATCTGCGTGTTTCTGTTTGCCTGTTTTGTTTTGTGTTTTTTGGGGGTTTGTTTTGGTGCGAGTTTTTTGTGCATTTGCTTGGTTGTGTTTTTTTTTTTTTTTTAAATAAAGCAAAGTTTAGGGCTGTCAGGTGAATTTGTCTAATTGGGAATTGCTAAACATGGTTTTGAAAAAGTGGCACTAGGTTTGGGTATATAGCAACAATACTGAAACAATCCAAGCAAGATTATCACAAACAACCAAAAAATCATGTGACTTTGTGAATCTGCCTCTTAAAAAAAACCTGGAAACCTGCCATTTCAGTCCTAATTAACAAATGTGTAGGTTTAGTGTGTAAAACCTACCCTCAAACAACTGTTGTTTATTACTTTGTTCTTCTGTGTTGACTTATTCACTTGGTTTGGTCTTGCACTCCTCTGGGAGAGGCTGTTCTCCCTCCTCTTCTCACTCAGAGTATTGAAGTTCTCACCGTTCACTTTTGTATGAAGGCTCCTGTACTGGCTTTGAACCAACTGCCTAATGATGATGGCAAAAACTATGGTAATACGTGACAATATATGACAAACTATGGTAACAGGCCACAGAAAGCCATGTGCAGGAGACCACAGTGTCCGGAAAAAAGGGCTCATGGATAGCCACCCAGAGATGTCAGCTGAGGTACTGTGAGCAAATAGAATTAGACATGTTTTATTTACTCTTCCTTCAGAGAAATGGATTAAAAAGCAAGCATTGCTAGGTTCTGGTTTGCATCTGCCAGATGCTTGTGTGCTTGATTATAATATCTTCCTTTTTGCGTTCAAGAGGAATAGACACACCTTCCTCCCTTTATTTTTGCCTGCCTCAGCCTCCTTCCACTCGGGTGCTCTCTTTGTACTGATGACACGGTAGTTTGTTGTTGCTTTGGGAGCTGCAAATGCCTCTCTCTAGCCCAAGGCAGATCTCTCCATGAGAGTCTTATTCTGTGCAAAGTAGTCTGCCTGGGCATATGGGTTACTAAGCTTATCCACCTTCATCCCTTGCATGAGCTGAGGTAGCCGTGAGTTGTGGGACTGTGCTTGGAGAGACTGCGAATTGCTTGCGTGTGTTATCAACTGGTTCATTTCAAATTTAGGTCAACGTGCAAAATATTTCTGGGGTCACTCTTTGCCGATTGTCTGACTGCATTCTTATCTCTAGCTGTAGAGATTTGTAAGAAACATTAAATTTGGCGTGAATGCAATATGAATTGAAATGTGTCTATGAAAGCACTGGAAGAAGCATCAGACCAAGCGTTAAAGAATGGCCTGTGCTCAAAATGAAGGATGCTGCTGCCAGGTCACTCTTCGCAGAAATAAAACTGAGAAATGTGTTTTTCATGGCAAGACCACAGCACAGATGATTCCTTGATGGAAGACCCTGCATCCTAACAACAGGAAATAACCAGGAAAACCACTGAACAGCAACTTCTGCTGTTTTTTGTGGCATGGTGCTGTGCTCTCATTTCAGAGAAGACCATTCCAGGGCAGATGTGAGATGGTTGGCTGCACCACTGAGCCACTGTCACATGCCAAATCTCTTCTGCGTGTCATCAAAGGCTTCTTAAACTAGACTTTTTATCAGCTATATACAACTCTTTTTTAAATATTTAGAAATTTAACAGTTATGTATATGCTTCTCCTGTTAAATTTAGAAGATCTGAGGGTTGTTTTCTATTGTAGACCTTGGATAGCTGGTCTTGTTCTATAATCCTCCTTCAATAACTTTCTTATTCTTATATGGTATATATTTCTTATATATTAGCCTTAATATATAGTCACAGTACTGGCAAACAGGACTTTCAAATTTAATTAAGATTGTTTAGAAAAGGAGATGCAGAGTTGCACTCTGTAAAGAAATTAAACTGTATGTTAATTCTGTCCTTCTGCAGCAAAGACCTGAGGAAACTCCCGCCTTCAGCTCTCTGATATCCACAAGGCTGCTTTTTCCCCTCGTCACCCCCATATCAGACAGTTAAATTTTTTAGACTATGTGGTCATATAGAGCTTAGCTGGGGAGTTCAGTGAATTTAATTCCTGCATATTACTTGCATACCCTTATTGGCAAATCTTTCAACAGGGTCAGGTTAAACACCACAAACCGAATTTTGGAAATTGGTGACTCTGACAGATAATGGCTTTCTTAGCATTGCCTGGAATCACTATAGCACTAAAAAATTGAAGTGTAACAGCAGACAAACACGTTTGACATATAACATGCTTGCATTGTTTATTTTCAACATTTTCTTGATATTAATGAAGAAAAAAAAGAGGTGGGTGGAGAACTTTATTAAGGTTTTACCTTTGTAACACCCATGCTCTTTTCCCTTGACTTTTGATTGTTTGTGAGGTTGTTAGCATCTCGGGGGATAAAAATAAACCAGTTCAGGCCAGCTCTGAAGAGCGTTAGCGCATTAAAGATAAATTATTTTGTCAAGAGGAGAGGACAAAAGAGGAAACAACACCAGCATAATAGCCATATGGTCTCAATAATAGTACAGCTCCAAAAGGACCTACAGCTGTTTTAAGTATATCTGCTGTAGACAAACACTAACGTTAACTAGAAATTAATGTAACCGAATCACTGAAAAAGGGTAATTGTAGTTTAATATGAAAAATGCAACAGTATGATAACAGGCCAGGATTTGAAGGAACCATTAGATTTTCAGCAAACAGCCACTCTCCATAAATGTAGCTTTATATAGTTCAGTTTCTACCAATAGTGAAGAGGGTATTAAAGAATGAAATTCTTGAAGCTTCCAATAAACAACACCCTCTTTGGTCTGTTCACTTTCTAAACTACAACCAAATTATTCTTTCTTTGTATAACCTAAAGCTTGGCAAAATGTCATCCAAACCTCAGTGACTCTTAAACTCTGGAGTAATTATCCTGTAAACTCGCTACAAGTGAAAATTAAAAACTGCAAACCTACTCAGCTTGCTGCTGTCCTGGCACCCTGAGTCTGGTTTCCAAGTTTTGGTTTTATTAGCTTAGGCAGACAAGTTGGTAGAAATTAAATGTGAGATCAGTTACATACTGCATTTCTGGGTATTCAAGAGTGCTGATAAAATCCATTATGGATTGTGTGGTTCAAATGTCATTAGGTGCCAGACATCTTTCGCATCTGAGAGCTTTACATTAGGCTTTGAGAAATCTATACCTTCATTTGGAGCTACATTTAGGTTAACCAGTACCAGAAGGGGACCCTCTTGAAAAGAGGCAGCCCATTTGTATGCGAGTCATACCTTTATTCACCCACTTTCCTCAAAATGAAACGGTATGTGAACACTTGAATGGCATGCCAACTGGAGAAGTACCTGATCGTTTCATCCTACCACTACAGACTAGATAAAATGAAGCCTAAACTAAGGTTAAAAATGATCACTTCTTTCTTCACTTAATCTTGATTCTGTTGTTTCTGAATGATGTAAAAATATATAGATACCCTGGTCATTTTTTTTTATGGGGCAAAATCTGGGCTCCACTAAACTTGGTTGGCCTCCAGATCTTGTTTATAGGTGCTTTACCTAGTCAGAGCTAGAAACTTTTGGAGCTAGAAAAGAGAACAACTCTCTTCACATGATACCCACAGCCAAATCAAGTGACTAAGGAGCCAGTTAAACCTCACTGTGCTCCTTAGTTTTCTTGGAGCCATTTTCTAGAAATAATGAAATAGTTCTGAATACAGAAATACTGAAAGACACCACACTGATTACAACAGAAATTAAACTGTTGTACTATTTTTATCAAAGCCTTGCTTGCCCATTTTTAAAAACAAAGGGTTGTGCAGCAAAATGAAAGTCTTATAGTACAGCTGTTTTGAAGGTGCCAGGCATTGCAGGCAAAGGTTTTATACCTCTGAAACAGTCATCAAAATTTATCTTAATGCTGTGATTGACAGTGAATCCTGTGTCTTCCTTGCTCAGTTGTTTACTTACTTTTAACTAAGAGGAGATCCTCAAGACAGAAAAGACAAAGACATTTGTGTTCAGGAATAGCAGTACCGTTCCATGATTTACTACTGTCTATGGTGCTTTGGAAATGAAAGATATATTATTATTATTATTTATTTATTTATTTGGGATATTATATTGGGTGCTCAAGATCTTTTGATGAGGGGAGAAGATGGAGTTGGAATCTACTGGAATTAATAAGTAATGAGAATTTGTTCAAAATCGTTTGTTGTTTCTGTATTTTCTGAGGGGTAGGACAACACCAAAAGCTTCCAGCACCGCTGTCTGTGCTGTTCTTGCCCTCCAGATAAAATGAAGCTTTTCATCTCCCTGACTGTCCCGGTACCAAAACTACAGCTGCTGTTCAAGCCTGCTTTTTCATTTTTGAATCTTCAACTCACTCTACCAGGGGATGATAATGTAAATGTGTAACTACCTCTTTGATCTGGAAGGTAGCCTGGATGTCTGGTAGTGGAATCATGTTTCCAGCACTTCTGGATATAGCTAGGCTGAGTATGCTTGAATCCCTTCTCTCTTTGCAAAACGTGAGTTTATATGAAACAAAAGATCTTACAATAGGAAATAAGCTGTGTTTTCAAACAACACAAAATTAGAAATATTTTTGTTTCAGTTTTAACGATCGCTACTCCTTAGGATACTTTCACAGTCCTGTCTGCAAACTGGCAGCGTCTCAGTCATTCGTAGCAGGATTTAGTTTACTGTTGTAGTAGTGAAGAATCTCAGTCGTGGACACTCATCTTGTGTTGCAAAAAGAGGTGTCTTTTTGTAGTTTGGTCTCAGCCAGCCAATCTTGCCTTAGCTGAAAATCATGCTAAAGTGACAATGAGTTTTTGCTGTTGTTGACTGTTTGGTTTTATATTTCAGTGATTAATGTCAAGATATTATCCTCTGAACCAAAGAGTTAGAAGTTCAGCTGAGTGTATGTACTTTTCTCTGGAGCATGTATGGCATGTCGGTTTTAATCAAGGATAAAACCCAGAACATACATGGTTCTTCAGAAAGGTTAAGAGAGTTTTCATGCCTGGATTTTTGTTGTTGTTGTTGATTTGGGGTATTATCCCTGCCAATTTAAAAAAAAAAAGTTTGGAAAACATATTTCTGCTTCTATTGAGATGGGAATTAATTTGCTGCTTCCTAATGATCATCTCTGACTAAACTCTGGGACTTCATGTTGATGTCATTGGATTTACTAATTCAGCGTCTGATTCTGCTTTTAATTTACCTGCAGGGACAAGCAGTACAATTTAACTTCTGGTTTTTATTTTATATTTATAGTTGGTAATCTTAAGAGCTGGAACTCTCCAAGGATATGCAGGGTTTTTCTTCAAGCTTTGAAGTTTAAATTTAATTACTGTGCACATAGCTCTTGAGTGGGTATCAATAATTTGATAAGAATGATTTGTTTTTTCTGTTGGCTTTCGTAAGTAGCCAGTAGAATAATTTACATTTGTTTGTTAAAAAAATTATTTTGAGTTCTAGCAGTGTGCCCTGGAGATACATTTCAACCAAAATACGTATCCTATCTGTTTTTTTCAAGTAAGAAAACATTCTATTCACCTTGCAAAGAAATCAAATTGTTGAAGTCATTTTCAGAGTGGTAGATGATCAAAACCTTCTAAATCAGTGCTATGGAGCCTAGATACAGGATTTAGTTCTTGCTAGAAATCATTTTAAGCAAGTATACTTTTAGCTTCTTATTTCGGAAAAAATTAAGTTTACTTAGTGAAAGTTGCATGTCTTGGAAATTGTATTTTGGATCACTGTTTGTGATACAGAATTAGAAAACAGATACATAAAGTCAAACAATCTGCCCATGTGAGATTTCAGCGGAAGATGAACTGCCCAACATGCAAGTGTCGCACTATGTTAGAAATTAGACCTCTTTTGACATCTGAACAATTAGACTTCAAAAAATCTTTCTCACAGTTGCAATATTTCACTTCTCCTGCCCTAAAAGTCAGCATACACTACAAAAACATAAGCCATGCCTTGTGTTTCTGCAGGTGTGCTCACCAGTTGCATGCTGTAATGACATGGGGGACATCATGTAAATCAACTGCTGTTTCATGGGTTTCCCTAAGGACTTCTGCAGGTTGCACTGTAATTGAAGAGCAAGTTTCTGGTAGCAATAAGCTGTGTATGTTAAGATGGCTAAGGCCATTTGTGTGCTGTGGACCTCATCTAAGGATCTGTGACTTAACATGGAGCTTTCTTTTCAGGTGTGTGTCTGGAGAGAGCAGTTTTCCAGCAATTCAATAAAATTAGATCAAGGCTTATCTAACAGTAAATGAGGCTACAATAACAGTCTTAAATGGAAGTCCTACTAAAAAGTGAAGTTTTTGAAGCTTTATTGTATATTTTGGAGCAAGGAATAAGAAAATAAGGCTTGTGCTCCTCTTCCTAGAGGGAAGAGAGTCTGAAAGTAAGTGGGGGGAAAAAAGTTCTCGGAAAGACACTGCTGGTTATTGGGGCTGTATTTATTATACCAGGTAGAGTTAATCTCTTAGCTGCACTCACCTAAAAGTTAGTTGTTTAGGTTTTCTTTTTATGTGCTGGAGAGGGGAGGCTTATTTTAACTACTCATCCAATTGACTTGGGTGTAAACTTTAGCTAAACCCTTCTATGTTATAATAGATTTTTTTACAGTGCAATATATATATGGCATGCAATACATTATAATTTAGAATGAAATGCTAATGTAATGTACATATAAATAAAATACAATCTACTTTGATTAAGAGGAGAATTCTCTCCCCTTCATTCAGTTAAAACTCCTATCCTTCACAGAATAGGAAGTGGGAAGGAAAAAGGTCATGCTTTATTTAAATAGGTAACTTGACTGTGTCTGGCTTCAAATTTGAATTCTCTCAAACTTTAAAAGTACACAAATACCAAATATTGTTTCAGATCTAGCTCCAGAGCTTTCTTTGAAATCCAGAACAATTTTCAAAACTACATGACTGCTTCTAATTAAAGCATTTTTTATGATGGTGCTTGGGTTGTTGCTGATAGTTTTTTGCTAAAGTAGTACTTCTTAAGATACTTCAGTGAAGACCATTTAATCAAGTTAGTTATTTCCCCTGTGGAATTGCCAAAAAAACCCCAAACAATTTGCTGGCTTAGTTGCTGACAACTCATTTGCCAACCAGTATGCCTAGCTCTTTTGCTAGTAAGCCTTTTGCAGAGTCAACCATAACTTCTGCTATCTAATTAACGTGATCTGAAAAACTAACCATACAATGACATGAAAGGTATAAATAATGCTGCAGATCTGAGCATGTCATCCCTCTCCCTTATTTATACTACCTTGTTCTTCAATAATTAAGGACAGACTTAATCAAAGGCATTCTAAGCTTGCCTTTTATGAGCTGTGAATATGCAACTCTCCAGGGTTTCACGGGATTGCTGTCTTCCATATTTTTCAGTCCTTTTTAAATTTTTTTTTGAGGTTTGCTGATATTCAGTCAAGATCAAAACATGAGAATACTACCAGCATAACCCCATACCTTTGCTTGAGGGTACCTAAAACATTTTATCATTTTTCTCTTCTAACCCTGAAAAGAAAGAATGATGGAGGAGGGTTAATTATTTCTGAAAGCTGATTTATTTATAAAACTTATTTACAGAATTTTCCACCTGCATATCTGAAGAGATTTTACAGATGGTAGTGACATTATCATTGGGGGTAAAAAGTTTAGGCGCAATTTCAGGAGACTCTCTTAAAGAGTTTTCCTAGAAGAGTCCCAAATTGTCGTCCTCTTTTTCTGCCATATGCAGTGGTGAAAAGCAAGGTCCCCTGTGGCAGAAGTGCTCCAGTTATTCTACCTGAAATTAAATCTGAAATTAAATGTTCCCTCCTCAAAGAACAGCTATCCATAAGAGAAGATTTCTTACTATTCAGTTTCCATTTCTTTTTATAAGCTCAAGAGCATTGTCAGTAGTCACTATACCTGTGTAGCTATTGCCCATCCCAAAGAGCAGAATCAGAGCGGTGGTGACCATATACTTTGAAATGGCTGGAAGCACTCAATGTTTTGATGCACAAGAATAAGAAACAAGGGGTATATATTTGGGGGAGTACATTTTTTTTTTTTTTTAATTAAAATTAGCAACACTTCTGAAGTGATGATTCCTGAAACAAATGGCTGTAAGAACTGTAGCTTGGAAGTACCCCTGGTTTTTTCTGTGCAGCTTCATTGCCACAACGTTCAGAGGATCTGCACATCTGTAATGCTAGAAGTCCACAGTGGTTACCTGTCAGCTATGTCTTTGTTGGTGAAAATGCCAATAATAACTTTTAAATTGGTTTAAGTGGTACAAAATAATGGCCTGAGTTTTGTGGGCAAAAGACCTCTTCTTCAAAGTCTTAGCAACTGAAAATGCTGAGTTTTCAGCTATTCTAGCTATAAAATGTGAAGTTTCTGAGTCTGAACTGCTATGCTTATACTGCCTTCTAGGGTGGAGCAGGGAAAGCTATGAAGATGAATAAATGTGCTTGGTAAGCTACAAACTAGGTAGAGCTTTCCACAGAACCAGTTTTCCTATTTTTTTTTTTTTATTGCACATCTACATGCTAAGTCATGTAGGCATGGTAAGAGTTAATTTAAGAAGTCTGCAAACTGCAGAAAAATTTCACTACTCTGGAAGTACCACATTAAGGGGTTGTGAAGGGCTAGAGCATGCTCAGCTTTGTTTTTAGCCCAATGCATGTACAAGCTCTTCAACAGGAAGAACTATGTGTGGTCTCCGTATACTTCCTAAGATTTTTAAATGTTGTAGCTGTTAAGGTCCAGCAAGTCTCTACTAATTACCTGCAAGCAAATGATTCTCAAAGGTACCTTTAGCAGGATCTAGGGAGCCTGCATCATTGACACAAAATCCATAAAGTGATTAGGGTTTTACAAAGTCATAATTAACCAAAAGTAGGGTCTTAGGAAAGTTCCCTGACACCTTCCGTTATAACAGCTGGAGCTATGCAATTCCATGAGCAACCTGGGCTAGGAGTCTTGTAAAAAGTTTGTACGGTGCTAAACTCTCTGAAAACAAATTGTTTGAAGAAGTTGAAATGTATAATGCTCTGAGAGGGTTTTTGTTTTATTTATTTTAGTCAAGCCTCACTTGAGGAAAGAGCCACTATTTTGTCTCACTGGCAAATTCTCTTTTAAAATAGCAAGCCGCAAAGGATCCTGAACGTTTTGCTACACAGTGCTGCAAAACGAAGAATATCTTGCAGTTCTCAATTCACAATAATGTACAAAAAGAAAAAAAAAAAAAAGAGCACAGAACCAAGCTGAGTGAGTGTGGTGAGAGTGGTCATGATGCCTAGGCACAGGAGGTGACAAGTCAATGGGATGTCCCTGGCTGACCTCAGGGTGATCATTTTGTGCTCCCCCACTTCTTTCTCTGCTCACCAGAGAAGACAGCAGCAGTGGCAGGTGCCGGGAGGGGAAAGGCCTTGCCGCTGAGCTGTGCTGGAGCTATTGCCTTCCAAAAAAAGAGACCTGACTTGTTCAGGGCCTGTCTCATCTCTGAACAGCATGTAAGACATTGATGGAGAGCTGAGCTCAGTTTTCCACCTTGTATCAAATTGCACTTCACCCTACAATGATGTGTGAAACACTGGCTGTGAGCATCATTGTATCCTGTGTATTTTACATTATATTTCAAATAATAATAGTATATCATAGTAACTGATACATTATTTAAATTACAAGTAACTTAAAACAAAGTTACTTCCAAGCAAATACACTATTTCTTCCCGGCTATTAATTCTTGCTGCTAGGAAAATACTTTTTTTTGCATATGTAGAAGGAAAACATAACTGAATTGAATACTCTCTGGTTGAATATAGTAAAGGTAATATCTTTTAGCTGAAAGATTTGATTATTCCAGGCAACGATCATTAAAAGAAATCATATGTTCACATTCTTGGCCCTTTTCTGAGTTGCATTTTATAGCAGAGTGATGTTTGCAAGGTATTTGTTGTAGACTAGAATGTTTAGATATTTCATATGGACCCTCGGTACGCAATCATTGCATCAGCCTTGCTGTTACTCTGATCCTATGGATATGGAGCCTGACCATCCGGAGACCCAAGCTGACATGATTGTCATTCATTGTATTAACTTCCGAGTTAAGGCTGCCTGTTCCTCATGGCATTCGTGTAGGCTGGAAGCAGTATCAGAATCTGGTCTAACTGAATAAGGACCCTGTAATTTTCCTTTCCACTTCTATGGCTTTTCTGTGTGTGTGTTTTTTTGGTTTTGTTTTTTGTTTTTAATCCAAATCTCTTTCTGCTCTTCAAACAATAAACTGACAAGTGGAAAAGCATAAAAGTAAAGGCACATGTGCACACACACCAAGCCATATTAAGCAGAATGAGGACTGAAACTGATATTTAAGCTCCCTCACTTGTCTCCTCTCCTGAATTATCTGTCCAGTGTAAGCTAAGAGACCTCTTCTCTGATACTAGGGCAATATTACCAGTTAGGATAACAGTGACTTCAGAAGTAGCTGGTTTAGTTCCTTGGTGTAATTTGTAAACCGGAGGAGGAGGAGAGAAAAAAATAATAATAAAAAAAAATCCAGCACCTTCTTTCCTAACTGTTTTTTTCTGATGTGCTAAAAAGCTGAGAGGAAAACATCAAAAACTTCTTTAACTGAGAAAAGGGAGAGATCTAGCTTGAACTCTGAAGGAGCCAGTCAGCGGAGGAAAAAGGCATAAAATATGTTTGTGAGTTACCCCGACTTTTATAATATTTAGATGTGTGTGACTGCTCTATTGACGTCAGCTGGCAGGGCGGGATGGCATTCTTCCAGAGCACTTCTTTGTTTTCTCATTAGCAACCTTTTTTTGATATTATGTCTAATTGAAGCCGCAGCTTCTGCACCATGTTTTCATTTCCAGCTACTTAAAGGATCAAGGATAAACTAAAAGGCCTCCTGTGACCTGCAGAACATTAAAGCTCATAACCTCTGGGACTGATTTTAGAACTTGATAGGGTTTGGTGATTTTTTGTTGTTGTTGTTTGTTTTGTTTTGTTTTCCTCTCCTCTCCAAATATCTTAATGCTTTACAGAAAACTGTTTCAGGACCTGAGCTGCTGAGCCATGTCTCCTTTCTTTTTTTTTTTTTTTTTTTTTTTTTTTTACCAAAGCATCTCAGCAGTATTTCTTTGATGTCTCCCTAGCTCTAGCTGTATCATAAGCAGTTTAACACAGTAAAAGGAAAAAAAGCACTTGTGGAAAAAATAATTTTCCAAATAAGATGATTTTTCACTCAAGCGACTAAGAAGCACACAGGGCAAAGGGTTATACAACTGGTGTTGTTTTGATTCCATGCTCAGCCTTCAAGGAATGGAGCACTTAACCAAGATACTTTTTTTTTTTTTTTTTTTTTTTTTTTCTTTTCATTCCTGCTGGCTTTTCTTCTGGAGGTTCTTGTATGCCACCTCTCAGAGCCTCCCCTTGCACTGACCGCAGAAAGCCTGCTTATTCCTTCCCAATCGAGACTTAAACAAGCGTGAAGCCTATTGTGAGCAAGAGGAAAATCAGGCCAAGTGTGTTTATATTGCAGGTTGTTAATAACAACAGCTCTTGGCTTTTGTGAAGCACGTCAGGCAAGGAATGCAAAGTGCTTTTAAAACAGGCATTAATTACGGTTGACAAACTCCACCCTCTTCCCTTGCCATGAAGTTAGTAATGAGCCAGGAACATTGACAGGCTTTTAATGTCCCTCCCCAAATGGCGCCCTGCCCCTCAAACAGCGTGGTGGGTGCACCAGGGCAGGGTAAGGGAGGAGATGGGACCCTTCCATCTGTGTGGGGATGGTGCTATCCACCCTTAGAAGGGGCTTCTGGCACCGAAAGTCTTACACGACCCGAGAAGCAAATCGGCTTTGGGGGAAGGATTTCTGAGGTGTGTTTTGACCTGTCTCGAGAAATGGCTGCTGTTCCTTAAACGTTAGAGTTGGGACTTGATCAGTTATCCCATGGCAGGAAAAGACAGATTACTCACAAGGTAATTGGGCATGGTGATCTGAACTGTTTGGTTGGGCAGCTGCTTTTCTGTGCTGGATTTCACCATGCTGTCATTTTGTCTAGCAATAGAAAATCTCTGAGCCGAGCCAGAATTTAAAAAAAAAAACAAACCACATCCCTTTTCAACTAGAATTGCTAGAATTTAAACATACTAATAAAGGGGAGCTGAAAACTAATCACAATATATACTGTACCTGTTTTCTACAAGGAAACTTTGGTCACGCGCACCTGGAGAAATGTATAGTGGCTATTTTGCCCAAGTTATGTATTGGTGCAGACACTGTGAATATGATGCTCGAGTGATAGAAAAATAGGATGAAGTTATCGGTGGACTTCCATCAACTTCAGCAGGGTTTGGATTAGACTGAGATTTTACAAACTGACTTAAGAATGTTTCTTCTCCCCACGCACAGATCCAAATGCTTTTTTATGGACCTGAGCCTTCCCTTGAGCTGTTTGGGCTACCTAAACCAGCTGACAAATCCAGCAGAAAACTATGTGCTGCTTTTGCTGGACCATTTTTCTGCTGAAATTGTGAGCTGAACTGACTTTTGAGTAGGGTCTAGAGAAACCATATTTTGATGCATAATAATAAAGAGAGGAACTACTATTTGTTTACCAGAGGGCCCTTTGAGGTGTGGTGGCATTTACCGGTGTTGTCAGTTTTGTACACTTCCAGTTTTTCCGTATTTTCGCATTGCTCCTGTTAGACCCTCTCTTTTCTTCTTTACTAACCAGCTGTTCCTTAATATAAATCAGCTTGTTGAAGAATATGTAACTTAAAAACCTGTTTTGGAAGCTTGCCTAGTGAAACATCAGCACACGGAGGGTGTTAAGAGTCTCTCAACCAGTAGATAATCTTCTGAAAGACCATTTTTCATAGGGGTTAAGTTTTAAACACAAAAGTAAAAGTTACTGTGTAAGAAGTAGCTAAAAATATTTGCCTAGACAGAAATGTACGAAAATACAAATCCCTGGATTAATTGTCTTAAATCCTTCAGTAGGAAGTCTTACTGAATTGAGAAAAGTTGTGAAGTGTGGTATGGGAATGTAAAATATGCTAAATTAGACTTCACCTTAGTTAAGAAGTTCTTCGCTAAATAGCCTTGTAAATATTTTGACTGGGGCAGTCAGCCACAGCAGAAATGCCTCCTTTTTTTTTTTTTTCTTTTTTTCTGTGCCATGAGCATAAACAAAAATACGCTACAATTCCTGGCTCAAACTCCAGAATCTGATTTTATAGCTCTATTCACCTCAGCTAACTCAGAGGGAGTCTGATTGAATAATATCAAGGTTATGATTGATAGACTTACTCTCTCTTTACCTTTAAATGACACAAAAGTATATTTAAATATCATTTTAGCATCTTTAGATCTAAAAGGTCTTTTAAAGTATCTTTTAACAGCCTAATGTAAAATTATTGCTATATAAGCTTCCAGATTAATTCAGATCTAATACGGCAATTATTTTAACATATTTATAAATAATATACAGGGGTGTAGTTGCTTTGCTACTTTTTTCTTGTTAATCTTCTCTGCAGCTAAGGATCCAAACCATGGCTTATAAATTAATAGTTTCCTTGGGAAAGGAAAATATAGTGTTCAATGGCATGAGCATTACCTCACTGCTTTATTAATGTATATTTAAAAGAGAAAATGAATTAATCAGATCTAGATTTGACAAAACTAGACTGACATAAAGAACTAATGCCTTAACACCCTCCCTTAAAAAAACAACCGAACAAAAAAAAAAAAGACTTGTTACTATTAAGAGATATATTTTTAACATAGCTGAGCATGTCCTGGCCATCTCTTCTAATAGTATCCATGTTGCTTTTTTTTTTTTTTTTTGTTTTCAGGTATGTAATCACATAGGGAGCAGACTCATTTGTTTTTTCCTGCATTCTGCCCCTACTATGGGCCATCAGTTCTTACTTCAAAGGAGAGTATTCCAATATAGGAGAGATTTTTCTTCTGTATGAGTCTTTTCTCTGATCTTTAAAATCATTACAATCTGTAGTCATCCTGAGGCTTGGGGTTCCAAGCTTTTGTATCTATGACTGGTATAACTAGGTAGAAACAGCTGATTCCTTCTACTAGAACTGAATTATAGGTGTAGTATTTGTGTAAACATTTTTTTATTATTAATTACCTGAATTGCCACAATCCCTACATGAAAGAGTTATGGACCAGCTCTTTACTGTGTTAGGAGCTTGTAGACATACAATAAAGAGATTTTTCTGTGCCCCAGAGAGTTTAATATCTATATAAAAGTCTTAAGGCAGTGGATGCTGATTGACAGATGGAAGTCACTGAATAGAGAGGCAGCAATGAGAGATTCTATTTTCATGATATGGAGTCATACCAACATACCTGAGGCTTAACTTCTACCAAGTGTATCATAGTTTGAGTTTTAAGGAGCAGCAAGGGAAGTGAAGGAAGATCACTGAGGTAACTTTGTGGGTATTGATGAGGAATTCCTTTCCAGCACAAGGGGCAGCATGGGAGAAAGCAAAGAACCATATCGCAACAGATGTGAGAGAGTGTGATGTGAGAGGACTGGTGATGTGGAACAGCATTAAGTGGTGCTTGGAGAGAGGGAGCACTTCAATATGATTTCCACTTACAGCTTAATAATAGTTAGAAGCAAAAATGCAGAGACAAACGCTCCAAACAGAAATTATGTTGGCAAAATGAGATTACCTTCTGTGTTTGCTTTTGTACCTCAGAGTACATTGTCACACCAACTGATAGCTAATTTGCAGCCCACTGGTTTGGCAAAATCAATGTCCCAGTTGGGCAGCTCAGCCCATGAAATGCATGTTAGATATGCCTTAAAGCCATAATTTCAGACTTATTTATTATGGTCCTCTATAATAAATATATAGCTGGTCTACATAGACAAACAGTTTTGAGTAGTATGACTCAGCACAGCCCAGCAGTATCTGTAAGGGACATATTTTTGATTTGAAGGAGTAACTTTTCAACTTATCATGTAGCAATATTTTTTTTTTTTCTCAAGAGGAAAAAATATCAAACCCATTTTCACCCTTGGGGGGGGCACCAGGATTCGGAAAATAGCAATTAAAGTACACAAAGGAGTCACATACGAACAGTGTGGAAACATAATGACTTGATTAAGGAAGGCGTGATGCTTAGAGTGGACTTTCACTGATTTGATTCATTTCAGTGCAGGTCTTCCCTCCAATGAAACTTAAGAGTGTCACTGGCTACTCTGAAGCTACTCTGTTAAGCATTCTCCCCATTTCATGTTTCCAGTGAGTGACACCTGAGAAATCTGAATTTATATTGAATTGTCAGGAATAGCAATCACACTAACAGTGAAGGATGAAGTCCCTATGGTTTATTTGCTGCCATTTACTGAGTAGTGAATTACAATTCATAAAACCATTTCTCTGCTCTCAGTGCACAGTGCCCCATATTACTAAAATCATTTGGTTTCACAAATCTGATTATGTTCATACTATTTCTGAAACAAGACATTTCCCTTTCTGTTATCTTGCATAATACAATTTCCAGTGTGCATTTAGAAGATCAGAGAACATCAATGACTACAGCTGCTCCTGTTTTTATGGCGCATATTGTTCATGGTTCTCCACAGCTAGAGATGACTTAGTTATGTGCTTCTGATTATTAATCCTTATAATAACATAAGGCATGCTATACAATCAATTAAAATAAATGACTTTATTGCCAATATATAGCAATTTCCTGTTATTCTTATCTCAATTATTTTCAACAGAACAAATTGCCTAAAAGCAATTATGGGTGTTTTATGAGCAGATCAGCGTGACCTTAAGGCTGCAGGGGCTAATGCATGAAAAGGGGTAGAGAGAGCCTTGAAGATCCTCAATCATACTTGCTCATTATCGCATCTCACTAGGGAAAGTGTGAAAGGTCCCCACCCTGGTTGTGCACATCATAGTCCTGAGCCTCTCTGTATATGTGCTAGTTCACTAGCAGCCTATGGTGGTCAAGGAGAGAAGATGAAGGTGGTGGTTATGGTAATGTCTAACTGCTGAACACCTATGGGTTGTCTTATAAATTATTAAATGAAAAAGAATATCCAATATTCAACTATTTTGTTAGCCTTCTGAGCTTTTGACTATTCCTCTGCAGCAATATGAACTAGAACAGTCTTTGAGAGAGGACTGAGATTCTCCTGCAAACTCTCTGCGAAATAGCAAGTACAAAAGATCACAGGGATGACACTGAAATGATGCTAGCACTTGGCAACATCTCATGCATTGCTGGCTCTGAAGAAGCAGGCTGAAGTCACAGGAGCATGCTGTGAAAGGCCATCTTGTAAATGCAGGGAGAGACACTTGCTGTGTCCAAGAATATGTAATCTGAACTAGGAGACTGACAAACTATGGAGTGACAAACTATGGACTTTGGACAAACTTTGGACTGACAAACTATGACAAACTATTTTATAAAAGAAATCAAAGTGCAAAGCAATGGAAAAAATTTGGTCCAAATCCTGCATGTAACAGGAATTACAGTGGAGCCCAGAGGTTCCTATTTCAAGTTCAGACACTTAACTAAAAAAAGCCCCTTTCATTTCAGCACGTGCATAGCAGTGCTCAAGAAAACTGAGAATGTAGAACAGCTAGGGATCCTCCCGGTGCTTGCAAATCCACCCTGATTTGTGACTTTCACAGGCTCTAGTACCCAGGCAAAGCATTGCTGTGCTGTCTCTGCCTGTGTCCCCCCCCCCCCCCCCCCCTTCTAAGTGACCCCTGTGTTCACATGTTGCTGTTGTGACCTCCACTTCAGCAAAGAATGTGCAGTTCCCCGTGAACAATTCAAGGTGTTTTTTCCCTCCTGCATGTTATCAGCTTCCATTAGTATAGGATGTAGCCACTGAGTTTAGATCCTAAATACTCTTTCCATAAGACATCAGGCCAGTCTGAGGTCTAGAAATAATTGCATTCAGATCAGATTCCTAGATGCATATCTAAAGTAGATAATACTTGTGGCTGTTACCCCATACTTGCTCCTTGCCATAAGGAGCAACAATGACATCAGTAGGTTATTCACAGCAAAAAGTGAGCATTTGGGAAACAATTTATTGGGCAAGGATGAATATAACCATTCACTATGGATAAAAATATGAAAATGCCCAGAGAATATCTTCAAAGTAGCTCAGCCTTCAACTTGTCAAAAATGGGACACCTAAATCAATGAATTGTTGTTATAAGAAAGAGATACTCAAGCTTTCTTGTTCATTATTAGAATACTTCAACTGGCTCTTGTGCTATAGAAAATTAATTCATTTTAATGGGACAGGTCTAATTGTGGGAACTTCTTAAGTTTTCATATAACTGATAACTGAGGCTTGAAAATACATTACAAAAACATGTTTGGGCAGGTTTGAACAGGCTTGGAAAATATGTTACAATAAAATAGAAGCAGCTAACTAGAAAGTGAAAGGGACATGATTTGCTATTCTTTTACAAAGATGAATTTACCTGTTTTCATTGGTGCAAAGTGGAGAAAAAAAAAATAATCATAAAACGAAGCAGGAGAAAGTAATGCAGTTTTAAAGTAAGCAATTTCTATGACAAAAGGAAGAATATTGTTTGCTTTCAGTTTTCTGAATTATTTTTCAAAATGGAATTGAAAGTCCATTCATTTGGGCTTTTTCTCAATAAGGGGCTACTTAAATGAGTGAAGAATTTAAGTTCAAGGGGTGTTTTTTGTTGGAGGTTTTTTTCTTTTTAGCTTATTTTAAAATGTTATGTCCTTGCATGAATAAAGTTTCTGTCATATAGCAGCATTCAGTGTTGTGGAAATCAAGGCAGAGAGTGGGCAGGTCAGTTAAAAATGTTTTGCTAAATAAATCGTAATGAAAATTTAATAAAATATTATTTGCCAGTTAGAAGGCTGCAGAAGTTGAGAATCATGTTCAGGCTTGTGTATTTGATCCGAAATTCATTCTACTTAGCTGAGGGCCTAGTTTAAGAGCCCAAGTTCTTTGCGGCATTGTTGGCAGAGAGATGCCGGGTGGGATGCGTTGCCCCTGGCAGGCTCTCCCCATCAACTCTGGAAGGAATCTGGACAGGTAGGTTTTAGGCATCAGTGGTCTGAGCCCTGAGGTTCAGAGACTGAGGATCAGATCTGAGAAGTCCTAACACCTGATTTTCACAGGTTATCTTTAGATGGGTAGCTTCGGTGACTTCAAATTTGAAAATAACTTTAAAAATTACTGTATCCACATTTAAAGGTGTCTGGCTTGCTTCAAATTGGAATTAGTTTCTGAAGCTTTGGCTTTCTGGAAGTGTTAGAATAGTTCTGGTCTTCACAGGCGGCGAGTTAATAAACTGCTTGTAATAAAGCACTTTTCAGGCTTTCTCCTTTTCCTTTAGAAGTTCCTATATCCTGTCTGAGACTGATCTGGTGAGTGGTAGGTCTTGCAAATAGCACTACTTTTTAGCCTAAATGAGCTCATGTTCCACAGCTCTGCATTGCGAAGGGCTCTACAATTTTTCTGAGAAGCAATTCTTTTTATACAACTCCTAACCCTTCTGTCTTTTAGGCAATGATCAAACAAAATCCAACTTGCCAGCAGCTCTCTATGAGATCAAAGAGGAAGGCAAAGTGGATTGCTAACAATAGACTACCATCCTCTATCGGAACAGGCTGAAATTATGATGAGGTATAAGGTGGGGATGCATTTTTGATGCACGGTTCTGTGCCAGAGCTTGAGCATTTTGAAGCTTTAACAGCACTCGAAGGTATTTCTGTGTATGAATAGGATGAAAGTTTTGCCTTAGTGAAAATCATGTTATTTAGTCCTATATTAATCCTGACAAAATTCTGAAATAGCAAAAATATGAATATATTGATTTCTCAAAACATATTGATTTAGCAAAGAATTTAACTATCATAGAATCATGGAACAGTTTGGATTGGAAGGGACCTTAAAGATCATCTGGTTCCAAGCCCCCTGCCATGGGCAGGGGCACCTTCCACTAGACCAGGTTGCTCAAAGCCCCATCCAACCTGGCCTTGAACACTTCCAGGGATGGGGCATCCACAATTTGTCTGGTCAACCTGTTCCAGTGCCTCACCACCCTCACAGTGAAGAATTTCTTCCTTGTATCTAACCTAAATCTACCCTCTTTCAGTTTAAAGCCATTTAATTTACTGCTTAATCTAAATTGAGGCTTGTTTCTTTGCTTAAAATTAACTGCTTTCAAATGTTTTGTTCATTTCAGGTCTAAAATTTTCTGTTATGTTTGAGTATAGGGAAAGCTTGATTAGAGAAATAATGATTTCGGAGTCTCCTGGTACAGCCTGTCCTTGGGAGACCCTGCTCCTTTGAAATAGGTTCTCTATGCATTGTTTTTGGAGAGCTACTGCTGAGCTGAGAAGGACAGGACAGCTATTTCATTAGTTATTTTCCTCAAGTATGCTTACAAAGTAGATGTATCAGCTGCTAGTGTGTGAAAACTCTTAGGACTCAAGTCTTCCATGCTTGTACGGAAAAACCTCCAAGAGGATCCCAGGAAGACTTTTTTAAGGCACCCCACTGGGTCCATTGAACACCCTGCTTGACTCATAATAGCTTCATGGTCTAAAACTGCTGTTACTTCTTGTGAGAGAATGCAGTGGAAAATGTGTTTTATCAACACTTGCTTCACTGGGAGGAAGTTTAATCCGTGGCTCTCTGGTCTTTAGCTTGATGGATCCAGGATATGAATGTTTTATCAGAAATTTTCCAAAGAGGAAGGGACTTGACCATTATCATGCTCATCAGTGATAAAGCAGAAGAACGTGGGAGTTTTTCATTTTGAGCCTTGCACCTGGACTTTAAGAGCGCATAAACAGATGGGTTTTTTTCCCATTTTGGAATCGGCAGTCCTTATGAATCCAGCTTAGACATCCTGAACACCTGGCATGGAAACAACAGAAGTGCCAGGTTAGTGGACTTGGACACGGCAGGACACTTACATTTCTTCTTGGCAAGTTAGTCTTTTTATTTTTGGCTATGCAGTATTTTTTAATGTTTCATGCTACTCTGCTTAAAAAGCCGTAAGAAAAACTCATAGGTGTTCAAGTAATTTTGCATTTCTGGGAAAGCAGTACTCCCAGTATTAATATAATTGGACATCTGCATTTCAGAATTAGACCTGCATAAGAGTAGTGAAAGTATATTCATATGAGTTCAGAAGCTTTTTCATCACTTTCTTTCTAACTCAGTAATCTCATCTGAATCTTATGAGAGAGAACTTACTCAGGTTTTGCTGGAGTTAAAATTCACCCAGTCCCTGGATATTCTTTTTGGCATTGTGTTTCTATATTCGTATAATCTTAGTTCTTTATAGTCATGACATTGCGGACACCTTTTCAAAACACCTAAGAAAACTGGGGTCTAACTGTGTTAGGAAATAGCAAATACAAATGTGATAAAGCATGCTTCTTCTAGTCTTTGTGGAAACAAATAGTGAATCTTACAATTAAAGGATGCTCAACACCTCTCTAAGAGTACTTAGCTGACAACACTGTAGCTGATAAAATTATGGTATAGATATATCTGTGCCAAAAAAAAAAAAAAAATCAATTACTTCTCAGCCTCTAATTTGTCATGTAGGTTCTAGCACAAAACACATTTTCTTAACTACTCTCAGTGCACCAAAATATACATCACTTAAGTCTTGGCCATGGCCATGTTGATAATTCTTTACAATTAATGAAATGTAAATCATAGCAATTGTTGGATGTGTCCTGTGGCCCAGGATAGCATACAATACACTTATTAAATGTTAAAACATGACCTACACTCATGCATCATAATTATCCATTGATGGATTAATAGCATCCATCCTTATGAGACAAGGTGGCCATTCGTAACTTTTACAGTAAATGTCCCAGAACAGGGACAGTGTCCCTAGATGACACCTTGCAATCCAATATGTTCTAGAGATACTGAGTATATATTGTTACCAGGAACAACAACACAGTTCTAGTTTCTGTTTTAGCAAATCCCGAGTGCTACTTGGGTTTAGCTGCTTAACTGGTAAGTGTTTTCATACTTAGACCATTCTGCTAAAGGTCTCCTAAGAACAGAATCAGTGCTAATCATCAAATGTAATGGGGCCTGTCAATACAGCAAAAGCCCTCATCTCCCCATGAGACCTTTTCCATAGAGATATATTTGAAATTATGAAGTCTGTGCTCTACATTGGCAGGAGAGTTTCTATTTTCACTTGTATTAAAACAGTGAAATCACATGGGTTTTATTTATATGTGTCTGTGTATATATATGTGTGTGTGTGTGTGTGTATGTATGTGTATATATATAAAATTCTTACCCAAAAAGTTAATGTTTTTGACCAGTTTCTATAAGTTTAAGGAAGGATTTGCTAGAAAAGAAATCAGTATTTCATTGTGGTAGCCAGCAATGATAGACAGGGCACAAGAGTCCCTAAGCGTACCACAGTATAATCAAGAATATTCCATTCTTCTACAACATATCAAGCGAAATCCTCATCTTCGTGAGGTCATTGCAATTTTTGCAGTCAATCGCAGTGATTCATCTACCAGACTGCATGAAACCCTGTAATGAAGTATGTTTCATTAATAACTTCTGGGTAGAGAACTATATTAAAAGGCCATACACTGTAGTTTTCAAAATTAAGTTATTCAACAACAGGAACGAGCCTATTTCTGTTGGAAGAATATCAGAGGTGAAAGTGGCTTCTTTGGATTTTATATGCCTTTTAGGAGTCAAAACATTGTGCTAATTTGCAATAAACAGCCTGACTTTCAAATCATAAGCAGAAGCCACTAAGCTCTCTTAAAATGGTTTTGCAAGGCAGTCTGAAGATCTCATCTACCTTGCATCCCTAGAGGTTGAAAGCTGGAAAATTTGCAGCCTGTGAAAGGATATCTGGAGGATGGATAATCTGTAGACAAAAATCACAGAGGATGCCTCTGTCAGGAAAATGTAGAACATGCCTTTTTCTTAAGTGAAAGAAGGTTCTTGGAAGCAGGACTGCGTTTGTGTATATTCCCAGATTCTGTATGGGGAAAATAAAGAGGGGCTGGTGGGGGAAGCACTGCAGCTGAGTTGATGTAAGGTTTTTGTAATGGAAACTGAAAATGTAAGTGAAACAGTGCAGTCTTCCCAGTATTATGTAAGAGAAAAACTGATTACTCAGTCACTAGAAGAAGATGGTAAACTGCTCTTGAATAAGGTTTTGTATTGCTCATGAAGCATTTCAGTCTGAATGGTTTCAAAATAAACACTAGAGCATGAAGTTAATGATGTAATATTATAAATATCTCTCACCATCTTCCTCTGTGTTTCTGTGGTGAACATTCATCCTTTGAGTCATCATGTGGTTTCTCAAAGAGGTTTCTGTGGCTTGATAGCAGCCTTCAGGATCTCATGGGAGGATGCAGTGCTATTTTGCTGCCTTGTGTGGCGAGATGTACCTCTCTACATCTGTCTCAGCCACACACAACCTGTTTTGAGACAGGAGAGAGATGGGAAGTCCAACTCAGTAAACACCACGCTATTCAGATCTTGAAGTTGGCACTGAAAATCTAACAAATGTTATCCAATTTCAGGGCATTGTTACAGCCCTCAATAAGGCCTGATGAATTCAGGACAAAGGCTTACTTTGTGGAAAGAGTGTAAAGGATGTAAACTTAGTCATGTTGTGTGGATACATGTTCACTGGGAAGAGACCTCCAGCTAACATGAGACAGTAAGAAGCTCAGCTCAGTGGGCTATAGGTAAAAGGCTCTCTCGTGCTCATCTCCAGCACACTAAGCCACTCAACAGTGCCAGCAGGACAGGACAAAACAGATACAAAGCAGAGATTGTATCTGGAGTATGATTTTAAACCAGTTCTGTATTTACATGTCCACCAGACAGCCCTGGTGAATCCGGTGGCAAATGTCGGCAGATTAAAATGTCTGTCCTCAGGAAAAATCCTCCTCCCATTAAACATGCAGGAGAATAAAAACATAATGTAATTTTTAGAATCTGAATGAGATTCAAATAAAATGATGTTGCTTTTGTAATCCTTAAAATGAAATCCAGAACACTCCAAGACAAAACTGGGGAAATACAGGTCAGAAGGAATCTGGGCAAAAATGGGATGTTACCATCTCAGAAATACTACCTTATTACTAGTGTTCACTTTCACCTGAAGTGGGATTTGCTACTTTGATATATTTTGTGCCATTTGTAGATTATTGCTCTTAAATTAGGTATGTTGACTAAAAACCAGTGGGTCCAACCTCAGCCTTGTTACAGATGGTATGCAGAAAGTGTTCCTACTTATTCAAACATTTACTCTATATTTACAGATGTATAATTGAGTACAGTGTTGGGACCCCCTACTGTACAGGTAAATAAGAAACAAGCCAATATATAACCAGGTTTTAGTGAGTAAATGTACCTGTCACAAATAACTGGAGTGCTTTAACAGTTGTCTTGGCAGAGAGGGTGAATGAAGTCAGACTGGGAGAAGTCTGTACCAGGACTTTTCTATCCAGAGTGATTAATTAGACTTCTTTCATGTGGGCTTAAAACAAAAAGGAGTAAGATCTTTAGAGGCAAGTGAGTTGTCAGCAGTAATTTGCATTGCTGATGTATAGTATCTCATGGAAAATGATGTATGAGAGGCTGACCACGTGCTAGAAGGAGCTTCAGGACATAATGATAATTTATTTGAAGGAAGGAGAATAACCGTAATTAAAATATGGAAGAAAAAAAAAAAAAAACCAAAACCCAAAACAACCCCCAAAAACTAAACCCCGAAAACAGCAGTAGTAACAGCCCAAGAGGTAAAAGGACATGCAGTATATGACAGTTTTAATGTGATAAATCCAGGACCTTTAGCCATATCCTTAAATGTGCTGCTTTCAAATTTCAGTCGTCTTGATTGCTAGGAGAACCTTGAAGCATAGAATATGAATGAGTGGTGTCTCTTCAGCTTAGCTACTCCAAATTGAAAACAAAAGAAAAGTAACATAAGTCCAAGTACCGATCAAGCAGCAATCTCAGTAAGAGGATCAGTTAGACACCTTTCTGAGCCTTAGGCTAGCTGCTATTTCATGTTTAGAGGGCCAAAGCCTGATTAATCCTGGCAGAGGTACCACGATGTATATCAGAGTGAAGGGATGTTCTGAATCCCTTATTTGGCCTTTTCTGTCCTTCTGTACTAGAGCGTATTAAAAATTTATCAATTCCAACTCTTAATGCTTGATCATCTTTACATTGTAAGTGCAATAAAAATGGCATCCAAGTGTAAATGAGGATCAGTCCTGTCAACATTTACAATTACGATTTTTAAGCATGACAGGGATATAAATGTTTTCACTATGTTTCACTCCTATGGACTGTTGAGACAGTCAGAAGAACACTTTCCATCAGAGCATGAAGAAAATGCCATCCTAAAAGAAAAGGGAGTCACAAATACAGATTCTTCTTCTTGAATGTTTCTTGTCACCAACGTTTTCCTTGAAAAACCTAGCATTTTATTTGTTCAGTTTCCAAATGGATGCTTCTCTCTCTCCCCAGGTAGAAGAGAATAATTTAGAGTGAAATTCACTTGTATGTGAAGATGCACCCATCAGTTATGGTAACCCTTGAAGTTTTATGCAGGACCAGGTGCAAGAAATGCAGTGTCTCAGAACTGAGGGCAAGGATACTGTCCATAAAACATTCCTCAAAAGTCTACAATAAATTCTAAACCCACAGTTAATGTACAGATATATGTATGTACACTTTGCCCAACTGAGTTTTGAATATCTGCAGGAATGGACATTCTCAGTCTTTACAGGCACCTTCTTTCAGGGCTTAACTAGAACTTTTTTCTTATGTCCATCTGGAATTTCCCTTGCTGCAATGTTCAAAAATTGCCTCTCATTCTTTCTCATTGTACCACCAAGAGGAGTCTAGCTCTGTCTTCTTGATAGCCCCCATTTAGCAGCAGATCACTGCAACTGGATCCCCTTTACACCTCTCTAAGGCAAAATCCAAATTATGTAAGGATTTAGTTATATACTTATTTTGTCTATTTAATTCCACATAAATTTTAATGAATTTATAAAATACACCTAACATTATGTATAATTTGTGCATATTATTAAACATGCCAGTATAAACTAGGCACAAAGGGTACAGTTCTGTCTTAGATTAGCTGTTTAAAGTGGCATTTATAATCTTCATCTTTAAAGTTTAAATTCGTAAGTGTCTCCAAGAAAGAGAGATTATTACATACAAAGGACTACCATCTTTTGAAAATGTAGTATTTGCACTCCATTGAGATGACAGTCTGGAATAGGTATGAATAAGTGATAAAAACATGCAATACAATCACTCTATGCTCCATGACTTCAATTTTGGATAGATTCCGACCTTCATATAAACTGCAATTGCAGTTTTCTTTTAGGCCCATAGACCTTAGTAGTTTCATTAGAAATGTGAGTCCCAAATTATGAAAAATTGCCTCAAAATGGAAAAAAAAAATTCCTTTTTTTCCTTTCCAAATGGAGTATTATATAAAACTATGGCTTAAGCACATATTTCACATTTCTCAGGCAGAAGCCCTGCACTGGCAAACAGAGCCAGCAGCGTGTGCGTTGGCTGTGTTTTATGGGGCCCTGTGATTTAGTGAGTAGTCTGCTACAGCTAGTTGGCAGAAGCCAGCTGGAGGATGCCCAACACTACCAGGACGTGTGAGATTATGTGCTCGTATGGAGCCTGGTCATTTTGTGCATGTACAACAACTCTGTGTGTATAGGTCTGCTGCTGAATTGTGTGGGAGTCTTGGGAACAAAACTGCTGCCTCCCTTGCTTTCATCTGCACTCTGCTCTTTCTGGTCCCTTTGCCTAGGGGCAGAGTTGGGGAGCGAAGTAGCAGAGGAAGGTCACTCAGGGAGCACTGAGGCAAAGTGCCCATGCTCATCACCATGGGACTGGTTGGGATACATTCACAGGGTACTGTGGAAAATGGCCAGTGTCCTTGTGAGGCCACTACAATCGTCGTAGGCAGGTCGTGGCAGTTAGGCGAGGTTCCCCATCACTGGAAAAGGACAGCATCTCAGCTGTGTTCAAAAAGAGGAAGAAGGAGAAGCCAGGGAACTACCAACTGGTCAGTCCCTGGGAAGATCACAGAGCAAACTCTCCTAGAAGTTATTTCTTCTAGGGAGAAGGTGACTGGGAACAGCCTGTTCAGATTTGTTAAGAACAAATGTTGCTTGTCAAACCTCATTCATTGCCTTCTATGATGAAGTGATTGTCGCAGTGGATGGGGGGGAGCAGTGGGCATACCTTCACTTTAACACAGCTTGCAGCATGGTCTCCCATAGTATCTTTGTAGTCAGACTGGAGACATACAGACTGAATGGGTAAGCTACAAGGTGAACGTCAAACTGGCTGGACTGCTGTGTTTCAAAAGTAATGGTCAGCAGTTAAAAGCCAGCTGACGTCTGGTTACTAGTGATATTCTTTAGGTGTCAACAGAGGTGATAGTAATGTCTAATGTCTTTGTTCCTGGATGATGGGACAGAGTTAACTTTTGCAAGCTCACTGATGACACCAAGCTGGGGAACAGGGCAGGGAGACTTTCAGAACCTGGAGATGTTCAGAACTTGACTAGCCAAGGCTCTGAGCAACGTGATCAAACTCGAGTTAGCCCTAGTGTGAGCAGGCGTTGGACTGGATCATCTACAGAGGCCCCTTAGGACTTATATTATCCCATGATTCTATATACAGCATCTATGCAAGAAGCATATGTGTATATACAAATACACAATAAATCTTTTTTTGTTGAGGAATGTCCAACTTCATGGTGAGGACAGAGCTGCACAAGGCCCTTCATCCACTGCAACTGTGCTCCTATGTGAGCAGGTGTGTAAGATTTATGATTTTAAACATGCTTACTCTATTGCTTATATGTGCAGAATCTTCTCATCTTTAAATTATGAAGTTGTTTTGTTCCTCACAGAAATAATGAACCACAAGAGATGCCATTAATAATGCACCCTTCTAGATGTCCTAGATTTAGAAATGGTATGCTAAAACAATATTTTTAGCTATCGATCATCCTTTAAGCAAGAATTTATCATACTTTTACAAATAGTGTCTTTTTGTCTTTGTAACTCTCTCTGATATAAAGGTGCTGCCTCTGTCAGCTTTTCCTTCTCCATAGTAAAATTTACTTTTATTTCATGCCAATTTGGGCCATTAAGTTAGTAGAGAGAAGTTCAAAGTGGTTAGATACAGTTTGTGCTAGTCTAGAAAACTGAAAATGCTGGTGGCTGAACTTTTCCTTTGCCCAAACAAGTGCAAGAGAACTTGGGGGAGATTTAAACGCGGTGTAACGGAAACTAGCACCGAGTTGCCAAGGTGAGCATGTCCAAACAAGAAAAAATTACAGAAGAAAATTACAAGAAAAAGTTAATCCAGGAAGAAACCTACCAAAGAAGTCTCTCTCAACTGATTACTGAGCATTGTTGATGAGAAGTGTATAGAAACGGAGAAAAAAGAGGTCCTGAGAGACCCATGGAAAATGATCAGTAGAAAATCCAGCCCTTATTACTTCTGTGAGTCTCTGAAACAAGGACAGAAACATGAGGCCTCTATGTAAATGGAGAAGTGAGGTTTTGTTTGGCCAGTTTTTTGGGTAAGGTGAGGTTTTCTTTGGTTGCTATATTTCCCTCTCCAGAAGGTGAAAGCTGAATGAGTCCATCCTGTTCTACATTTGAGAAATATGGTGGAAGAACAGCAGTCAGGAGCCTCTTTACATGCTTCACAGCACCCTTTAGTGACAACAGGTGTAGACTGGGACCTTCTGAGGGGTTGTGCATGGTACAGGCAGAAGAAGGTGAGGGTGGGAGACGAGACCTGCTTCTGAGTCTGCCCAGGGCACGAGCAGCCCCAGGCTGCTGAAGGCTGTTTCCACTAGTGATCTGTGGCTGACTGAGAGCAGAAGGGAGAGCGAGAGGACTCTCGCCCCCTCCTTTTCTGCTCAGTCTAAGCAGCTGGCAGGTCTATGGTTGTGTTAGGTCATGCAAGGTTCTTCATGCTTTCTGGATGCAAGGATGAGAAAAGGACCATAAAGAAGATAGGTGGGGAAGCTGCCTTGCATGGCATCTCGATAGATGTGAGCTGTGGGGATGTACACTACCATGAGGGCCCACACTGTTGGTTACTGTAGCTCATCTGACAAAGAACTGGATAATCTGTTGTGCTTCGATTGCTACCAATTAGGTATCCATTCTCTGATTGATTTGGTGCCATTTCTGTTCCTTAATTCCTACAAAAATAAAATAAGAAGTTCTAAACCCAATTATTTTGTTTGTAATGTAATTACCACTAATGAACAGCTGCCAAAAAGACAATTTTGTCTAAATAGTGTAATAACAATTTGTCAATGGACAGCAGTGTAAATGAGCTGTCTGTCATGCAGCACTTTCTTAAATTAAAAACAAAAAAAAGCCAGATCTTTTCCTTCTCCTGATTTTGATCTTGCATAAACTGAATTGAACAGGCATTAAAAAAAATTACCATAAACTTGTACACAAGACTGATACGTGACTCAGGAAAGGAGCCAGAGATCAGAGAATGTAACTGCTCAAAATCATCTACGTGCTTCATGCTGCCAATTTGCTTACAACCGAGAGTAAATGAGGTGACAAGGCAGCTCTCCGTAGGAATGAGTGCACAAAGTTTGAAGCCTTGAATGTCTTCTCGAAAATGCACTTAAGCCTGTGCCAGAGGAGAGAATGGATACTCAGGCCAAGATCAACCCAGAACCCTGCAAGCAGACACAGTGCTGTTGCTTAGCCAACAGCCAGTTCAAAGCCAATCCTCCTGACCCAGCAACAAGATGTCTAAATTCTTACCCTTAAACCCAAGCACAGCATGCTTGTAATTTGCTGCGAAATCTTGAGCGGTAAAGCACTGTTTCAGATGTTTATGTTACCAAGTTACCTTACAATTTATTTAGTCTGAAAAAGCAGTCTTCTGTATGACTGGACCTGCTTGCAGGGCTGATTTTACATTTTACACATATTTCTTTTTCTGCTTCAAATGCATCAGCTGTGTTGCTAGAATGCCTACCTGTGTAATCTGCTGGAAGCATGTATTTGAGAATGTCTCAACAACAACCCATAAACAACAAGAGAAGAATCTGGTTCTTCAGAAGACAGTTCCTTCTGTGCCCTGCCCCTGTTCAGCTGTCATTTTGAAAAGGGGGGGAACATAGGGCTTGGAGGTGGGATGGAGTGGAGAGGGGCTGAGATGCTAGATCAAAGTTCTTAAAACAAACAAACAAACAAACAAAAAAAAACCAACAAGAAAAAAAGAAAACCAAACCAAACCAAACAAATGCTGTGAGTTATCTGAACTCCATTAGCTTGACTCAGGAATTTCTACATGGGGGTGTTTCTGACTGCAGTTAATTTTTGGCAAGGTGATGGTTTCCTGCACGTTGGCAGTGTGTGTGCCCAGCCTCTCCAACGCTGGGGTCCCCTTCCAGCATGCTGCTCACCCACCTTGCATTGCACCTCTTGCAGCCTTGTCAGGGCAGATCTTGTGGGCAGCTCCCACTTGTTGCCTGTCCTTCGTTATTTTAGGTGGGACGGCAGAGAAACAGCGTGCTTTAAGTCATCCCAGTATCTGCAGCACCAGCACGATGTCCAAATAAACATTTTTATCCCTGTGGGAGTTTAGCAGCTGGCTTGCTCCTGCCTTCTCTTGGAGCCCAGGAAATCCAGAATTTCTTTCCCAGACCAGGCAGAAGCAGATATTGCTGTAGCAGTGCAAGGAGCCAGATTTATATGATTGCAAAGGAGAAATTAGAAAGAAAGGAGTACCTCGAAAAGAAAGTGAAGTAGGGGTGTGCGTAGGTTTCTTGTCACTGTGATTTCTGCACAGAGGAGTTCAAAGCATGGTCAGAGCAAGTAGTGTGGCAGAAGGCAGGGACGTAACAGGATGGGGTCGAAAGGTGACTTCTGCTTGTGAAACATCGCTCAGTGCTGGTATGGGACTAATGCCAGTTTATAAGGACGTTTAATTCAGCATATTAGCAGCAGGACTCTTCTTTGCATGTAGGTCCTTTTAATAACATCCAATATATGACAATTTTAACTTTCTAATAAAGATCAGACAGTGCTCTACGCATACCTTCCGCCGTTTTAATGTAATAACATCTTGCAGTTACTGATTCACCATACCATCTTTTAAAGATGACAAAATGCTTACCCATATTAAAATGTTTAGTTCAAATAATCTAGATAGCAAATGCTTTTGCTTGTTAGCCCATATTGCCACCAGATGCAAATTGTCATATTGTCCTTGATTTCGGGAATCATGCACTGAAGTCCACCTTGGTGTAAATGGGTGTGAAGCGGGACACAGGGCAGCAGAGGATGACTGTGCGTTTTAAAAGTTGCTGGGTTCCTTTTTACGTGATGTGGATGACCTAATTCATTTGATGCCATGTTATTTTTATTCTACCTTTTTTTTTTTCATTTTTCTTCTTTTTTTTTTCTTTTTCCCTCTCTGAAGTGAATGGAGGCTTATGAGACCATGCTGTGCAGGCCTGGGATATGTTTCCCTGTGTATCCATTCCTTTCCTGGAGGCTTTTTGAATCCATCAGTTACTTTCAATACAATTTAATAGTGATTAATAGTGAGGTTTCTCTAAGGTCCATGAAAAACAGGCAGGCAGACAAAGGTGCAGAACAACTGTGGTTTTCTTACTGCCCAGGCAGTCGGAGCTCGTGCTTCATTAGGGAGTGCAGGCAGGAGAGAGGCCTCACAAAATGCCCCCCAGTGGCAAAAGCTTTAGTCCTAACTCGTACCTAAGACAGCAAGCAGGAGACAGAAATCAATAGGAAACCTGGCTTCACTAGCACTCCTGCTCCTACAGCTGTTTGTTTTTCCTTTACATGTTGCACAAAGGCTTGTTTACACCTCTGTTTTCTAGCAAGTCTTCACTGCTCATTGGCCTCATTTTGTCTCTTTTTTCATATATTCCATAAAGGGTCCTTTCTCCTCCAGCATTCACTCCAGCTCCCAGTTATTTCCTAGTCTGTTGAAGTGTTTTCTACCTTGCACCTCATTATATACCCAATTCTAATTACAATTTGGCACAAGTAAAAAAATTATTTTCTGTGTAAATTAGTTAAGCTGGTTTCTAGTACTTAAAGAAAAGTTCCTTCAGACAGGTGGAGGGAAAGAGGCAAACAGCCTTGAAAAGCAGGCAGACATCAGAGACAGGCAAGACAAATGGCCCTGATTTTGTTCACATGCTGTGTGGGACTTGAGGGAAGGTAGATTAACTCTCTCCTCATTTAATTAAGGGTTCTCACTGATGGCAATATGAGTGTTTTTCTCCTCAAGTGAGGAATGAGTGAAAACTCAACAAGATTTGAAACTGAATGTATTTGCAGTTGTTTACGGTTTTGGCTAGCAAGATACTTTAGCATTCACTGTCATTTGCCCGAAATTATAAATTATTTGAGGCAGAGGAAATACTTTTTGTTCAATTTGTGCAGTGCCCAGTACAGTGTGATGCTGATCCATGGCTGTGGCTTGTACATTGAACAGATGCAAAATAAAGCTAATAAAGGCAGCAGAAAGTTCTTATTTTTCGTTTTTTTCTTCTTCTTCATGAAACAAATTATATGTTGGGAGGTGCACACGTGCACACACACACAAGAGTCTGGGTGCTGAAAGGCATTAGCTTGCAAAAACAGGAAAGCCGTCTTAGTGCCAGTGGCTCTGAGAGTAAAGCGCTGCTTTTCATTGTTGCTATTTCTTTAGAAATGGGAATTTCCAGTTTAACACACCATCATGTGCTAAACTCTGCAGCATGCAAAATATATCTTGTATCAGCCAGGAAATACGTCCCTGGATACTTGTTAGTGTAGTAACCATAAAAAAAAAGTGAGTTTTTTGACCTTGCATTTAGCCTGGGAAGGTATTTGCACGTGAATCACCCTAATGCTACTTTCTGCATGAGCATTTATCATGTAAACGACTTACAAGGGTTCAAGAAAATCATGCAAACACCTGCATGGTGGGTTTCTTACAGGTAATCCCAAAGTTAGGGTTGGCTGAATTTTTTTTTTTTTTTTTAGAAGTAGCAACAGTATAGAGGTCCCAGTGTAGTACCATGTCCAAAAGAATTAGCTTTCCTCATTTGAAGGACAACAGATTACTTTGTTTTCACTATATTTTTATTGTACTAATCCTCTGCTTACAGCTTCTGTTTGGAGGCAGGGCAAGACCAGTTGAGACATGAAGAACCTTCCCCTCTCGATCCAACATTTAGCTCACTTTTTGTGAACTGTTGCAGACTGACCACAGATAAAACAAGAAAGGTGTTCCCACACTCCTGTGGCACCACATATTATCCTTTGCTTTTATGTTCATGGTTAAACTGATTAAGGGCCAAGACCAAATTTTCTTCCCATGCACTGCTAGCAGGTGAGCAAGGGTTGCTAAAAGATTTTTGTTTGTTTTTAACCCTTCTTTAGAGCACATGCATTTCCAAGGTCACCTTGGAGTTGTACTTAGGAAATCTGCGGGGGTCTGAAATATAGCAGTGCCCTTGATATTTCTAGCATATCATGACTTGCTGTAGTTAATACATTTGATACAATGTGCTGGGAAGGTGCTGTGTATGGTGAATTGCTCCCAGGCACAAACTGAGCTACTTCAGCTCTGTTACTTTTGAGGTCGTTCCTAGTATCTCTGTGCAATACTATGGTTGCGTGTGTAAATGTGCAAGATTGTTTAGAGCTAGCTTCGGGACATTTAAAATAGCATTTCATTCCATTCTGTGAACAGACCCTAAGTTTAGCACAGTTTTGTTGGCTTTTTTTTTAAATTGATTTCTTTTTAGCTGAAGTGGAAGCAGTCTAGCAAACCTGGACTCTTGCAAGCAGATTGTGCTGACTATGAGGATAAGTTTGTGGGCTGAGTTTTGTATCTGCTGAAACTATATAAAAACCTTGATGTGAACTGCAAGCTAAGATGATGCTGTTGCTCAATTTGCTTTAACTAAAAGTGCCTGCAAAAGATCAGACTAATTAAGGATGTCTCTGAGGACCTAAAAAATGCACAATCCTATTAAAACACTCTTGAGCTTTTAATTATTTTCAGGTGGAAGTGCAACAGAGGTTTATATTTGGATTTTCCTATCTGAAACCAGCTAGCTGCCTTAGAGATCTGGTTGGCAAAAGTGCAGGTGGTTCTAGCGGATGGACACAGGAGTTTAAGGAGGAGCTTGGGCACAGCATGAACCTCAGCCCCAAGAAAACCTGCCAGTCCAAATATATACTGTCTCTCTTGTTGGAGCTACTCCACTTTGTATAAACAATGGCTTTTGGAAGAGGCTTTCAAATATCCCAGAAGAACGTAGTACCTACTACATCTGTACCATAGAGCCACAGAATAACTTACGTTGGCTGGGACCTTTGGAGGCCCAACCCCTGCTCACATCAGGGCTAACTCCAGAGTTTGATCAGGTTGCTCAGGGCCTTAGCCGGTCAAGTTCTGAGCATCTCCATGTTGGAGATCCCACAGCCTACCTGGGCAGCTCATTCTCGTGTCTGATTTCCCTCACTGGGAAGATTATTTTTTCCTTCTGTCCAGCTGGTATTTCCCTTCCTGCAGCTTGTGACTGCTGCCTCCTGCCTTGGCTGTGCACCTCTGAGAAGAGTCTGGCTGGGTGTTGTCTGTGACCACCTGTGAGGTAATGGAAGAGCCCACCAGCCTCCCTGCTTAGCCTTCCTTCCCCCCTGCAGGCAGGGGAAGCCCAGGTCCCGCAGCCTCTCCTGGTACACCACCAGCCCCAGCCCCCTGCCCATCTTGGTGGCCCTTCCTCTGCTGCACTCCCTCCACTACGGCAGCAACAGCTCTCCTGTGCTGGGGAGCCCACAGCTAGACACAGCACTCGAGAGTAAATCTCTTGCTTTTGCTTTCCAATGAATATTTAAATTCTTCCAGCACAGAATTTCTACCTTCCCTCCACATTTCTATGTGATTTGCGTTTGTATAGTGAGGTCTGTAGTATTTTTTTCCATCTCACAAGTATGGATTTATTAACAACACAAGTGAAACTATTTTTTCAACCCTTACTCTGGGTGCAATGCCTAGGAAAAAAGACAAAAAACTGTTCTTCTCTGGCCTTGTGTGGCCACATGTGATTTGGGCATAACCAACACCTGCAAGGGAATCCTGCACTGATTCTTCAACAGTCATTGCCAGCTGAAAATACCCATAATTATGAATAGCTGTCAATGCAAAATGTGGGCTACTACTCCACGTTTCAGTTCCCAGTCTCTCCCTAATCTGGAATCCAAGCAGCTCTAACCACCTTATTTTCTAAAATTGGGGGATTCAGAAGATACGCACGACATCTTTTTGAGGTGAGAAAACACAGTTAACAAAAGAGCCCCGTAACCTTTAATAATAATCTACATTATTCTGACACTTTGCAAATATCTTATTTTTTGGCAATTCAGAGATATCAAAGTGATATTGAACTAATGAAAATTAATTTGGTCTTCTGTTGAAGAGTATAATAAAACATAAGGAAATGTACTTCTCTCTTGATGGACCCAGGTCTCTTCTGAAACATAAAAGAACTCCATCCTTTTAATGTTACTTTCCATACGTTCTTAAAGAAAAAGGACAAACGTGAGGGGGAATGGGAAGAACTAGGAGAACTCCAGCCATTTTGGGAGATCTGATTTTAGTGGTATTTGGTTAGGCTCATCCCTGGGATGCTGATTAATTAAAAAAACAAAATGTAGGTCACCAATGATGGGAGACTGACATGGCGGTCGACACTGTGAGCCAGGGAGCCCCAGAGCTGGGCAGCTCAGCCTATACAGCTGGAGACCAGCCATGCCTTTAGGGAGGCTCTGCTTCTGCAGTTCTTACTGAAGTCTGCTAAATTCAATACTTTTCTTTAATGAAACCCTGGAGAAATAAAGGGCTTGATACTTCTGATTGGAGATAAGCATCTCTGCTAAATGACCTGATCTTAGAGGTTTAGGGGGCTGCAGTTTAAACATTATTGGTATTCTCAGGCTAATAGAGACTCTATCACTTTGCCTGTCTTAGATGATCTCAGCTGATGAAATATAAAGATAAAATAACCACTGAAAATAATTTGTTCAACAGGGATTATTCCTGAAATAATCTACTCTCTGGCTTTGTCATTTGTATCCCTATTCTCAGGGACACATCAAAGCTGTAGACCTCTTCTCTGATCAGTACCATTCTGTGAATTATTTAAATAATAAAAGGGAAGGAACCCTTGCTACGTTTCCACGGAAGGTCTGCTGTCTCGGGGGTTTTTGTTTGCACAGCACTTGTCTAAGCAGAAATGTTCCCTTCTGTGGTTGTGTTTAGTTTCCACAGCAGTTAAAGCTTGCAGGTGACCACAATTTTTCCTTTATCTTAAAACAAGACAAATTTACTTTGGGAACCAGTCACAGATTTCCAAACTTGCAATAGAAATTCCTGTATGAGAGCATTATCTAGCGCGGTGGTGGTAAGCATGGTGCTATGCAGGTATGGATTATTTATTCGTAACCCCAATGGTAGCTGTATTTGTACGTTTTATACCATCTGCTAATAGTTACATTCAGCACCTACAGCAAATACTGATTGAACGTAAGGAAGTAATGGTGTTGCTTCCATGCCTGCCTTGAGAGACTAAGCCTGTATCTCCACGGCAGCTTTGCCTGCTCTTCCGCTCCAGAAAGTTCCTTAAACTTCCATGCGTTAACATGAAAAAAATCCTTTGTTCTCTTAAAATGTGAATCCAGTTTTGGTCATCCAGGAATACTAGAAAAATATTCCAGGCCAGAGTGCTGGTCCTGCATGTAGAAATCTAGCCAGGGCTTATAACATTCAGATATATGTCTCCTGAGCAGGAGATGCTCAAAAGTCCATCAGGCCCCTGTATCTTATTTTGCTACTGGGTGAGCTGTACCTGTAAACATTTTATCTCACTAATTACTACATTAATATGTAAATCTGCTATGGTTGGTCAAAGAAATCAGGAGTCTGTAGCTTCCGTAGGGTTCCTGGAGTGCCTGCTGGTACCACAGTTAGATGTCAGCATTAAAATTCAGGACTCTGTAGTGCTCTCTGGGCACAGACTTCTGCCAGGGTTAGCAAGTTACTCTGATATCTTGGACCTTCTGGGAAATGGTTTTAGGAATGATCAAGACTAAATTAGTGTGGGGGTCTGAAGCACTGCAAATAAAGGCCTGCATGGAGGTGTGTGCCTGAACTGAATGAAGATGGATGTTTCCTGATGCCTCTGCAGTCTCACCTGGGTTAGGGTTATGATATAAAATCTTGTCTTGAAGGCTTATTTTCAGAAGGATTATACGGCTGAATGGAGAATTATTTTTAATAGGGTTGCTTAATTTTGCATATAAGTGGACTCTCAGCATTAATACAACCATTAAGGTAGGACTGCATCAGGGGAAGGCTAGATTTAGGATTGCACTAAACTAGGTTAGAGAGGAAGGCCATGGTTTCAGTCAGGAAGTTCAGATGGCTCGTGACTGATCTTCAGATTATTTGAGTAATGATATTTTTGGTCTTTATTTTGGTGCATGACTTTTAGCATTTCAAGGTAATACATCATCTTTTAATTTAGTAGAGAAATGAATAAATTAAAATCAATCTGGCCTACCTTTGGATCTGGAGATTACAGTAATGAAATACATTAAGATGTTTTTGTTTTCTTATCAGAAAATATTACTGGCCCTTGAAGAAAGTGGCAAGTAGAATTTTGCAAAACTGGTATAACCAGAAGCCACAAATTTTCATGGATATTTTTTTAGCTACACAAAAATTTAAATAATTAATAATATATAGTAAATCAACAATATGCTTTTTTTTTTTGCAAGTCAGTAGGAAAAAACTGAGTACTGTTTGGCTCTATTACAGGAAAAAATAATGCTGACGGTAGACTTGCGTGGGTGAAACCAGAGCTGAGGAAGAGAAGTCAGATATAAAAACTGCAGATTTTGTCTGTTGTTTTATCTTCAATTGCTTTGTTATGCCACTAAAAGCAGCAGCATGTATGGGGGGATGATACTGGTGTTTTTTGCCTTTGAGGTTAAATATCAGCAGAACATTAATCCACAACATTCTTATTCCTTGCAAACTTGAAATAATTTAACACATCCACAGCAGACCTGACTGTACTTAACATTACAGTAACACGGAGCTACAGCAGGAATTCAACCTATAAAAATGCAGAACAGACAAAACATTAACATTCTGAGTAAGCAATTCACAAGGTTATTATGAAGGCTCTATTTTCCCTTTTGTAAGGGAAAATAGCTGTTTTTAAGAGTCCTGAAAATAGTGGCAAATGTAATTTTGTTTTAATCATTTAACTAAACAATTTTGGTGTAAGTGGGAAGAATGTCTTCAAATACTTTTATAATAATTTGTACTAAATTGAATTTAGTAAAGCATTTTTTGACGACAGTCTGTTCTTTTCAAGTCTCCTAGGTAGTATTTAAAGGCACATTGTCAAACTAAAAGGAAAACAGTTAAACCTGGAATATGTGCTGACTACTTCCATTACTCACGTGCTAAATGACATTTAGTATCAGTGAGACTGTTCTTCAGATTAGAGGGAAAAATGGTACGTTTTAGAAAGGAAAAAAATAAATTGTTTGTGCCCTTGGGATGACTACTGACTTCACGGAACAATCTGATTACTAAAATAGTTCAGAATGTTTAATTTCTGTTTAATAGTCATTTTAACCCATCTGTCTCACTTCAAAGTAAAACTGTAAGCTAGTGCCAATAGGTGAGCATGGACTGACAGCCAGTAATTGCTGAAATGCCGCCAGCTACTGTTTAAAGATATAAAAGAGCCTGTGATGTGTTGATTTTGAACAGAAGTGAAAATGGCTGAACAGGGAATTTTTTTTGACAGAGTGAACATTTTCCAAAGTGACTAGACATCCAAGTAAATAAATAATAAAGCTTTGAGTGAAGGACAGGAACTCCTGTTCGTTTTGCAATGAGAGCTCTGCTGCCCAGGCAATGAAAGTGGGCTATTCCTCCCAGTAAAACAAGGCCTTCAAAGCCCCATTTGAAAGCTCTGCTGTGCAGTCAGGGAAGCAACATGCCATATATTATAATAAAACCTGCCTTCCCTGGAACATGGTCTGCACAGAAATTTTTTTTAAAAATTAAATCAATCTGGATGGTCCGGGCACTTGAACTATATATTTACTAGATAAACATTCATGATAGATTAGAACACGAAGTATTTTATTTCTTGTTATTTCTTTCAGCTCTGTTTGTTGCTTTACTGCTCTCACAAAAAAGCGTGCTCCGTGGGAAGGCATGCTTTGCATTTATGCTGACTTCACCCAGGAACCCTTACTGGCTCGTGTGTTTACCTCGTGCGCAAATAAAGCACATCCAGATTTGAACTCTGTCACTTGGATTCTGCTGGAAAGAAAAAAACAAGTCGCTTTGGCCCTCTCTTCCTCGGAGCTTTGGCTTATTTAGGCTCTTGAGCTGCATGCAGCATGTTTTCTGGAACGCGTAGCCTGGTTATATCAATCATAAAAGCGCAGGAGGACACATGTAATGCTGTGTCCCTTACAGCTTGGGAACTGTCACCCGTGCTTGTTGCTCCTCTTTCCTCTCTATCTGCTTTGTCTTGGGTTTTCTTGTAGTTTTTTTTCTTGAGATTTGGTTTCTGATCCCCTGCTGCAAGAAGTAGAAATCATCCAAGCAGCAGGCTTTTGATGGATGGATGCACTTTTTCACACAACAGATAACTTAATAGTAGAACTCATTACCATGAGTTGTAGAGTATGTCCACTGGGGGCTGTTAAATACAGCAACCCGATGTCACCATGTCTCTCAGAGGTCCCTATATCTATATACCTCCAGAAACATATACAAGGAAGAATCTTTTGATATGTGCTGTTTCTTGTATGCTTTTCTGAACATCTATTACTCGTCACTGAGAGACACAAAATGATGGACTTGGATGAATCTCTGATCTGTTACAGTATGCCTTTTCCTATGGCATAAGCTCTCAGAGAGCTAATTCTGAACTACAGGAAGACCTACCTGGTTTTTGTGTCTCTTTTCCTAATCATTCCCTATGGTCTGCATGGGATAGCTTCTAAGCGAGCATACTGCTTTCTGCAAATGCTCTCCTTAAGTGCTCAGTTCCTAGGTCAAAGCTCAAGATTTTGCAAGGTGGAAAGATATCCAATGTCAGCAATAGCAGGATTACTCCAAGAGAGAGGATGAGCTGGGAGCCAAGCATGACACAAGCAGCGCAATCACCCCAGCAACCAGGATACAGTCCCAAAATGTCAGGGGACACGGCTGGGTCACTCTTCGAGTCTATTAACAGTCCCAGACATGGTGAAGTAATGAAATAAACCCAGTGCCCACCCAGGGATGCCAGTCAGGAGCAGCAGGATATGGGGCTGGAGACACAACTACAACATAGAGCTGAGGTTCACCCAGGAAAACCAGTCAGCAACTCAGGACAGCAAAGGACAAGGCCAGGTATGGGTGTACCTACAACATAGCTCAAGGGCCTGAGCTTAAATAAGCCATGACAAGTTGGGTGGGAGGAAGGCCAAGACAAGGGTGGTCATAATAATCAAGGTCAACTGGTGGCCCAGGTTCTTTTGCATATTTAGCCCTTGGTGTCAGGTATTGAGGTTTTTTGTTTGGTTGGTTTTTTTTGTTTTGGTTTGTTTGTTTTTTTAATTTTTCTAATTGTCAGTAGGTTACTAATAATGATACATGAATCTCTGATAAGCTTTAATGAAATAGATCAGAAACTGAATAAAAATGACAGAAGGTCTGCAGCACTTGGGAAATGACAAATAGGAGAATCCAAGCTCCCTGTGCCATTTCAGTAGACCAAGTTATTAGTGTCTCACTAATCAGTAAAAGTTAACGCAGACTACTAGGATAACAGGCAGAAGGAAGTCTGCAATAACCAAATAATTTTACTCTCCGGGACGTTTAAGCCAACATCTGCAGCAATAATAGGCAAATATTAACTATTAAAATAAATGGAAAAAATAAACCAATGAAAACTGTAATCAATACTGAGGGAATGTCTTAAGCCAAGTTCTATGCTTATTTGCAGTCAGTGGATTTTCAGGCATGTGCATTAGCTTAAATCAGAGTAAATCTGGCTTGTGTTTCAAAGATAGAATGCTACAGCATATTTTGGCATAAATTTTAACAATCCACTTAACATCTAATAGAATGAGATGAACTTCTTTGTAATGACCAGAATGGTTTATGCATCTGTTGTAAATCAGAAAAAAGCTAACATAAATAGCTTCTGTCAGGCTCACTACATGATGATTGATTTGTTTTTATTTTTTTTTTTAAACTAATTTTCAATTTTCTGACAGTTTCAGAGTCTTGGTAACTGTGTAACTGCTTAGATTTAAATCTTAATTGATTAAGTAGTTTTCACTGTATCCAGACCCTTTAAATGTCTTGTTGCTTATCCACAAATATGAATTTGGTCCTGTAGGATGGGTGTAACTCCTGCAGAGGGAGATGGTGGTTTAGGGGGTTGAGAGACTCACAAAATTGGGACCATTCTCTGGACCAAGTTACCCTAACAGCAGGCTACTGCTTCATAAATGTCCTTGCTAAAGTGGATTGAATGAAGAAATGCAGTGATGTAGAAACACAGAATTGTGTTTCTGAGGTTCATCCAGAAACTCTAAAACTCTTCTGATCTGGAAATGCTGCAAATCTTGCGTTAATATTTTTGTAAATTGCCCGTTTATTTTTATAGGAATTGATATTATACTTTTCAGTCATGTAGGAAAGTTAGTTTTACTATGCAAGGGTATGACAGCAGCTCCTCAGATAAAGATGAGTTCTGAGAATGGGCTTAATACTAGGCATTCATCCTGGCAGAGAAGCTGGTCTTCTCATGGGTAATATTAAGCAGCATTGTTTTTTGAGTGCTTTAAATTTTATTTACGACTTTTTCTGTGATTTTTTTTCTTTATAATGTGCAATTTAATCCTGACTTTTCATGATGCTCAGGCAAAAATGCATATACCATAGCACCAGTAAAATGAAGGAAGCCAGAAAAATAGGAGTGGTATCCTGATATGCGTCTCTGACATGATATATAGAATAATAGGAAACCAACAGTAAACTGACTTGAAGAGATGGAATAGAACTGTTGATGGAAAATCCTGGCTCTGATGCTGACACGAGGGTTAGTTCTGTTACTGGCAGCTGGGCAGAGAGGATGAACAGGCAGAGATAGAGGCTCAGAATTTTTTTTTTTTTTCAGGGGCTGTGGTGGTGGAAATGGGAATAGAAATTGGTTTTATACAGTATTAGCGTATCAGAGTTAGTATCTCTGTCTTAAATATATTGTGCATCCAATTGTATCAGAAAAGGCTAGTTAGCTTGGCTTGCGTTCTTAATCTTCTTTCTCAGAAGCTCTGAATAATGTCTCAAACATATATTTTATGAAGAGGCCCTGATGCAATTTTCTTTTTTCACATAAGCATCCTTCAATTTCCTGTGCCATTTTAGTTCTAAAATAACATATTTCAAAGCATTTTCCAAAGCATTTTCATATGTTTTTGATAATATCATGATCAAAATTGGCTCAACAGATGTGATGTATTGTCTGGCAGAGACAAACGGTGAAAAAAATCCCACAGCTGGTATTGTATACCAAATCCATTGCAGACTTTTGAACTTGCATGAATAATAAGAATTAATGATCATCTATGCCAAGAGAAAGCATATATTACCAGTTTATATAACAACCCAAATTCCGGTTGATTTACACTGCTCTAAATTTTTGCATCTAGAGCTATTCTCTGTTCTCCTTTGTCATCCACACACAGCCAACCTCCCTTCTCCTGCATCATTCTAAAAGCAGCACAAGAAAATTGTCCAAATTAAACTGACACTTTTTGTCTAAAAAAAAAAGTAGGCATGATCCAAAATTTTCTTTGAGAATTTATACACTGAAAATTGAATGGTATCATTTGACTCTATTGAAGAAAGGAAGAAAAAACTATTTAATAAGGCATACATTTGCTGATAAAACTGTTGTTGAACAAATAATTTGTTGTTGAAAATTTTCAGTAGGATTTTTTTGGCGGGTGAAGAAAAGGAGCAAAAGGGTTCTTTTTTTCAATGTAAAGTTCTGGTTTCCTCTGAAATTTCCCCACCCCAAAATCGTTTTGCTGAATTCCTTTAGCTTCTGGTAAGTTAGCTCTTGCATTTTACAAACAGCATAGTAAAGAATAGTTTTCTATAACTCACAGGGGGAAAAAATATATGTGGGTGGCCAGACAGTCATATTCACTGAATATCCTATTTTTTCCATTAAGGCTGCTGAGAAATTTTGTAAATCTGGCACTTAATATACAAAGAATATCTTCCCATGTTAAAAACATTTCTGAGTGACTTAGAACTCAATATATAAAATTACATAATAAGCATCAACATTCAGATTATATTCCTGTAGGATCAGGTGCTGAAACATCTCTGGAGACCTGGCCTCTATTGCCAATTTCTGTAAGGCTTTCAGCGTGTCCTGGTTGAAGCTATGCACTAAACCTATGGAAAATGTTGGGGGAATTGTAATACTTCAGATTCCCACACCTGACTTATTGCTCCCTCACGCTCAGGTTGAACTAGCATCTCTGAGCTCAGTATTTAAGTCCCTGCATGGTACATTAAAAAAAGTAGGCAATAAAAATACTATTTTTAAAAAGTCAGTATGCTCAGCAGCTACTTAAACTAATCAAAAGAAAATGCCCAAGCAAAGTATATCTTCAGTCACTTAAAATGCCACATGTTCATTTGGAAATGACCAGTCCTTCTCCTATTCACTCCTGACTTCTTAATGAATAGTCATCTTTTCCTAATATTGCCTTCTTTTCCCTTTTATATACGCAGATGCATTATTAACTCTTCTCTTCTGCTTCTGCCCCACTTGCCAGTCTTGTCACCCCAACCTCCCTTCCCCAGAAAAAGGTGTAAAACTAAGGGGATACACCGAGGCGCAGTTCTGACCTACGTAATAGTTTGATATTTTACCAGTAATTTGGGCTGAGCGTAGCGATCCTTACACGGTTTAGTAGCTTCTGGTTTTATTTCTCCCTGGCTGGAAAGACTGCCTGTGTGCTCACCAGCAGGAATGTTTTTGTCCTAAAGACAGTTCCCTGATGTTGGCAAACAGGGCATGTTTCTTGCGGGGACCACAACTTCAGGAAATTTTAGAGCTGCCTAAGTGAAACATGTTCCTCACCAAATGGGAAAATTTTGATTGTAACTAAACAACTCGGGATGGTGAGAGTCTAGTTTTATTCAGAAACGTGCATTTTAACAATTTCTGTATCAAAATACTTCTTCCAAACAAACAAAGACTTGTTTTGTTTCAAGCTATGGGCATTATTTTAAAAATCAAACATACTGGGCTGCCAGACCCTGTTTTCTACTTTTTCTACTTAGTGCAAGAATAACCAAGACTGCCCAAAAACTTAAAAGCAGAACTGAGATCCAAGCAGATAGCTGGGGTTTGGATGGCTCTGATGCTAAGCACAAGGGCATCAACAAAAGCATTAGCAAACAAGGGGACAGAGGCAGACCACTGATAATTTAATCTGGAGAAATATATATATTTTTTATGAGATATCGCAGCCTTTATATTAAAAAAAAAAAGAAGATGAAGAAAGAGAAAAAAGAAGCAGAGCTGAGGGAGTAAAACTTTTTTTTAACAAAGGTATCTTGATGGTGGAAAAGAGAAGAGCAGAAGACTGTCATCTCCTTGTTTTCCTTGATGCCTGCTACAAAGAACTTGTCTACTGTCTCCTACACATATTTAGAAAGAAAAAACCCTTCTCAGGAACATATTTTTATAGTCTCAAGTCTCTAACTCTGCTAAAAGACTTTTGAATCTGTGTACAGCTTCACCCCGAACTTTGCTCCTTCAACAATTCTTTTTCAGAGAAACTCGTAACACAGAGACATCTGTGGCATTTTCTGCTGACAATAATTATAAGAAAACATGCAATAGCTTCTGCAAAAAACCTCTTTCATTTCTGAAAGCAATCAAATGTTGACAGCTCAACCTCAGATTTGTGTATTTAAATCAGCTTTGCCAGAGTAACTTCAGTAATAACATTTAGCCTTGGAACCATATTTGAAAAAAGTATAGCACTATAATGTGTGGAAGATGCAACTGATTCAATTCTATGTTATTATCCGTAGGATAAAGTACATAAGGTGTCCTTGGAGTAGGGTCTAGAAACTCAGTTCCCTTTCCACTGATGTTATTGCCTTGCCAAAAAAAGAAAAAAAGTGGTGCCACCATATTTTCTGTCAAGCCCGATCTTGTTAATGCCTAATGCAGGGATTTATGCAGAAAATTTCTACTTTTTGTGACTTGATATAAGGAATGCAATGATCATCCAGTACCACAGGACTCTTAAAAGTATCACTTTTCTGTGTGTGTCTGAAAGCAGAATTTTTAGGTGTCAGGGATAGTTTAATGTCACAAGTAACTGCAACAATAGTATCAGAATGTTTCAAGGTTAGATGTCCCGGTGGACTGGGTACTGCAGGACAGTAGCTCCAACTTTGTCTGAAATCTGCTTCAGGTCCTGTTTAGACACCTACATCCTTTTTTAGCTCTAAAATTTGATATTTTTGTTTACTTTCCCCATCAGTAACATAAGGATAATGGGGATTCTTTTCTGCATCTATTTCATAGTGTAAATTCTTTAATGTATTTCTGCATTTGTACAAACTTAAATTACAGTTGTAAGCTCTGGTTGTACTTCTGGTACATTAATATGCTATAAAGTAACAGCACATAAAAGGAGAATAATTAACATTTTCCACCAAGTACTAAATTTAATATAAATTAAATATAATTTTAGCACTGAAATACTGTTTCACCTTATCCATGTTTTAATTTAAGTATGAAGTACTAGCATCCCCAAGGCAAAGTAGCTCCTGTAATTTAAGACCACCCCAAAGAAACTCTAAAATATTCTTCCAGGGTAATTTTCTAGCTGTTAAAAATATGCAGTTATAACTTATCTATAGCACTGTCAGCTGTGACATTAAATATATTGTTCATGGAAACAAACACCACTGCTTCTACAAACACCACTGCTCCCATTAGAGCTTGTTCCCATGGTCCATGGCTGAGTATCTCAGGCCAACACTCTGCCAAGGCCCAGGGTCAGGGTTAAGGCTGGGAGAGAGAGCAAGCCTACAACACCAAGTGGTGTGGGAATACAAAGGGGTGCCAAACGATGGTATAGACTGCAAAAACAACGCTCCTCAGAGAGCTTGTTCATGCAGACCATGATGTTGGTCTTTGGCTAAGGGCTGGCCAAAGCCTAGAGTTCAGTTTCAAGTAAATGATGGGATAAAAACAAAGCCAAGAGCTCCATGTGGTGTAGGGCTGCAAAGAGGCTGTCAAAGGATAGTGTAGGCTGTTGTATGAAGCCTCCCCTTAGACTTGTGTTTGTCATTGCTGTGGGTTGTGGGGTAAGGCTACCTGGGAGATAGACTAAGCTTAGAACTCCTGGTGGCACACAGCTGCCAGGGGCTGCTGAAGGATAGAGAAAGATGCAAGATTTCCTCACTGTGGACTTCTTTGTGCCCTAACTATGGACTTGGGATAAGCCTCTGCCAAGGCCTAGAGCTAGGGTTAGTGTTGTGGCTAGGATGGAGAGAGAGCCTAGACCTGCAGCTGGAGTTAGGCTGCAAAGGGTTTGCCTAAGGATGGTTTAGATGGCAGAAAGATTTCTCCCCCAAGAGCTGTTCATGTAGGCCATGGCCGGGTGTCTTGAGCTAAGACTTAGCCAAGGCCAAGGGGTTTTGTTAGGGTTAGGTTTAGAGTTAGGAGAAGGACAATGCTGGGAGCTTCAGGTAGTGTGGGGCAGCAGAGGGGCTGCCTAAGGGTGGTGGGAACTGCAAGAATTCTCCCCATAGAGCTTGTTCGTATGCACCCTTGTTGGGCTATAGTAAATATCTGTATTATATCCCTGTCAGTAGAGTGTGTAAGATAATCATTCTTTGAATAGAAGGGGAAATGTAGAAATTTTGTATTATGTAGCGTTGGTTGGTTTTGTTGTTTGGATGGGTTTTGTTTTGTTTTGTTTTGAAAATGGTATAAAAAATACTCCAGGAGTTGAAAACGTATTTTGCAATTCTTGTTTATATTGAGGCAGAGGACTCTAGAGGAGGAAAAAATTATGGATATTGCAAACCGGTATATTTCTTTCTGGAATTGGAATATTAAATAATGAAGCACACAGTAAAATGTGACCAAAGGCCCTTTGACTTTCATTACTTATGTGCATGATATTCTGTGGTGTTCAGCATCTCAATCTCATAAGAACATCTAAAAAATATTTCCAATAAAATATAAAGACTTAAGTAGCACCAATCTAGTTCTACTCCTTTGATTTCCTTTTTTTTTTTTTTTTTCCCCCACAATCTGAAAGCAGTGGTAAATGAAAACTGCAAAAGTTATCAAAAGGACCTGTCACTTCTCAGTTTGTATAAACTGGTGCACAGAGAAACACACACTGCAGTAATGTTCCTTAATTCCATCCTTTTCCATCCTGTCTAAAGCCAACTCAATTAATGAAAACTATAGAAATGAACCTTGCACAGTGGGTGCTATTGACACATTTTGTAGGTCTGAACATGGATTTCTTTCTTTAAATCTCCTTGCCAAAAGAAAGGTATTTTATTGTGAATTGGGTCCACTGTAAGATTATCAAAACCATCAGTTCATCTGTTTGCATTTCTTGTGACACACTTGATGTCTAACACATAAAATAAGGGCTTAGCCATCAACTACTCTGCTCTTCCTCTTACAAGCACTCCCCATTACTGCTCCTCTCCCTCCTTCACTGGAGACGCAGAGTGGGTGCACAAGCTCTGCCACTGAAATCTTCCCAGCTTCTGCTTTACCATATGCAGAACATGGACTTGGCCACCAGGGGCACAGAAAGGGTTCGAAGTGGCTGGCGTAGCTGATTTGCCCCATAGGACAAAAGATGCAATTTTCTGAGTCTATATTATTTCCATAGTGTAGTCCCCACACTCTAGGATTCAATGGACTAGGATTTCAGTCCACCCTCAGTGAGCAGTTCAAGGACAAGTCCTTAAACTGTGTTTTCCCACAAAAGTCTCTGATATGCTTACAAATTGTGTCCAATCATAAAGCCTTGCTTTAGCTTTCTCAAACTACTGGGCCAGAACTCAAGACAGCTTCAGTACACATAATGCCTTTCTTGAGTGTCTAGAAAAGGAGGTGGAGGAAAGAGGAGGCACAGGCAGGATTAATTATATTTTTCATTCATCATAATTCATTGCTTGGGAGAAACTTAGCAGGCAAGGTATTTGCCATGTTGATCCATTTTTCAGAGACAACGAGAGCTTGCAAACAGCATGTCCTCTTGGGTATATTCCCTCTCAGCTCCCCCTCTTAACTCCTTCCCAGAGCCCAAGAGCAGGTGGAAGTGAAAATACTTGTAAACAACAAACCCACACGGGATGAATCCATGCTCTCCAGCAATCCCTCATTCTTTTTTAAGGATGCATCTTATAAAAATAGCTGGCATATGGTTAATATCTTTTGTTTTTACAGGACAGTTAAAGAGACCTGACAGCACATGCTGTGGAGAGAAAAGTGGGAGCACTCTTTGCACACTGATAGTGTGTACTATCAGCTGCCATTTAGACAGTTTAACCCACAATCAGCTATAAAGATTGGATGCAGATTTGAATTGCTTAGTCTCAAGCCAAGACAGACTTTGTCTTCAATTACTAAAAGGTATGCCTGTGTAGATGTAGCAGATAGGCTTAAAAGGAATACAGGTCAAAGCTAAGAAGGTCAGCAGATTCCCAGGCTTGTGCTGCTATCTGGTGGAGTCAGCCTGGGAAGGACGCTGTTCAGGAGAGGCAGGGACTAAGGAGCTGATGAGGAACTGTTCCCTGAAGGCTTTTTAGAATCAAAATTTAGGATTGTAAGTCATGTCATAATGAGCAGTTCACAAGTACCACAAGGTAGCAGGCTGAAGCAAGGGCTTACTATGCTTCCGAGGGCACTAGGTGTGCTCTTTCCTACTATTCCAAAGACAGTGGTAGCATCTATCACGACAGGCATAAAATCATGTTATATGATGTCTGGCCCTTGGTAAGTGTGCAATGGATAGTGGCCTAGAGCATAAGATGTGAGCTTTGAACTCAGAAGCATAGATTTTTCCCCTTGCTACCGTGCAGTATTAAGAGGACAAATTCATGAAGTGTTCAGATAATCCTTGGTAAGTAGAGGACCCCAAAGCCACAACAGAAATCTATTCCTTCCTGCCTTTCCCCATCCCCTCAATCTAGCATGTGTCTCCCTGAGGACAGGATGAGTGCTGGGGAAGAGGTGTACAGCTGTGCACTGGTCCCTGTTCCTCACTGGCCAGCACAGATGCTTTCTTTGTGTGCATGGTTGCCCTTAGCTGCACTGCCTATGGCAGCTTCTGGCCTGGCTGAGTGGAAACCCTTGCTGTGGCTCCAGGTTTGGTGTTTCCCCTCCTCAGACTTGCTAATTGCAAAGTGGCAGTGAAGGAAATGTCTGTTGTAGCAGGAGTCCCCTCTCCGGAGCTGTGGGAGAGAAGAAGGAAATAGAGCATTTGGAAAGAAAATTCTCATGTTGCTGTACACAACAGCCCTAAGAATCACTGCGAGCTAGGAAGGGGAGGATGGGGCAGTCAGGATCTGAAATATCATCAAACAGATATCCTGAGAAGCAAGGAGGACACAGACTATCACTCAGAAGATCAGGCAGCAAAAAGGCATCCTGTCTTGGTGCTACAGAAGCCAGATGGGTTCTCATGAATGGCTTCCATATGACTTAAAGGGAACTTCCTCAACTGATGAACTGCTTTAATACAGAATAGCTAGTCTAATTTTATTTTTGAGGATGAAAGTGTGATAAAAATTATGTGCATGCAAGCTCCTAGGTTGGTTCAAATTATTTATAACTTTTCACAGTCTAAGCTTCTGTCAAGTTTAATTTCCTTCCTTCTAAAAATGATATTCTAGATTGGAGTGCTAAAAGGGGAAAAGCTGTCAGGGAAGGAGAAATTTCTGCTATTCAGTTCCACATTTTTTTCTAAATGAGTTTTGTTTATTCTGTTGGAGCTCAGGTCATTTCATTCTGAGAGTCTGTGGCACGCCTTTGTTATGATGCTGAAAAAAAAAAATCTCATATACATGAAAAACTCCCACCAGATCTCCCAAATATCTCACATAATGTTATTTTTTGTTATGAATCTTCACTCACACTGAAAAGCTCCTGGTAAATTCAGAAAGAACTGTTTCTCTTTCCTACTGTGTTAAAGTCTCAATTTAGTTGGATATAAATCTAATGAGAGACACAATAAAACCTAACCATGTTACTTTCATTTGATTAATTATGATTTTTGGTGAGTATGTTCTCATGTTTTGGGTTATGAGTTCACCATTTACACCATGTTCCTTCAGATCTTTTGGTGGAATGGCTAGTTCAACAGGAAAAAGCTCAGACAGAAATTCAAGACCCAGCAATGGGAGAGGAATTGTCAAAAATAGGCAATAATTGACTGACAGTCTTGTAGGGTCAAGCAGATGTTTCAGAATATCTTCTTGTAGTAAATGTTGCCTTGTTGCATGGCAGATGACTATAAGGAAATAAGAGCTCTTTGTGAATGTGTTGAAATCACCAAAAGCATTCCCATGCCTTCAGCATCTGCTGACGCAGCCTATAGTTGAGGCACTTCATCAGAATGGACACTGCATTTTTTAATACTGCAAACAGACATTTGTGTCTCTTCTTTCTCCTTCTCCTTTTGTGTTCCGCTGCTGCCTTATTGCAACAGTGGCTTCATCTTGCTGGAAACTAATTATTAAATGTGTCAAAGTTGGATCAAATATTAATTTACTCTCTTTATTATGGTATAGTGCTATCCTTACTTTGCTGAGGGTGATGAAATGTTTGAGCTTTACTCTGCAGTCCCTTTTGAATGAAAGTTCTTATAATGTGACTTGTTGAGGAATTGGGCTCCAAAATATCTATGAATATATGTATATTTGATAAGGAGATTTGAACTGGCAAACTCATTTAAGTGTTGGTTGTTTTTAATGTAAAAATAAAATCTCTGGTGTTTTAAACTACGTCTAGTATTTTTTTCCTTAGAGCTTTTATAAAAATATTGTTGGTACTTTCATGCCATGTATATCCCTTTAAGAGGTAATCCTTCATTTACCTGTGTAATTGGAAAGGAAAATGTTTGCTAGCAAAATAGAGTCATTGCTTTGGCTCTTAATTTCCTCTATGTTGGAATTGATAGGTGTTTTTTCATTAGCATCAAGAAGGAAGAAACTGGTCATCTATGAATAACTAATTTACATTGTAATCACAAGCTACAGCAGATTGTAACCCCTGATTCAATAACCAAAAAGTACCCATAGGTCTCAGCAAATTGGATGGCCCAAATCTTGCCCATAAACTTAATCCAGAATGAACCGAAGGGCATCCCAGCAATCTGCGTAGGATAATCAAGACTTGGCTTGGTATTCAATAACACAGGGTAATGTATTTATTATTGTAGCACCTAATGTTTCATTTTGCGATTGCATTCTTTCCTACCAGAATTCACTGACAGAAGTGTTAAAATATATTTTTAGCTTTATGTGATGTTGTATCTAAGCAGAACCTAGACTTTTATTTAAATATTCATGCTTGAAGTGTCATTCTCATTTGTTACAATTTGCTTTAATTTCTATTTGCTTTCAAATTTGTTTTCCCAATTATAGTACTTTAATTAAAAGGTATTTGAGTAACTCATTCTCATTGAATTGAAAGAAGGAAAGTAGACAGGCATGCTGGAGGAATTGGCCTGAAGTCCTTTACATGTCTATAGAAGATGACTTAGAAAAGCATAGACAAGAGAAATTCACAACTTCTTGTCATAGCTGTGCTGTAGCAGCAAGTCTGTTTTGAATAGACCACGTATAAAAAAAATGGTAGTTCTGTCCACATGCTTTTAATTATTGTTTTAGATTGATGCCACGGGTAATAACCAAGAATATTGGTAGATTTCTTTGATGATTCAGAAGACCATTCAGTAGAAATTAGATGCAACCATATTCAGTATATCCTACATGCCAGTCATCAAGATTGATCAAGTCTTTCAATACAAAGCTGAAGTTTTTCTTAATTTGTGAAAACCTCTTTTCTTTTCTACAGTAGGATAAACCTGATGGTTTCATGGATGAGCATTTCTTTGAGAATCTTCTACCCAAAAGCTAACTTAGAAAAAACGTGACATGTAGTTAGTACGAAGTGTCATCTAAATCATTTATATAACATTCCTCCCACCATACTGCTCATAATATCTTCAAAAATGCAGGTGAAGTGCTACAACAAAAGTGATAATGTAAGGGAAAAGCCTGAGATGTGAAATGACAGCACAAGAGGTACAATTTATACTTCACCTTATAAAAATGATAAGGCCACAGCATTTCCAGGTCATAAACAAACCAGAAACCTTTACATAAGAAAAACAGTATCTCTGTGCTTTTCCAGTGTAGTGAGTATGCATTTATATTGTTGTGTAGGTATATGCATTAGTCAAATACCCATGACATCTGCCTACAAATCAGTAGTGGACAAAAACTATTTTCATGTTCATGAGAATTTTTTTTTTATCATGTTTAGTAGCAAAATGATGGCAGTTGGAAAAAGGTAAATATGTAGTATTTGTCAACTTCACAGAACATATGCATTAGAGATTGGTTCTCTGCTAATGTTATGGTCACCACGTTAACAGGAGTTGGAGTGTCGCTGGATCTGATAAAAAGCTTAAATCCTGTTCTGCATAGTTATTATGGTGCCAAAGCAACTTTTACCATCTTCTGCATATTTGCTTACACGCATTTGTACAACACGGGGTCATCGGGCTTACTTAGGTTGAAACAGGAATTCATCATAAATAAGTAATTTTAATGAAAATTAAACTTAAGGACCTAAATTTTATCTGTCTTTATATTAATGTAAATCAAGATTAACACCTCCAAAGTCAACATAATCAAGGAAAGAATGTACCTCTAAGAGGTTTGCACAAGAACTAGCTGGGAGTTGATTTTGTATTGTTCAAATGCCTGTGCTGCATAATGCAGGTCACTTAGTGTGCAGATTTTGAACAAAATAGGCATCAGACTTCTCTACAAATGGTTTTGAACCAATATTGTTATTACACCTTCTCCATCCCAGCACTTGGACTCAGGCTTTTCCCATTCCTAGAACAAGTCATCTCCCAGACACCCACTTTCACTGTTCAGCACAATGGCTCTTTTCAGAGATCCCACCTGTCACGCCCAACAGGTTGGCCAATCTAGGATCTCCCACGTGAATTTGCCACACAGAGTTGGGAACAGAGCCGCATTTGATCTAGAGCAATATTTTAATAAAAGACATTTTGCTGAGCAAGGGGCTAAACCTGCAGGCCTTCTCCATTCATGAGTACTTCCTCAGTTGATGCTCACACTGATGCCCGAGGGCACTAATAAGCAGGGGCCCTCCTCTCACACCCTCTGCCCATGGATCCAGGACCTCCATTTAAGCCCAGCCCTGGGTTGTTGCTCTATCTCTTGGTTACAGTGATTGCTGTGCTTGTTTTTAGCCCGGTCTCCTGCTGCCTCTGGCTGGCGGAGAGCCCCAGGGTCTTGGGGCCCCCTGGACAGTTCCTGGTCTTGATTTATCCCTGGCCCTGCCTGGGGCTGTCAATGGACCTTTTTCCAGCACATGGCTTTGTCTGTCCAGCTGAGCCCCTGTGGGACTGTGCTGTGGTGGGTGACGACACTGCCCTGCCAGGGTCACCCTCAGCTCCCAGCCCATTCCTTCCCCTGCTCCTGCTGCTCCCTGGAAAAAGAAGTATATTTTAGTATTTTTCAGTATAAGTTTCTTTTCTCTTTCCACAGTAAGGTCTCTTCAGCAAGACACAGTAGAAGCTAGACTGTTTTAAGAAGTTGTTTTTATAATATACAGTTGCATTAGAATGCCATCATGATATATGTTTTAAATAACATGAAGGGATGGAAAACAAAACAATAAAACACAGCTGGCATGTTTTAGTGTGCACTACTCCGATCTGTAGTTTGCTGACAATATAAGACCTCAGGGTGAGGTGTTTATATTAATTTATTCTTAATACCCTATTGTGCTTTACCGTTTTGCTTTATTTTCCTCAGCCAACTTTGGTGCTTTGTCAAAACGTTGCTTGACTTTCTCTGGGAGCTATAGTCAGGACTTTACAACCAGCAGGTTTTGCCATTGTCTTCTAATTTTGCAATTCTGCTCTGATATTGTAAAACTAGGAAATAGCTTAAAGCAAAACAGCACTTCTCTATGAAGCATACACTAAATCAATTTACGCAATTAATAGTGGAATGGATTTGAATGGTCTCCCACATAAATAAGAGCTATTCACCCAAGTAAGGGTGTTCGAGACCTTGTCCATATAGTTTAGGTATAAAACTATTTTTCATAAACTTCCACCACCGATTAGAGAATCCAGAATGTCTTGACAAGATTGACTGTGAAAGTAAAAACACCTGAGCTGCTGAACAACATTGCTATAGGGGAATTACACTGGGATGAGTTTTTTAGCATTGAAGAGACAACTGTTTGCCAGCAAGAGGCATTGTGTAGCTCATGGCATTAGCTTCCCCCCGCGCACACTATTTACCTCATGGTTTACATGACACCTGCAATGGCGTGTTTTCTAGCTATTGATATATCAGCTATTGAAAATCATGTATTTACATCAAAGCAATCATTCAATGCAAAGTATACAAGGAGGACAGTATCTGTACTAATAACAATACCTAATCCTGCCATGGAACAAGGTCTAGCCTGGATGACTTCCTTACAATCCTTTTTAGTCTTATGATTTGTAATATAGTACAATACACTCAATAAAACCATTCGTTGTTACATTCTTGTTTCTCCAACAGATGAATCATTAATATATATAAATACTGATGCCTAACTAATGTTTTATGTGACAGACACCTATGATAGTAAAAATCCAGTCTAAGGGAGAACTGCACTATGGGTGGTCAAGTTCTCATTAAGACATTAAAGCCACAGTGGATGCAAGCATGTTTTCATAGTTTAACAAAAAAAAGCAAGCCCTTCTTTTTCATGTTGAGGCTTTGCCATGGTTATCAACATGTGTTATTACAGAGAACTCTAGCTTAGTTATGATTTCAAATTTAGAAACTGAAATTTTGGTTGCCTAGTGTTTAACAAAATGCTTCCTTAGGTTTTGTAATAGAATATTCTGAACTAGGATATGGGCAGAGGGCATTTCTGGTGAAGGATCTTTGTCAACTAAGAACATTTTGATTTGGTACCCTAAGGCTTAGATTTACAGACATCAGCGTCATGCTGCAATGCAGAATTTCCACTCAGCTCTTTTCTGACGACAGCTCTGAAGTGAGAAGGGGAGTAGATTACAAAGGATTCTTCTTATAGGAATTGGTCTACTTTTTATTAATTATTGGGGTTTTCTAGTCTTTTACATAGTTCACATTTTAATAAATCTAACTCAGTAAAAGGTAATGTACAGTGCATTCAAATGTCAGTGTCATCTTGCTGTTTTCAAGCCTGTGTTGTAAAAGAAAGTGAGGAAACCATATTGCTTGCTTACATGGGCTATTTTGTTGCACTGTTTTAACTAAGAATATAAGTGTATTCTAATACTACACTAAGCTCCTTATGAAAGTAAGGAATATTAAAAAGTAAAGAAAATACTATTATGCCTACATTAGAAATAAATATGTATTTTTATTAAAAAAATAATTAAGTTTTAGGGTGGGTGGGGTTTTTTTCTGATCTTACTTGTCTGCTTGTATTTACAGGTACCAGGGCTGGGCCAGAAGGCTTTGAGTACAGGTATCTCTGTAGTAACAGGATTCATCTTACAGAGGTAAAGGGTTGTTTAAAGGATTATTCAAATACGTTGGAAGGTAGCATATGAATTGCCTGTATTTGATTAGAACAGATGGTGCTTCCTATTTCTTCTTACCCAGGAGAATACTAAGCAAAAGTTTGCTGAAATTATTTCTATAAGCCAAGGATACAAAAAGTTTAAGAGACCTTAGGCTCCAGTTGCCTGTGACCACAAGATCACTATTGAAATTATTCGCCCAAAGCCAATATATTACTGTTTCAGTACTTTGTGTGAGTAATGAGGTATCATTACCCTGATTTATTTCTTTGCCAAAGGCAAATTTTATTAAAATACTGTAGAGGTGAACAGATAGTCTAAGTAACTTTCTGTAAGTTGCAAGTTTCTGCAACTAAATCATAATTACCTAACTTGGTACAAATGCCTGCATAACGTTGAGAGCAATACCACAGGAGCTAAACTTATTTTGTCTTTTTAGCAGCCTCTCACTCTAACAAACAAGGGAACTGTGATTCAGTGCAGGAAAAACTGTAAAACAGAATTTGTCAAACTCTGAGAACAGATCTGGTGGATTTTTATGCACCTCTTCTAGACAAAAAGATCCTGTACAGCATTTCCACTTTCTACAGTGTTTCTGCTCTCTAATGACCTCTTTTCCTACATCATAGGTTCCTTCCTGATCTTTACCCCATACACTATGGCTTGGACAGTCCAGAATTAAAAGCAAGGTATGCTCCAGCTGGGACTCTAATAAGCTTTTGCTAGCCAATAATCAAATCAGTTTTTATAAACTAAGCAGTATCAGACTTCATCATGTGACTAGAAGGCCTCCAAGAACCACACAACATTACAGAAGTTGTTTTAGTGATTCAGCAGCTGGTACCCCTCCCTTCCATGTCAGTAACAATCTGCTTATGGAGCCTGGTGTCACAGCTATCGTAGAGTGTTGTGTTTTAAGAGGTACAAGCCTCTTGATGTGTACGCCATCTTTCTTATCATCTTTTATAATGCCCATCATCAGTGGATATGACTTGTACGAATTTATTTCTCCATAAAGTAGCTCCCTGAATCAACAGTGTTTTGCTTTTGTCATTTTTTTTTCTCCAGATATTTGGGTGCTTGTCTGAAAAGAAAAAAAAAAAACAAAAAAAAACCCCAAAAAACAACTATTACTGAGTTTAAAATTAGCTACTTTTTGTGTTTTGGTTACAAAAAAATGAAGGATATTTTTGTTTAGGTGGATTTTAATGGAGCACCCTAAAATCTAGCAAGTACCGAAGTTTTCTACTGAATTTTCTGTTTCATAAAAGAGGTTTTGAATTAATCATTTTGACCATAAAAGAACTCAGAGTAGGTGTCTATATGGAGGAACAAAATCTATCGTTCTTTCATACAGAAACAGTCTAACCCGAAAATACTTTTGCTTCAGGGCCTTTTCTTGAGGCTGTCGATATAAATGCTGGTGGAGCTGTGACCATCCAGAATCAATGAAATTCTGTCTCTGGATATTTTGTTAGTCAATCCAAGTAGAACTTTGATATGTAAAATCATTATAGGTTACAATTTCCTTCACGGTATTTTAGAATATGTTCTTCCATTTCTCTTGAGGTTACCCCATTGCCAAATATATGTTGTCATAAAGCTTGATTATGGTTTTATTAATGTTTTCTTTGTTATTGTTCTTCATCCTGCTTAGGATCAACGTTATAGAGCATAGAGAGTAATACTTCTAAAAACAAAGAACAGAAGGAGAGCCATGCTTTTAGTTCATTATAAAACAGAATATATCTGAAAACAAAATCAATTGTTGGACAAGTAGAAGGGTCTGCTACTCAACATTTTAAAATCCAAGGAGGGCACTCTCAGTGGTATGTGTTCAGCATCACTTTCAACAATGGTAATATTCAGGTGATTCAGAGTAAAAGGCTCGAGATATTTTATCTTAAGTTGCATGAAATTCAGTTTAGGGTTTTGGTTTACTTGAGGCAAAGGTAAGGGATGGTGACTAACACTCATAAAACAACAGGTTATATTTATGCAATGCTTTAAATATGGTTGTCTACTGAACTATGTTGAAATACTACTGCATTTTTGTGCAGTAGTTGCTATATCACATTTTGCTTTGTATTTGTGTTGAGCTTGAAGAGCGGCTCTAACAGCAAAAAAGCAAATACTGAAATCAACTCCTTGCCTGGTTTATTGCGATGTTCTTTGGACCTTTGAGGGGTAAACCACAGTCAGTACTGGATAGATAATACTGAGGGAAGTTTTTCCTGCAGATAGAGAGTTTAATCTGGTCCTGGAGAGCACATCCTACAAGTTAACTTTTTTTTTTTTTTTTGGAAGAAAGATAACGTTTTATATTTATGCTCTTAGAGAATACTTTCTGGGGAGATATATCTCTGCGTATTCCCATGTTACTGATGTTCTAAGACACTCAGTGGGACAGAATGCAGAGTTCCTTTCCTGTTTTTTCAGGGAATACCTTAAACTGCTTGCTCCTCCTTCAGTTTGGCACTGGCTGCCCAAAGTACTGATTATTCCTAATATAAGAATATAATCTCTGGCAGCATTCTGAAGTCAAAGCATTTTTCTTCAGTGGTGAATTTTTCAGTGATGATATTTTTCTTCAGTGGTGAATAAACTGAAAGAAGAGACTTGTGTCTCTACATCTCCGCAGGGAGGAGCATTTTGCTACATGTTGGCTCCTACAAGAACTAAAAAAGGGAGGCTTCTCTGAGGTGTCACTAATATTTTAGACAGAATCATAGCTAACTTTCACTACAAAAGGAAGCGAGGGAGGAAATGTAAGTTGAGTGAATTAGAGTTGTCTGGTTTCAGGGTTTGCCCTAAACTCCAGATCAAGCGCGGTACAGTCTAATTTATTTTAAACCTCTTTTTCATTTACTATACATTATGATCAGGAAAGGGTCTCGCCTTCTGTTTGACTTTGAAGAAATCTTTGTTTGTAAAACAAAGGCGCTCTGGGTTAGCTGTAAATCTACAACTCCGTGGATTTGCATTTGAAGGGTCTTGATGGTAGGGCATCAGAGACAAGCAAGTATGATCTTCTCTTTAGGATTATACATACCTCAAAAGAGCATTTACGATTACAGACCAAGTTCTACCTAATAATCAGGAAACTCCTTAAATTTTACACTTACTCTATTGTTACCAGTGGGGTTTTTTTTGTTTTGTTTTTTTCTATTTTAATACATAACTCCACAATATTGCTTGCTACCTGCAATATGTTTACATGAATCATTAAAGGCACCTGATGACAACTTAGATAAGAAGAAATGTCAGAAGTTTGGTAATATTTATACATAGTAATATGTATATTTGGTAATATTTATACATATTATATTTGGCAATACTTATACATAGACTAGAAAGGATGAGAAGCTATCCTTTCTTCCTCAGACAGCCCTATAGAGAATGCCTTTCCATGTCTCAGGATATTTAAGCACCAATTCTCCAGCAGTTTTAAATTGTTTATTTTTTAAGGGAAAATGATATGACATGCCAAATAAACAGTAGCAACATAACCCTTTTTAAACTTTGGAAAATAGCTTTATGATTTGTTAGTTTTATTCTGTAAGATAATAATAAACAGGATAAATGTCTGAAAAGTAGCTTTAAAATGCAATTTAGCTAGAATGTATGCAGTTCTTTTGGAAGTGCAACAAGGAATAATTTTATTTACAGTCTTATACAATGTGTTAATCAGGACATTTTCTTCTTTTTTAAAAGAAGGAAAAAATAGCATTAATAATTTAAGATTTAGAGTGAAGTACATTAAAAAGGATGCAGTTAATGTTATAGCTCAATACCCAAAGCCGCCGAAAATCAGGACAGAATTTAAGCAAAGCTGTCATTCAGCCTTTGGCTACTTTCAGTATAACTAAGAAAAGTGCACTCAACCCCCCCCTATCCTCTTTTATCACCCTCTTGACTTAAATTCTTTTGTTTTCCAGACTTCCAAAAAGTGCATTCAAAGTTTGCAGGCCTTTTTCTGTCCATTAGATTTGCTTTTTCTAGGGACTTAAAAAAACCAAACACACACCACAACAGCATCTGGCTTTCCGCTGAATATTTAATCACTCTCCCTGTATCCTTCAGATGGATCATAAATGCTGCCTATTTTCATGCTACAGTCTGTCCATTAAAAACGGGTTTATCTTTTGACTGGTATAAGGCAATCATAATTTTTGCTTTTATATACATATCCTTTTTATTTCTAACAGAATATGCTCTCACACAGCAAATATATTGTTCATGGTATCAAAAGCTACAGCTATAAATTCACAAGATTCAAGTGCAAGTAACTTCAGTATACAGCATTTCAATATTGCTAGACATTTTTTACTTTTCCTTTAGCGTTATATTCAATGACAAAAAATATTGGTATTTCTTTATTTTCTCATATTACTAATTCTTTATAGGTTTTAATCTGTTGTGGTTTTTTAAACAATTCCCAGCTTTAAGTTTCTTATGAGACTTGAGCACAATAAGAAATAGCTATGAGTTTTCTGTAAAGTTGATTCATCATCACAGAATATTGTTAATGAAATTCAAAGAATGTGTTTTAAATGGGCATCAAGTTCAGACTTTTATTATGAAACAAATGATATAATAAAATTTATATTGCATATATTACAAAGAAAAGTCAATGACCTGAATGTGTCAGTGATAATCTTTATGCACTTATACACAGGGTGAAGAATTATGTCTTCAATTCTGCACAGACAGAAAAACCATAAGGCAAAGAGCGTTTCTTACAATTGCTACCACACAGTGCCATGACACGGCTCGCTAATTATCACGCATTGGTAACACATGAAATGCTCTGCCTGAGCATGCAGCACTGCTGCCAGATGTGAGCGCTGGCCTGGGCGCAGCAGAGTGTGGGCAAGCGAGGAGGGCTGCAGTCACTGCCGTCTCACGTGAGCTGCGCGGTGTGACGCAGAAGGCTACAACCTTCTCCCTCCATGCCCACGCTCTCTTGTTTCTTCTCTCTTACATTTAGAGGTACAATTAAAGCAGTATAAGTAAAACTGTATGCATGGTATAGTAGCCATGCTATATCATATGAAGGTTCTTACTGCCATATTTCTTGTTCCTGTAATAGAATTGAATAGTCAGAAAATTATGCTAGTGCCTATGAACTTTTCTGGTGCAGTTCTCCCTTAATATAGCTGTAACTCATTGGTATTAATTTCCTTGGACATAATTGGAAAAGGTAAAAACACCTCTGAAGTCGCTAAATTGTGTAATTCAAAGAGAAGGAAGACCCACAGGAATTACATAGGAAGAATAAAACCAGGCATATTTAGTTTACATAGGATAAAGTGTAGTTGTGCTTCCAGGCATAAGGCATCCAGTAAGTGCCAAGGGTTAGGAAGACGCTTTTTAGTTGCATAATTGTGGTCACTATGGCAGTTACCTGGATATAAAGAAGCACCTGGCAATGACCATTGTCATCAGCAGGATGTGCTACTAGAAGATGTTGTGGTCTTTAGGAAGGCCTGAAAATTACTAAAGCATCTGTGCTGTGCTGTAAGGAAACCTAGTATAATCATGGCATTAAGTCCAGGTAAGATTAAACAGTATCACTTTACTCCAGCTCAGGCTTTCAATTCAACTCTGTGATCCTGAATAGAAAAGAAAGGGTTATTTCATTAGTTGGAAACGGGATTTTTTTCTCTGGAACCACAACGTGGTGGCCACTGGAAACAATAACTTGAACGTTTGTGTGTGGCAAATGCAAGTAAATTAAATGGTTTGGAGCTAGTTGCCAAATGCCTTCTAAGAAGGGTACCCGTACTCAATGGGTACAAGGGGGAGAAGTCTGATAAATAGGGTAACAAGGGGGAAATGGAGAAGCAAAGAGGTGCAAGACTGGAGAAATGTAAAAGACTTTTTTTTTTTTTTTAATAGAACATAACGTTTCTGAGATTAGAGAAATACTGTAATATGTTAACAAATTGCTTATTTAATCAATTTGTAGATTTACAAAGTAAATAAAATAATCCCCAGCTGTTTGAAAATGAGTGCTATTTTATAATCCTATGAATTCTGAAAGAAAGAGATAAAGAAAAACAAATTCAGATAATACTAAGTAAAGCTATAGTTTATATATTATTTATTTATATATTATTACTTGACAGCATTTTAAAATTAATTCTCTTCTATATCAGGTGAGAATTCCATTTACATGGAAATAGACTACTAAATTGCATTAAGGCAACACAGTCCTATGAAGCCTCGAGTAAAACTGCACTGCTGGTATTCCACTCCCAGTAAGCTTCTCCTGGAATTTCATCTGACATGCTGTCGACTGGCTTTCACGTCTTGTATTATTAAACTAACAATTAAGTAAAAATCAGAAAAGCCAATGATTCATAAATTAGTACGTATGGTCTAATATATGAAGTATTTTTCTGGAAATGTAGGAAATCAGAGCTCTAAAGTATCCATTTAAAACAAGAAAGGAATAAGTAGAAACACCACTCATTAAATACTTCTTATTAAAGAAATGGCTTATTATCCTTTTGTGTGACTCATGAAGTCACCATCAATCAGCTATGTAATCTGTAATTACATAGCATTTCTCTGCCAACATGGGTGCAAAAAATCCATAGCTAGAATTTGATTAACTCTGACTCAAGGGACTGCTAAAAGATATTGGACTTTACAGTCATGATTTTTGAAAATGACTATTTAATTCACGTGCCTTAATATTTCAATTTTCAGATGGGGATATTTTCAAGACAATTTCAGAAATAACAAGGTACCCACCCTTTGAAAGTCAGCCCCTTTTAAACCGGTTCAATTACTTCCTTCTCCAATGTCCAACATTAAAGCCATCAGGGAACAATTCAGAAATCCCGCAGCAGAAAATTTATTAAACAACAAAATGATGTGTTTCTTATGGCCACGAGGTGACATTTTGCTTGTAATAAACAGGTAGTGTAACTATGGCTATTTTCATTATGCACATTTAATCCTGTCTAAAAGCATGATGCATTGAGTAAAAAATGAAAATTCTTTTTTTTTGTCCTTAATCGTTATATTTCAGATGCATTTTCTTCTGTTTACTTGGTTCACTGACTGCAAACGAGAACACCTATCCTTTCTTCTACCTGATATTTTTTTTTTTATTCTTATTACTATCACCAAAGTTTGAAAGATCTCCTTACTCAATTTTTTTTTTGAAATACAGAATTAAATCAAGGACCTTTCGATATTACGTGCTATGCTCTCTCCAAAATGTGACTTCCACTGTTCTCTCACATCCCATTCCCTCAAACATCTCCTCTAAATTACTCCCCCTCTCTCCCCTATCCATACCCCCAGGGAACTCTTTCACATTTCTATTTCAATATTTGATGACAAGATGAAAAGCAATATGCAAGGTAAGGATAGAACACTAATTGATATAAATGTGAAATGACAGTAATGGTCTCTGTTTGGGCCATGGCTGGAGACTTCTGTATAATGAAAAATCCTCCATAGTTAATATTTTTTGTTCCCCTAGTAATATTAGGTAAGATAATGTTTTAATAGATTTTTGAACTGAAGTCTTAGTTCTGCTGCGCAAAGTTGAAACGTACCGATACACAGAAGGTTTTTTTTTTTTTTTAGCTTTGCAGCATTTCTAGAATGGGATTTCTTTTTTCCAGAAACATGGAAGAAAAAAAGTTATTGGTAACCTTCATTGTAATTAGTCAATTTCAATAAGTGATAAATGGCTTCATTGTTATTCATTTCTGGCCTCTCAAGAGATTTCAGAAGTTTTATTCAAAATTAGAATATTTTTTCATGAATAAGATTTCACGTGTGTGTGTGACTGTAATACAGAAAACTGACAATTACCTATCCTTTCCTGAGTCAAGCACTGTGACTGTAATATGAAAAGAAAGATGATGCAACATTAATTGCTTCTGTGGTAAGAAGAAAAGGTTCTGGCAAGGTGTGAAAATAACACAGTGTTGCCTTTTACTTTACATACTGTTACAATTGGATTTTGCATTTTAAAATTTTCTTGTTTGATATACTGCTAGTGAACTATGCCAAAATAACAGAAGTTTCTGCTATGCAACTCTATAGATTTGAGAGACAAAGAAAATCACATCACACAAGAAACAAACCCCCACCACTGGAAACCATCATCAATAAAAATGAGAATAGAGAGAACAAGTAAGGGAAAGGTAAAATTGCCAAGGGTCTTCAGGTGACCTGCAGAAGTCTGGCTCTCCCCCTCTCTGGCTCTGGGTCTTTCTGCTTCTTATGGACCACCCAGGCCAGTCTGGAAGAAGCAGCCATGTTGCACAGCAGCTGGGGCAAGGCTCTGTCTCCCTGCATGTACCGGCCTAACCACAGCTTCCCAGTTGCCTCCCTGGAAGACTCTTAATTATACTTTATTTCAAGACCAAGGAAGGGATAGCTACTTCATAGGTGGAGATTTATTTTAAATTTTAAAACAAGAAAAAAATATTGGTCCAATAATAACATGCTGAAGGCATTTATACGTTTGAAAACCATTCTAAGAGGAGTTTCTCAGACTATGTGTCAGAAGTTTAGGTTGCTTTTGAACAGCCTGGGTTGAGGCTTTCAGATACTAATAGCTTGGTCAAATTTCAGTGACTATTCATAAGACTGCTGACAAAGCCCATATTCCCCCAAAAGGAGATGATCTGTTGTCTTGCCAAAGTTGAAGTCCTGCCTACGAATGCCAAGTAAAACTAAGAATTTTTAACCTCTCTAAAATGACATATTTCCTTTCTATTTTTTGATATCCAGAACAGTTTTTAGTGTTTTCAGTTTCCAAAAAGAGCCTAAGGAGGAAATACAACCTGGGAAATTTCAGCCTAAATGCCTGAAGACTGGTGATATGATAAGCAACTGGAGAACAGCATCCTATAAGGAACAGAATCTGTGAAATTACAGATATTGTTATGTGCATTGGCTGGTACAGAAAAAGCCACATTCGCTACTTAGTTGTGTTGAAGGGTTTGCTAGATTCAAAGAATCTAAAATGAGGGTAAGGAGGGTGCACTGTTGGAAAGGATGAGAGGGAAAACCACCAGCCACCAAAGGAAGCTGCGAAACCATGTTTCTCTGCGGTTTGAAAAGCAAAAGTCATTCTTAAAATACACAGCCACATTCACAGAATCACAGAACGGTTGAGGTTGGAAGGGACCTCTGGAGGTCAGCTGGTCCAAGCAGGGCCACCTAGGTCTGGTTGCCCAGGGCCACGTCCAAATGGCTTTTGAATATCTCCACGGATGGAGACTCCACAACCTCTCTGGGCAACCTGTGCCAGTGCTCAGTCACCCTCACGGTAAAGAAGTGATTCCTGATGTTTAGAGGGAACCTCCTGCGTTTCAGTTTGTGCTCATGGCCTCTGGTCCTGTCACTGGGCACACTGAAAAGAGCCTGGCTCCCTCTTCTTTGCACCCTCCCTTCAGGTGTTTATATACATTGATAAGATTCCCCCTGAGCCTTCTCTTCACTAGGACAAACAGTCCCAGCTCTCTCAGACTTTCCTCGTAAGAGAGATGCTCCACTCCACACTTAATCATCTTTGTGGTCCTTTGCTGGACTCTCCAGTAGCTCCATGTGTCTCTTGTACTGAGGAGCCCAGAACTGGACACAGTAGTCCAGGTGTGGCCTCACCAGTGCTGAGTAGAGGAGCAGAATCATCTCCCTTGTCCTGCAGGCAACACTCCTCCTAATGCAGCCCAGGATACCATTAGTCTTCTTTCTTGCAAGGACAGATTGTTGGCCTATGTTCAACTCGGTGTCCACCAGGACCCTCAGGGCCTTTTCTGCCAAGCTGCTTTCCAGCTGGCTGGCCCCCAGCATGTACTGGGGGCTGGTGTTGCTGTTCCCCGAGGTGCAGGACTTTGCAATTCTCATTGTTGAACTTCATGAGGTTTCTGTCAGCTCATTTCACCAGCCTGTTGAAGGTCCCTCTGGGTGGCAGCACGACACTCTAATCTATCAGTCACTCCTTCCAGTTTCATGTCATCTACAAGCTTGCTGAGGGTACACTCTGCTCCATCATCCAGATCATTAATGAAGATGTTAAACAAGACTGGACCCAGTATTGACTCCTGGGGCACACCACTAGTTACCAGTCTCCAACTAGACTTCATGCCACTCTCTGGGCTTGGCCGTTCAGCCAGTTTTCAATCCACCTCACTGTCTGCTCATCCAGCCCATATGTTAACAGCTAGTACACTAGCTGTATGCTAGCTCACTAGTATGCTCTGGCTGCATTGCACTGCTCGAGTAACTACTCAAACTGCTTATGGTAAAACAGCCATAAACATGGCTTAACTTGCCTCTTTGGAGAGGTTTATTCTACTAGAGTGATGTAAATCAAAGAGCTCACTATTGAACATGCCCTCAAAAAAGGAAATAAAATTAAATATGATCACTTACTCAAGGAAAAGCAGAATACGCAGGTGGCAGCCAACATAATTCAAAAGTTCATATGAAAAAATGAGTAAGAAGTACAAGTGATCCTCCTCTAACAACTTTTGGACAGAACAGACCAGAACACAGTCCTCCTCTCCATGGCCAAAAATTTCAGCTGTTTGCTTAACTATTACTAAGTATTGTAAATAAAATATTTGCTAAAATGATCATTTCCCTACCCATCTAGAACCAAGCAAGAATTACATATACATACACAGATACATACACGCACATACGTTTTGCTAAGTGTTGGCAGTCACTCAGGTAAGGAGCTAACATAATACGCGTTACTGTTTAAAATAATTACCAATCAAGAAGAATAGGTCAGTATCTGTGTTTACGTGTGTATTTTAAACCTCCAAAAGTTTCATCAAGATGTTCACATGAATATAGGTAATTTCAAAACATCGGTGAATAAAAATGGATGCAGCAGAGTTTTGGACTCTTTGCAGCAAATGAAGCAAGGTAAGTTCATGGCACCTTGCTCACAGGTGAGTGGTCTAGATATGTGGGTTTAAGTACTCATCAATTTGGTGAGTATACAGTGGATAAAGCTGGAAGGACTCCTAGCAATGTGGGTTGCTCCTGGCTGTTATACAGACGAGTACTCCATGTTCTCTTAAAACAAAACTAAGTAGTATCAGGACTTCAAATATGACATTTTTGTTGTATTTCCTCTTATTGCCACAGTTTAGCTAACCATCCAGTTTAGACAACTGTAATTTCCTGTGTGTATAAAGTACATTTTCTTAAGTCTTTAGAAGAAATGAGCTGAAAGGAGCTTTGATCCTCTCTCACCCTTACTATGGTTTTCAGGGCTCATTTGAGGGATGTATATTGGAGTCATATGGATCTGTGGGTTATCGGGTATCTCTGTTCTTGCACCCAAAGCCAGTACTGAGAACCACTCAGTAAGAAAATATTTTGAAAAAGCATGCCCCCTTGTGCTGTTTTATGGCATGAGATTTCAGTTTTTAAAGAGTAGTTGAGTAGATCAGTCCACAAATACCTTTTTGAAGAAGGCAGTTCAACATTTCTTCATTAGAAGGCAAACTGATGGCTATAAAATGAATGTAGACAAGACTGCAGTGCAGAAACGACATGAATTTTTACCCATGAATGGGTAACTAAATGCTAGACAGGTCACCTGTGTATGCAGTGGATTTGATGCTTTATCACTGGCTGTCCTTCAGCCTTTCAGAAAGACATCCAGATCAGGTATTACAAACACATGGTTAGAGTCAAGCCGAGGAAGAATGTATTACGTGGAGTTATTTCGCTGGTACTGTACTGAAGGTCAGGCCAAATAACAGTTGTCCTTTCAGCTCACAGAAGTTAAAAAACTTTTTGGTGTTCCTATCTTGGCTCCACATACAGAATATAAAGTTTCTGTCTCTAACCCCTCAATTGTTGCAGTTGAAACAAGGAACCACAAAACAAGCATTTAAATGCTTGAGCATAATCAACATTGATGGGCTGAAAAATCTCAGGAGCATGAAGAGAACAAAATAACTGAGTATATAACAATTTTTCACAGATTACTTTCAGAATTTGTGTTTTGTTCTTATCTTTAAGAAAGGCTTTTCTAATATGCATGACCTTCAATGGCTCTTACAAACAAACCCAGACTGATGAACAGTCCTTGACAAATGAACAAAAGATATAAATGAATTAATGCTTCAGGTAAACGCCTATGTTACAACCTGTGCCTTTATTATTTCGTACCTGACAGTGTATACAGCTATTTATGGGACCTTCATCCTGCTATACAGTGGTGCCTGCTTACACAGCAGTCCAACATAAATGAAGCTGTGCTAACTTACTGCAATCTAACCCTCTTTGTTCAGGATAGATTGCAGTTTTACAGAAGACATTTGATTACTAGCTACATCCAGTTCATAAACAGAATCTGACTCAATACAGAAATGCAGACAACTTTAGCTGAATGCCTTAAATGATGAACACAAATGCACACACTGCACACATACTCAAGGGATTTTCAAACTGAAGTCTGCAGCAGTGGCATTCTTCCACTGCCCTGAATGGAAAAAAGCCTAGGCTCTCGCAATAGCCATATACTGGCAAACAGCCCCACGCTGTGGACACGGCATGCACTAGTAAAGTAACACACAAATTTGCTGTACTTCAGCTGTTTCTTGTCTCACCCATCTCTGCCAGCATATACTGAAAATTATTAGGTTGAGATTAATTTAACACTTGTTTTCATATTAAATGTGTCTAGAGTATTGGGAAGAAGGAACTTTTCAAAAAGACAGTTGGTAGATTTTTTTTTTTTTTTTTTTTTTTTTTTTTAGTTTTGCAGGGAAAAAAGTCAGCTGCAGAAATTCTGAAAGGAAAGCTGTTGAGTGGCATGCGGTTCTGGCAGCCCTTTGGGGAGCAGAACTCAGTAGCGCTCTGTAGCAGGATTAGTGGACATCCCACACTTGGTAACTGAGAACAAATGCTATGCTGGAGCATAATAGTAATCTTCTGCAGACTTGTTGAACACGAAGATTTTAAGACTTATTTTCTGAAAATGAAGGTTTTAAGAATTTTCTGGGGATTCAGCAGACTTGGATACATAGTTCTTTAGAGGACGCTGCAGAATCTTTCTTTCCCTTCTAGGAAGCTGCTTCTGACCTGATCCTGGATCTATCATCTCCTTCCTTTCACTCTATTTTAAGAGGGGAAAAAAAAACCTTTATAGACATTTCTGCCAACATCCCTTTTATTTGGCTGTGGGGTGGAGCTGCTCTGGGCAAAGGGAACATCCTTGGTAGCCACCCACTGTGCAGCACTGCATCTGGAGCTGAAAAGAAAGGTTGTTTCCCAATTTGCGAGCAACAACCATATGTTCAGGAATGAAGAAATGCATGCTCCACCTAGTCCCATGAGCTTCCTCTCTCCCCTGTGGCCTATTTAAAATTATTCTAGTACTCTTTATTGGACTCCAGCTATTAAGTGAATACCTTCAAACTTCAGGCCCTTCAAGCTAAGTAATTGTAAGCAAAGCTGGGGAAAAACTGAGCATGCACTAACTATTGTTCCTAGTGACTCATAGTATCATTTCCCAGAGTGACTACATTGGTGAGACTCCAAGGCTCCTCCCTTTAGAGCAGATGGTAGAAAATTTTTAATTTGGCATTATTATTGTATAACACCAGCAATCAAGATGACAGTTTACAGAAAGATATAGAGACAAGATCCCTGTCAGAAAGTTCTCACGTTTTGTGAGAAAACAGTTAAAAAAACAGATGGGGACTTTAAATTGCTGAGGGGCTCCCCCTCCCCTCAAATATGCAAAGTTACTTTTATTTTAAAATAGAGTCCTAGACAATAATAATGTAATACGTTATATCATCACCAAAACTAAACGCTTATTCACTTCCAAAACATTTAATTGGTTTTCCAAAGCAGATGCTGTGAAAAATAAAAAGAAGAAAAAAGTCTGACTTAGGCTTTATATAAACAGCTAAAAATATATCTCAGGAATTGGTGTCCAGCCACTCCGTCCTGTTGCACAGACTGCTGCACCGCGTTTAGCGTTGGTGTAAGTGGTCGGAAAGGAGCCTGTCCAGGGTGGTGCAAAATCTCCCACAGTATGGATCTGCTGAAGAGGCAGAGAAGGAATTTATTACTCAACTTCCTTTGGCTCCTTGGGGAGCCAGATTGTTTCTCAGGTAATAACTTAGCAAAACAGGTGCCCAGCAAACATGCCAAAGAGTAGCAATTCCTCCCTACACTTGTATTTTAAGTAGCTTAAGGGCAATCATGTCATTGGGAGGTGTCGCTGAATACAATTTATACAGCAGAATTTGCCTTCTTTTGAATGGAATAATTAGCTTCTTGGCCAGAAAACAGGATGCGCCACAAGAAAACTGTACTCATACCCAAGTGGATAAAAGTGGGTAAGAAACCTTCCCTTGTACTCTTAGCTTGAATTATTGCAATGAAAGAGATCAAATTACAAATTAAAATGTGCACCACTGCATACCAAATAATTCATTGCATGGGCCTCCTTATTTCCTAAACTGTACAATCATTCCTCAGAAGCATGTATATTTAATTCTGATGTCTATTTTTTGCATAGTGCCACAAGTGACCCTTTTTTGACAGTCTTGTTTTGGATGAATTAATAAAAAGATGATAGAAACTAGCAACGTAAAGTTCCTTTGTATATTAATATTGTATAAGGCTGATGTGATGTGTGCTTTGAAATGAGCTTGGGATTTTTTTTTTTGAGTGATTGCAAATCATGTATTTTAATTGCAACATCAAGAGAAATGGTCTTGAGAATATGCCTTAAATGGTTAGGCTAAACAGGAGTTACATTTTGGAAGCTTACTTTAAAAACAATAGAGGCATCTAGTGGAAGTGTTTGAGGACTGCAGCTGTCAGAGAACGCATCAATGCACAGCCGATTTGCTCGCTTTGCTTCTTCACGGATTGAATTTCATGAATCGAATGACAAATGCCAACGGTGTTTATGTTTTATTTAAGAAGAGGTGAATCTTAAATTTAATGGTATTTAGGCACTGTGAAGTAAACATGATTCAGGAGCCCAAGACACATTTTTCAAGTGATCTAAGCAAGTTTGGCCACGGAAGCATTTATATGTGCGATGCTTACAGTGCCACTTCTTTAAGACACATGGCCAGTCGCAGTGCAACTTATAGTCCTTGACTACCTAAGCTATTAGATTCCTTATAAAACATGATTGAATTCGGCATGCAGAAAAGTGACCTTTTAGTCAGCTGCCTGAATGAGCAGCCACTCAAAACCGTCCATAGGAAACACTGAGGATAGGTGCAAGTCTTCTCCACAGAGTCTTTCCACAGTGGTAGGTTGGTGGGTATGGTTTCCAAGCATGATCCACAGCCTCAAACCCTCTCCAACTTAAGTTTTTCTTTTAAAAGCTGATGGGTTGAAGTAGGGAGCGTCAGTCTTCCTTCCAAATACAAGAAAAGAAATATCCCTTCCCACTCTCTTATCCAATACTTTAACAGTCAGAGGACTCCCTGAGGACATACAAGAGAAAGTTCAATTTCCTTCTCTGCCTGATACCACACCCGAACATTTTTTATTTCCTATTATATGCTCCCGGAAAGGAAAAGACAACTCAGCAGACATCCGAAAGCAGGGTCTTCTTAAACCCAATGAGAAACCCAAGCTACAGCCAGACTACGAAGCATACAGAAAGCGTGAAGGTCTGGGGCTTGGTGACACATTCAGCTGCTTTTTAATTTTCCCTTCCCCTTAGGCTGTAAGGCAAAACACACTGCAGAAGCATCTGTACTAACATATTCGGAACACATCACAGAAGTATTTGTAGGCTCCCTGCCCAACCTTAACACACTGTGCTGGTTAGCCAAGTAGCCCAAGAAGCCTAACATGGCTGTGTTTCTCTGGGATACTGATAGGGCTTCGTGATAGCAAAGTCATTTCTCCAAAATACTTCACTGCCTGGCAAAGGTATCTTCACAGCTTTGGTTAATATGACTAGAGGAATGAAACTTGAATTTCCAGGGTATGCAAGTGAGGAAGTTGGCACGTAACTTCAAGCAGTTTATTCCTAGACTAGTCACGTAACTCTCACAGCATTTTCAAAACAGAATTTTTGAGCATGCTTCATCTCTATCTATGTGTCCTTGCAGGAAAACATTATGTTTAAATAGGATGTGGATCCTCAGAGTGGGTTTTCAATCTCTAGGCAAATTTCACCTACAATGAATTAAAATATTGGGCTTGTTATTTGCTTATTCCTCTCCTTGTTTGAGTGTAGGAATTAATCATAAAGCCTACCCTCACAACTTTAAACCACAATTTTATTACTTCCTCTGCTAACCACACTATCATTTATTTCCTCCTCAGTTTTCCTTCACTTGCTGTGATAGATTTCTTCCTCAAATTGCACTGCGGGCTCAAGATTTGTCGCATGTACTATTTTTTCCCTTTCATCGGTGCAGAATTTGATTAACGGGGATGGGCTGCAACCCAGGCTTTAAACTCCACGGTGCCACGGCTGCCTTCCCGTTCAGTTTTCAAGGAATTTTCTGCTTCTGTGCCTCTCTTGCAGGGCACTGCCATTCACCGCAGGCGTGAGCTCCCCCAGCCCGGGGTCCCTGCGGGCGGAGGGAGATGCAAGGCCCGAGGGGCCTCGCTAGCGGTGGCTTTATTTTACACTGGGGTCGCTGGTGCCTGATAGCGGCATAGGCGGCTCCCCCCTTCCTTTGAGAACACACAAGACAACAATTCCGGCTTCTTGGCTCTTTCTCCTCCAGGCGTGACGCCGCACCCGGGGCGGGCGGGTTCCCGGCGGCGGCCTCGCTGCACAGGCCGGGCCGGGGCAGGCCAGGCCGGCGCCCGCGGCGGCGAGAGGGCCCATCCGCGCCGCTCCGCCCCGCTCACCTGCCCGGCCCGGCCCCGCCCGCCGCCTGGCGGAGGGCCCCCAGCCCGGCAGCAGCCCAGCGCACCCGGCCCCTTCCGGGCCGGCCCTGCCCCGGGGGGCGTTGGCCTACTCCCCCCGCCGCCGCCGCCGCCGCGGGGGGGTTCCCGCCTCTTCGCAGCCGGCCCCGTTCCGCGAAGGGTTCGAGGCGTTTTGGCCCGCGCCGGGCCCCCTCCTCCAGGTGCTGTCGCGTTGCCATGGCATTTTCCGCTCGGACCGGGGAGGCGGCGCGGCCTGGCCGGGCCTGAGCGGCGGGGAGCCCGCGGCGCCGCAGCCTGGCCGGACGCTGACCCTGCCCTGGCCGCCGGCGGCCGCAGAGGGCTGCGCGGGGCCGCTGGCCGATCCCCCGCCTCCTCCTTCCCCGCCGCCGCCGCCTTCGCCTTGCCCCGCCGCTGCTTCCCTCGACCCCGAGGTTCCGGCGGCGGCGGGAGGCGGCGGCGGGCGCCGGCTGGAGCAGGCGGCGGGGAAGATGGCGGGGAACGGCGGCGGCTTCGCTGGCGGCGGGAGCGGGGAGATCATCCAGCTCAACGTGGGCGGCACCAGGTGAGCGAGGGTGCGGGGGCGGAGGGGGACAGGCCCCGGGCCCTGCCGGCGGCCCGCTGTGGTGGGCCAGCGTGTACGGGAGCGGGCGTGGGAGCGAGGGGGAGCGCCGAGGGGGGCGGCGGGGAGCCGTGCTCCGTGCGGCCGGCCCCTGCCGGGGGTCTGCCCGAAGGGAGGCGCTGCCCGGCCGTGCCGGGTGGTGGCCGGCCCGGCGGCTGCTCCGTCCCGAGAGGGCGGCGGTACCGACTCGCCTGGGACCTGTCCGCCGGGGCCCCGTGGTCTGGCCGCGGCGCTGCAGGCGTGGTGCTGCCTCCGGCAGGGCCTGGGTAGAGCTCCAGCCAGCATGTTGCAGGGGAGCTGAGGCAGGGGCACCCGGGGGCGGAGGCGGGAAGTGTTGGCAGCCCTGCGTGCCGTCTCCCTGCGATCTCTGGGGTTTCTGGGTACGCACCCCAGTAATGCGTCTCACGGACTCTCTGGGTATACTGCTTCTTCAGGAGTAGGGGACGGAGAGCTGTGCTTTGCCAAAAGATCCGTAGGCTTCTAGTGATCAGTCTGTCTAGCAGCCTCAGAGGCTAAGGTATTAAAAAGGTTAATAGGATACTGCTGATATCAGGCAGAACAAAGAATTGTATTGTATTCGAATGTACGCTGGAAGTGTGGAAGCTGGCATATGTAGACATTTTGGCAGGCTGAGATAGAGAATAGCGGGGCAGCTGTGATCAAGAATCTGTGTGATAAATAGTGCAAATGTTCCTGTCAAAATGCTCAGGCATGAAATCATTCAGATTACCATAGCTAATAGGAACTGAAGTAACGCGTCTTCCTGAGTCTGCGCACAATGTGAAAGCAGCTATAAATCGTAGGAACTACTACTACTACGTTAAAAATTTTCTTGCGTTACCCAGAAGATTAACTTGTTCTTATAACTAAGTTGTATGTTGCAGCCTTTCTTAAAGAAGGGTGCCATAAAAATCGATGCAGAATTCCTTTGTTATAATAAGATGTTAAGAATCTGGTTCAGCCCAGAGAAGCTACTTGTAACTTGCATAGGCAAAAGTCGCCTATGCCATAATGATGCTTTCAGGATAACATTGATGTTGGCTTGGACCAGATTTCATGTTACACTGAATAAGGTTCTTCAGCAAACTCGGTCTCTGAAATTATAGGCCAGTTTATCTTTTAGGTTTTTATTACCAGTGGAATCACAAAGATGCTTCAATCTGATAATTTTAAATAGATCTTACTTATTCAGTGCCTCTGCAGAGAACAGAGAATTGTGTACAGGACATGAATCAGGGAAGAAATACACATCTTCAGAGGGCTTGCCTACACAGAGAAGTGTGAAGAATAAGACAAACTAACAGTTGTATGTATTTCATTTCTAGTTGAAGGTCTAGATTCTAGTCAACAGATATCATTTGGATGTAAGGAGTAGGAAATGCATGCATGGACATTTCCCTTTTAATAGGGAGATAAGGTGCAATAGTACCTCTGTGTAAGAGGTTTTGGTCTTTTGCAAGCTCAATTTCCCTTGTAGTACTCATATTCTTTGAAAAATATACCTGAGCCAGGTTTTTCAGCTTGCAAAGGCAGGTGACTCAAAGCTGACAGCGGAGTGGATGATGTGGACAGCAAATGGGGGAGCGTGAGACACTATACACGGTTCTTCCACTTCATTAGTTCCTGTTACCCTTACTACAAACTTGAAACTCTTAAGTTTTGTTTGTAGAGTTGTATGAGAAGAGGAATCTAGTGCTCTTCTCTGTCTCTGACAGCAGTTATACTTCGGAGCATCTAGTAGAGAGACCCCAGCTTTCCATGTTCTGACACGAGGTTCCCACTGCTCCCTGGGACTGCCAGAGCTTCTCTGTTGTGTGCGGTTGCTCCAACAGTTCCTGGTCTCAGCTTTTGTGGATTCTTTTGCTGGGAGCACAAGCCTCTTGCAGGTTAACATTCACAGAAATTACCGTAACAAATTTAGTGAATTCTCTTGACGCTTTATCTCCCTCTGGTTATAAGATAACCCTACAAGTGCAATAAACTATGAAAATGGCTGTTTTATAACTGACAGTGTGTTTCCAGTTGCCTATATTTTCTTTAAAATTACTGTAGGCTGCTACCTGCTTGAGAGTATTTGAGGATATTGCACGGGGTTTGCCTCATTTTCCTCATACGATGTCTATCTGACCACTGCATACTAGCTGCATGGAGCTGCAGATACACTTACACATGTAAACATTGCTAGCTAAGCTTCTTTCTGCATCCTGGAAAAGAGGACTCTGTCTTCTTGTTTACATAGATTAATGTGTATGTATTAAACATTCTAAAGTATACGTTAGTATGAGGTATTGCTTACTAAACTGGTACCATAGTGTTAAATCACAGACAGAAAATCCTTGTGCTAAACCCACTATTAAGATTGCAAGGAGATGAATGTGGAATCAGTTGATGGCTCTTTTTCGTGTCCTCCTTACTGTGTGCCTTGTTCTTCTGGAACATCTAGTCCCAAACGTTTTGCTGCTAAGCTCTTTAACTGACTTAGGCAATGCTAGAGTGGAACCCAGCTGGTCAAAACACCAGCAGAACTTCAATCTTGACACCTCTGAATAGTTGGCTGTCACTCATGTGCCTAAATGCAAACATGCCCCCAGGTCAGAAATTGTGCTGTAGTGTACTGAGGAGATAGTACCATTGAGTCCTCAAACATCAAACATCTGTTCAAAGATCCTGAATGTCTTTATGGTCTCATCAGACTTCTTCATTGCTTCGGAATTAATTTAGCATTTATCATTCAGTGTTGTAGAAAATGCCAGTTAGCTGTGGTTCTACTGCTTTTTCCATATCTTTCTACCTATTCACACCTTCCTGGGAAATCATAAGTCCTCTGTTTTTTTTTTTCTTTTCTTTTTTTCTAAAAACACAAAAATAACTGAAAGTTGTAAAGTATTTCAAGTATTGGACAATAAAAGTCTTTAGCTTGTGAAGACCTGTAAAAGGGCTAGCTGGTGATGCTGCATCTATCCCCATAGTTACAAGCAGTGTCTAGATTAATCTTGGATAAAATTAATGTAACTCATTGTTTTCTGTTGTGGACATACTATAATATAGTTAAATCAATCATCCCTTACTCTTAAAGTAGAGAAAGGTAGTGATCTGTATTACTGATGATAAAAGCTGTGCAAAACTGCCAATATACTTAGAAGTCACTTTCCATTTAAGTGGCAAACTGCTTTGATTGTCCTTAATTTTTTTTTTTTTTTTTTTTTTTTTAGAAAAGGCTTTGTGCATGTTTGTGCTTAGAACGCTGATACTGTAGATTTTCTATTAAGAACAGATTTGTCATTGTTATGCTTGCAGTGAGCAGCTACACAATCCACGTTTTATGGAGGACGGTAGTTCAATACAGCCTTAGTGTTTCTGCCTCTTAGGGGGTATAAAGTAATGCTTTTTGTTTACATCTTTTTTCTCCAAAACTGGAAAATACAAGAGGTGAAAACTAGATAAATTATGATTAAGTACTTTTATTCCAAAAATATTTTGGAGTAAATTCCTGTAGTATATGGAAAGTTTTCATGGAATTTTACTTTTGCATTTCCTTTTTTGATTCCCATTAATGAAGAGGTCACCAAAGGATTCTTAGCCATGGTACTAGCAAGAGGATCTGTACAGTCAGAGAGCTGCTGTGGAGCATGAGCTCATTGTCCAAGCTGCCAGTGCAGTTGGCTTCCTTCATGTTAAATCAAAACCAGAAGAAGTATAAAAGAGTTCATAGCTATTTATTATGTAAAATACTGTCTGGCATCGTAAGTAATACTATAATTTGTATTATTTCATAATATCATTCAGAGTAAATACTTTCTTAACTGTTATTATTATTGGGCCCCCCTAAGAGGGCCCAAATAGCAAAATGGCAAATAATTAAAGTTACTGTAAAATATTAACTTGAAGCTCATTGTGGTCTTTTGCAGTGCACAATGTAGCACCCCCTGAGTCCTAAGTAAAAGTAACATTCAGTTAATGACAAGTGTAGCACACTATTGATAAACTTACATTTTAGTGGCTGCTTGTGTGTGTGTGTTTTTTTTTTTGTTGTTGTTTTGGGTTTGGGTTTTTTTGTTTTTTGTTTGTTTTTGCAAGCATTAATGTTGACTAAGTATGAGAACCAGAAAATGTAGGATGTTTGGGACGGTGTGTTACAAACATATAAAGAGTGACACTTTTGGGGTCTCTGGACAGTCCTGCTTCATGCTTAAGGACAATCTGTGCAAAGAATCTGCAACCTCTTTGACTTTGTGCAGGCATTTAAATGACCTCAAACTTCCCAAACCCATTCGATATCAGCTTTGTAGGACAAGTGGAAGTATTTTGATAAAGCAGATTTCCTTCCAATTTTACAGCTGATTCTAAACTTGTAACTTTGGTTTCCTAGGTTCAGCACTTCAAGACAAACGCTGATGTGGATTCCAGACTCCTTTTTTTCCAGGTATTTGTAATATCTCATCACATTAAACAAAGACAAATTAGCAGTCATTAAAAAAAAAAAAAAAATGTTCTCAGTTTTTACTTTTATGCCATGAATAGTGTCTTTATTCCTTAATGCTTTTTCCCTATCTGCAGCAATGGGACAGATTAATTTGAAATAAGCTGTTAGCCAAAAGGCATCTTCTATCTTGAGTGATGCTATGGCAGCTTATATGTGTTGAAGAGTTGTCACTTTTTAGATGGAGTGTTGTGGAAATAAGGCTACAAGTCTGCAGGAAAGGGAGATGTCACTGACTTTATTACTATATTGCCACTTGTGATCATATTGTGATCATTGCCTTTAATGTTTCTTGAATTATTGCTGTACCTTGAGTTTAGTCAAAGTTTTGAGGGTTTTAACTTGTGGTACAGGAGCTGTTGGATTATTGAACATCCTTCTGCTAACTTTTACTGTTTCTGTAGGTTGTGCTGCTTACTGTTTGTACCCTAGTAATTTTGTGCTGTAGTTGCTGTACCTCTACCACCATGGTTAATCCCAAACACATAAAAGAAAACCTAAAGGCTGGCAGATTTGCTTCCTTACATTTAATTTTTGTACTCTAGACTTCTTTCCCAATAGAAGCCTGGCACCTGACATAGACAGGCAGCATTACCTGCTCCTGTTTTACTGAAATGTTCAGATAAATGGGATGCCAGGGAAATGTCACCTTCTTTGAGGCATGGAAGGAAAGGCACAAGGAGGAAGTCCCTTGCTACTCCCCAGTCTCTCAACACTAATCTGAGGAGGTTGTTCTGAAAGTCATCCAGTAGTGGAAAATCTCAGAGGTAATTGTCATCCAGACTCAGATGGCATCTTGAAATAAAACTATTGACATTAGTTAGTTTGCTTCGTATCTGTAAAACAAGATTTTGGTGGTGTTGTGTTTTGTACTGATCTGGAGCAAAAGTACTTTGATCTGATGGGAGAGAAACTTTTAAGTAAAATGGTGTAAAAACTTATCCACCCCATTCTTGCCCAGTAAGTCCTTGCAGAATGGATTGTTTACTCTTCCTTTTTACTTCAGCAGCTTTTACTGATTTACTAGATTGTAACAAACTATGCAGCCCTCTGGGTGCCTGGGAAGACTTTTCCATCCTTTCAGGCTAGGCCTTGTGTCTGTTTTCTTTGGGAATCTGAAGGTCCTTATGATGCAGCTCTTAGCCTTTCCTTAGGTGTGCGTGCACTGCTCCTTTGTTCAGGAGAGATACGTCACCCTCACTAGCATTCTGCCTTGCCTAGGCTGTTTTCCTTGCTCAGCTATACAGTTTTACCAAAATACAACACAACTAGATCAAACTGACTGAGAGTGTTGCTATTTCGTATTTGTGTTAGTACCTTTCTGGGGGACATCTAATGAAGATTTCCTGTGTTTCAGTTTGCTGAGTGGAAGAATTTCAACGCTGAAGGATGAAACTGGTGCTGTGAGTAATAAACCTACTGATAAATTGTTAATTTAATGTTATGCTTTCCGTTAGGTTCTCTCCTAAAGAATATTCACTGTGTGTGCTAATGGGAGTTACGCTGCCCAAGTCAGCTGTGCTTAAAAGCATGGAAAACAAATGGCCAACTGAATTAAAAACACTCACATTCCTGGGCTTTTAAAAACTTGTTTTGGCTTTTGCTCGTATTTTCTCTGTCACTATTGTATTACATAACCCCTAATAGCAGTGTTGCAGAAGCCTACATTTAACATGCTGACAGCACTATCTCCGCTTCAGAGTGCGTGAGGAGTAACGTTCATTTGGATTTGACCTTTTGTTCATGTTTTGTCACTTATTTCAATGGGAGGAAAATATGGGACTTTGAAATAATTCCAAAATGTCACCATGTATTTTCCTTTTCTTTTGTTAGATTCGATACAAAATACACTATCCTCTTTCTTAGAGTCTCAAAGCCTAGTTGCAATACTGTTCATGCTATTGAGTGGGAGAATGACTGGGAGTATTTAATTTAGTTATGTCTAGTGATGTTTTAAAGATTTTAGGACAGAATAAAGGTCTCACAGATGTAACTACTTGAATGTCATGGCACCGGTCTGGTCTCCAAACTTTCATGAAAATTGGTGACATCTCTGGATTTCTTTATTCTCATCTTCATTCCAAGACATTAAATGAGACTGGAACAATGTGCATATTTTTGTCGTCATTCTGCATTGTACAGACAATGCAGAGACAGAGACTCTACTTCTTCTTAAACAGAAAGAACTGCTAATTGCTGTATTGCAGAGGGAGGGGTAATTTTCATTAGATAGTATTGCATATGTAGTTGAGTGGTCCTGACATGGAAATGTAGCTTTTGTTGGCCAATGTATATATAGCAAAATGGCCATTTCAGTCTGTGTATATGATATTCTTAAATGGGAAACTATAGTTACAGCAATGTTGTTGAGTGAGAGTAAGGTACACAAGTACTTTGCTAAAAGCATAGAGGTAGTTGTAATGGTAATTGACTTTGTTAAAAAAAAGTCTAAACTTATCTTGATAATATTACATTTCCTGCATTCTGAACACATGATAGAAAGTGAGAATACCCATTGACCTTTGTGGAGACGCCAGAACTTAAAGAACAAGTTTATTAAGTGCCATCTATTTGCAGCAGTGTTTGTATATATGTCTTTTAAGAATGCTGAATGGTATGGATGTTGAATGGTAGTAGAATAATGAGAGCAAAGGGATGGTCCAAAAACTTTGGGTTATGTTTGTCTGCTGACTGCCTCATCTTCAACTCCTCTTTCCCATGCTTAGCATAAAAAAGCATTTTAGTTAACGGTTGCTCCATAATAATGCTAAAGGTACAGCAATTTTTCTTTGCAGATATTTATTGATCGAGATCCAGCAGCTTTTGCACCCATTTTAAATTTTCTTCGCACGAAGGAGTTAGACTTACGGTAAGAAGTTCTAATTATTTCAAGTGAAAATTAATTTGATCAGATGCATTAGAAAACTTTTTCAAATGAGCATTGTTCAGTTTTACTCAGCTAGTTGGGTGCCTAGTATATGACTCAGCTCCCTGGTAGATTTGGGGCCATGCCTAGAGTATATGTATGGAGTGGTGGAGGCAGAAATGGTAGCATTATATTTTGTTAGTAGACTCTTGTTATTTAAACCACTTCTGGCAATGTAGTTCTTTATTGTTTCTGTATCCTTATTTTAATGAAAGAGAATTAATATTAAGATCACTTTGAAATCTCAAACATCAACATGTTGAATGCATTTGGTGGTAATTCTGTAAACAGGTAGCTGGACGTTCAAGTTGTGTAATATCTAGTTATATGCAAGTGTTTATATTCAAGGTATTGACTTGCTCTGTTCTTGTGGTTTTTATTGTTTTTTTTGTTTTGTTTTTTCTTTTTCTAGGGGAGTGAGTATTAATGTTCTCAGGCATGAAGCTGAATTCTATGGAATCACTCCTTTAGGTAATGTCTTTTTTTTTTTTTTTTTTTTTTTAAATATGAGGTCATCTCACATTTATTACTGTCATAATGACCCACTTACAAGTCCTGGGCAGTTGTGACCCTGAAGATTTTCAAACTTACTGATACAGAAGGTTATCTGAAATAATGTAATGTTTCCTGGGAAGTGAAAGCTATGGTCATATCTGTTTTTCGTCCTTAGTGAGAAGATTGCTACTATGTGAAGAACTGGAACGCTCGTCTTGTGGCAGTGTCCTTTTTCATGGCTACCTGCCTCCTCCAGGTATTTTTGTGTTCATGGTCTGATGTTGCTTGCTGTCACTTATTGCTTTAGTTTGTGGGGGCGATTGGCCAAGGCAGTTACTCTAGCTGTCAGACTGCCCAGAGAAGGCTTTCCTATGGAAAGATTAAGATGAATGGTTGAATCGAACATCATTCTGATTCAAAACCAAGGCTTTTATCTGTATGCTGTATGAAATGGCGTATTTAGAGTACTGGGCAGTGGAGGGGGGTGGCATGTTAATACTAAGCAGGCTGTGTTTGGTAGTAAAGTAGAGGTTCTTCAGGTACGTTTCAGTTAAATGTTACCAGCATGGAGTGCTTTCTTCTTTAGGAAGGTAGAGTTACTTTAGGTGCCCTATGTCTAGATGGCAAATCAGCACAACTGAGCTTTCCTTAACAATGTGAGTACTTGTTAGGTTTTTTCTTCTCTGTAGAGATGAACACAGGTCATGTGTTAACCTGAAGTCAAGGGGATATCTAGTCAATTGTTGACAAGTTTTCTGAAAATTGTTCCTTAATTGTGAATGTCAACATAGAGAGCAAAAACATTTTTGGTTTCAGTGTTATGATATTGCCTAATTCTTATAGCAGATGAATTAGACTTTAGATCAAAATGTACAAGTATTAATCATGTATTTTGAAAGTGAATGAATATCTATTGTATAGCTAAAGTTTATGGAGTGGGACAAAACATCTCTTTTCTTTTATAGGCATTCCCAACCGTAAAATAAATAATACTGCTGGGCCACCAGCTGATGTTAGAACTGGTCAAAACTGCTCCGAGAGTGAGGTTCATGGAGGTGGTGTCCAACCTACGCTTGCTGGTACTGGGGAAAGTACAGTCAGGCTAGGTGAGGAATGTCAGTTTTAAAACCAAAACAAATTGCAAAGGTGATTGTCACTGGGAAATAAAAACTGAGTGACTATTTCTGGTTTCAGGCTGTTATTCTGTGTTTGCCTGATCTTAAATTGCTGAACACTTACTTAAACACTACTCCCTATACAATATTTAAGGCTCACTGCTGCACAACCAAGACATGAGGCTGAGAGAAAGGCAAATCAAGGTTCTTTGTGCAGTCTTAGTGTGGCCCCTTAAACAAATGCCTTATCCTGTACTAAAGCCATGATAAAAACCAGACAGACCAGTGTCTCTTTGGTCTTTGTTCAGGACCTACTTCCTGCTCTTGCACCTCTTTCTTGCTACTGGTGCCTCTCTTGCCCTGCAACAGTCAAGTTTTTAGAGAAAAGGTAGTCTTCAGTTGTTTGACTATATAAAGTACTTTCCATATTATATATATATATATATATAAAACCTGTAAATAAGATAGGCTTGGATTCTGTCATTTTCCAGCTTTTAACTTTGCAAGCCAAATGATGCTGTTAGAAGTGTCGTATTTCTGCTATAATCGTGTAAATTGTAGCAATGTTAGGAAAATCTAGAGTATGTTAAAAGGTGAATCTATATCCAGGTAATATAAAAATAAGCCTTGGATATGAATAGCTGATTCTTTTTTTGTGAGTTGCTGCAGGTTTGGGAGAGGGCAGTCGTGAGGAAAATGAGATAGAAGATGCAGTCTCTAGGCATTAGTTCTTTAGCATACCAAGGCTGAGAGCCAACTCGGGGAGGTACCATAACCACTGATTTCCAGTGCCATCCAACACTTCCACCAAACCTAATTTAGCTATAGATCAGAAAGAGGCATGCTCCCACTAGATAACAAATGGAGGAGCTATAGGTATTCTGAGATATTGGAAATTTCAGTTTAACGGTCTGGAACAATAATACAGGGTTTCACCAACTATGTGGAAAGAGCATTGTTTCTTATTTGATAACAATTCCAAATTTTTACCATTTGGCAGGCTTTAAAACTGAGGCATGTACTTATCTCTTCCTCCTTATGAACACTTTGCACCGTAGTGACTGAGATGAAATGTCTTCCTTCCATGTAAGAACTGTAATAGTTGTAAGGATTGTGAGGAGTACTATTGCTAACTAGAATCTAGCTGAAAATGTTTCTTGAGAAACTTCATTATCAAAGTTTCTGTTGCATATCCTAGCAGAGAACTATACGCTGTTCTAGGTGTCTCTGCTCATCTTCTAATACCCATCACTTGACTGACTTTAGTTTTGTTGTTGTTTTTAGGATTTCCTGTGGACCCACGGAAAGTATTAATAGTAGCTGGTCACCACAATTGGATAGTAGCTGCCTATGCCCATTTTGCTGTTTGCTACAGGTATGAATATAGTTGTTTGTCAAGTTACAGGAATCTAAAAAAGATACGATAATTTGTTATGAGCAAAACAAAAAGTTTGCTTTACTCTGAAATGACAGTAGATCGCCTGCGTTCAGTCTGCTTCTATAAATATGAATTGCCTCTTTTGCTCGTGCAAATAAACTGCTTGATAGGAATTCAAATTTTGCTGCTTTGATGTCAATTCTTGATGCAGTTGCAAAAGTAATGGACTCCAATGTAACTGCTTCAAAAGCCTGTTTTAAAGCAGGCTTTTAAAGGAAAGATTTATTTAAAAAGTTCTTCCTACTGTATGGGTTTGAAGACACTCTGTGAAGTTAGGCTGTCAAAGAATGTGAAACGGTTAGTGGATTTTTGCTACGTAAGTGACGTACCTTGTCTTAAACTTCAGGTTTTTTGGCTTAGCAGAACTGTTAAGCACTTGCTACTTCATCTGGATGGCTGAAAAATGTCTTTAAATGTCTTGTAAACAAACTGGCTATTTTTTAAGATCAGCTGAAAATAAGTAACACCTTCATATTACAGAAGTTGTTTTTAAATCAAGACTACCAGATGTGAGCTAATTGGTGGCTGTCTTTTCAATGAAAAGTAATATTTTTAACAAGAACTGTTGCCACAAACAAACACTGCTGTCATAGTGTGGTTCCGAAACAGAAGGGCAAATAGAGAGTGTAATGTGAATAGCTTCTTTCTTTACTGCCAAGCTGAAGCCATAGTTTGCTCCCTTTTTCACTATATAGAATACTAATTTACTTGCTTAAACTTTGTAACTTAAATCACATTTAACTTGTCTCGTGTTCACCACTGCAATTTGCTTTGCTTTAATTTGTACTAAATGTGGCTTCTCTTGCTCTACTTAATGTTCTTGTTGTCAATTATGCTTAATATGGTCTGACTGGAGAAAGAGGCAATGATTTGAAATTGTCTTTTGTGCTAATTGTCCCCTCCTTAGGATTTTATCTCTGACTGTTTTTCGTGGATGCTAGCTCACTTAAGTGAAAGATTCTGCCTCTTTCCTGCTTGGTAGTCTACTTAATGAGACTTGTTACCATTGAACTTAAGTCATTAGTGATGCTTTTGATGAAGCATGTCAGACTTGAACGGCTGCTGAAAGAGGGCACAGGTCAATATGCCAGTTTAAGATGCTGCTTTTCTTCGTAGTGACTCAAGGTAGCAGTCTTGTCTTGATTTGAATATTTTTTCTTCTGGAACTCGCAGGAACTCTAGGAATACAATGGTGGAATTTTTCCTCCTCCATTCTGCTCTTACACAGCTTTGGTAACAGTTTTTTCCCCTCTCTGCTGCATCTTATACCTGTCTGTATTTTATTGCTTGACAAGTGAATTTGCCCAGACTTTTTTGAATATCTAGTGTTTGAGGAGAGAGTGTATACTTAAAACTCCTTCACTTCACCCACAAATTTTAATATAGCTTGCTTATACTACTATGCTGCAGTCAAATGATGTGGTTTTTAAGATTCTTGTCAGGATTATTTTAATGTAAGGGTAACATCTGAATTTTAGTCGGAATCACATCTGAAAGTAAGTGGACTGGACAGTGAATCCCATGCAGTAAGAAATTAACTATTTTCAGATGTTTAGTTTTGTGACTTTCTTTTATGCTGCTTGTAACAGATATAATTGTCTTAAGTATTTAAATAACTTTAGTAAAAAGCTACAGCAAAGCACAGTGCATCCTAAGAATATTTTTTTCCCTTTGAAATACAGCAGAAATCTTCAAAACTTGATAATAAAGCTTGTGAGAATGTCTTGGTTGCATCTAAAGGCTTACGGATATTGCACTCCTGCTCTCAAGTCACTTCACTACAACTTCTGCATGCTGTATGGGTAGAGCACAGTGATCAGAGCACAGCTTCATCTCCAGGCAGGATGCAATGCTGAAGTAAAAGAATGGCAACAATAGTAAAAAATACTATAGATATGTTTGTGCTTTCCACGTTAACATTTATATAATGTAACTGCTTAGATTTACTGTGCTCTCGCTCAGTTGCGAAGTATCTAAACTATTGCCTAAAATCAGATAAATTGTGCTTTTCTGGCATCATGTAAGTCTTTAAAATTGCACATGCAAATGATTCTCTAAAAATAAAGCTTATAGTCAATTCAGTATAGTCTGTTCACAGTATACCATAAACAGAAAATGTGACTAGGTAGCAGAGCTTTATGCTAGAGCATGATTGGATGTCTTACATGATATGTAAGACACCTTGCCTCTGGAAATTAACAGAGATTTCTTATAAAGTCTTGGGCTGAACCTCATTCTCTAGCATTTGACTACCCAAGCTTTTGGCTGGATCATCCACATTGGTTCAGGCTTAGACCAAGATGTCTGTTTCTGAATCTTTAACCTCTGCTCCCTGTTCCCTCCTTTGCCCTTGCAGAATTAAAGAATCATCTGGGTGGCAGCAGGTGTTCACGAGTCCCTATCTGGACTGGACAATTGAGCGAGTGGCTCTCAACGCTAAGGTGGTTGGAGGACCTCATGGAGACAAGGATAAGATGGTTGCAGTTGCCTCAGAGAGTAGCATAATCTTGTGGAGTATTCAAGATGGTGGTAGTGGCAGTGAAATTGGTAACTATAATTGCTTGTTTTTTTCTTTTTTTGTGTGTGTGTTTAACCAGAAAGAAGTCTGTGACCTTATTTTGATGTATGTATCATCAGCAGTGTTGGGTAATCAGTTTCACAAAGGGACAAAACAAGCCATAGTAAGCAATGTTTTGGAGCATATTAACTTACTTCCCTGTCATGCTAGAGGAATCCTTTCTTAAAAACAAAAGGATGAATAATAAAAAAGTAGTCTGTTTACTGAACGGCTACTAATATTTACTGTTCAGTTCAGCTTGAGTTTTAGTGTGAAGGTGCAAATTAGAGTTAAACTTTTCCCTGGACTTGCATTTGAATCTACGCCATAGCACAAAGGAACTAAGTTTCTGAGATGGAAAGCTAGAGATACTGAGAGATTCTGCTCTTTTCTTTCCTTTGTCTTACTAAAGCTGTATTTTTGAACAGAGGTGATAAAAAGGTTTCAGTTCTGCATCAAATGTAGTTCATAAATGGAATTTGGAAGATGAAAATGTCTTTGTTTTATAACTTGGGTGTCTAGATAGGAAAAAACACACTCTACTGTCCTAAGCATACAGGAATTACTGCTTGTACACCTTGGCACTGAAGAACACACAATTAGGGAGGCTTTAGAAACAGCAAGACAACATTTTCAGAAGTAAATGTTCCTTGGTACTGATCTGATGGCTTGTCTGACTCACTATTGTTCAAATACAGGGCAAGTTTGGGAGGCAGTGAAGGGACAGTTATTAGGAACTTCCTCTAGCCTAATCCCTGGTGTTTGAATCACACTATTAGGCCAGTAATGTCTGTTTCCTCTGGCAGTGGATACTGCTAACGAAGTGTGACAGCAGTCGTCTTATGTGGACACTTTTCTCTGAAACTTAATACTGAGTTAATTTGTTGTTAGATGTATCTCCATAGTTGAAGTCATGAGAATTAATGTGGTTGTTAATTAAAGTCAAAATGACCAAAATCAAGTTTTGATCCATGTGCCTTTAAAGAAAGAGTTTACTTGAAAGAAGCTCGTGCAATTTCTAGCTAAGTTAATAGTTGTTGCTTTTTTTCATGCTTGAATGAGTGGAAGCACCAAGTCAGATTTGAAGATGGGGAAAAGCATGAGATAATGCAGCCGTATAATGCTCTTTTACTTGTGACTCATAAAGTTCTTGTATGTAATCATGGTCAGCAAAACAGAAAAGGAGGCTCCATTGTATTTAAAAATAAATATGAAAGGTGTGTCTAACAGTTGAATGTGAAATATCTCTATTAAACGGGGAGTAAATATTGTACTTGAGAAGCCTTTTCTTCTGTCATGCTCCCCTTGACCAAATCTTAAAGGCAGGGAAGAGTTAGCGTGACAGCTGTACTCCTGTGATAGGCATTGCTTTAAGCACTATACTATTACATTCCTCCTGCATTTTCTGGTTTGACTTGGCTGCTTGTGTTACCTTGGCATTTGCAATAAGATACATGAAGTAACATCTCGGATGTTTGGAAATTAAGCGCAAAGAGAGGCAAAAACCATAAGTGGACTTTTACTTCAAATAAAAACTCTAAAATATGGCAATAGCATCTGATAACGCAGGCTACAACTGAACATGGCAACAAAACTGAAGGAAGCACTTTTGCTAAACAGGCTGTACTGCATTGAAGTGACTTTGTGAAACAAAGGAAATGTCACTTAGGGACGGGGGGAGCAGAAAGAAAGTGCCTGCAGGATTGAATCTTTAGTCTGACTAACATTGAACAAAATGTACTGTTCCTCTTTTGGATAATAGGTCATGCTGCTTGGTTTAAAAAAACTACAATATGCTTGTGTTAAATAGTAATAACTTGAATATAGCTGTCTTGTTTCTTTGTAGTGGCAAATGCTTGCAGTCCTGCTTTGTGTTAGAGATATAGTACATTGCTATCATCTTCTGAAAGAAACTACTTGTTCCCAACAGTCGTTGGAGCCTGGCGACACTGTCCTCAGAAAATTGTGTGGGCTGGCATCTTTGTGATAGAGCTCTCCCAGAGCGCTCCCTTTCCTTTCAATATTACTTACATAAGACACCGCTGCTGGATTGCTGCTGTAAGCAGTATTTTACTGAGAGGGACCCTTAAGACAAGAGCCTGTCATTACGTATAGCATTGTCTCCCCTGTGGATGGGTCTCAAGATTGTTGAGCCTAAGCAGGACTGACATTTCAAATTCCTCCAGACCATTCAAGCTGTCTTCCTTGATTTCCTTGAATCTCATCCTTCTCTGGAGTAATCAATTCTAGTTGTTTCTGTGGATTTTTTATTATTAAGTTTTTTCATGTGCCCTACACTGCTGAATATTATGTGCATTGAATGATTGTACTATGCCCTGGAAAACAGTTTAGCATCCTAATTAAAACATATCTTGAGCTTCCTGAGGTTCCTTCTTGGGGTGTAACAGAGGGCTGCTTCTTGGTTGGGAACGGCCCTCTGTTCATTTGCATTTGTCCAAAACAATGTTGGGAAATTTTCCAGCTATTGACTACTCTTGTTTTGAAGACATCTGTCTGCTGCAGTTACAGTATATTAGTGAGGAGTAATATAAATATACAGAGTGAGCAGTATGGAATAGGAAACTTGCAAGTGAAGCTTGACAGTTGGTAGTGTAATGTATCCCCAGTAGTAATGACTTCTGTACTTACCAGGCAGTAAAACTTAGCCTAGAATTACTTACAAACATCTGCTTTGTTTGTAAGGTCAGCATTTGCTGGCAAGTCTTACCTTCTGGATTTTGAATAGTATGTGATGATTGGTGAAACTGGTTCCCTATATGGTTTCAATTTTTAGTAGCCTGTACTCTACTGTAACCAAACTTTAAGATTTGGAGATGAAAAGAGAAAGAAATAAATAAATGGGCTTTTGCAGGCTGCTTATTTTTCCGGGTTCAAGTATTTCTGCTAAAAGAGAAATTTGAATGTATTCAAGTAGCGTCACATTAGGGTCATTCCATCTTTTGCCAAGGATAAGGATGAAGCCTTGTAGCCGTATTTAGTTTCTAAAATATGCTTTCAGACTATGTCTATTTGATTGGACTTTTAAAAAAAAAAAAAAGAGCGGTGAGAACTTGTAATACTTTAAAGGTAATTGCAAACTAGTATGGCATAAATTTGTCTGTCCAATTACTGCTTATTAAATGACACTTAATAGTCACAGATAAAAAAACCACCACCAAAAAAATCCTGCTTGCTGTAATAGGATTTTTATTCATTTTTTTAATGCCTTAGGAATATAAAGCCATTTGAGAACTTGATGGCTGTAGAAAAATAAGGAATGCATATTTCGCATGGGCTCTTCTTCCTTCTCTTGCCTCCTTTCTCCTTCCCAAGTAATGATTGCATCAGCAGAGATGACCTCACGCTGCCGTTTAATTTAATGGAACCCAGTTTGCTGCTTGAATGGTACCTCACCTAGCACACTGCAAACCCAGTTTTGGCTGTTCTTTACTTGCTACTGTAATAAATGTGACATATGATAATAGTGGAGAGATTCCATTGTTACTGTTTTTTTCTCTTTATTTTAGATGAGCTTCACAGACTCTTCATTTTTTGTAGGAGTGTTCAGTCTTGGAGTCCCTGTAGATGCTCTCTTCTTCATTGGCAACCAGCTGGTGGCTACAAGCCATACAGGGAAAGTGGGAGTGTGGAACGCTGTGACTCAGCATTGGCAGGTGTGTTCAATTCAATTTTCCACATCACTTGTAATAAGCTGGTATGTCTTTCTAGTAAAAAAAAAAAAAAATCTAAAAGCACATGTGAATTGCTTGTCACAGGGTTTTGAGCCCTGACTCGTGTTATGGAGTTTGCCACCTTGGTATCTGAGTATTGTGCCTGTGAGCAGAATGTTGAATTGTTTGGTCGTACTACCAAGCATGCTTTTTAGGCTTCCAAATAAAAGGACGTGATGTGATTTGGAGTAATAAATGTCAAGTGTGTATATATTTAAACTTCCTTGTGGGTTACTAACTTTGTAAAAATTCACTAGGATCATAGGAAATAAAAAAATTGTGGGGAATGTGTGATGGCAATTTCTGCACTGTCTGAAAGAAGAAGAAAACAAGTTAAGAGACAGTGATATCTGGGGATCTCAAAAGTTTACAATGGGAAACTCTTCTTCAGCAGAAATATACATGGTGCTTTAAAGATGTCTGTCTGCATGTGGATGCTTCTGGCTGCACTGACTTTATACCTGTTGTCAGAATGCATGTTAAATAGAGAGATCCTTGGAGTCTGTATGAGTCTGAGAAAACAGTCGAGCATCTATGTGAATAACAAAGCTTGTAACACAGCCAGATGTATGTCTTTGGCAAAAAACCTGGGTGCGATAAAAATCCCCAAATTTCCTTGCAAATCTCAAGAGGCAGAACTGACCTGGGGCTGCTGCGCTGTTTGCTGACTAAGTTCTGATTCCACCCCTAAGTGACAGTACTGCTAACAAATAACACAGATAATAAGCATGGGATAGCACTGCTTCTGCAGCAGACACAGACATGTTAGTATGGTCTTGAATTAAACAAAACGTTATTTAAAGCTCTATTGATGCCTTGCAAATTCTTTTATTAAGAGACAACTTAATACTATGTGACGAGCTGGCGTTTGACAACATTGTCTAAAGGAGGAAGTCATAAGGAATAAAAACCGATGTCCCATTCATATTCTTTGTTTCCAGGAGGAGCCACAGAAATCTGTCTGATCACATTAATAGTTCTTCAGTTTGACTGACTATTCCCGTGGTGAAAGCTTTTCCTATTGAAGAGTAGAAAATCTTTAAGAGGGGCTTATAGCCAGGATATCCTAAAGCCAAGTTTTTTGGCTTTCCGATTTTATTTTTTTTTCCTAGAAGATGAGAATAGCTCCCTTTAAAAAACAAACAAAAAACCAACAACTCCAAACCACAAAACCAAAACAACAAACAAAAACCAAACCCCAAAACAAACAAAAAAATCCCCAAATCCAACCAGTTTCAAGGTGCTTTCTCTACATCAGGCTCTTTTGTTAGCAAGCAGAAAAAAAAAAATCTTCCTATAGATCTTCATCTCCCTTTAGAACACATTCTTCTTGAAGAACCCCATAAAGAGTTAAGTGGCAGGGCTGTACCTCTGATCTTCAAATTCCTCATGAGAATACATGATATTTGTGTAACTGCTTTCCATGAGTTGCCCATAGCTCTGGACTGAGGATATAACCATACTTGCTGCAGTGAGAGAGGTTTTGAGGAACAGAATGTGCCAATGCCCCATTTCAGACCAAGAACTTTGTTTCCTTTCAGGCTTTCTTTCCTGATGCCTTTCTGAGTTTTACTTTAAGGAGGCTTAGTTTGTGCAGAGCTATCCTTCCTTACAATGTGATTTTTGTATTTGATGTATTACACCCTGAAGATCTAACTCTGACCTCTGCCTCTAATGGGTTCTCGCATCTTCGTCCCATCTTGGAGATCTGAGCAGACTAGCTGAGGTGGTTATTCCTCTGGCAATGTTTCAGTTGCATGCAACAAGGAGAGAAGGTTGTGGGTGCTAGATACATCAGTAATGAAATTCTTAGCATAGGAGAGCTTAATGGAAGCAGAATATTTAGTGTTATAGGACAAGAGGTAATGTAAAGCAATAGAGCATAACAGAAAAACTTAGTCTGCGAAGTGAGGATTCTCCATGGCCATGTTTTACCAGTGACTGTAGTACAGCATCGTTCTGTTTCCTAATGAAAGTTCACATCTTGGCAGGTGCAACTGCTGAATCACCTCTGGTGTTCCTACCTCTGCTGCAGAAGAAAGGACTCTCCTTGTTTTGTATGATTTTTCTGACCCAGTCAGTCAGTCAGTCTCTGCTGTCAGCAGCGTTGTGGATCCTCTTGCTCAGACCTCTGCTTGCAGTCGTTACATCTTCTGCAAGGTGATGAGTAAAGTGGTATATCTGTTGATGGGTTGCCTCTACCTTCGTTAGTTTTGTAAACTTTTTGCAGATGGGAGAGCTTCTGTATATACCTTTGATCGACAAAACCAGAGAGCATACTGCACCTTGATCCAGAGACTCTTAGATGCTGAGACTCGGTTTGGTTTCTTGCCTTTCTGCTCCTGTGCTACTTCCTTAAAGTAGTCCGGATAAAAATAAATCTTTTGAAACCAAGTTCTGTGGCCCCGATCGTTAGATGCCTTATTTAATTAGGTGTAGTATGAATTTGACTGTGGGGAGGGTAGGGTACTTAAACAGCTGTATCTGAAAAAGTACTGTGTGAAAGCACTGAAATCAAGAATAGCAATTCTTGTCAGTAATTGGAAAGGATCCTTCTCCAGGTCATTCAATCATCAGTTATACAGGGAACATCCAAGTGCTTTCCAAGAACACTTTATTTTTAGCATTGCATCTGTGCTGAATTATGGGTGAACATAAGTGAGAGAGGCGCAATCCTTTAAACAAAGAAAGGAGGGAAAGTGCCTCTCCCTGCCCGCCCCCAGCCCCTCAGGAAAACATGCAGAACCTGTATTCATGTTGCAGCCTTCTCTGTAAGGCTAAGTGATAGGCTTAGAATATGTTTCATAGGCTTACAGACTATCCTTAGGTTAGGAATGGGTACTGGTTTGGAGCGCTAGCTCTTTGGGGTGCGGGGAAGTTTCTTTGGTTGGTTTGTTTTACTTTTAGCCATCAGATTCATTGTAGGTATTTTGCAAATGATTTTGCAAGTCTCTGAAGCAATCGGAAGGATGCTGCTGGTCAGAGAGAAGTGAGAACTTAAGCTGAAATTTCCATGAATTAGTATTCGGTGTCCATTAAGTGGACTGACTGAAACATGGAGCACAGGAAAAATGCTCTGACTTTGTGCGTGTTTGAGTGCTCTGGATAAACTGGCTTTTGGCTTTTTCTTCCTCAGGGCTGAAGCAAAAAATAATTGCTTGAGATAGGGGATCATACCTAGGATAAGCTAAACTTCTTACTTGCTTGAGATCTCTGTCCTACCTGAGGGGATAAGCACTCTTTTTGATCCTACAGGGCAAAGAGAGGGCATTCTCACCTGAAGCTGCAGACCAGTGAGTAAAATATGACAGGGCTGCGTTCCAGTTTACTTGGTGTGGATGTGTATTGGAAGTGGGAAATTGTAATGGGACAGGAATTTTTTTCCCCTCATTATATATCTGCTGGAGGCTGAGATCCCCATAGAGGCTGGCAGAGGAACACAAGAACTAGGGGTAAATGAAGGCTTAGAGAGGTAACATCTAATTCCTTTGCCCAGCAACCTCTTAAGGAGTTGTCAGAAAGGGAAAGAGGGATAGGACAAAGTGTGAAGTATGCTTACTTTGCATATTGGAAAAAAAAATCCTCTTTTGAAGATGTGGTTTAGCTGCGATGCTCTAAGCTTTGTGCCTTCACATGGAGAAGGACCTTCCAGAGCAGTTGTGCTAACTTGTCTGCATGCTTTCCAGTTTGGCAGAGGAATGGGATCTACTAGCAGTACTTTAAGCATGCCATTGTATGTGTGAATGCTTGCACAACAGCTTCAGACCAGTACCAAGCTCAGGTGTTCTTCAACAAAATATACCAAAAATGTCTGAAAACTGAGAAAGTAGCAACCTAACTTCTTGACTTGTTTATTTTTATTTATTTCCTTTCTGTTTGCACTAGGTTCAGGATGTTGTTCCTATCACAAGCTATGATACTGCTGGGTCTTTTCTGCTGCTGGGCTGTAACAACGGCTCTATCTACTATATAGGTAAGAAATGGGGGCAGGGCAGAATAAAAAGGAGGTGGTAGTGAGCAGCTTTGTTCTTAAAAACTCTTTAGTTGGTCTAAGTTGCATCAGAACAACTCTGTCTATTCAGAGTAATAAACAAATGTCTCTTCCCCACAGACATGCAGAAGTTCCCATTGAGAATGAAAGACAACGATCTTCTAGTGACAGAATTGTACCATGATCCCTCCAATGATGCTATAACAGCGCTCAGTGTCTACCTCACACCTAAAACAAGTCAGTATTCTATCACTGTCTCTTCAGTGAGAGTCTGTTACAGATGTGGGTTTTTTATTTTTTCTAAATGGACTTTTTCTATTGCTGCATAGCAGGGCTAAAGCAGACACGGTAGGCCTTGACATAAACAATGACTTTTTCTTCATTTAATCATCTTCAAATGAATGATGAACACAAGGCGTAACTATTTCCCCTTACATCTGTACGTGTACTTACATGTATGTGTGCATATGCTTGTACATCATGCATTATACATTAATGTATAATGTAATAACATAATGCATCATATATATTAATGCTTGTGTATAATGTACCTTTGCTTGCTTTAAGCCTTTTGCACAACATATGCACTTTTAGATTATGAATTGTATTCACTGAAATAGTTTGTGGTGAACTGGGAGGGGAGACAACGTTGCTGGTTGCGTCTAACCTTGAAACCAATACACCAACAACCATTTCCATATGCAGCTGAATGATGCTTAGCTAATGTTTCTACACACCCTTTTGTAATCACAGTGCAGCTATCTTTTACAGTAAAAAAGGGAAAAAGAAAAAACAAAAAACCAAAACCAAAACAAAAACCAAAACCAAAACCAAAACCCGAGCAAACCCCCAAAAAAACCCCGAACTGGGAGAAAGTGGTTACTCACATCACTATATTGATACCACAGTGACCTTTTTAACTATAGTCCTCCCTGCTTTTGCCTTGCTTTCCCATTTGCCTCTCACTAAGGCAGAAAAATAAACGGTATGTGGCACGTATTGACCATATCACTGTGAGGAGTGCCAAAATATCCAACCATATGGCTTTATCCACCTCTTCTTTCACTTCCAGGAGGGAGGAGAGAATGGGAGAGAAGGCTGTTGTTAAGACAGTGTTGAAGAGTGTTGTATGGAATTGAACAAACTTTGGGTTTTTTTGGTGGCAAAATGTCCTCTCTGTTCATGGGAAAATAATGAGTAAACAGTGTTTGTTTAAAATAAATATCTGTCTTACTGTGGAATCTTGGAAATACTGTTTTCTACTGCCTCATTTGCTGGCCCCAGTAAGACAAGCTTTCATTCCTGGGAGGAACAACTGTGTTCTTGTTTGCTTTAGGTGTAAGTGGCAATTGGATTGAGATTGCCTATGGCACCAGCTCTGGAGCAGTGAGAGTGATTGTACAGCACCCTGAAACAGTTGGGTCTGGGCCTCAGCTCTTTCAGACCTTCACCGTTCATCGAAGTCCTGTTACGAAGATCATGCTCTCAGAGAAACACCTTGTGTCAGGTAATCTTCTTTTCTGTGTACAAATTATTGGCAGTTCTCCCCTCCTCCTGAGCAATGAAGTATTTGTATGCATTGCTTTATAACTTGCATTGTTCCCACATGTGATAGAAATGAGTTGGACAGATTCGGGGGCAGGGGAAGGGCTAGATTTGCTTGGATCCTCTTTCTTAAAGTAAGCATTCTTCAAAGCCTTTAGCAGTTAAAAGGCCTAGATTTTATTTGATCAGATACTGGAACAACTAACTCTCCTGTTTGTGTCTTATTTCAAGGTTGCCATTTGTGGAAATAAAAGGGTTTGTAAACAAATGTATCCCTGTCAAGTCTTATTGTTGTGGGCAGGTCCTTTAGGACTTGTTTTCTTTTAACAGCCTTTCAGGAGCTTTCTCAGTTGCAGCAAAATATGCACCGTCTCCTCTTGGGCCCTAGAAAAAGCCTTCCCATGGCTTCAAAGGGCTGTCTGTGTTTCTTCTTTTCTCAGCAGTCTCCCAGTGTTTGTTGTACTGTCCTGTTTGTCCTGTCTTATGCTCAGGAAAGTGTCTTGCTTTCATGGAAGATGCAATCACTCCTCCCTCTGTAAGAATCTATTTCACCCAGAATCCAGCAACCAGGGCATGGCAGAGAACAGATTTACTTTCTGCTGCTATCCCAATTTTTTAAAAAAAAGGAACAGGAGACATGGTATCCAATTATACTGCAAACAAATATACAGCCCAGAGGTCATCCGTTCCCCTGCAACGTGGTGCTAAACCCTCAGTGACAGGAAAAGGCACATCTGTAGGTAGAAAACTTGAGTAACTGATGAATGAAATAGAAGAAGAGCACTGTTGTGTGATGAGGGTTCTGCTGCCAGGCTGCTCTCATGACATGTCTTGTCCTAGCATCTGCACACAGAGGATTGAAGTGTGCTGTAGGCTACTGTGTTCCACCTGCCTCAGTTTGTTTCTTGAATTTCTGAGGGAAGAGACAAAACTAACAGAGAACAGGACATCAGCAACAATTTGTAGATTGTTAGATAATTGTCTGGAGATGCTATGTGACCTGACATTGACTAAATTCTGCTCGGTCGCACAGTCTTGAAAAGCTATCATATAGAAATCATTAGAGAAGTTTATCTATCTCAAAAGTTTTGTCATCCCTTGTAAATGTTATTGTGTGTCTTTTCCTTTCTAGTTTGTGCTGATAACAACCATGTACGGACGTGGACTGTGACTCGGTTCCGGGGCATGATTTCAACTCAACCAGGCTCAACACCTCTTGCATCATTCAAAATCTTATCCCTGGAGGAAGCAGAGAGTCATGGCAGTTACTGTTCTGGAAATGACATTGGTAGGATGTCTCTTGAATGTGCTGTGCTGAGCCTGTATATTCACTGGTCTCGTAAAGGTTTAACAGACCTTCAACCCTATAACATGCAAGTCAGCTGATGGGTGTAAGATCTTACGTACTGCTCTCCCCTTGAAAAGATGGCAGAGGTCTGTAAGATTCACCTGGAAATATTCACTATTTAGGCTGTACAGAGTGAGTACACTTAAAGGGCTTACATTGAATGTGAGAAAAAGGGAGGAAAAACTTTGGAATGCACACTGTACCTCTTCCTTGGGCAAACATGTAGCATTTCACTTTTTCGATTTAACTAGAGAATGACAGAAAGCACAGGAGACTGTATTAAAGCAGATGAGCATAGCCAGGTTTGGATCTGCTGCAAATTCCAGTTCACTGTTCCATTGGGGTTAAATGATGCACATGTGAAAAATTCTTAAATGAATTTGAAGTTGTGACACAGTTTACTGAAGCCTTGAACCTGCAGAGGCAAATGGTGCTAGCACATTGCTGTAGCACAATACTGAAGGAATGCATGTCAGTAAATACGGGTAGACAGGTAGTCTAGCTTCCTTGTGGTCTGAGTCCTGCAAATGAACCTTTGATGAATAGGATGCCCTGTGAACACAGGGTGGGGTCAGTACTATGGCAAGAAATCTCATTAAGCCCTTAGACATCTAGGAGCTGCAAAATAAGAAAGTACTTAGTGTTATTATAGAGGCCTAATGTAGGGTTTGTACTGACATAGTAATTCCTCCAGAAACATGCAGGAAACTCACGAATGGGTGACCTTTAAAACAAAAGAACAAAAAAGATTTGTAGCTGTAGAGGCTTCTAACTAGTGGATGGCTTTTTCTATCTATTAGTCATCTTTGGTTCCTTGGTCCTGATGCTTTAAAGTTGCAATGGTCATACTAACATGAATTTGGGTCTTCAGGACTGTGTGAGGAAGAGGGTGAGGAACTGAAACAAACAAACAAAAAAGTGATTTTTCTTTTTTTTCTCTAGGACCCTTCGGTGAACGTGATGATCAACAGGTGTTTATCCAAAAAGTTGTTCCCATCACAAATAAGCTGTTTGTAAGGCTGTCTTCAACTGGGAAAAGGTACCTCCACGTTTAGGGTTTTAAGTGGGAAAGGAGCAGGACTTTTCAGGTGGTGGGGTCTCCCATCCCTTAGGGATGCATGCAGTTGCACTTTTAGCAAGCTTCTAATGTGCTTGACAGCTCTGGCTGAACTCTAGTTTGTGTGTTTGTTAGTAACAGAACTGTACTTAATGATCTACCACAACCTAGAAGCCAAATAATGTGGTATCAGAGACTCACTTCGTGATGGCTCGCCTGCTGAGCTCACAAAGCAAACATTTGTGTGCCTGTACAGAGTCTGTAACTCTCAGCCATGGTACCATGCTAACATTAAATTTCAGAACTAATGCTGAAGTTGCTGGTGGCAGGGATTATGCTGCTCACAAAGGTAGACAGGGAAGCAGTTTCTCTCTTTCTTTGCATTTGTCTTTGAAGATATTAGAACCTTTAAAACTGAGAGACTGTCTTCTAGGTCAGCTATACAATTACTTACTTAGGCTTGACTTCATAATAATCTGCTACATTGCTGCTAATGTAGTAAAAAAAGTTGCCAAATAACCACAGCTGCTTTTCTTCCTGTTAGGCTAGGAAGATGGCAAGAGATCAGAAAAGATGGTGCATCTCAGTTCTATGCTGCTTATTATTCTTGCATCTCTTGCCTAATAACTTTGAATCTGGGTGAAAATGTTGATGCCTTAACAGTATTGGCATCTGAATGGAAGACAGAAGCCCTGAGGATTACTGATGTGCCTTTTTTTGTTTTTATTTTTTTTTTTCCTTCAGGCTAGATTTTGTATGTAGTGGAGAGTTTTATTAGATAACTTTTTTTGGCACTCCAATACGAGGGGCCAGTAAAACAAATTACCCAAAATATGTGAGGTTCTGGTGTGGAGTCTGGCTTAGCAGCTTAGTTTTGGGAGTCTTTTTGCTCTCAGTCCCCACATAAGCTTCTAAAAGAGAAAAAAGCGATGGAGATCGGCCATGTCAAGTGACACTGCAGTTGTCATAAGACAAAAGTTATCTGTATAGATAACCTTGGATTTATCATCCTTGGATTTTTTGCATATCTTTTATATGGTTAAATGTGCTGTTCCTGCAGGGTAGTTTCCTAGAGTGTGTGACATATGAAGGGGCTAGTTGCTGTCATTCTTGTGAGAGCCTTAGGTTTCTAACCATTGGAAACTGAAAATGGATGTCGAACATATGGGGGTTCCCTAATAAAAATAAACAAGTAGTAAGACTGACTGCAGATGGATTGGGCGGAAGGTACTGTCTGCAGCTGAGCAGCATGCCGGTCATGCAGGGGAAGGAATTTCGTCTGGAAGAAAGGTCTTTTTCTGATGGCAAGTTTGGTGCCTTCTCTGAAAATCCAAACAGTACTGACTTGAGTGGCCAAACTCTGCCACGTGCAATTGTTTTGGTAACTCGGGGTTTCTCTTCCTGTAGGATCTGCGAGATCCAGGCAGTTGACTGCACCACCATCTCATCATTTACGGTGCGAGAATGTGAAGGATCCAGCAGAATGGGCTCCCGGCCACGCCGCTACCTCTTCACTGGGCATTCAAATGGCAGCATCCAGATGTGGGACCTGACCACAGCTATGGACATGGTTAATAAGAGTGAAGACAAAGGTAAATTGTGTTATGCCAGGACTGGGGTGTGGTTCTTTTTCTGTCCTCACATGTGCATGACTACAGTAAATGGACTTGGGCACTAAGAGCTGTCTCTTTCAGATGTTGGCGGTCCCACAGAGGAAGAGCTGCTCAAGTTGCTTGACCAGTGTGACTTGAGTACATCTCGCTGTGCCACGCCCAACATCAGTCCTGCCACCTCAGTTGTTCAGCCAAACCGGCTTCGGGAATCTAATTCCAGGTGAGTCACCAGGGATGGCTCCGGCTGCAGACACCAAAGGTTTTACCCTTCAGGTAGGCCAAGAGGGGTTTGGTGACCTGAATGCTGTAGCTGAGCCCCTGAATATGGGTTGTCCTAAGTGTCTCGAACTACACACACATACTCCTCGATTTCTGTTGGTTTACATGTGTGCAGATTAAAGTATCGTGTGAGAATTTGAAGTGAGTGATCTGGAAGCCCTTGTGTGGGGGTTGTTATAAGTGTATTGCTAAGTTAGTGGGAATTGCAGTGGTGGGTGGGAGCAGGGTGTGCAGAAGAACTGGCTGCTATTCTTAGCCTAACATCTGCTCTTCTTGTCCTTGGTGGTTGGTTTTCTTTTTTGAAGCCTCCAATTGCAGCACCACGAAACAATCCATGAAACAGCCACGTATGGTTCTGTGCGGCCATACAGAGAAAGCCCCCTATTGGCAAGAGCAAGGCGGACGGAGAGCTTTCACAGTTACCGGGACTTCCAGGGTTTTAACTTATCCAGCAAAAGCCCAACAGAAAAGGCAGCTGCTGCAAATGGGAATTCAAGCCAGACAGAGGCCAGGAAGGCAACAGCTGAGGGCAGCGCAGCTGAGAGGAAGGCAGTCCTGACAACAGCACTTGAAGTGCGAGGCACAGGCGTCACAGATGCAGGTGGGTGCTGCAGTACAGAGCTTCAGCGTCTGCCAGAGAGTTCTCTGGATCTCAAACGAAGAGGACCAGAAGAGGAGAGTGAAGCCAAAGCAGAAAGCAAAAAGAAAATGGGGTTTGAAGGAGCTGGCTTTCTGGGAAGGAAGAAAGTGCCTCTCCTGGCCTCTGCACCAGTCCTTGCTGAAGGTGGGCCTGAATTACCTGGTGCGGCTTCTCCATCGCCTACGAAGACAGCTGCTTCACCACGTCACCGGAAGAATGACTCATCCTGCCAAGACTATGGCTTGTGAAAATGTGACTGGTGGCAAAGATGAGGTGGAGGTGCCCTCTGGCTGGTAGCAGGCATAACATTACGTGTTGTGGGTTGTTTCCTGAATGGGACTTTGTTCTGATACCCAGAATGAAAATCGTAAGGTTATGAGAAAGTACCTGGCTGCTGCCAAACCTTTGAAGAGTCATCCACATCAATGTGTGGCTTTATGTAATGCTTCAAAATGTAGTACGGTACTTGGTCCAAAATACTGTTGTGCATTCTTGCGTAAATGTGGTCAGGCATGTGAAATGTTGTGATTATTTTTGTTTTGGGGGAAGGGAGGGTGCTAAAGGAATAGTTGGTTGCTCAGTGGAAGATGCCTTTTAGATGCAGCCACACATTGCTCTGCAGAGCTGCTGCTGTCTTGGCTGGATTTTGCCTAATTCATAGGGCTGCCTCTGTAGTCTTGTTTTATGAATGGGATCCTTGCTCTGTATGCTGCTGTCTGAAATCTGAAATGTTTTGTGCAGGTTAAGGAGGAAGCTATTCAAAATAGCATACTATTTTGCCTCTTAGTCCAAATAAATTGCCAGAGGAGTGTTGCTTGTGCTTTCTGAAAATGCGTGGTATCAGATGAAGGGTTTTGCTGATTCTGACTGAGAGCATGCATAAAAATATGCTTGGCAGAATACACAGAACTGGCAGTCTCTTGAGGGCTTCCTTGTCACTTCCTCTGGAAAAAGGACGGAGATGAATATGGGAGTAGGTTTACTGTCATGGTATAATAATTCTCAATTACAAGCGTCTTGACATGATATTCCTACCTGCATTGCACTGGCTGCTTGCTGTTTGCTCCTCGTTTACTGTGGGTGGTGAACAAATTTTATTGCCTGTAGATTAGTAATACATAAGCAAAAGGGAAGGCTGTGACAGCAAGTGTTTAATGGGGAGGGGGTTAGGAGGTTTTCTACCTCTGAAAAAGCATGCTTGGAGTTAAGCATTAATTAATGGGGGTTTTTGGTGGTTTTTTTGTGTTTTTTTTTTTTTAAACTCGAGCTGAGGGGGTGGGAAAGAGGGAGGGAGAGAACGCAAAGGTTAAAGCAACTCCATCAGAATTCCTTCATTTGCTGTTTATTCACCTCTGCATGAACACAATTTTGTGGTGGAGCTTTGTCAGGCCAGGAGAAGACATGGCTATACTGCTACAAATGGCCCTTTCAGGCCCATGCTGGGTTTTGGACAGGTAAAAGGCTTTCCCTTACCAAACGCACTGTCCCCCCCCCCCGCCCCCCCCAACCATCCTCAACTGTGAAAGCTGGGTGAGAGGCAAAGATGAGAGCCTCTACCTTCACAGTCTTCTACTACTGTATGACTGACTTAGGGATTTTCACTGTTCTCTTACCTCCCCGAGGCGTCAGTGCTAACACACAGTTTTTACTACACAGTTAAAGAGATGGTGGAAAAAAAGGCCAACTTACCCTCCCATCCCCTCCCAACAAACAGTTTTATCTTTTAACTAGCGGGCATGGGGTGGGGAAACAGCAGCCCTATACCCTCCCCCAAAAGCCATGCAGGCTGCTTTTGGCAAGTTACCCGCTTTCCATTTTCTAGAGAAGATGGTTGTGTTCTTCAGAGGTGGGTGTCAGTGAATGTGGTGTGCTCCTTGGTGACTGTGCTGAAGCCCTTGATGACATTGACAAGATCTTCTTCATCTCCATACTGTTAGGAGGAGGGGAAAAAAAGCATGTAAACCAAAGCTGTACCAGACTAAAGGCGATTCCTTCATTTCTCTTTCTTTCCTCCAAACGTGGTTCTGAAAGTCAGATAAATAAGTGCATTTCTACCTCTCTACATGTTTTCCCATTCCTCCCAGCATGAGGTAAAAACCTAAAGCATTCAAGCACCTGAATTCAAACCAACGAGATTTTCATAGTAAGCAATGTTAAAAAAAAAATCAATTACTATATATATCTGACAAATGGTAAATATAACAATGTGTGTTACAGTGTGATGGGGAACCTGGAGAGATGAAAAGAAAAAGAATACATGTTTACAGTTTTGTATAACCACCACGTCAGCCAAGACTTAGATAAGATTTTGTTCTTCAAGCTTCTAAAAGGAGGGTCTGAGCTTCTTCCAGCTGCCCTCGTGCTAGTGCCTTCAGCCAGAGAAAGAGTTGAAAGCAGGAGAGAAGTAAGCTGTTTCCATAGCATAAAGAGGTCACCAGCAGCGTTACTGCAGGTGCGTGTCCTGGGCCACTTCAACCGTTCAGTATAGTAATTTGCAAGATGGACAAAGGGGTGACCAAAACTTGCTGATGGTCCTAAGCTGCTGAGTGTAATAAAGGGAAGAACTGAGTGAAAAGCATTGCAGGAGGTTTGTTTGCAAGAGAGTAGCTGAGCAGCAACACAGGAGCAGAGACAGGTTCAGGGAAACGGAAAGCAATGTACAGAGGGTGGACAGATTTGTATATATAGCAGCTGATTTTAAAAAGCTGCTGAGCTCATGCTGCCAGTGTTGCTTCCCACCAAAAGTGAGAGGAAGTTTTTGTTCTCCTGCTCCTACCACTTCTGAAACGCATTGGACTATTCTGTAAACCAGTTCTAACATACCAACATCCAGCATGTGTATGGGGGGGTTTGCAAGCTAAACCAAATCATGGTGTTTGTTAGCACAAGATAAGCAGACAGAGGAAGAGCTTCCTCTCGTAGCATTGGGAAGCTGTTCTTTTAGCTAATGAGATCATACAGAGGTACACCCTGGGTAGGCTGTTGGTCCCCAAGGAATTAAATCACGAGGATGCGATAGCTGTGAGAAGGTGACTCCGGGCTGAGTCACGATCCTGCTGACTCAGGAAGGCCATGAGCTGCAGCTCAGTGCAGTAACCTGTGCCTATGGGGTTTTTGCCTAGAGCTAAGTGTCACTAGCTTCTTAAGCCTCATCAGCTTCCTTGGTCCTGCTGTTATGGTCTAAGCAGGTATGGCAGCCATGGTAGCAACACCCCCATGCTGTAGCATGCCTATACCCTCCAGCCCTTCTAGCTGTTTGGTGTACTGCAGGTGAAAGCTCAAGGAAGCTGCCAGACCATCCTTCTCCAGTTCACTTTTTGCATTTTGGACAAGATCTGCTCAATAATAACTGCACGCTTCATCTAAATTTGTTACTACCTCACATGCCCTTTGCCCCCACCTATCCCCTTTTTAGAAACCTTTATTAGTCAGCTTTTTCTGGGAGCAAACACTCGCATCTCGCTGGCCCCCAAACCCCTTCCCACATGTTTGCTCAGGGAAGGGTGGAAGCTGGAGGGGTGGAGGTTAACAAGCCTGTTTGTTTCCTGGTGACAAAGAGGAAGGGAAGTTGCTACCGTCCTTGACTTGAGAAGCATAACTTCTTTCTTACATCTGTGCAGTCAGGTCCGTGTTGGTGACACTGGCCAATCCTGTCCTTTCCTATATTAAAAGACAGATACTCTGCCTGCCCCCCAGCCTCCTTCTAGTCCCATGTGGGCAGCGTTTGAAGTCATTTGTCAAGAATGCCAGAAGATCTGAGCGCTCACATGCTCTCTGCATCCTGACTGAGCAGAGACATCAGCAATTGAGTCCAAGGTCACAGAACAGGAGTCACTAGAACACAAGCTCCTGCTTCTGGCACTGTCTGTGTGAAGGACCCCTCCTCACACCAGTACATTTGCTGAAATGCATGGAGAGAAAAGCCTATGAGTTGACCAAACAGACGGGAATTCTTCAAGGTGCATATCCCTGGTAGACCATGGAGTTACTGGTTCAATGGAAACCATAGGGAAATGCACGTGGACCCCTCGCATCCTGTAAGAGCAGCGTGTGATCACCTGCGGCTCCAGAAGAGAGCAGTAGGCAGGAAGGATTTTGAGGATCTAATCTCTGACCATGTCCGTCTAGGTCTTTTGGCTGTATCTCCAGCAGCTTTTGATATTTAGACCTTTTCATGATTCTAGCAGAACAGACAAATCACTAGCAGCCGACACACATCATCATTACAGAGAAAGAGGAGTGCTTACCAAGCCACGACCAGCGGTGCGATGATTGCGAATAATGGCATCCCAAGGTGAGTCTTGAACAACTTTTTTGTCATAGAGGTCGAGCAGCTGGCTGACACTACGATGAAGAGAGGCTGGGGAATATGTGCGACTTAGCTGGCTCTCACTTGGTCTCCGTGCCCCAGATGCGATATGGACACTGTGGTTGCTCGTGGGAGAACCAGCTCCTGGTATTTTCGTATCTGCCAGCCCCTACGAGGAAGACACACACTAATAAATCAAAAATAAAGGGCACAGTCTCAAACACTTTATCTGAATAAAACCAAAGCAGGAGCGGAAGAGATCAGAGAAACCCATGCTTAAAAAATCATGCACAGTTATAAACAGAAGGGAAAAAGAACTGGACCTTTCCCCATTGTAGGACAATCATATTAAAAAGGGAAAAAAAAACCCCAACCCTGTAAAACAGGACCTTCCCTAATTTTTTTTTTTTTTTTAAAGTAGCCAACAGGCAGAGGTCCAAAGAGTTTTGACTACCAGAACGATAGCCCAGACTTGCACAGCAAGGGGATGTTAGCAGACTTCCTTTTTCAGTTCTCATGACCAGGGAAAAGACATTCACCCACCAGGAGACACATGCAATGTAAGATGCCTTCGTGCATGCTCTTTGGGTCATCTGGCACATCACACATCTTGCAACTCTGCAAGCTACCGACTCTACCTCAAAGTGCATCGTGTAACTTTTGAGAGTGACACTGCTTGATGAATCAGAGGCGTCAGCAATGGTCTCAAACTGAGGTTAAAGAGAGGAAGGAAAAGCATTAGGGCAGAGCAAGGTGCGATGCAGGCGCAGTCTGTGTACAGAGGCTGTGAATGAGCTGCAGCTCTGCGAAGGGGAGCAAGGGAGCAGGATGTGAGGGAGCAGGGGAACTGACAAAGATGAGGCACTATTTAACTTTTAACTGGCCATCAAGTACCGCATGGGCAGCCAGCATTGCTTGCCACATGACCTCACTAACAATTGTAAAACTCAAGCGATTTTGCCACTTCATAGTAGCTCTATCGGAACTTCTCAGATTAAGTCCTTCAACTGATGCACTGTAAAATCTTCCTTTCTGTTAAGTCCATGAGCTTCTGGAAAAAGAAAAAGGAAAAAAAAAAAAAAAAGAAAAGAAGGGGCAGGAACATGGAAAGGAATTGTGCAGGCATGCCAACAGCAAAGACGTTTTAAAGTCAAGAGGAACAACGCAACATGACAGACTGTAGAGGAAAAGGAAGCAAAACCATGAGACCAAAACAAGAAGTTTCTTATGCTCTTAGCCTTTGCCAGGAGAAGGGGCACACTGGAAATCCCATTGTTTCCAAGAGCTCCTTCGTTGAGGCACAGATGCAGCTTCTTGGCACCGTGACAAGAAGGAACAGAATGCGTGAAGGATGCAGGAGTCACAATCCTGCTTGATGGCACTCACAGGAAAAAGAAGCTGAGAAGTGACAAGAAGAATCATCTCACGGCCTGTGTCTGGGAAGAAGCACGGAAATGGAAGGCACGGCTGCTCCCATTCTCAGTCTGGTAACAGTTGCCGTATTCTTTTTGTCTTGCTTTTCCTCGAAGGATAAGATAGCACTACTACTCTGCTACATGGTGGAACATGTTCTTTATCCATTTTTTTACGGAATTATAACTTGTCCTAATAAAAATGATATAAAGCCTTCCTCTTTCTTTATCACTCCCCAGCAGTCCTCTTCTCACCTCTCTGGTGGTCCCACTGTGGCTCTGTGTGCACAGATGCACACACACATTTTGTAAAGGTCCCTACCTTTTCCCTGGTTGCACTCACTCTCCCCCAAACTTTCCTGGCATGCAGCTCACCCTACAGCAGTCCAGCTGGGTGGTGGGTGCTCTCTGTGCCTGCATAGGTACACCGGACAGCCCTTTTCCTACACTGAACAGCCTTCATTTGGTAACTAAGAGTGCAACAAAATGGTGGAAAGAGGAATAAAAACCATGGGGGGGAGAGCAGATAAAAATAGAACATGATGGATATACAACATTACATTTTACCAAACGTACCGGATGGGTTTCACCTGATGAGTACACACTCATCGGTGATGTTCTTTTCTGCAGTGGAACTAAAGGAGGTCTGTCCCGTGCATAGGGTTGCTTGTGGACTTTCCTTTGAAGAATTAAGGAGAGAAGAATAGCCAAGAGGATCAAACCTAGAACTACCATCAGCACTGCAAACCACAACTCGTTGTAGAATTTTGCACGTTTGGACTCCGCTTTGTCCTTCTCTCCAGGTGTTGTCAAGATCAGACCTGTAAAAATCAAGAGGGATTAGGGGAGAAAGGGAATGTTATTTCAGAAAGCGTTTAACAATATGCTATCCCTTTCCTTGCTAATAAATTAGGCAGAAATTTAAGTAATTTTGTCGTCATGTGCTTATTTGCACTTACGTTCAAGGTGGCATAATGGTTCAATATGCTAGCGGGCTATAATAAAAAGCTTACTACCCTCAAGAGACCCTGCTTAAAGTTCTGGCATTGCTGCTCAGGCTGGAAATCACCAATGCATCAGCAGCTCTTGAGAAAGGAGGCGGTGGAGGTGGAATGCGAGAAAAAAAGGGTTCTCCAAGTAACCTTGAAGAGTGGAAATGACTACGGTAATTTCAGAGCGGTACAGACAGAGGACATTCTCTCCAGCACTGTGTAGAGGCAGGCCTGTGCAGTTATGAAGAGGGAGGGAGGAAGACTGAACCAAAATAATGAGTGATAAATTAATACAAAAGCAAACAACACGAAATATTTTATTCCTCCTTCCCCCGCCTGTTAGAAAAAAACAGCCACTTGGATGGCTTTGCTCATACACAACACAAGCGTAAGAAATCTCAGTGACAAGATTTCCTGGTTGTTTGAAATCCTACATGCGAATCCAGACTCTCTGCTAAGGAATTCCCATCACCTTCATTTGCAAGCCTCTGCTGCAAGTTGCCTGTGGTGCTGATCGAGTTTGCAGTACACTCTGGGTACAAGCAGCCATCAAAAGAAAAAAAGAGTAGACTGCGGAAGGTGATGGACGTAGAGCAACTGGGAACATTTTATAATCCCTTTACAGCAGCCTTGCCTGAAATTCTGCAGGTGGATGGAGTGAGAACATGAAATGGCATATAAGGGAAATGCAGTGTAAAGAGTCATTGCAAAGACAAGGCCCATCTTTTTTTAAGAAGCTGAACAAGATTCAACTCAAACAATAAATAAATGAATTAAAAACCGTATGTCAGTTAGAAGTGGTTCAAGCTTAGCTTTGCTTCCCAGAAAACTAAGGAGTTAAAAAAACTGAAACTTTGTACTCGTAGGCATCTACTACTCAATGGACAACAAGTGACTGGGATGTTACCACACTAAACTCCTTCACTTCCACGAAACAGGCAAAGGCCTCATGGACAGAAGGGAAACAGCAGATGTTATAAACCAGGTCCTGACAGTGTCTCATATGACATTCTCATAAACTTATTAGGGGAACACATCCCAGGTGAAACTGCAGAGACTGGCTGGCTGGTCACGCGAAAGGGGCAGGCGGGTGCCTTCGTGCCCCTTGCTGGGGTGGGTGGGATGCAGGGAGGAGAAAGGATGTGTATTTTCGTTGTCAGACTGAGGAGGAATGTGAAAGGACAGGATTAGAATTCAAGATAATCTTAATTTGGAGCTAAAATCTGGAAGAAAGCAGATTCTATTTAGGAGGGAAAAGCACTACATTTTGGAACAATATATTTGTTCCAAACAACACATATAGAGAGAGGATCTGAAGCTGATCGTGATGTAAAGGAACAGAAATCCATCCGTGGCAAAGGCGGCTCATTGCCCACATACCTCATACCCTAAAGATGTTAAGGGATCCCCTGATCCTGCAATGAGAAGCCATCCTGTCTGGCATGTACGACATATCAAATTTCTACCACAAACACACAAAATCAATAGGTGCTAGGTAATTTCTTCGCATATTTACCAACTCCATCTCCAGCGCTGTACTTGATGACTGGTGTCATGGCGCTCCCTTCATCAGTGATACAGGTCACTTGAAACAAAAAGGCTGAGCAAAAAAGGTTAGAAAATACTGTCAGCAGGACAAACCAAATTCTGTAGGTGCTGCTTTTTCACCATGATCCACCACCAGAGACGGCTAGGTCTGAGAAAAGCCAAGGCAGGCAGAGCACATAACCCATCATAACCTACCTGAGTCCCAGATCATAATCCCTTATACATGGGTATTGAACTTCTAAACTATGAACCGTGGCAGATCATAGGTAGTCAGCACTATGATGTTGGTACAAATTATGTTCCTCTTTCACCACCCAATCCTCCCTCTTCCAATGACATGTAACTGGCAACTTTCAATTTATTCATCATTTTGCCCTAAATCCCTCATACGCCATTCATGGCTGATACAAACATGTTAAGAATGTTTGAATTAAAAAAAAAAAAAAAAAAAAAAAAGTATTAGCATCATTGCGGTAATCAGGAAGGTAAAAAATAAATTACAAAATCCTTTGACACACAAAACCCTCAATGCCTTAAAAACAGAAAACATTTTTCTTGGGTTTTTTTTTTTCTCTTCTCCCCCCGCCCCTCTCTTGCCAGAGTTTCCTTATATTTTAAAGATTGCAAATTTCTGAACGAGAAACTGCATTTCAAAACATGGCTGATTCCAAGAACTACTGACTTCATCTGGTTCAAATGAAAATTCGGGCTCCAGCCTCTTCTGAAGCTGAAGATTTCTGTGCATTTCCCAGAGTGTATCCCTGACGGGTGGAATTGCAATGCAGCTCCAGGGCTGGGAAAGCTCGACCCACACAATGAGCCAGAGCAGTCTCACCCAGTCAGGTACAATGTTTAAGAGGGAGCTTAGCTCCAAGGATTTTTGTTTCAAGCACCTGCTTAGCTGCACTTCAGTGTGTCTGTAGTATACTCCTGTGCTCTTAGCTTAGGATAGTTATGGAGAGTTTGTCTTAAATTTAGCACACAATAATATTAACTTAGTTCAAAACTCTTTCACAGAGAGAAAGCTACTGGAAATTGAAACTGACTTTTGTCAGATGTCCTTGGTAAATACAGCTCAGTGTCGAAGCCACTGTAGATGCGTTGCCCGCTCTCAGTTAACGCGTACTCCTTCAGGCGGCCGTTCAGTACAAAAGTGCGACTCCAGTCTATGTGGATAGTAGATAAATTGCTGACAACGGAGAATGGAGCCGTGTACCGAGGTGCTGCAAAAGAAGGAAAAAAGCTCATTTCTAGCCAACAGGCATCACCGAGTTATACAGTGCAGAGAAAGAGACTTTGCATGATACAAGCTCTCTGTTGCACACACTCCCTCTCTCTCTCATATATGTGTGTATGAGTAGGGAAGATACAAGGAGAAAAGAGAAAGCCGCTGTAGCATGCCTGCCTCTACACTGAGAAAGCAGAAATATAACTTTAAAATAAAGACCTAGAACGCCCTTCCTTTGCCTTTGTGTATGTGGTACAAACACTAAATGAGTATAAATTAAATTCCAGCTTAACGTGGGGGACAGGGAGACACAGGAGGTTGCGCAAGTTCAGCTGCAGCATGCTGGGCTGTGGGAACCAAACTGCTAAGGAGAGGACTCTTTTGCAAGCCACCAAGAAATTGCCCAAGATCATCTTTTAACACATGCACATACATGAAAACACGGGGTTTCAGAAAAGCGAGAGCAGATGGCAGGCAGAGAGAAAAGAAACCCAGAACTCACTTCAGGGAGGAAGAGTTCACCAGTTGGGCTCAACAGCTTGCTTGACAAAGGACTTCATTTAAGTTTGAGGTGGTGCTTTCTTGTGGCTTTGCCATTAAGCCATGTGCCCAGTATATGCTGGTTTGTTCACAAGAAAGCTGCTTGTCCAGCTGCACTTTGCTGCTAATTGCCCACTGTCACTAAAGCAAGCCTTCCAGGCAAGAGGAAGGAGACTTTCAGAGTGACCCAGGACCTGGTGTGAAGAGGTCAGCAAGGCAAGAAAAGCAAGACTGAAAGAAGGGAGCTGCAGACCCAGTGGGTGGGGGTTTAAAAATGGCTTTCAAACCCTTGCATTCTCTATGTCTCACCAGTTCATTACGAATTTTCTCCATTTAACAGTTCATTATCATGTTCCAGCTTTTTAGTTTGCAATTTAATAAAACACAGCTTTAGAGATTAGGACCTTTTTCTTTTTTTCAGTGGTGACATTGAAGAAGAAAATCTGGGGCTGTTCCACCTGAAATTTTCAGCTAAGGATGTAGCAGATACGTTTTTAGTAATTACTAGGCAGAAGTACCAAGTGATGCAAAAGGAATTGAATTGAAATCCTGACACGAGACTATATGATAAAAAGTGAACATCCTCTTTGTCCTGACCTGGCAGGCTGAGGTGAAATGCCTATCTCATCTGTTATGGAATGAGTCTGGCTACAGCATTATAGATCTTTTGAATAAAAGCTGATGTTAGACTACTACAAATTCAGTTTTGACGGCAAAATCTATTCTGACTGTAGGCATAGGTCCTGCATGTTAAATTTCCGTGCAGACCACCACATGGCCTTACAGCACTGCCTGTGGTGGTTAGATAGGTAGCAACAAATTCTTACTTCATTGTCAACAAAGATCCAATCATTCAGACGACACCCAAGGAAAACTCTCATGAGCCCTGGCAGAAGTGTGACATGAATTAGGACAGTAAGATATTGTTCCTGAAAAGAATCACCAGGTCTCTTTCAAGATCTCCACTTTTCCCAGGGGTTATTTATGGCACTGTATTTATTACTACACATCATCCTTCTGGTAATACATTTTATGTTCTGCAGCTTTGCTGCCCATTCAGAGTAAAATAAAAGATTTCCAGGCACCCAAGACAGAGGATGTGATATCAGATGATGAGCAAAGAAATATTTCTGAAGGAATGAGCTGTCAAGCCCCAGAGCAGAATTTCAATGAATGGGCAAGCAGAGGCACAGTGACCAGAAGAGCAGGTTTCTGGGGACATCATCTTTCACAGAGGTGGAGAAGTCATTTGGCGCTATGCAGCTCTGTGCATCAGAAGCGAGCATTGCTGATTGGTGAACCATTTCTCATACTCACGCTCCTTTTCCGTAGTGAAACCAATCCATTCTGAGGCGCTGCTGCCAACAGAGTTGTAAGACACGACTCGCAGGTTGTAAGTCGTGTAAGGCTCGAGGTTGGACACGTTGGCACTTTGGCCTTTTCCTGTATACTTCACCTCAGTTGGGCCAGGACTGCAAGCCTTCGCTGCTGGCTGTAGGTTCAGGGGACAAGCCATATACACATGGAGCTCATAGCTGAGAAGAAAGTTGAGATTTTGATTAATCAAGAGCCTTAATAGCATAACAGCTGGTCATAGATTTCATCCTAATTGCTCTATGTGTGGCTACCAGAGAAGATAATCGACCTGATCCCAATTTTTCTCTTGGAGATTTTGGCCCCAACTGTAAAATGCCTGCAAGCAATTGTGGTTGTCAGTCACACTCACAGTGAAACTGTTGATGCCTGTTACCTTGCTGCTCACTTCTGCAAAACAGGATTTGCCTTAGTAACTACAAGATGCGGATGCTTCTTTGCTGCCAGTTGATCTCACAATTTTTGGCTGTGCAACCACAGCTCTCAGGCAATTACCTCCACTCGCAACAACTCATCTTCTCCACCTTCACCCCCCCCCCCAACATCCTGCTCAGGAGAAAAGCAATTGTTGCGTGTAAACACCTCCCAGATGGCATTTAGGCTACACAGGATATCACCACCAGCACAGCGAAGGAGAAGCATGGCTGTCACAACCGTCCATGCTCTCAACCCTCCAGCTCATGTCCAGAAAAATTGTTCTGCCACCACCCCTAGCTGAAGTGGGCAGTTTCGGCTGGGTGGCAGCTCCTACCTGGTGACAATGCCGTTGGGTGACTGAGGGGCACTCCACTGGAAAGAAGCATTCCTGGAGGTCACGGTGCGGATCTGCGGCGGGGGCTGCTCCGAGGGTGGAGCTGGCTGCGTGGTGATTTGGGCCATGGGTCCTTTGCTGCAACAGTTGAAACAGGTGCAGGCCTCCACGCCAATGGAGTATGTGGTAAAAGGTTTTAGCCCATGTATTGTCTGCTGGGTGGCAGTCCCTTCTGACAGCTATAAAAATTAAGAGGGAACTTGTCACAGCTTCAAGCACCACAAGTACTAAATAAGAGTTATGGAGGTGAATTAACTCCAGAAGACGACGGGCACAAGGTTCTGCATGTCCTTTAAGTCTGACATTAATGCAGCTGTTGTGTACTGGGAACTCTGAATTCATTTTTCTCCCATTACGAAGTTAAAGGGCACTGTTCAAAGGAAAAGACCATGCCATCAGTGGCCTCACAGACATCTTGAGTTGAGCTGTGACCACTGTATGTCAACTTGCAAATGTCATTCTCAGGAACAGAGAAACAGGAAACCTTTAAGGAGAAACTCTGGGATAAGTGGTACTGAAGCAAAAAGAAATTAATGTGGAAAACAGCTCCATGATAAGTGCGCTAGCAAATACTCATGTGTATCTCACAAACTTCCTCAACTCTGCACTGGGCAGAGTGATACAAATGTGTCTGCCGGGTCAGTTTACTCACAGACAGGAGAATGTGCTCTCTGGTAGGTACCTCTAAGTTGAGGGCCAACATGATGCTGCTCTGCATTCAAACGGCCATGGTAGTGGGCAAGCCTGTTAGGAAACTCTCCTACGCTCAGCCAGGGAGACCTGGCAGCTCTGGCAAAGGAAACGGTGCCCTCGTTCTGAAACTGCTCTCAGGAACTGCCACTTCACCTCGTTGCTGTAGTCATTTGTGGGTATAGCGTCTTGAAAGCCACCTGACCATGAGCCAGCAGTGTGCTCAGGTGGCCAAGAGGGTCAGTGGCATCGTGGCCTGTATCAGGAATAGTGTGGCCAGCAGGACCAGGGAGGTGATAGTGCCCCTGTACTCGGCACTGGTGAGGCCGCACCTCGAATACTGTGTTCAGTTTTGGGCCCCTCACTTCAAGAAGGACATCGAGATGCTGGAGCGTGTCCAGAGGAGGGCAACGAAGCTGGTGAAGGGTCTGGAGCACAAGTCTTATGAGGAGCGGCTGAGGGAACTGGGGTTGTTTAGTCTGGAGAAGAGGAGGCTGAGGGGAGACGTTATTGCTCTCTACAACTACCTGAAAGGAGGTTGTAGCGAGGTGGGGGTCGGTCTCTTCTCCCTAGTAACGAGTGATAGGATGAGAGGAAATGGCCTCAAGCTGCGCCAGGGGAGGTTTAGGTTAGATATTAGGAAAAAATTCACCGAAAGGGTGGTCAAGCATTGGAATAGGCTGCCCAGGGAAGTGGTTGAGTCTCCATCCCTAGAAGTATTTAAAGAACAGATGGATGTGCTTGAGGACATGGTATAGAGGGACTTGGCAGTGATAGTTTAACGGTTGGACTCGATGATCTTAAGGGTCTTTTCCAACCTTAACGATTCTGATTCTATGATTCTATGATTAAGTCAAGGAAATAAAAATATGTAGAAAACAGCAATGAGGGGCCAGATCTGCTCCCATTTGGCAGCATGTGATTTAGGAGAGTGCAGCAAAAAATAGGAAGGAAAGAATCAAGCAAGCAAAGGAAAGCACTTGGTACTTCTTGATGCCAAAGCCAGAGACAAGCCAGCAGCATGGCAGGGGTGAGGGGACGGAAATGGAGGGCCATGCAGGCACCAACGAGATGAACTGCCTGAATCAGACACGGACACAGCCAATTGCAGTAGAAGGAATAAATGTATAATGTGCAATTGGTAGGCAGCTTAAGCTCACAGACAGGACTGATGACTGGGAAGATGTCCCTAGCACTTCCAAGCTGAGCAAAACAGCATAAGGGAAAAAATCCCATACAAATATTTACCTACTTGTAAAAACCAAACAGATAGTGTTACAGACAAAAAATATTCAAGTATTTTGCACTGATTTCCTGGTAACTGTTCCAGGCACCTTCCACAGCCCTAACCTTTCCCCACATCTCCCTATTTTATAACTCTAATGAAGCTCTGCAGGTTTCCTAAGCTGAGACCGGTCATTTTCTGGACACTTAACGGTGTCTAGGCTGAGACAGCAAACACAGAAGTTGCCTGGCTACTTGCACTACTCTTCAGTGCTTTACCATGAAATACTTCTTACTAACACGAAAGATTTTAAGGGAAGCTCACGTACAGCACTTTCATCTGAACGTCAAATCCATAGGCTATCCAAAGCACACAATAATTTCCTAATGGCTGCAGTTTCCACCTGCACCATTTGGACTGGCGGGAGCTGCCTGGGAGCGTTTTGTTTGAACGTTTATCTGCCCCTGAACAATACTTCTGATTCCCATCACATTGTCACAGCACTTCACCACGTCAGAAGTGTTTAGAGGTTAGTTCCTCGAGAAGCACGTTTAGGTGAGTGAAAGCGCTGGTCATGCTTTAGCCAGAAGAGAGCATTGCAGAGCAGTTAACAACGGGAGTGCAGGAGAGGAAGACAGTCTGTAAGCAACAGTAGCAGCTTGTAAGAACAAAATTTTTATAGCTAGAAAATATAAGCTCAAATGGAAGTACAGAAACAGTGTTGACAATACTCACCACCACATCGGTCCCTCTGGTACCATTAGAAAACAGCCTGTAAATACTGACCACCCCGTTTGGCTTAAGAGGGGGGCTGATGTTCACCACAGCCACTGTGGACGCCACCGTGTCGAAGAGGGGAGCTCCCAGGCCCTCAGGAGGGGCAGGGCCCGTCCGGCAGCGGGACCAGCCGCTCGGCGTCCGGCCCGCTGAGTTTACCGACCACACCTTCGGCATACAAAAACAGAGAAACTATTAGAGAAGGACGCAAGCCTACAAAACATCCACAGTTAGCCAGGGATGCTACTGCAGCTGTACTGACACTGAGAAAAATGCAGCACAATGACACCCGTGCAAAATGCCCAGCACCTGTGTTGACCCAGTGACTTTCTAACAGAAAAGCGGAATATTTCCCATTGCTAAGTTTAGGGAAAAGAAGCTGATATCATGTCTCAGGCAGTGTGTGTTCGTGTGTCTTCTTCATACCTGATCCCCAAACTCTGAATTCCCACCACTGTCTGTGTCATACCATGCAAAGAGGACTCCCTGAGAAGCTGTGATCAACAGTGATAATGTTTTCAAAGACAGACACCTGAACAAAAATACTGATATCTGGTGCTGCCAATTTCTCCCTTCTATACACTTTCTTCATGTATGCAAGCAGCCCCAGCCCCAATGAATTTAGCCTAGCACTGTCATACTTAAGTTATGTTCACCTTGACTGAATCACACAAGCCAAACACTAGTTACTCTTTAAAACCGGAAAGTTCTACAGGAACACCCCTCTATTAAAAATACTAATGTATCAGTCATTTGGCAACATTTTCAGTAACTCATAATATAAATAAAGCCCATTGAAATGTACAGTTAAGTCAGCATCTCATTTATTTTCACAACAGCATTTGCTTTATTGCATGAGCACAAAGGCAACGGCTTCAGTTCCAAGATTTCAAAATTTAGCAGGTTGAATTAGGCCTGATTAAAACCCACATGTCTCTATGAACTATGCCTACTGATTTTGTCAGCTTCCCAAAACCAGAGTGATCTGCAGACTACATAAAACTCAGCACTTATTAAACACACTCTCCAACAAATCTGCATGAAAATTAAATTTTGCTTTCATCAAGGAGTGAATAAACATATGGAAGGATGTATAATCTTATTTATCAAAAACCATTTGTATAATTAAACACGAATATCATAAAAGGTTGCCTTAGGTCATCATTTGCATGAGTAAGTAATTTGTAGAATGTCAGGTACAATACACAGAATAGATGGATGCGTGAGCATATAGGGTTAAATTAGGCTCAATATTAGCCAACCACATAGTGATCAATCAGAATGATAGATCTAAATGGCAATACAAGAGGACTCTCTGAGTGATTTTTAGTATACGTATTCCTTAGTAAGCTTTCATGTCGAGCAGTTCTAACTACAGCAAACCACATTCTTATGTAAGCTACTCAGAGGTCCTGGGGAAGCGGATGGTGGAACTAGGTCTTAAAAAAAAATAAGAGGTTTAGAAATAAGAGGTCTTCAGAATTGACCCTGGAGTCCTTCCAGCTTGCAATATTAAGTTCCAAGACCACAGGACACTTCACAAGGAGCCTGGGAAAGGAAAAAGGCCAAAAACCACCACAGTGGCTTTGAAGACTGTGGTTCTGTCAATTACAACCCCAAAGTTCCTGCCTGATTGCATCAGCAGCATATAGCACCATCCAGTGAAACACTACATAAGTACAGATGACGCCCTATGACAAAAAGCTCAGCCAAAGCACTTTCATTTTCAGTGAAATCAGTAATATATCTCTGTTGTAAACTTCTCATAAAGTCAAACTGTTCACTTTACTGCAGTAGGTCAAATCCTCTATCTCAGTTCAGTTCCAGCTGCTACAAAGATTTGCCCACAGTCGTTCATTTCAAGGGGCGTATTTCTTTGTGGAAAGAATAAGCCACATATGGAAAGAGCAGCTCTGAGTGCGCCACTGGCATCGACTCAGCACTGACCTGAGCTCAAACGCTCTAGTTATATCCAGGCTGTGGCCTTAATGAGCATGGAGCGTAACAGTGTCGGACCTGACCTGCCGAGCAAATTGCCCACAGCAAAATTGAAGGTGAGGAGTTAGGAACAGAGGCTTCCTGTGTAGCACAGCAATTCAGCCTCAGAATGGGACCCCCTAGGAATTTCGGAGGAGAAAGGGATGCAACTCACTTGGGAAGCAGACGCCTCACTGAGGGCTGGATGGAGACACCTTCCTTCACTGATGCCTCTCCTATCATAGGTGCCTATGCTTGTCTTTCAGAAAACAAGCCGTATTTCAGGCAAACAAGGGCTCTTTCTTTCACAACACTGTCTTAGGACAAGGGAAAAGGGGATGCTCATCCCCTTACATACTACAGCTAAGTGGTTAAAGGACTCCTCCACGAGGCAGGTAATTTAGGTTCAGTCACATGCTCCAATGGAGGCAGTCAAGCCTGCTGCCCTCCAGAGTGGGAATGCCCAAGCAAAGGAGATGACCCATCTTTGTACTGAGGGTGCTCCCAGTGCTCCCTTCGGGGCTGTTTCACTTTGCATGAACACAATGAAATCAAGGTTGACTGGGCAGAGCACGAGCAAGTGGGAGCAGACATGATTCCCCAGCCCAGCCCTTCCCCACGGAGGTGGGGGGTAGCTGAGGTTGCAGTCCATCCCCCAGGCACCACACGCCTGTCCCTCTTGACCAAAGGCCAAAGTCATGGCTACATGTGTGTGAGCCCAACAGACAGGCATGCTCTGAGTGTGCCTTCTACACAGACACCGGCTACTCAGCCCTGCCAAGACATGTGTCCAACAGAAAACCTCTAGGTGTCTGTGAAACTCTAACGCCAGCTTCTGAGACAGCTGTGACAGCTAAACAGGACTTCTGAGGATCTAAATTCTGGATTTACACTGACCTAAGCTGGATTCCCTTAACTCCCTCTGCTTCTGCTCAACCATCTGTAAAAGGATGGATGAGTATAAAAATATTTCCCTTTGAGAACTGCCGTCTAAGTAAATCCTAGTCAGCGTTTGGAGACTCAGAGCAGTAAGTGCCCAGAACTGACTGCAGATGGAAACGCTGATGTTTAGCCACTTCTTTGCATAAAGAAATGGACAGCATGGCAACAGAAGTCACAAATAGGAGTGCCTGTTAAAATCAGAGGTTTGGTCTTGGCTCCTCAAAAAGTCACCACAAAACAGTCACGGATGAAAGCTGTTGCCTGGCTAAACTGAAATTTCACGGTTTGGACTTTTGTAAAAAGCTTTTTGGGCTCACAAAAATTCTTTCTAAATTGTGATATAATCAGCACCAAAAAATATTTGACTGCATTCATACAGAAATGTAAAGAGCTTAATAGGCAGCAGTATTACCTGCTGCTTATAATGTAAGAAGATTATAAAAGAGCACACAGGAATGTGGGGCAAACAAGAAGAAATCACATCTCAGGGTTGTATTGAATGGCAAAACACACAGAGCAGAAAGCCAACAAAAGTTTCTTATAACTTGACTTTCTGAATATACTGCCTCTGAAAGCATTAACTCTTACATCATGGTGCGTGGCTCAGCACCCTGCCAAAAGATGTGTTGCTGTTAATGGCTGCACTGTCCCAAAAAAGCCAGGAGAGGGCTCCGAAACCAGCTACAGGGGTTACTATTTAAAATGCTTTATCAATCTGTTGGCCCCTGGCCCAGACTGCACTTTGAAGTGGAGCCAGGGCGGGGCGGGGGGGGAACCTCTCTGGAGACCGTATATTCGGAGGGCTGAAGAATTCCAGTTGCAGGTAACTAAGCTTGGTTTTTTTTGCATCATAAATGAGCCTTCACAGATGTCTGCTCCTGGAAGAAACTGGCGATCAGCTGTCGCTCAAAATGATCACAGGACAACCTCAAGGTTCATTGACACAGCAAGAAGGGGCAAAACCTATGAGGAGCAGGAAGGGAAGTGCTGAGAAGGTGGCCACAGCCTTACCATGGTGAGCCCAGCCTAGTTCAAGCTTAGTAAAGCTGACTAATGACTCCTCCCATAAAGGGCAACAAAATCACAGCAGCCCTTGGGCATAGATGCAAAAAAATCATGGTACTGCAGATGCTGACAGTGGAAGAAGCCCATTAGATGACTGACTTCAGCCCTGAACCACATAGGTTCATCTGCTGCAACATTCTTGAAACCCCAGGTCCTTACTGAGGAAGGTATGTTTTAAACTAAGAAAGCAGCTTTTCTTTTATCAAATTGAGATCATATTTGAAGGTATTTACTCCATACGGGAGGTACTAATGGGAACTGAGGGAAGCAGCTGGATGTGTGCTTCCACAGCTCCTCCAATGCTGCAGTGCAAGAAAAGCACTAGAAGAAGAAAAGCAACAATAAACCAGGCAAGCACTATGGCCTCACCGTGATGAAAAAGGGAAGGTGAAGAAGCTGCCAAAAGAAAGCACTCAAGTTACCGCCCCTCAAAGGACAAAGACAAAGATAGGATTAAGTCCAGGATTAAGGCAGAAGGTAGTCCAGGATTAAGGCAGAAAACACAGTGCGTGGGCAAAAGTTCCCCAAAACAAAAAAGCAATCCCTTGATCACACGACTCCAATTACGTGAAGAAGCGCAACCACGGCTGACTGAGCAGCGGTTTGGCAGAGGACGTTGTGCGTGCGCTAACGCCTGCCAGCTCACAACACGTGCATCTCAGACCTGGCTCAAACAATGTGACAGGTATTATGGCTGCAAACACAGGGAACAACTGGGAAGCCCCCAAGTGGGAATGCTCTCCGCTCCTGCAGAGGGGAGCCTCGGGCAGCTGACAGCCTACGGAGAATGAGAAACTCTCCCTTACTGGAGAGATCTCGTTCACTTCTGCTGAAGCATAGCATGGCAAGGCAGCAGCAGGCAGAAGGGTGGACTGGCTGGTGGTAGCTTGCCTGTCTGAAGGCAGCAGTCCTGAGCTCCTCCTGACTTCCCAGGTCAGGGAGGGCTGGGATCCTCTGCTTTGCGTGGAGGCCAGATGCTGCTCATCCTTCCTGCTTGCAGTAAAGCAGCAGAAAGGCGAGCAAGCCAAGCAGCTGACTACTGACCAGCAGCGACTCCTGGCTCCCACCACGTCCTACAGGCACTGTGCATCATACCGCTTCACACTGCAGTTAATCTGCAGTCCCTCACAGTTGCCTCTGTGAGGGACAAGATCTCAGCTCCAGATGTGGTAGCAGCTTGCACTGAGCTCCTGCAAGCACTCACAAAACAGCCTTTTGCCCTAAAAAAAGTCTCATTAGTAAATCACTACCTACCTTCGGCTTTCAGCACTGCTTAGAGCTGTAGGGCAGTTAGGTAGTGCTGTAGGTTCTGGGGAACCACAAGGTCAGACCAAGGCACCCCTTTCACAGATGCACATAACTCTCTGCTCCTGTGTGTAAGAGTCAGGTACGACTTGGGTCTCTGCCCTTAGGGCATCCACGGACTGCACACACCTGTGACTGCTGGTCTTTCCAAAAAGAATTCAATGCTGGCACTACTCAGCGCACGTGAGGAGAGACAAATGGTAGCAGAGAGGAGTTCGTACGACTCTTCTCTTTCTAGGGTTGTTTCACGGAGGTCGCTAAGACACAGCACTACTTTTAGACTTTGCTTTGGATTTCTTGACTCAGATTTGTTCAGTTTCTAACCCTACGCTTACACAAATGCAGAGTTTTCACAGTGTAATTCTTTTTCAAGATAGTAAGGCATTTTAGGGGTATATAAGATATGACATCAGTAAGTTCAGAAACACAGCGCCCAATTTTTAATTGTGCTCAAACAGCAGTCTGCAAGGAAATTGAAGAGACCATAATCTTGGCTGGTTAAAATTAGAGAAAACCAGAGCAGCTCCCTCTCGCCATCAGTTGCAGCACCCTGCACAAGTCTGTCTTCTCATCAGAACTGACCGGCGGGCAGCCCTGGCTAATTTGGAGTTACTTAGGCAATGTCAGTACAGCTCAGAGCACAAAGCTTGTCTACCAAAATCTAGCATTCAGCATTAGGATAATGTATTCACCTCTGGGCATGGCAGCGTCAGGCAGGTATTAGCAAGTAGAAAGTTTCAAAAGTGGTTGCAGTCTGCGGGGGACAGAGCAAAGGCAAGAAAGTACCATGTCCACTCATGACCTGGGGTACAAAAAGGTCGAAAACAAATGTGTGCTTTCTGATTGCCCATCCTCAGATCCATACTTTTCCCTGTTCAACATTGAGTTAGCATCCTTAGGGAGGCCATAAACATATAATGGGATAGATTTTTAGGTCCAGGCTTCTAGCACTGTGATAATTAGAGCCTCTTAACGTTGCTGTTCATCTCCATTGTTCAAATGCTAATAATAAAAGTACCAAACCCATTCTGGTGAAGGGAAAGACAACAGACAAACACTTTGGGACTTAAACAAAATTACCAAATTCTAAAGGAAGCTCATTTCATATAACATAGTATAACACCAGTAATTAATGAGAGATGTAAACAGGTTTAACTCTAAAAGGTAGAAAATTAAATAATTTGTTTCCTATGGGTATATAATGAGATAGTTACCAAGTTCCCATGAGAGAGATAAGCAGATATTAAAAGGTCTTTCCAATACCCGAAATGGCTAAGGGCAACAGCTAATTCAATAGATTCGATCAAAATCACCACTTCTTTCTCCGTTTCTGACTTATTACTTTGGCTGTAGTTAGTCATCACTCATTTTAGTTTGCTTTTCAGCAGTCATAAATTATGCCTCATAAATAAAAAGATACAATCAAGGAAATCATATCAAGTTATCTACAGCCCTGGAGTATATTTTCCCCTGGTACTCACACTAATGTCTTTTTAAAGGATAGCTTGCCATGGTTTTGAATATATCAGAATCACAATTTACCAAGAAGGGTCTTGCAAGAGTCGTGCTGTAGCAGTCTCACTGGTAATTTTGGAAGCCAACAAATCCAGTCTAATATCTGTATTTAGTTTAATGAACAAAAATCAAGGTTTGTTGCATCAATGCAGTTTACGCACTTGAATTTAGGATGGTGTTGACACCAGAAACAGTGACTGAAATGGGGCTTAAGGCAAGAAATCATGTGGTTTTAAATGGCCCTTCTCCATGCTATGTACCCTCTGCCAGGGGAAAGGAAGCATCTCGTTCTGCAAAAGGGTATTTAGAGTGAGTATCACCATTAAATCAGTGAAACAATATAGTTATGTCTGCTTTACTTTTTGAAGCTGAGGTCAAGCTTGGTAGCCTAATGCAGGTGTAGGATGAGAAACTCTCTTTACTTGGAAGCAGGGAGCACAATGAACCTTGTAAGAAAAAACACTCTTCCAAACAAATGAAGAGGGGATAACAAGCAGGGAGTGCAAGAAAGAACTACATTTTATTTTATGCCACTACTTTGTAGTGCATCTTTCTGTCAGGGAGACGGGAAGAAATGGTGAATTAAAACAATGAAAAGGAGCCAGATATGAGGGATATTACAAATGGGTGACTATCCATCACTGGCCAGTCAGAAAACCAGTTTCACCCCATTTTAAGCTGCAGAAGTCACTGAGCTGTTTGTCAATAACTAAGCAGCACAAGCTGGAGCTCAGCCAACGATTTGACAGACAGGCTGGTAAACCAAGTGTCATTCTTGCCATTTCTGAAAAGTGACCAAGAGGGCTGACATATTCTGCACTCCATGTAGTTGGTCCTTCCTTAATCTTCATGACTTTGCACCCATTTTTTCCTCTTTATCTCTCCAAAGTTGGAATATGATTTGTTTTCTCTTTGAGAGTCCAAGATGGAGGAACAAAAATATATTTCCCCTGGTATATCTCGGGGTATTTCCTAGACCCTTCACTTGGCTGCAGTAACTGGAGCATGAGAAGCACACTTCACAACCAAGAGGGATGCTGTGCCTCCTCCAGCGGTCGGAGGCAGACAGCTTCGGCACTGCAGACCCTGCCTTGGTGCACTGGATAGTCCTCCTGGAGAATAAACCATAAAACTTTCTGAAAAGGGACAATCCTACGTTTCTGTCTTTTACATGTTCCATGCCTGCTAAGTGGAAATAAAGATGTGTCCTAAACTGGGGAGACATCAAGCCATTAATCTAAAGAAGCAGTCTTAAATACACAATTAAGCGCAATCGAGGAAGAGTGACATTGCACTTGCATAGAAATCGCATCATACTCCGACAGCTCTGCTCTGCAGGACAGCTCTGCTTTGCAGGACAGCACTAAATACCACAATTCTCTGTTCAAAAGGGCCTTCCCTTAGCTGAGAAAAACAGGCCTGACTCTATAGGTTATTACATGGTTACATTGCACAACATCCTCAATAATTCCTGAGGACAGCCTACACGCTCTGTTTCAGAAATATTCCAGGAATCAAAAGATTACACTTGCAAACTCAGTAGGTCTCATGAGTTATAAAGTTTGTTTAAGTCAGGTTTTTTTTCAGGAGATCATGCAATTGCATCTGTTTAATACAGCTAAGGATCTCAGACAGCATTCCAACAGATACCTAAAAGGCCAAATGCTCAAGAGAATGCAAATATCTAAATATATGAATAGACCGATAGAGGGAATTTCAAAGATCTAAGTAATTATTTCTGAATATGGGACAGTAGGCACCTTACTGCCTCTTAAAAATCCACTGATACCTAGCAGGTGCTAATATGCTTATGTAGATCTGGCTCTTAAAGAATAAAAGTGCATCCTTGAAAAACAGTGACCTAAGCATTTAGGGGGCATAGTCCCTTTGACCAGCATGAGCTGCTAAAGTCACTTCATCATTTTTGAAAGTGCAACTTTTGCATCTAGTCTTACAAGCCCTAAATATTCAGCTGAATTTTCCAGCAGAAGACAAAAAACCCCAAAACAACCCAACTCCAAAATCCTGACTTCAGATCCAAAGAAGCTGTCAGGGTTCATTGAACTAAATCTCAATACCTCCAAAAATGCTGGAGAGAGTCCCATCACAGCACTTTGATTTTATCTGCATTCTGCTGGAGGAAATTCAGTTGCATTTAAAGTTTTATGTCCAGCAAACAAGCCTCAAATGCAGAGACAGCAGAATCAATATCCAGTTTAAGTGAAATATAAATCTGGGTTTCATCAGCATAATAGCAAAAGCCAAGCCCTATACTTATGAATAACTTGTCTCACAGGCAAGATATAAATTGTCAACAATGGAGGGGCTCAGAATAGATCCCAGAGGACTGCTGCAAGTGACATAAGCAGAAGACAAACACGTGCATGCAAAAACCTCTCACAGTGAAATAAATGGCCACGAGTGAAAAAAACAAAAAATGATTTAGGGTCCCAGTCAACAGCTCATCTTGCTTATGGAGTAGAACTGAGATAAAAAGCAAAGTCTTGAATACAGCATGGTAAACCACAGGAATCTGGTCAAGAGACTTTCTTTGTTACCCATCACTAACAGACCATTAAGAACTTTGGCTCAAGCAAGTCTCTGTGCTATCAACTTCCCAAAAACCAACTTTGGACTGAGGTACTTGAAAGCTGGTGCAACTGAGAATATCCCACAGCCAATGTCTACAACTTCCAGCGCAGATAACAACTTGGGATGTTTTTCTTTATCTAAGAAAGATTCCTAACTAATAAGTAGGGCTTGGGTCTGCTATAATGCTTGCTACCTAGCCAGCCCCACCTGCACTTGAATTCGCATTCTTTACACATTGTGTCCAAAATAGCAAGGAGATCTGGTCTAACAATAGTTCTGCTATAAGGCAACTACACTAAATGGAGAGCAGACTTTACGCTGTTCTGGGCGTACAGACAGGTCCTACTCAGGCTTTAAAGAAAAGTTGGCAGAAGGAAATGGAAACCTTAATGTTTGTACACAGTAGGACTCAGAATGCAAACAGTTTACCCTAAAGTGTGCTTTTTCCAGGAAAATTTTAACAGCTTTGGTCACAAGAGAAGTGACAACTGAAAAATATACCCTTGTATACTTAAAGTGCAATAAATTTTCAGGCTTTAAGAAACTATGCTTTTTGCTTTGGAATGTGTTGTTCCACCATCTCCTGTACTGCCAGGTTGAAGAAGACGCCATTAAGTAACTGAAGGAAATCAAGAAACATGGACCTGCAATCAGCAATAAGAAGCAGTCATCTCACAGATGCTCATCATTTCCTTCAGCACAAAGCTAACTGACACACTTTTCACACTGGCTGTTACCTTGCAGACATACTGCCAATCCAGAAACATCAAAAGGAAAAAAACTGAGGTTTGTGATTGTCAAGCAGAGAAGAAAGGCTTTGTGAATGCCGCAGTGAGTACACTTTTCTAGAAACAACCTAGGCTCTCTTTCCAATAGTTTTATAACTGTCCCTTCAGAATCCTTTTCTTACCCAAATTAGAGCTGCTGGAACTGATTTATGAAGAAAGCCACACTGCACTCCTCCCTCCAGGCCCTGGGACTCTGACAGTAATGGAGCAAGAGGCAATGGACACAAGTTGAAACCAGGGAATTGGACAAAAACAAGAGATATGTAGTCAGAAATTGGAACAGGGTGCCCACACAGGCTGTACAATCTCCATCCTTGGAGATTCAAGTATGGAGAGCTTGATCCAAAACTCAACTGGACACAGCCCCGAGCAGCCTGCTCTATCTAGACCTGCTTCAAGCAGAGAGTTAGGCTCGATGCTTTCTGGGTGTTCCTTCCAACCTACATGACTCTGTGAGTCTATGACACATGTACATATAGCAGCTGGATAGACCATACTGCTAATGTGATAAAGCAACCTTTTGGATTTAATTCTTTATCGTTTCTGGCTACCAAAAAGAACACGACAGTAGCAGTGGAGCACAGCTACCAAAGAACCTGATCTGTAAAGTGCACTCTCATCAAATTTGTGGATGACACCAAACTGGCGGGGAGCAGTCAATATGTTCAAGGGCAGGTCTGCCATTCAGAAGGGACTAGCGGAATCAGGAGCCTCATGAACTTCAGCTAAGACAAATGCTAAGTCTTGCACCTGGGAAGGAATAACTCCTTGCAGCATTACAGGATAAGGACTGACCAGCTAGGGAGCAACTTTGCTGGAAAGGACCTAGAGGTCTTAGTAGACAGAAAGCTGAACATGAGCCAGCAGCGTACTCTGGCAGCAAAGATGGCCAACAGCATCTTGAGCTGTTTAACAGGAGCATAGCCAGACAATTAAAGGAAGTGATTACATGCCTTTAGTTAGCACTGGTTCCGTTTTGGCCCCCGAATACAAGAAAGATATTGATAAATTGGAGCAAGTTCAGTGGAGGGCCACCAAGGTAATCAGAGGGTTGGAGAACTCAGCCTACGAGGAGAACTGGTGGGACTGGGGCTTGTTCAGCCTGGAGAAGAGATTGCTTTGGAGGGATATGGTTGCAGTCCCACAGGACCTACTCACAGGCTAACAAGAAGGTGGGTCCGGGTTTCTCACAGTGGTATGTGGAGAGGTGGGAGAGGACAAGAGGAAACAGGCATAAGCTCAAACAAAAGAGGTCCAGACTGGACGTAACAAAAAAACTTTCACAATGAGGACAGTCAAGCAGTAGAGCAGACTGCCCTGAGAGGTTATACAATCTCTCTCCCTGGAGATTTTCAAGATGCAACTGGATAAAGCCCTGAGTAACCTCCTCTGACCTCTTAACGGACCCAGCTTTGGTCAGGAAGTTGGACTGGATGGCCTCCTGAGAGTCCTTCCAACCTGAATCATCTTGTGATCCTGTAAAGCAAGTGAGCCTGTAAAAGAAAGATTGCTGCCACCTTGTAGGATCTCAAGAGGTGGAATGCACCATGTTTCATATATCTCAAAACAAATCCATGCTTGAACATTTTGGGGTTTTTTTTAGGAAAAAGGTTGTAAAGACTTCTGAGCATTGCTAAACTTATTTTCAAGATGTATCATGTGTACAAATATTGCATACAGAATCAGAGGCTTACTGGTACCCTGTTCAGTGGCAAATAAGCGTGCCTATTCATAGATGACATCATATTCAAAAATCAGTGTCATCCTGCTATGATACTACATCCACTTACTTTTAAAAAAAAGAAATTCAAGGCTGCTTTTTTGGTTAGGGTCTGAACTCCACTAACTCATATAAAAACTTGGGAAAGGTTTCAGACAGTTATAAATAGCAAAGTTCTTAGTTCAAGTAAAGCTCTACATTATCACTAGTACTGTATGATAAAAAAAATGATGCTAGAACTTGTAACTTTGACATAGAAAACAATTACGGGTGAAAGAATGGCAGAACTGGTCTCCTTGCTTTATCTTAGCCTCATAAGAAAAACCATAGAAAAAATACCTATGTGCATGAGAAGTAACGCCAAGCATCAACAGCAAATTCACTTTTGAACCACCCACGAAAACTGCTTGTGATCTGAACGTTTAATTTAAAGAGGAAACAACCCCAGTCCCTCTTGATGTAAACTACTTTAAGATCATAAAGTAAAAATTAATTCATAATAGATTGGGGGAGGATGGAAAAAGAAAAAAAAACTAATGAAATGAAGCTGCCTTTTAAGAACTAGAATTTCACACTATTCACATAACATTAGAGCCTTGCAAAAGCTCTGGAGGATACGTAAACATTTAACATACAAGAAACAGAGGCACAATTAAGGTAAAGAAAAATGAATGCTGAATGAATGTATTGCTTGTGCAAAATTATTTTCAGCTTCTCAACTATTTAAAATACATTAACAATAATCATTCAGGTATCGCAATACTATTAATATGTTAACATTAGAAATGAGATATGTGTGTTCATTGTAAGTGTAAAGTAAGGTTCTCAAAGTGTACTGAAATCATAATCTGAGCTGCTAAACGGCTTCAATTCCCACCTGATATTCATATTCTGTGTAAGGCAGCAACTTGTCATCTTTGAAGGAGGTTGAAGAACCATTGTAAACAAGCGCGAGGTCTAAATTTATGTGGGCTTGAGTTGTTCGCCTTCTGTAAAGTTCATAGTATAAAATCTTCCCATTTGGCTGCTGTGGGCCAGTCCACAGGATGGAAGAAGTCGACTGGAAGCCCCCGGCTCGGGTCTGCACTTCTATGAGAGGGGCAGGCTGCACTGCCGGGGGCGCCTCCAGCGTCTGTACCGACGCCCACTCACTGGAGGCACAACCCAGCTCGGTGCAAGCTTGGAGCTGTACTTCATACCTTTGGGAACACAAATCAGAACGAAGTGATTAAAACACTGCAAATACAAATATAGACTGTGCATGAGATCCAGGGGATTTCTTAATTTCTCTTAGTCTTCAGCATTTTTTAATATGAAAACCGTTTGTGTCAACAAATATGTGTATGCTGTGCCTTGTGTAGCAAAAAGGAAGAATGCTGTCTTCTGGGTTTTCATTTGTTGGGTTTTTTTCAGAGCAGAGTTAACATCTGCAGGAGACAAGTGATCAAAATCGTTTTGATTTTGATGATATGAATCAAAATGATGATTCATTGTAGGAGATGATTTGGATATCATTTGAGAGCTATAGAGCTTCACTCTATTACTCTTCTCTCTTTGGATTTAGATGAGTTATATGTAAACAGTAGACAGACTTACCAACCATGTAACACACACAAATTATGCCTACACAAATATATAAGGAAAGGTCAGGTAAATAATCAAGAATTAGTGAGGAAAATATTACTTCAGTATCAAGTGTGCTCCTTCTGTAGCCAGCCTGGTACCCCCTCTTAAGTTTTAGCTTCCACTTAAAAACAAGTCACTTGTTTTCAACTCAAGGGTGCGAGCATGTTCCTGGTGTGACTCCATTAATCTTAGCTTACCTACACTGTGAATGGGCTAGCTAACAGGTCTTTGGTGACCCCACCCTGAATTTTGTCAGCTAAAGCCCTATTTATTCTTGAATGCAGACATCTTGTGAAAGATACACAAATACAAGCCTGCAGGTTCTGGAGTCTATAGCAGAGTAGTGAATTGCAGCTTGTATTAATTACAACCGAAGTCAACCCTATGCGCTTTATCAAGATGATATATAGCTGGTGTTACTAAAAATTAAAAAAATCCTGGTTTTATCATGTGCTTTTTGGGAAACAAAACACCATGGGCTTGACTATCTGTTTAAACAAGATCGTTAAGCTATCTGCCAGCCGACCGAACCGCCTTGCAGCATTTATTCAACAAGTGAGGTCTTCCAGACTTACCTACTGTAGGGTTGTAGCTCTGCCACTATGTACGACCGTCTCACAAAGGAAACATGAGATGCATCAAAGTCAACAGTTTTCTTTCCTGTTTCAGCAGGCTTGTGGATCGAGATTGTGTAATTTCTAATGTCACCATTTACTTTGATAGGAGGATCCCAGGCCACCAAAACCTCCTTTGAGGACCATGGCTGCAACCTAGGAGGCAACATCCCAGATGGAGCAGAGGGGTTGGTTTTTATCTGAGCTGATGGGCTGGTCACACTCCCTTGACTGTTATTTGCAGTGACAGTGTAGGTGTACTCCATGCCTGGCATTAGGGTGAAATCAAGATATCGAGTTTCCAGACCTGAGTAAACAAGAACACCATCCCTTCTTAGCTCGTAGCTTGTGATTTTACCATTGGGGTTAGCTGGAAGCTTCCATGTGATTTCAATTGACTCTGAACCCATGACAAGCAGCCTGGGAGCTTCCATATTTAATGGTGGGGCCTCCTTGGTCATCACTGACTGGGGTATGCTAGACGTGCAGCCCCCTGCAGTACAGGCAACCAATGCAAAATCATACTGCGTGTAAGGCTGTAGATTAGAAATAAACATTTGCAAACTTTTGCCAGGATAATACTCTTCATTGTTTAATTTCAATATATACTTGGTGATATCTCCATTTTGTATTTGGGGAGGTGCCCAAGATGCATTAATTTGCGTGGCACTAACAGCCTGCAGAGACGGTGGATCCACTAAGGCAGGAGCTGCTTCCAGCGTCTGTATTGCAGCTGGTTCACTTGTAGAGCAGCCTCCCATCGTACAGGCAACTATGGCATAACTGTACATCGAATATGGCAGTAAGTCTTCATCTGTGTAGCTGAAAGTAGCAGCATCGAAGCTGAAAGGATAGAGAACATCATTTTTTAGCAGCCTGTAGGACTGAAGAATACCATTGGGCTGTGCTGGGGAGGCCCACGAGATGAGCACTTTACGGGGGTTAACTGACACCAAGGATAATCTGGGGGCAGCGAGACCTTTTGGGGCAGTTTGACTAGTCTTTGCCACTGTCCAGGAGCTGTCAGCGTAGCCTGCTGCATTCCAGGTGCGTATTTTATAGTCATACCTTGTCCATGGCTGTAAGCCTTTATCATTATATATGAATGTATTACTTTCAGTGTTATATTCTGTGAAAACAACTTTCTCATCTTCTGTTGTTGCTCTGTACCCTGCAGCATTTTCTTTTGTGCATCTGTGAATAACTTCATAGCGAATTATTTTTCCGTTTGGATTAATTGGCTGCAACCAGCTCAGTTCAACGTTGGTAGCGTTCACTGCCTGGATTACAGGTGCCATCTGAGACACTGGGGGTGCTTCATCTGTTCGGACCGGCTGGGGTAGAGAACGAGTGCAGCCTGCTGCACTGCAAGCCTCCAGTACGAGGGTATAGAGAGTGTACGGCTCAAGGCGCCTGAAGAGGAACTGGCGAGATAAACCGCTGTACTCCAGGTTGTCATCGCTGAAAATATTGTAGGTCTGGTGAATAAAGAAAGAAAGAAAGAAAAAGAAAAAAAAGGCAGGGAGGGAAGAAAGGACAGAAGCCAGAGTAAAAGGAAAAAAAAAAATTATATAAATCAACGATTTTTGTCAATAACCAGTAGATGAGACACCTTAATCTTTGCAATAGGGTAAGGACCATTAACCACTGATTCAGAAACACTTCCTTACTAGTAACAATCAGCACACAAACAGATCATTGATACAAAAAGAATGTTTTGATTCAGTTTTCATTATTTTTTAATTTTGGATGCAGTAATAAATCACTTAGTGACAGTTTTCATTTTATTTGTTTGTTACCAAGTTTCATTGCAAGGCTCTCAGGGGCTAGCACAAAGCTTCCCGCAGACTAACTCTAGAGAAAGTCACTTTAGAAAAAACTCCAAATAAAGCCCTCTAGTTGCAAACCTGGCAGGTAAAGGTTTACACTCAGTTCAAACCATTGAGCTAAAAGAAGTCCCAAATTTCAGAACAACATTCTGTCAAACCCAGGTTTTCTAGAAACACATTTTGGCAATGTCTACTGTAGGCCAAGTAAGATTATGAGCTTTCATGCATAGCTTTCTATACATTAAACAATTTGGTTCACTGTGAATGAACATTTACAGTCATGGAGTAGCACAGGAATGTTAATACTCATTTTAATATAACCACAAGCAGAGAGTGCTCACAGAGTGCCTTGTGCTTACATAGGACTTCTGTCTTATTTTAAAGTATAATGTATTTGATTGAGTCCTTTTCAGCAAAAATGTTTTAATTTGATATTCAGCATTTCCCGTCTCTTTTTTGATCAAGTGAAGTGTCAAGATGAAGATTACCTTAATCACGCCATTTGGTTGGGAGGGCTCTGACCATTTTAGCAGCAGAGCCCTTCCATTTTCTTTCTTTTCCACTGTGAAGTTGCTCAGGCCACTGGGTGAAGCTTCCAACGTGTGCACAGATGTCCAGGGGCTTGAAACCTGCCCGGCATTGTTTACAGCTACAACATGAATATGATATGTTGTGAAAGGTTTCAATCCAAATAAATGAGCCTGATGCTTTGTTCCCTGAAGCAAGAATACAGATGTTTGAGTTAGTTAAAAAAGTAATCGGCATCTGTGATTTATGTCACTTGGAAAATGAGGTCTCAGCTCTGGGTCACTTCTGACCACTTTGCAGAATACCCCATCGGGTTACCAGGATTTTTTGGTTTCCATAGCTGAACCTCAAAAAGAAACTCTTAGGCTCTTAAAAAATATTTATCATTATCGTAGAGCCTTTGGAGCTGAGTCCTGGGGAGTCCTGCACAGTCCAAATCTCAGCTAGCAAACAACTTAGAGTTCGTTCAGCACGTGTCTGAGCTTTGCTCAGTGAGGATGAGAGTGCCTGGTACTCTGAAGGGTTCAAGCACATGTAAAAACCTGTGGTATATGAGTGATGCCTGCCTCTACAGAATCCTTACACATCTTGTGTGTAGATGTGATATTTGATAGGCATGCCATCCTGTTCTAGCTACTTAGAGCATTGTAACCTGAATAGACAACAGTGTTTCCAAGAGCACAGTTTCATTTCCTTACAAACCCCTTAAAAGCAGCGGGGTGCGGGTGGGGAGAGAGAGGGAGGGAGGGAATAAACTAGTTTCCATGTTCCTGCTTTGTAAAGGCGTCGCTTGAGATAAATTCACAAGGTAAGATGATTGTGGGGCAACCCACTGCCTTACAAGAACCCTCCCTGTTTCTCCAGGTTGGAGGAAGCAGCCGTACTGCTGATGGGGACACAGGCAAGCGGGCTAGACCCTCCATGGCGCCAGATCCTCGCCTTGCACCAGCGGAGAGAGGTGAGGAGGAGCATGGCTGTTTGTGAATCCCACCGGGCTCTGGCAGGGCTGGGGCTGACCTGCCACCACGCCAGACCACAGCCCAGGACAGGGGCGTGCGGGTGGGTGCAGACCGAGGGACGTCAGCCGTGGCCAGAAGGGGCCACTGGCATCGCAGCTCACAGCTTTATCCAGCTTACCCCAAACAGCATCTGACACAGACCTGAAACCGCTTGGATATGAGGCAAAGCGAGCCTCAGCACAAATTCAGATCTAGGCAGGACGGCGATGCAGCCATAGTATTATCTTGAACAGCCACGAAAGACACAGTGGCTAACAAAGAACAGGAGTAAACACATTTCAGGAGGAGACCGTTCAGATTTGTCTCAGAGGAGTGAGGAAGAAAGGAGTTCAGCTGATCACTGGTGTATTTAATCTCATTTTTAGTTGTGCTTTATATAGATCTCAAGAAGGGGAGTGCGGGAATTCAGTTTCCCTCGTGTGGCAGAAACAGCTGAAGTCAATTTCCCTGTTTCAGTGAGTCGTATTAAGTTGTTAAATGCTAACACTTCCAATTGTTTAATATTTAAACATTTGTTAAGCTATCAGACTCAGAAACAAATTTTAAAGAAATATTAATTTCTTTTTTTTAAATATTAAAAGTTAGATCATAAATATTTAAATACTTATTTCCTCACAACAATGAGTTAGTCTTTTAGATAAATATAGCACAGCATTTGAATGACCATTATGAATATTAAATCTGAAGATGCCACAAGTACAGATTATAAACATACTTTTCTGATAAATGATTCCTTTTTCTGTTAAACAGGGCAAACACTAGCAAGATTAATAATGCAAAAAAGTATAATTCTTTGTTAGGAATTCCCAGTCATCACTGCCAAAAAAGCATAAGCTCAAATGCAAATAGCAATCACCTCGAACAGATTATATATAAAAAAGCTCTGGCTGCTGTGGGACATTTAGAGATATCTTTTGTCATAAGAAACATGGAAAGCATGTGGGCTATAAAGCAAAAACATATGTATATTGTCAATAGCAGCACCTGTTCAATTACAGTTTATTTCAGTATGGAGAATTTAGTTCAGCCCCTAGATGGCAATACTATCAAACACTTTTTGTAACATGAGTACTTAATGATTAACAACGTGCGTTCAGTCATCCAACATACTCAAGGCAGCCATTAAAAAAATAACAAAACTGATTTCATTATAGATTCTTTTAATAAACATTTATGGCTTAGATCCTTGAAAGTGGAAGCGTTCAAACTGCCATAGCCAAAAACCTATACAGCCGAATGCAAAATTATGAACTGCAGGTTAAAGAACAGAGCTCAAATTGAAGTTCATGCTTAGCATAAAAATCTGGCATCAGAAATTATGTTGGCACAAAACATGATTAAAATTAGCTTTACAATTGGATGTGGTCTGTATTAATAGTTTTTATGAGGACAGTTATCTATTAGGTTTTCAAAACAGAAATTTTAAAAGACTAAAATTTACATTCTGTGGTTTGAGAGGGGGGAATGGGAGAAAGGGAGCACACAACATTAAATTACTACCCCTGAAATGCTACACAGAGGCTCTCCGAAGGTACAAACGCAGTCTTGCAAACACCGTACAAAGAGCAATGGCTCTACTTTCTCATCAGCTGCATCCTCAGGGTGGGCTTTTGTGACAATACTACAAACCCCTTGATTTCTTTTCTTAAACAGAAAACTGGCATATTTTTCATCACCCTCTACCGTTTTCCCACTAAACCCCAAGATTTAATTATTTACAATCCTCACCACACTTTGAAATGAAACAAGGATGGAGGGATTTCCTTGCCTGCAGTTCATCATGTTCTCTGGAGACTGCTAAACCATTCCTTCCAGGGATGACTTTTATCCCTGGCTCCTACAGATACTTCTTGAACAGCAAACGGTTTACATGTATTTTTGCTTTGTTTGGTTTTGAAGTAAGCTCGGGGGACATACTCCCAGAATATGGAGCCACGTTTTTCTCCCCCTGCACTGCTGCCATTGCCATTTGTGAATTTGCTCAGCTCCAAGGGTGATGCTGAAAAGAGGATGGACGGCAGTCTCAGTAATTCATTTTACGAATTACTTTATGTCCTCCCATGACATTTTCAGCCTAGAAATACTGTCCTGCTGGAATGGTCAAATATAAATAGCAACATACACCTTGCAAAGGATAGCAGTGTAACCTTTGGCTTTGGTGGACGATGACACAGCCTTAAACAGGCGCAGGAGCAAAATTGTTGTGTGGAATATTCTCCCAGTCTTTGTCTGCAAAGCCATGAACTCATATATCCCATGTTTACACACTGCTAACAGGCCAGATTTCATTTACCATTAAAAGCAAACCAACAAAATAAAATTTTAATGTGAACATTAAGATGTTCGTAGACTGACTGACCATGAAATCTGATGGACTACAATCCCATGCCCTCCTTTCTCTGTCTCCTACTGAGAAGCATTCTCACTCATTCAGTCATTAAATTAAGAATAATCCAGGAAACATATAAGCACGTGCACTCTCACATTCCTCCTATAAGGCTGGTACTTTTAATGTAAACACTACAGAAACGGACACCGGAGGCAAGCTGTGAGGAGCCACTGCGATGTGATCCGTGCACCGCAGCCCAACCTTTGACACGGCCCTTGCTTTTGGCAGCCCCGTCCCCTTCCCTTGCGCGGCACTGGCAGCACTGCCACTACTCCAGGCAGGACCGCACCTTTGTTCTTGCTCTGTATAAATGCTTCACGCGCTGCCAGTGGCAGCACAAGCTGTTAACAGCAACAAATACACTCCTCGGCTAATTCCACTCTTCTAACTGTAAATTAGGATAAAAGTTATTTAAAATAAAACCTTGTTTTAACACATTTTTCAAAACATAAAACGAGAGAACATGAATCATGAATAATGTATCCGTCAAGATTTGCTTCAGATTGCCTTTTTTGTTTGTTTATTTTTTAATTCATGAGCACAGAAGTCACTTAAAGTCTGGAAACAAATTAGCATAGTCTTTCATGCCGTTCAAAGGCATAATGCAAAGTGCTTGCCTTCCTTGCTACCTCTCGGTCCTCCTCCTGGGCATGGGCAAGGCTGCACAGCCTTCAAGGGTCTGATGATTTTACACTGCCTACTGTGATTGCTTTTGACTACTTGAAGTGCCCCTAAGGTGGCAACAGGGTCAAGAGGTCTTTGTAGGTTGAAAATGATCAAAAATTAGCATTGATCTGTAGCTGCCAATAATACTCTGCGCGGGCGGACTCCCTGCACAAATGTTTAAACTGCATACAACTACACAACCTAGTCATCTTTGAATCTATTGATCTGATGAAGCAGCACTTTCTGGTGGTGTCACTCTGGGCCTTTCCTCTTTTTTCAAGGCAGGCCACCTTACCCAGTTGCCCAGGTCTCGGGGCATAAGTTCAAAACGTGACAGATACATCAGAAGATCTCTGAACCACTGAAGAGCTGCCCAACAGGCAGATTGAGTATCTGTCCCTTCTTCACAGGTAGTCATCAAAACTCAGCAAGTCATCACCAGTCATGTTAAGGTTAGGTTCTGGTTTCTTCTCTCTCCCTGTCTTCACTTCGTACAGTAATCCCTATTTGGCAGGTATCTTCAATATCTGATTAAAAAGATAGCTCGTTCTTTCTGAGTCTCTAACTAAACTCAGTGGCATCAGACATTACTGCACTGCTAATGATAGTAGTGGTACAGGGATCCAAACCTTTTCTTTCATAACCCCCAGACATAAATGATAGGAAGGTAATTCAGCGTGACATTCCCTTTTCTACAGGGGCAGAGATGCTGAACTCTCCCTGGACAAGGAAGGAGAAAGCTACGGTCTCCTGGCAGACAGAATGTTAATCCAACCATCCTCCAATGCTAATTGTCAAATTCTCCATCGAGGAAGTCAAACAGATTCCTCCACAAGTGACAGAAGTGATAGGGAATGCTTGGGGTTTTACTAAGATACTCAATTTATCCTCACCTTTATCGTTGTCCTCTTATCCAGTTCCCCATCTAATGCAGATTCTTTGCCATTTTCTGCAAAGCACTGGGAGTGTCTCCACCTTGACTCTGCTGTTCACTCTTATTTCCCAGCCTACTTCTTAGCCCCTGCCTTCACTCTAAAATTTGCACTGAGTTCATATTCATATGCAATCCCTAACTTGTCCTTTGGGTTGCCTTCCTTCTGAGGCTTATATCATGCACACTGTGGTTTTTTTTTGTTTAAAATAATCTACTCCATTCCTAAAGCCTTATGCTCAAATTCACAAGGATATAACTTACGGATACACAAGTAATCTATGAGTTCCTTCCTGTAGCAGTGTGTACTGGAATATAAATTATTCCCATGGTAGTACTGAAAAATCTCAAAGCTTAGGCAAACAGAAACCAAAGTGTTACTCATTTTACCAGAAATTATCTTGCCTGGAGGTGACCAGAATTTCAATTTTTACGAGAAATTGGTGTTGCACTATTTATTTTCCTCCCGATTTGTGTAAAAAAATAATTCTAGATTTTTTCATTAAATTTTTTGGTATCACTCTTAAAATTTTACATTTTAAGAACTTGCCCTTCAACACGTATGTTTCATTTTAAGTCATTATTATATTATTTGTTTATAATTAACAAATTACCCAACAGGCCAGCAGTAACATATACCACATTGGTGATAATTTTTACGGTATATAAAAAAAACAAGTATTATGAAAGAAAACTAAATAAACATTTACATAAAATTTTTAAGTTTTTAAAACATAAGCTTTGGTTACATGATCATAAAATATTCTTTCCTTGAGATTCCTGGCAAACTTAATGCTTTTTTTTTTTTTTTTTTTTCAACTTTAAGATTGTTCTTGTAATTTATTTTTAAAACAAATGGTAGTTTTGCCATCAACATCAGAGAACACTAGTCATCTATCCTCCGTGACTCCAGGTTCCCATCCTTTCCTAACAGTACCATGCTAGCAGCTTTTTTTAAGAAAAAAACCTAATTTGCACACCATGTTTCACCCAGCACACAACTAAATAATTTCCTATCTGAATAGTCCTACATAGGCTTGTGGACTATACCAGGGAGAAAGCTTTAGAAACAGCAGTAATCTAAGTTTAAAATGTTCTGCAAACAGCAACAATTAATGCCTGATATAGAAATATTACATTGCAATTCATTTTCCTCCTTTCTAGCAGAGCATGTAAGGAACTGTGAATTGCATGCAGCTGAGTCTGTCTAGTGGAGTTGGTGCCTATTTTCACAGTAGACAGTTTTCTTTCCCGGCATACCTAGGGGCCTGCTGCGGTCTCACCAAGCGTCCGAATCCCCAGCTTTGACTTGAAAGCAAAGAAAACTAGGATGCATTGCACATTAAAATGAAATCAAGCACATTTAGCAAGCTGCGTTCAATCACTGTGTTGGCCTTTGGGTAACAGTGCACTTGTAAACCACCAGCAACGTTGCACTTTTGCTGGTAAAACATTAAAAAAACCCCTCTTTGGGCAAAGTCAACACTTCGTAGCCTTCTCCATGCTATTTCAGTAAGATCTGATCTCTCCTCTCCTCCTTTTCTTTCCTCTCCTCTTGTCTTTTTTTTTTTTCCTTTCTTTTCCCTTTTCTTTTCTTACATAATTATTTATTTAAAATTCATCAAACATCACTGAGTGCTACCTTCTCAAAAATGTATTTGCATCTGTATTTGTCTAATTTGTACTAAGACATATTGAAATCCAAAAAGAGATTTTTCTGCATGACTAAATAAATCAAATAAACCAAAATATCAATGACATGACATTCCACTATAGACACCATCTAGAGGACGATGTCAACATGTTTTCCTAACATTAATATTTTATCTCTAACAACACTCACAAGACCTACTGTATAATAAACTGTAGTTTTGCACCTTCTTTCTTTTTCTTTCCCCCACATTTTTCCACTGAAAACCATGTTTATTATTCCTCATCATGAGAAAGTGATGGAGAAGGAGAGAAGCAGCTCTTTTTATAAACCAGATACCTGATGGGACTGTTTTCCCCAAACTTTGGTTTTGGTCAGTTCAAATCTGACATCCTTACTTAACCTGAATGATACTTTTTGCTTTCAATAATCATTTGGGATATGAAGAACTAGACTTAGTTTCTCTTCAAAATAAGACAGGCAGAATCCGAAGTAAAAATTTTAATACTATTTATCTGAGGTACAATAAAGCATGAGATAAAATACTTAAATCCCACTGAAACCATTTTATGTCACTCAGTAAAATGCACATATATTGTATGTTCTGGTCTGTAGCTGAGAGGGGCATGCTTTGTGGAAAGCTGGTGGGAGTGAGAGAGGATAGAGCAGATACATCAGCAAAGACTCCATGGTATATGAAATCCAGCATCATGTTAAAGCAATGTCAGACCCTATAGGATTGAGCTGGGACGTTTTTGTGATGTTCTAAATTCACACACTGCATAATCTGGAATCTGCATAAACTCATCAAGGCATTGCAGGACTTGCAATTTGTTGTCTGCCTTGGACACGAGGGGAATGGGAATGAATAATCCTTCAGGTGGAGCTTTATAATCTGGCATAGAAATGCATCTTCAGGGAAGCTAAAAAGCTAGGAAAGGCAAGCACAGAAATGCTGGCTGGGGTTTGTGTCTCTACAGTTACAACTAGTGCACTCATACAACTGAACTCCAGGAATATGTTTAAAATAAGTACCAGACGTAGTGCTCCTGCTGAGTAGCAACTTTCCATACACCATTCGTTAACATTTAGGAGCGGTGTTCCTCTCATGGATTTGTTCTATGTTGTCTGTAGCCATGGCACAAGAAAGAAAAACCGCTGCTGCTGTAAAACAGCAGCTAGAGCCTAAGGGCTCAAACCTGCAAATGGTAGGGGGCACATCCCTTAACATGGAGCATTGGGGGGTTAATGTTATATTTTTCCTAATGCCATAAACCGTATTTTTTATCTGATATATTGGCCGATGGCCAGAATGAAGCTAGATGCTTTTGTCAGAACAAACAAAAACTAGACTGCCACATCAGTACAGTCCGCATCTTCTTAGTCTCAAATCCTTTTTTTTCTAGTAATGTCCAGAGTGGAAGGTGTTTTGCAGAAGGGCTTCTGTAATTTTAAACCAATGTAATGAAACCGTGGATGTTTTTGTTATCCATAGAAATGGATAATTTATGTACCTGAACTTCTCAACTGAAGGTATCTTGTGGCAATCAGTTTTGCTTTGTTGGAGAAAGAACATGCCCTTGTCATTATCAAATGCTTTGGCTCTTGGTTTCATTTGAAGTTTTGTTTTTAAAGCATTCACATTGCTCCTCTATGACATTTGTGACTACAGGTATCTGTGCCATAAGCCGCCTTCTTCATCTCCTTTCAAATTACATCATATATGATATTGTGAAGAAAAGTGGCTCTGAACACTGTAAAACTTCTCCCATCTGATCTTAAAATGACCTGGGCACAGTATCTGAAAATTTCTATTTTCTGTAAAATTTGAAAAAGACACTTTGGCTATGTTTTTGGTGTATGGAAAACAGACAGGGGAAACCCCTTATTTTTCCCCTATAAAACCAATTATTTTCAATTTTTGCCTTTGCACAGCTCAACAGCCACAATGGGGAAAAGGAAATGTAAAGGGAAAAAAAAAAATTGAAGAAAATCTTTAGGGGGACTTGTACAAGGACAATCTAAATTTTAACACAGATTGCAGGTGAACTCCCTCATCAGTTTCCTTGAAAATGCCACTGAATGTCAGTTGTGCTCCATAAAATTAAGACTTTGCAGTTATATATGACTTTTCATTGTAGGATCTCACATCATGTAACAAACATTAATTAATTAAGTCTCAGGATATCCCCCTGTGTTACTGTGTGCAGCTTCAGGAAACTATCATCATTGTTTTAGCTCCCATTTTACACAAGTACAATATACGTGTCATATTATTGTTAAATGCAAGCTTACTTTATTCCCTTTTCTCAATCATTCTGAGTCCTTGTCTCTCTCACCCAACACATGCAAAAAGAGCAGTTCTAACTGCTGCTAAGTAGAGGAAGATAACACAGCCTCAAGGCAATTCACAGCTTTAAATCCCTGCTTTCTGCCAACACAATGGAAAATAAAAGCAACATTTTAAAGGAGACTAAAAGGTTTTTACTTCCTACTGTTTTATTCTTTTTTCTCTGCCCTGTACTGAACAGTCCTAGCTTTTCATTCAAACTTTGCCTGCTATGTGTGTAATCACTTCTGAGAGATATTAAAAGGTAAGCATAAACAATTTACTTGCAGCTACATTATAAAGGCCGAAGTTTAGTCTGAATATATGGCTGAACTTAAAATGTCACCTTTAAAACGAACTGGGTATTTTAAAAAATGATGGGCCCAAAAGTATACAAACCCCTATCTCTTGAAAGGCTTTCCTTCGCCAGGTTTTTCATTCCTTCCCTTAATGCTTTACACTTCCTACATAGAAATACCTGCTCTCCAAATAGAGACAGGCTGAAAGTAAATGAAAGCGTGCAGGTAGCAGTTAGGGAAAGGTGCAGTCCCATTACATCGATCCATGCCAGGATTGAGAGACAAAGAGATTCGCTCCGCACCGTTTTGTAGAGAGCAGTCACTCTTAGCAGAAGGCCAGAAGCAGACTGCTTATGCAGGCAGGGATGCCCTCTCTCTCTCCTGTAGCTGGAGGAAAGTTCAGCCTGTCTTCTGGATATTAGCAGGGGATATTGATTAGACATATATTTAGGTGTACGCTTTGGGGACATATTCCTCAGCAAAGCACAGCTTCCCATCAAAATACTGACAGGTTCAGCAGAGATCTGACACCTTCCTTCCAGCACTTGCGGGATGTTCCCCAGGTTTGGAGTGGGGGATTGCTACAGGGGATCTCGGCCCCTGCTGGTCATATAAGCTAGTGGAAAGCCTCAACAAGTAGCCTGAAAAGCCCTCTGTGTCACACGATAGTAAGCAAAAAAAATCTCATTTTCCCATTGCAGCTGCTATGGACTGCACTGTTGATGAAAATAATGCCATCCAATAAAAATTAAGTTTTATATTGTTGTGTCCCTTAGCAGCTATGTCTTGCCATATGAAGGCTCAGAATCAACTACACACCAAGAAAGGAGTTCAAAAGAAGACAGGAAGAAAGAGTGGTTATAGATTTTGGTGGGGTAACTGGGACAGAAGCTGCTTGCAGGTTTAATGTCTTGAAACCAAGTGATGCCAGCGGACTGATGAACTTCCAGATCCTCCTAGGATCATATGGCTACAGTCCCCTCTAGCTTAAGCCTCTTAAGGCACAAAGTCGGGAAGAAACTCACCTTGACACAGCATATGAAGCAGTGTCTGCAGACTGCCCATTCCCATTTTTTATGCTGTCAGACCAACACTAAACTCATATACCTACACAGAAAAGTAGACAGACAAACCTGCTACAATGTGAACAGGAAAAGCTGCTAGCTAGCATCACTTTTAAATGTTAATGCATAAATAAAACAGAATTTTTAGTATGACTTTTCATATGGTTACACATTCATTAGTCCTTTCTAGCGTGGCTTGGCCTTCCCAGTGCAAAGTTCCTGCCAAAAGGGAAGAAACTCTGAGCTGCTTGTGATTTGTACTAGCAAGATGCAGTAGTTAGAGAAGAAATGAAAGATGTACATACTGAAATATTACATGAAAACTGAAGCATAACAAGTTTAGTTCAGATTCTGTATTTTCCTTAGATATTTAAGTTACTTTGGGAATTAAAATAGATCACCAAGTCAACAGGCACATAGCTAAGCTTAGCACAAAACAAATTGTGCTGGTTTCAGAATTGAAAACATCTTTACAGCACATTATTGACTCCAGCATATTAACTTGTAAATCCACTAGTTTCGCTGTCTCATCTATTGATTAGCTGCATGTATGCATGTTATAAATGAGCAATCCAAAAAGAAATTACTACAATTTAGTCATTTTGGGCCAGACTTGTAAATGTATTCAAGTGCTCAAAGATGAAGATAGGCACTATGGGAAACAGTCAGAGCTCCTACATTCAGACACAGAACTTTTGTAGCTAGTGTCCTCAGTTACTTTCTATACTCTGTGCAGAGGAACAGAGGTTCCTCCAAAGGGAAAGTCAGATATTTATGTTCAACTTCTGTTTTGAATAGCCCTTCAGAGGAGCCTCATTGTTTCTCAAGACAGATTAGACAGACTAGCCTACATTGGCCATCTAAAGTAAGTTTTTAGAATTCAGTTGTCACTTTTGCTTAAATTCACTTAAGACTCAAAGAGCCAAGCCAGTGACAACATTTTCAATCAGCACAAAGTAACAGACCATACAGGTGAACTCCTCCTTTTTTCTTAAAGTGAAACAGAAAACTATTGATAGCTTCAGAAGTTAAACCGGAGCTGTTTCAAAACACTTCAAAATCAACGGAAGCTTCCTTTTGCTTTGTCAGGGATCCTGGATCAGGGTCTTCATGACTAGGAGAACAAAACTAAATGCTGTATGTAGATGGCATTCAACCAGAACAGGGAATGGGTTTACTTAATCCATGATACTGAAGCAAATATCCCTGGCTCCTAATTTCAATGCATACGTCAACATGTTGGCAATGATCTTCAGTCTGAGACGATGTTACTCAAATCAGTGTGGTTTAAAAACACCCTCAAACCAAATATCATTACAGAGGTTTGTTAACAAAGCAATTGAAAGTGTTGTGATGCTTCTGTGCAGGACCAGAAAGATGAAAAAATACAGTATGCTAAAGAAGTGTTGCAAATTTTTGTCTCAGAAATGTCCTATTTTAAAAGCCACATGTTCTCAGCTCTGTTTGTTCTCAAAGGGGGCACTGTATTTGACATCAAAGCAACTGGAGCTCAAGCTATTGTGTTACCTGGTGGAAAAGGTGATGTTTTTCTTCTCATTTGCTCTCAGGGTCTCTATTCAGTCTTTTTAGGCCAGGACTTTCCAGTAACATTAAGCACAGCACTTAAATATGTCACTGTCTTAAGCTACAACTATAGCATAAATCTCATGATCTGTTGGTACATCACGGATCTAGCATTTCTAGTATAGACTAGCATTAGAGAAAATCTAAATTATCATCTGTCTTGAACCCCTGAAGAGAAAACAATAAAAAATAATTTTATGATGCCATAATGACAAGAATACTACTTCACTTCATCTGGGAAAAGATGTCTTCCAGACTTATCATTAATTCTTTTTTAAAGCCTGTTGAAATATGAGAGCTCTGCAAAGTTTCATTCATTTTGTTTGTGCAGAGTAAAGTTTTGTTTATAGCAAAAATACAGAAAATTTATCACTGCAAGGAGTCCACTTCCCTCACTCTCTTGCTGTATTAAATCTGCATTTGCAATTCTGAATTTGTGGGACGACTGTAAACTTGGTGCCCTTTTTTGCAGCCACTAGAGTAGCATCTCCACACTGCATGGAGGATTTGACTCAGGCTGGAAACTCTGATCTGGATGGGGAAAAAAGAATTGGTGCATTCAAACCTGCAGCAAACGGACCTGGAAAAATACTTGGAGCAAAATTCAGAAGCAAAATGAGTAATGATTTGTGATATGCCCCAGTAGGTTAAATAGATACCAGGGCCTCTGTTCATCTTCCTTGTTGTGAATATATGGCTCCTAGGAGTCATTTTGGCTCATGGACCATACCCCAGCAGTAACATTGTCTCTATGTTAGGGTGGTGTGGGCACAGAAGCATTGAGAAGACACACATGCTACATGAAGAAGGAAGGTGGAGCAGCCATGGATTAGTTTAAAAAAGACATCCTACAGCTGCAAAGTCAAAGTGCTTAGGGGAGGCTGCTGTGCTGCAAGTCCAGCTGCTGCTCTTGCACCAATCATAGGTTGCTTTAAGTGGACATGTAAGTGCTTGTTTGTCTCCTAAGGCTTTACCTGCATAACTACACAGCCTCCAGTAATATAAGACATTTAAAGGACATTACCTGACTGAAGCAGAGTCCTGCCTGTTGTAAGGACTGCAGGACCCACAGAGTATCTGGAAGTAGAAACAAGTTCATAACAAAAATCTGAAAGAGACATAAGTTATTGTCTATGAGACCCTCAGGATGGGAACTAATTCCTGCTCCCTGTATGACTACCATAGTCTCTAAATGGGATCTTAGAAAGGAAGACTTGTGAAGGGAAAGGAAGGGAGGAAGAAACAGTTTCCACAGTTTTGGTGGAAGGAGTAAAGCAGCCTGCAGTTGCCAGAGGTATAACAGGTGATGTTTGATGCCTAAAGGCTGTAACATGGCACCTGCTAATAAGGTGAGAAAAAAATCTCTGAATCTGGTAGCAACTTTGGCAGGGGTTCTCCCAGCAAGCCCTCCACTTAAATGGGTAGAAACCTCCTCTCCATGCTCATAGTTTTTCTTGGCACTCATAAAGCAGTTCAATGAGCATATCCTTTCCTAATCTTCCAGCCTGTCAGATGCTGGTGGAGGGACATCTGTACCAATCTCTAAAGACTGAAGGGATTTTATTTGATGAATGCTAAAGAAACAGACTTAAAAATACAATACAGTTTTTACAGTTAAACAATAAAATCCATCCAGTATGGGTGCATGTGAGTAGAGTACGATACGCTTAGATGTTCCAGATCCCATTTGCCTTGCATTTCTGTAACTTCAGTCAGATAAAAAGTTCAAGGTGCTGAGGGAAATATTGATAGTTTGTGATGGGATAAACTCATAAACTGGACTTTGTTTCCTCCTAATACAGATTACATGTATGTAAACTACCTCCAAGCATTGTACATATGAAGTTTTCAGACTACCATCCTCACAAGAGTCTACTACTTTCTGCCTTTGGTTTCTTTGGAAACCAACCAACCAACCAACCAACCATGAATTACTCATGTTTTGGTGCTTTCACTTGTGATCATACTGGTACTGAGAAGCAGGAAGAACAGATACATAGACTGTTTTGAACTTTACTGAATCTGATTAACTCTCTGGTTTGGCCTCAATTTACATTTGTCAAAAGTCCGCTGTCATCTTTTCCCTGTTCCACACACAAATGAGATCTTCACACAATTCAGAAACTGTGCTAGGTTTGAAGACAAATGCAAGAGCTACCTGTCAGCTCATTCACCAACCAGCCAACCCAGTCAGCTAACTTGCAATCTCCCATTTGTCTGTTCGACATCGCTCAGTTGTGTTTTCAACATTGTCAAAACACGTTTCAACCAGCGTGAAGATCCAGCAGGAAATGGGTGCCCTTGCAAGGGTGTGGACATTTCTGTCTTCAAAGGTTCATGGGCAGGGGAAGCAGCAGCTCCACCTGCTCAGCAGACCCAGAGCAATGCGGTCCAAGGGAGGGAGAGATGGCAGCGGTGGGGCGCAGGACCCCTTGGGTTCCAGCAGCCACTTCTACAAAACTGGTACAGACCGCTCCGAGTGCACCTCCCCTGAACCACCACTGTGCACGCAGTCAGCCACATCCCAAGCTGGTAACATGGCTGTGCTAGGGTATTTTACCAAAAGGTCTAGCATATTTAACTATTAAAATCTGCACATGGTTTAAAGTAGAAGTGGTCAAACTCAATATTCCAAATAGCATTTATTATAAACTTATGTGATTTTTTTCCTCTTTGTATGGCCATCTCAGAGTTTTTTCTTTAAAAACTGAAGAGTTGGATGAGTGTTTTTGAAATGAAATCTCCTTGGCTAAATATTCACTTATTTACAATTTAATTTCCACATTGTATGATGAATCACCAGAATCAGTCAGTAATGCATCTGCTGACAGGATAACTACTTTCATTTTGTTTTTAATAAAAAATAAGTCACAGCTATTTCTAAGAAACAAATTTTTAGGATTACTAACTCTGTTAGTAAAATTCACAGAGCTTTTGAGCTTTGAAACAGTTTTAATACTCTGCAATTCTCCAAACAGTCTGAAAAACAACAGAAAGTCCCATTATGACCCGAAGAATAAAAACAATGCTTCAATTTGAAGAGAGAGTCACATTTTGGATTCCTTTTTCATACCCAGTTAACTTTATATACAGTTACAGTATAATGTGATAGTAAATTTATACTCCTCCATTGTCACCTGTTCAAAATGCATCGGAATATTCAGTATTTTCTTTCTGTTTTTAAATTTCCATCAGAGCCTGTGTGAGAACGGGAATAAATAAGCAGCCACGTTTTCCCATACTGGAAAAGTTCCAGAAGGGAAAGGGCTCTTGACATTACAGAGCTAAAGGAGTTTTCAAGACACTTTCTATTTCCATACTCGTTCTTTTGTATGCTAGGTTGCCTGCCATTATGTTTATGTAATTCTGACAGTGTTCTTAATGACACACTAACAGATTGTAAAACACGCTGCTGGCATTTACTTGTTTTTTATATTTTTAAAACAATGTCCTTCATGTAACAGTAGTTAAGCGCGGCAGAAGGACATCATTAGAGCCATGGTTAAACTGTAATTTACACCATTAGGAAGGCAGGAGCAATTTTTATTGCCTGGCAATTTTCTTGCTGAAATATTTGGACCATATGGCTCAATTTGTGTAATAACCTTAATTTCAGCACCCTTCAGGTCTGCCTCCATCTCCTACGGAATGGTAAAATGCGGTTTAGCAGAAAAGGCAACTGTCTATACTTAGAGAGTTGAGATTAATAACATGTCACGTCCTGTTTTTGGTGAAGGAATTCGAACAGCAGCCAGATGGTATCTCTACAAATAACTGTCAGGGGTCTTGATCTAATCAATACAATGTATTAATACATCTCCCTTCGCTGCTTCTCGAGGGGCTAGCGTGCAACATCTGGAAAGATTGGGGGGACCGCCAAGTAGAAAGCTGATCCTTTTCAGAATCAAACTGAGCCCAATTAATTTTTCATGTATACTTGATAACTGTTTCATAATGAGCTATGCGTCTTGACGGAGTTAGGGTTGGCGGCATGAGCGGTTTGCGCTTCCTATCCCCATTCAGTCCACTTACAGAAACCAACCCATTAATCAAACTATCTGGCATAAAACTGAAATCTCAGCTCAGCAAGAGATCAATAACCATCCTTAAAAAAAAAAAAAAAAAGGCAACAACAAAGACCCCACCACAGAACAAGGCTTTAGTGGGCAAAAGTATCCAGGCATGACATTAGTAATTACTTTAACAAAAACCAAAACTCAGAACCATACCCACCTGACAGGCACCTATAACACAGAATTTAATATTAGCTTCCTGTCAAAAAGTAACATTTAAGTCCATTAAAAATACACTGCCATTCTGCTTTCTAGATACAGAGACCATCTGGCCCCTATTCACCATAATTGCTATTATAGTCTCAAAAATAATATTTATATAGTGCTGTAAATTAACAGACAGACACCCATTCCCACTCCCAAAGAGCTTTCTGTTGATAAACTCATGTTTTAGTGCTGTGCAGGAATTAGGGTCTCGCCCCCTAAAAAAAGAGCGTGGCAAGATTATACATGCATTCCAGTACTTTTTGTAAAGTCTGAAAGGAGGAGAGAGAGAGGTCACTTGGCAGGCAGAAAATGGGAAACTGCAACAAGCATAGGGGAGACGAGCTTGAATGAGGTTGTGAAGCTGAGTGATGGGAATGGATTCAAAAGGGAGCAGTAAAGAGAAAGGACAGGAGGTCAGCTGAGAATACTAAACTTATCTTGCGTAGGACACCCAACGGCTGTTTGATGAGAATGACTTTGGTGACTGTAGACCTGGATTAGATTCAAATGGAGTCCCCAGCGGTACAAGGCTCTATATTATATTACCCATTCCCATGAGTCATATGGCTTGCTCTTGCTTTTTTTAAAAAGAGGACCTGTTTATTAAAATTACACACTCCTTGTTAAAATTCCCTATGAAATATAAGCATATGACATCACACTTCTCAGCCAATTTGAATAAAAGACCTTAGCTCTGGAGGGGAGTGGAGCAGGGGCATGGGATGGGAGGGGTGGGGAATGGCCTTTCTAATTATCAGCTGAAGAATTCCTGTATCTGTAGCTGTTGGGCATGACCCCAGGGATTTTAGGAAGCTGCCCTATGACTTTACCAACAAAGAGAGTTATCTTGGAGTTGCCTGATATAACCACTTAAGAATGTTGGTTAAGTGTGAATTAAAATCTAGTCAAATCCAATTAAGCATTTTTAAACAGATATCTAATTTGAAAAACAGCTGTACATATTACCCAACAAATTTCTGCCTCCTCCTCCTCCATTTTTATTCCCTACTTATATATGGAAAAGCATCTGTAGCATACCAAAACCTTGTTTTTAAAGCAGATTTAGTGCAGTCACACACAACATGACACAAAGGGAAGAATGTCCCTCATATTATATCTTCCTATCAGATTATACTTAATAAGGTGAGGGTTTGTGGGGGTTTCTGTTTTGTTTATTTTGTTTTTACAAATTAGAAAACACTGTCAATGGTGTTTTTCTACACTGCCTGATTAGTTTAATCTTATTCCCACAACTGAAATGCAAGACTTGCAGAAAAAGATGGTAGAGAAAAGCATAAATATAAAGCATATAGAAAAACATATACAGAGAAACAGCATATGGAGCATTTATACAATCTCATTTTAGGCATCTATCTTTAGGCTTTGTCATATGGTCACCTATTCTCTTATGACTGCAGGTGCACAAACTGAAAAGGTTACTGCTTCCATACTGCTGCCCGCCACCATCTTTCTGTCAGAGGGTACCATCTTTTAAATCTGTCCACCTGCACAATTCCATTGTGTGGGTTAGGAAAGACCAGCTGATTAATCATCTTAAAATCAACCACCGTCTTTTGACTGACACATGCCAGTAGTGGCACACAAGTGCACTAGAGGAAAGCCGTCTCGTGTGAACGGTTGCAGCCCAAGGACAGTAAATGTCCATGCCTTAGATGTTCTGGAGGTTTCATGGTCTATAGAGGACATTCATGCTCCTAACTAGGTTAGATGCCTGAAGTCAGACATTGTAAATATCCCTCAAAAGACCTAATTCTACATGTGTTGCACTCATCAAAAAAAGACCTATGGAATGGGTGAAAACTGGATCTTGCACAAGGAGAAACCCAAGGATAAAATACACCAGATATTTCCAAATAGGTAACTAATTTATTTGTAGAAAAAATTACCTATTGATCCAGGCACTCCGGTCTAGTCAATCTAGAGTGTGCTATTAGGTATGGTCAGACATAACCCTATCAGTGTTTTTACTTCTAGTCCGAAAATTTATCGAAGGGCACAGTTATGTTAACTTCATGTTGCACACTGAATTAGGGAGAAATTATTCAAGAAAAAATGTAATGAAATAAACTCCTTTGCTGTAACCTTCACTAATTCAAATCACCAGTTGCCTGACAACATATTAAGACCTCACAGACACCAGATAAAGCTTTCCCTGCTACCCCACATCCTAACTTGCAAGGATTCTTTTGTTCTTGGCCGAGTTCCAGCAAGGTCTAAAGCTATGTTTCTGTGGCTGCCGAAAGCATCCAGGAGACACTGAAGTGGCCTTGGTTACAGCAAAGATGGCATAAATAGAAGAGCTAAAGCCTCTCTCTCTCTCTCTCTCTCTCTCTCTCTCTCTCACCATTCTCACCCAGTTCTATTACCACAGCACTTCAAAATCATCAAAGTTGTGCAACAATCCATTTCATCCTTTCTGCTCTAATTAGGCAATTCTACGTGTCTGTCTTGATAGGTGGGGCTTACTGAAGCACCTAATCAGTTTCTGGAGGGGCATCATAGTGCCAATCCAAATGCTTATTTAAACAGAGCTGTAGTGCCAAATCCAGCATATTCTGCAGCAGCATGGAAACAACAGAATCTGTGAGACACAGATTGCTTCACACGCTCTTTTTTTTTTTTAGCAGCCTTCAATGTGAAGGAGCACTCGTCCTGTATTCATCCTGTGTAAGCTTAACAGGTCTAGAGATTAAAACATGGGAAGCATTTTATATTATTGGGTTTTCCTGGCAAATAAAACAATTACAGCAATTCCAGTACAAGCCCTTCCTGAAACTGTGCTAACGAGGCTTTGAATCTTAAAAACTGCATTTAAATCAAATGATTCATTTGCAAACCCATCACATATAGTACACACGTAGTAGGTGTGGGTCATTTCATTGGAATTAGAAAGCAAATGTCTCTATACATGAGAGGTCACCAGTTGTTGTAAGTTAAAATCTTTTCACTGTTAGGCATAATTAAAATACTCTAACAGTGGTTTCAGTAATTTAAACATTGCAGTATTGTTGTAATATTTTTCTAGGCTTCAAGAGTTCACAATTGTTTGGTCCAATCAAATCTGGGAACACTGGAGAAGTTATCACCCATCAAGGTAATTACTTTCAAGTTGAAATAATTACTCCATCAATGTTAATGGTCTTTCAACTTCAATAAAGCACTCACCTGCCGATAATCACAGCTAACCTCTTGCTCTCATGCAATTCCCTCTCTATTTAGCAGGTTATATTACAGCCGTTAGAGTGGTCACTTGTCCTGAACAGCTGCTGAATTTCACTTTGATCGGCTGTGAACCATAAAAAAATTAGTCATCTGTGTATGATTTCCCCCTAACCCATAAGCCCTTGCAGAGCTAAGGATATGATCTTTTGGCTGTATTAGGGCACTGCTGAGCAGCCATCTTGTTTCTGGTTGTGGCTACTTTCCACTCACTAACAGCAGCACAGTAGCCTAATTAACTTTTGCCCTCCACTGCCGTTTACAGCTTTCATTCCTTGCTAAGTAGCACATCTTCTGAATTTATGGCATGTGCAGGGATTCCTCCATTTACTCTCATCTTGTTTTCTTAGAGTGCAGTCCATTTCCCAGGCATCTGAAATAGGCATGTATAAAAAAGTTTCACCGGTCCCTCTCCTTAGAATATTTTTTCTTATTCTTGTGGCTATGATCTTCATTCCTTCTTCTATAAGGAAGTTGTCACATACAGTCCCGCATACTGCATTACTGAATAATGTTATGTACAAGGAAGTTAACTATGTGGTATCTCACCTCTAATGCTGCCAAATGTTCACTGGTCTATATGAGGAAACAGAAATGAAGGATCACACATGGATGTATTAAGTATTTCTGAACGTGATGAATAGAAAGAAAAATAACTCTGGATGCAAGATTCCAGATATCTGTAAAATCCTGCATAGGAGGCATGTGTATATGGCAGTACTGGCCACTTAAGATTATTTCTGATATATATTTTATATGGGTTTTTTCAGCAAGTAGACTTTATTTATTATTTTTACTCTGGTTATATATTCAACATACAAATTACTGTCTGGTTATAACAACATAATCATGCAAGCCAAAGCGTCATCCTCCTACCAAAGTCTCTATTATTATTGCTATTCTGCAATATGTCTACAGATTTCCCTACCACAGATGAAGCATCTGCCAAGAGGAGCTTAGCCAGTGTAGTTATATACCATCTCCCCAAATAATGTAAGGTAAGCCAACATATGTTCTCAACTGTTAGCATAGCTGCATCAAAACCAAAGGCTTTGCTGGTGCAGTGATATCAGCTAAGAGACACGTTAATTTTTTACACCCCAAGCTGACATAGCTATGCCAAAAAAGCCTTGTAGGATAAATTTGGCCTGAGATCCTCATACTGCAAAACACATTGTGAGTAGACCTGTGCTTCTAGGTAGGCACAGGTGTAGGATTTCCCAGGAATAAGGCCTATAATGCTTACACCTATCTCTCACATTTGGTAACAAGCCCATTGTACTTTTAGTTACACTCTGCTGAGGCAGATTTGACACACCGAGGCCTTGATCCTACATAATAATAATGGGGGTCACTGCCCACAGCAGGTAGAATTTTTCTTTATAATCCTCAACTCTGGATGCTTTTCCTTCTCCAAGCACATTCTAACAGCTACATATTCTTACACTTTTTACTCATCATCTTGGCTTTCAATGCTCCTGCTCATGATAAACAACCAAATACTTGATATAATTGTCATGGGAGAAACAGCATTACACACCCACAAAACATCTACCAAGGAAAAGTCCAAACTTACCTACAGCTTTACCTCACAACAATATTTGGAATACAACAGTTAAAGACCTGTGATGCTTTGATGCTCTTTGGCAGGTACTAGCTTTACAATGAAATCAGCTCTGGGTCCTATGTTCACAAGCTTAAGCCTTAAGTTCACAAGAGTGAGAAGCTTGCTTTGACAATCTAGTCACTTTATGCAGATTTCCGTAAATGAGAACTTACTGTCAATCCATTCCTCTATAAACACATCTGTCTCTTGTTAATGCTGTCAATAAGACACTAAATATCATTCTTGTTTTAAAATGAACTGCGAAGACATTGTGAGAGACACTTGTACTGCTGTAACCAGTCTTGACTTGACTTTGCTCTGCAAATAAACCAGAACGTCAGTTTAACTTGCTGTCACCTAACATCTGTCACAACACTCCTGGCCAAACAAGCTAGGGAAATGGGTGACACTGCTTTTTAACTGCAAAGCATCAAAATGGCTCGTGTACTTTACTTGCTTCTAAGCAGGGAGATCCTCCTTTCGTTTGAGTTGCAGCAGCTTTTGCTCTCAGAACTGAGTTCTCTTTTTTATCTCCATAGGCAGCGTAAAATTTCAAGGGGTCAGCGACGACCTTAAGGTACTGGACAGCAATACCTTTGACACATTAATTCAAATACAGATTAATGCACCTTAACTGGGGAGTGAATAGCTGCATTTTGGGAAGGTAGAGTGGATAAGTCTATCAAATCATTTGAAAACCCAGAAGATGCTTCTAATTTGGCTCTGGAAATGGATGGAAACGAAGCTGTCAAATTAGAACAGTCTGCAGGGATATTAGCAAGAGCTTAATTTGTATCCTGCAGTGTCACAAGGATTGTATTTCTACTTAAGGTTTTGGTCAAGCTTTATGTCCTGTGGCAGGCAACCAGGGTGCAACCGACAAGAGCGGGTGGTATTGGCTACTGTGATCCTAGCACTGCTTTTTTTCTGGAATAATCTAATGGGATAAGAATGGAGTATAACAGATTAAATAAAGGACCGAACTCATTGCTCGCTTAATACTTTAAGTCTTGCTTGTAACATGGAAGCTTGTGTGAGAGAATGACTAATGGCGTATCCCACGAGGGAGCTCCAATAGAGATGCTTTAGGAGATTAAATGATTTAGCCTAGTACCCCTGAAAGCTATATTTTAAAGGGGCAGAAGTTTAATCATTGGAATGCTAGTTCCTTCAATAAAATTACATTTTAATTAAAGTGTCTCATTCACAAAGCTACAGTTAAGTTATCAGCAATTTCATGATAAAATTCTATTTTTAAGGGGTTATAACTTTGAAAGTTGGTGTCCAGGTTTTTGCCTGCTGGGATAATTGACCTGACCTCCTGAAGATATCTTTGATAACAGGACTCCGTGCACTTTACGTCAATAACTTTGATTCAAAGCTTTAGCTGTTCTGCTATATTCAGAAGAAGTAGGATTCAGATCTCAGCTCCTTGGCATAAATCAGCAACAACTCTGTTGAGTTAATGTAGTTGCAACAGCTTAAAGGAAGTGCAACTGATGGAAAAGCTGTGCAGAAAGATTTCTCCCCGAAAGGTAGTATAATATTTAAAAATAAAAAGGGTAGCAAAAATAATAATCGATAAATATTCACGACAAAGGACAGTAGGAAAAACATGCAAGTCAGCTTCACTGCAACACTAGTAGAACAGCTATACATATGCTGCCAGAGTGTCATTTTGGTTCAAGATAGTGTTTGGGGAAAATAAAGGATTTTGGAGCCAGGAAAATACTAATTCAGTAAATAATAGCTTGTTAATTTAAAAGGCTTTTAACTGATGCTGTTAAAGAAACACACTATGGCAACATTATTTAAAAGGCCATTTTGGTAGGTTTTATTACCCACAATACAACCATCTTGGACATTTTCTGTTGTTGTTGGCATGCTTAGAAGACATTGCAATGCATGACCAGCCAGGTCAATTCCGATGCTCAGCAACACATTGCGTGATGCTGAAGCAGAGTATTAGGAGAAGCCCTGTCATTTCACTGGTTTTGAAATCTTATGTGTCCCATCACAATTATGATTGTGATTATTTTTTTAAAACAAGTTAAGGGAGCTAAGTACCAAAATCCTGCTGGAGTTCAATAACTTTGAAATCCCAATCTACTTTTTAAAACCTAACATACTGTACAATGCAAATGCAACTATTTCAGAAGCCAAAAGTATATATTCTTATAATTCAGTTCAGGACCTCTTTGTCAGAAAAAGATGTGTTACAAACTTAATCCATTTAGGCTTCCAGGAAGCTAGACACAAAAGTGCTTGGGAACCATATGATCACACGAGTATGTAAGATTACTGAGCTGGAAACTCCTCCCACCTTGTCATGTCGAGATTTGTCTAAGGGACTTACTTAAAGGTTACTATTGGGTATGCCAGAGGAAGCTCTTTAGGATCCTACTTGAATGTCAGATACTTTATAATTGGGGTAATTAAGAATTTAGGGGATTTCTGGTGTTATTCAATACAAACATGTCCTATGAATATAATTTAGGGAACATTCTAGGCTTATGAAATTGAGGTGGTACTGCTGAGAAAACCCAACTTTATTACAACCTCCTTAAACATTTTCTAAAACTTATTTTCAAGAGACAGTCAAGTACAGCAGCTATCCTAATATGCAGCAGTTCAGTTCAACTATTGGTAAACTGTCTTTCTATAGAAAGACTAGAATGTAATATATAGATGGGAGAAGCAATAGTAACTGCACAAACCATAACCACTTCTTTCACTGTTGTACATAACATTGTTGGTCAGTTCACAAAACAACCTACCCTTTCCTGAATCTGACCCTCCACATACTGAATAGAAATGTAATATTTACAGACATTCATGTTTGGAAAGTCTCTTGAAGGGAAAGACATGTTAGCAGTGCAAAGTAACATTCTAATATAAGTACATGTAATGAAAGTAAAAGTAGATCTGCTTTTATTACTGATGAATTATGAGGGGAACATGCAAATGTGTGGCATATATGAATGATGTAATTACTAATGAATTCATTCACTTTGTGATTCCAACGGAATCACAAAACTAGAATAATATACGAGGAGGACTGATTTTGTTGTTCTTTGTGCAGATCCTGTGAAACTAGTTCAATAGTTAGACAAAAAGCTCAGGACAGTATTTTCAGAGCGAGGCTCACAAAATTAGATGCATGTGTTTAATTCCTCCAGACATGACCCATCTAAGCTTTCAAGTAATCTACTTGCCTCTACCAGGAATTAGATATTAATGTGAAAAGTTTCAGTCTGCATTGGGCCAAACACCAAATTTAAACCAACAAAACTACAGGCAATTGGAAACCCCACTTTTCCAATTGATGTTAAATGAGATTTTAAAATACCACGGAGATCAAAGCAGAGTAAAAACAACTTGAAACTGGTTTTGTCATCGAGTCTTACCGTTACAGTTAGCGCTGTAACAGCTGGGGTGCTAAATGTTGGATCGCTGCGTTTTTCTTGATAGACTACTCGATACAGAGATATAACCCCATTGGGAGACACAGGCTGGGTCCAGTTCAACTGCACGGAGTAGGCACTTGTTGCTTGTGCCCAAGGGGCTCCCATGCCCCATGGGGAAGCCTCCAGAGTTTGGGTTGAAGCCCACAGGCTGTCCACTGACCCCACAGCATTTTGAGCTCTGACACGATATTCGTAGAGAGTAAAAGGCTGTAGAGCATCGGACGCATCAATAAATTCCAAAGCTCCTTCAGCCCAGATGAACAAAAGCAGCTCTTCTTGACTGCCCACAGGACGTCTGAAATGAAATCAAAGGCAATGTGTTTAAAATTGAGAATAACTTTAACAGTCCCATGGTAGTAGATCCTGAAGTTCTAAGTTCAACCTGTGCCTCAGAAAAGTGCAGAACTTATTTCTATACATTACACACATACAAGGAACTGCCTATCTATCTGCATCTTAAAAGCATTTCCCTGAACTTGTCTTAGGTGCTGAGTAGTGAAGAAGAGATTTTTGAGGCACTCATTTCATTATTTTCCTTTATCTAGAAGAATACCATAAAACATGTCAAACAAGTGTGCTGTCACAGTCCGTAGTAGCAGAGTAGGAATACAGCATATTGTCCTTTTAGGATAGAACACATCAGATATGAGACTTTCAGAATTTAGAATGTGAAATTTTAAATCCATATGTAGTTGCTAAGTAATGACTTGACTTGCAATATGGGTGCAAGTTTTCAACATTTCTGAAAATCTAGCTATTTATGGAGGTACTCACCTCAGGATCCCTCATTTATGGAAAAATTATGACCAATTTACTTGAGAAAAATGTTACCTAGTGAACCAGGGATAAATATTCTATCATGCCCTCAAAACCAAAGCTGTGCACTTTTAAATTCTGGTTTGCTCACAATAAATCTCCCATTTGTTCTTGCGAATGAAATAAATAATCCCTTGTGCATAAACTTAGCAGAATTTGCAGCTCCACCACAAAAACCCATTAAAATATCAGTAGTGCTTTCTGTAATAAACTACATATTTTTTCCAATGCTGTTTTTGTTTAAAAATACAAACTTAAGATATAGGAAGACTATTCACTGTATAGGCTTTTGGCACAATGGGTTTTTATTTTTGTACATATGTATATATATCTGTATGTACACACACACACATATATATACACACATATACTTATATATAGCATTCCTACTACAGACCTGCTTGTGTTGGACCTGCTGACATTCTGAGTATCAGAGGAGATAACAGATGATCCTCAGCCCCTTTCTAATGTAGTCCCTTCTAGTATATAATTTACAACAGTTGTAATAAGGCAAGCACTCATCTTCAAAACAGAGTTATCAAATCAATTCTTTCACTTGGCATAAAAATGTTTGTGTGAAATTAAGTTGGTTACATTTAAACACTGTGATAAATCTCAATGACGGTTGTGCTGTACTGCACATGAATTTAAGTATTTCCCCTACTCTTCACAGGAACCTTGGCCTTTGCAGAACATAAAAGCACTTTCACCCTCCGTGCCAACAACAAAAAACAAATTACATTATCTGCCACTTTTATTGCAAGTAGGGCAAATTTTCAGAAGTAAAATTGGTTTGTCTGAGTACTGGGTGTCATCATCACTACACACACACAGAAGCTGAAGAACATTTCTTTGGCAAGAGAAAATCTGTATTTCACAGAATTGCGTCGGATTTTATTTTGTTAGATCAACCCCAGGAATTACTTTAAAAATACAAAATGCAACAATTTTTTTAAACTGATAATCTTAGCTGCTTTTAATAGTACATACCCAGGTATTTACATGCAAATATGAAGAACATAATGAATACACGTGTGTACACAGCTGTTTATTAATCCTTTGTGTATGTGCATATATACGGCATGCATGAATACATTATTTTCTTATATGAAACTAAAGAATTTTTGCTAAACTCTGAGATAAGCAGGCTATATGGACACTGTTTAGTTTAAAAGGGTTAAAGCGTGATTTAAAAAAAAAAAGTTTTGAGGTACTCTGGTGTAGCGAAATAGGCAAATTATAAGATGTGTTGATACTGAGAACTGGTGGGCAGAACTGGGTGAAGAATGGTAGGTAGAACAGGCAGGAAAGATTCCCTAGCAATTCTCTCTCTTGCAACAAAATGTCTGGAAGAGTTGGAGTACAAAATTTCCCATTGACACCAAAATTCCATCAGCTATTTTTAATACACTTCCCCATGGTCTATTGTAATGGCAAATTAAGCCTTATGCAGAACTCTCCCTTAGATGATGCTCACTGACTTAATGCAAGTCACACAATTCTGAAAGGTGAATCACTACTATGACTTTCTCCCTGCACCTAAAAATATAGTCTTTTCCCTGTGTACTCAAAAACATGCCTAAAAAAATCTCTGTAGATAAGTGAAAAGAGAGCATATTTTAGTGCAATAAAGTCACATTTAATATGTCTTGTCTGACCAAGCAGTATGGCACTTAAATGAATACACAAATTTATGTTTCATACATTTTTGAAACTCTGTGATAAACAGTTTTTTCACACTGAAAGATCAAATATGCCACCAACTGTAAGCTCATCCACAAGCAAAGCTGTACAATGTAGTCTGGTTAAGTATTTAGATCTTATTACTGCTGAATATTTAATGAATGAAACTTATGGTTAGGTAAATGGTTCCATCTGTAGTGCTAAAAACCAAAATATCTTCATGTATGAATAAACTTTGAACAGAAGTGGTTGAACAGTCTGTAATCATTTCAATCGTCTTAAGATTTAAGATTCAACTGCTCATTTAACTGGAAGTGTTTCTTATGTACAATGAGCTGCAAAGGAGAATAACGTTTCCAAGAGCTGGAAGCTGTCTCTTAATCTGCATAGTCTGATTTGCTGCTTACATTCATTTTAAAGATGCTCAGATACAGTTATTTTTATAAGGGCAAATTCTCCCTGCCCCACTGCCAATCTGAGCCAGATGACATAAAGAGGAGAATATAATCTTCTTTGTGACAGATAACTGTAGAGCTGTATGCAGAGGACTGCAGCAACACTAACTGTAACACTCACTCCTCAGCTTTCTTATGTGGAAGGAGACTCAGTGAATCTCTGAGGTCTTGCAGGCCAGCCCAGAATTATTCTTCTCATGTTTACCTTTCACCATGCAACAAAAGTACACGTTTCAGCAGTGCCTGCTGTTTTCCTTACCAGAGTGGCAGTGAGTTATTTCGAGAAACACTGAGAAGTACTGGGGTAAAATTCAAACGATTGGGGAAGCACACTGTCAAAGGTAGGGGAATAATGCAACATCAACAATGCTCCCCCTTTACAGTTTCACATCCAATTAAACAAAGCAGCCTCACTTACCATTTGGATTCAACAAATCTATACTAATGTACTTTGTGTATTTTTCTTTTCTTTTTTTTTTTTTTTACAAGTTTTGATGTCAAAAAGTGAACAAAAGGAATTTGACATTATTGCATGTAATACGCTAGTTTAGATTAGGTATTGTATCAATTACAGGTAGAAATAAAACCCTTCAGGAGTTCTTATACTCAATGACATATCCATCCATACGGATTCTTATATTAAACCATCTACTAAAATATGTGCCTTGCAAGCTGTCTTTGATGCAGCTCATGGTTAAGCGTAAGCAATGAATTAATCAAAAAGAGTCAGTTTAGAAGCCTCTACACTGCAAGTCACAACAGTCAACAGCCACTGAGACATATCCTCTGTCTTAAATTGCCTGTTGATTTTTCTGCTACATTTTCACCATCAGGACTGCTCAGCTAATGAGTGCTATATTACAATTTTACATGTATATACTAAATAATATAATCTTACTGAACATGACATAGACACTTTGACAGAGATTCAGACACTCCCTTAAGCAAGATACGAACCAAAATACTTATAATTTTACAGGCAATGTTTCTTTAAGAGTCATCTCATGTGCATCCTACACAGTGCATGCTGGTGGTCAACAGAGAGCAGTTCCATTAGCTGATGTGACCTATATCTTATTAAAATACAGCAAGAAATACATCACCTATTTCCATAATATTATTTTTCCAGACTAGCAATTTCTGTGGTTGTCACAGGGATGTTATGTAATGATGAATGGGAAGAGAAGTAGATTGGGTGATTGTCTCATGAACCAGATCTTTTCCAATTCACAATCTCTTCTAAGTTGTGGTCCTTTCTAGAAGAGTTTAAAAGCCTCAGATCTGTGTTTAAAACTGCTATAATGAATCAAAAATAAAATGTCACCATCTCTTTTATCATAAACTAACATTTTAATTTTTTTGTTTCTAACAAAATGGCTGCGAACTTGCAAGTGCGTTTATGATTCTAGAGGAAAGCACAAGCCCTGCCATTTTAATGCAAAGATCTGGACACGCACTAGCTCCCCAAGCATTCCAGGTTTTGAGTTAAATGAATTTATTTTGGTGGTGATGCAGTACGGAAGAGGCACATGATGAAGAAGAAATTACATGCCATAACCTCCCATAGAAATACTGCAGTCTTGCTGCTATAACAATGTAAGGCTATGTGTGGCTACAAAATGAAAAAGAACTATGTGCTTACATCCCATTTCTGATTTTTTTGCAGCTATCTGAGAAAGATTTGATATTGTTGTTGTCTAAGCACATTTAAACTTCAGCTGAAATAACTGCCAAGTGATTCATGCCTATGTAGGTGAATATAACGATTGTATCTGGAGCCCCAGTGCGCCATTTTCATTTCACTTTAAATAAAAAACAAAATGTATCTATGTCAGTCAGTGCCCTTCTGCTGTACTCAGAGGTATCAAACAGGCTACAATTATGATTGTGAAGTGATTGTGTCACATTGGAGGAAGGTTTATTGCTTTTGAGTCTGCTAGGCAGTAACACATTCTGTTTCATATTACTCTTTATATCATTGTTTGGCTGTGACTAGAATAATCAAATGCCATCAAATGCTGTCAAATTCAATTTACAGTATTTTTCACTGAAGCAGGCTTTCTGCATTATATTTCCTGTTTTCCCTTTCCATGGCTGCCACGGAATAGCAGCAGTAATCATCAGCTTTATTTACAAAACCAACAGAGTGAAGACATGTCTTGGGCTATAACATACACTTTATTCCTCTTTATACAGGGGAGGGACTTGGTTGTTTTGATCAGACACTTAAAAAAAAGCAAACAAAAGGATATTTCAAGAGAGAGGGAATTTTTAGAGACTACTAATGTGTTTAAGGCAAAAGTGAATTTATATTAATTATCACTGCTGATTCCAAAAGGTAATTCGATTCCCTGTCTTCTCAGTCACAGCTCTAATATAATAAAATGTCCCAAACTCTTTGTGGGAGGCTAGGTTCAGCCCAGCATGTGTTTGCCACACATATTTAGAGTTGGGAAAACCAGGAACTTCAGAGTTTAAATTCCTCTCCAATACATGGCTTGAGTTTTATATTCTCCGACTTTCTTAAGCTATTCAAGAAGATCCCTTCAGTGAGCTTTTAAAAAAGGGTCAATGAGCACAGCAGACGACAGTGCTCTGCTACTTTGATACTTCCTTAAACACAGCTATCTATATAGAAAAATCCTCACGCAGAGCTTACAAAGGTCCTCATAGGGAGTGAGGATGTGTCAGTCAACCACCCAGACAGGGCAGCTGAATACAAACACCAAGGAACATAAATAGATGTACTGTAATCACACTCCAGATTACTTACTTACAAACAGGAACATAATTTATCTTGGAAAACTGATCTCTGTTAGGAACCTAGATACCTTTTTTTGGTTTTTAAAGATCTCAGAAATGGGGAATTATTCCTATTCCCATTCCAAAATTCTCAATTGTCTATCAGAGAGGATTGAAGAATGTACCTAGTGGTCTGGGTAAACAGTGAGAGTATCTATCTTACAATTTTTGTCTGTCCCTTTGAAGTTTTTTAAAATATATTTTCACCTGCTTTTTGTCATTTGTAGATCAGGAAGATGATTCTTGCCTCAGCTCTTATTCTGTATTTGTCCATCCATAGATCAGCAATCTTACCCTATCATTTGAAAGGTAATGTATATTTTACCATATACTTCACTTTTTTCAACCTCCTAGTATATCAAGGAATAAAGAAATGAACAGTTCAATAAGACTAAGAATCTGAGGTGATAAAAGCATTTACCTGTGAATAAAGTAGTTAGTAATGATGCCATTTGGTTTCTTAGGTGGTGCCCACTTCACTTGTACAAGTGCAGATCCCATTGCTTTAATGATAGGTGGGCTCAGTTCTCTAGGAGGTGCTTCAGCAGTTCTTGAATATATTTGACCACTCACTCCACACCCACCTACAAAACCAGAAGTTTGGTCAGTGATAAGAGCTTCTTCCTCAACAAAAAATACAGTAAAAGCAAATGAATGTCAAGTAAAGAAGCTCCCGATGAAATGGCGCCTCATTTCACCTCATTTCATTATTAAATACTCATTCAAATTATCAGAACTCCACTGATGAATTACTCCCGATTTTCACCAGTGCAGGTGAGGAGAGAATTGTTTCCAAAGTACCATTTTAGAAAGACTTATTTCAATAGGATTTTGAAAATTTCCATTAAAGTCAAGGAATTTTGTAATATTTGGGCTCTTCTCTTCTCTCTTCATGACTACCACTTCTTGTTGGTGAACAGTTACAGAACTGACTTTGTTCTGTGTGCACATTTTAAAAAATTGTTAAGCTATTTGTGAAGAGCTTTTAATCAAATGGCACATATTACCTAAAATACATTTTTTAAATCTCTATTTAAAATATTCATGATATAACATGGAGAAATATTTAATGCCTCATTCAGTGCTAGGCTTTCTTTTTACTAGGTAAACATTTGACTCCAATGTAGGAATAAGATGTTATCTGTTTTGCTGAGTTGAATCTATCAGGAAAAATCTCCATTCCCTTCCAGTCACAGAGGTCTTTTAAAATCATTTTACCATTCTGGCATGCTTGTATTCTTATCTCATACAGGGTGTAGGGATCTAGGCCATCGACAAAAGCAAAATGTGCCCGTCCTACTGGCTTCACCAGTAGAGCAGGACTGCTCGCATTCAGTAAGATGTTGTATTCCAAAGGCACATTGACAATGAATACCCCTGTTGAGGAAGAGAGAAGAACCAGTGATTATCTGAAATACTAACAACAGTGCAGGGCAACTTCAAAGAGGCATTCATCATATGCAATTTTAAATGTAAGCCCCCTCTGGAGGTTTTACCTACTGCCTCTTTTGGAAACTAATACCATTTAAATATGAACTGAAACAGATCCATCTGCAGATCACAACTGGAAGACAGACATTACAATTCTTAGTTAAAAATCAAAATTCAATTCAGTCAATGCCTGTGTTGCAATTGCTATGTCTGCGAAGAGTGACCTTATGACTGGGAACCAGGCAGCTTTTATTTCTTTATTTTGGAGGGGTAACAGCTACTAAGCGCTGCTGTTTGAATATAGAGTCATATGATCAAAAAAGTGAATTGCCACCATTCAGCAAATTATCCCTTTTTAGCCCAGCAGCAGCAGCTGAGTGTATGTTCTTAGCCTGCTTTACCAGTAAAGTACCAATACACTAGCTTGAACAAAGAAACATATCATTTCAACTGATATAAAAACAGTTTAATTTTTGTTGGGAAAAAACCCTCAATTTTTTACTATTTTTTTTTAGTTCAAACATTTTCCCCATCTATTCTTCTCCCCATGCTGTCAATTCTTACTTTTCCTGTTCTGCTGAGAAACTGAAAAAAACAGTTTCTCCACAAGAACAAGCTAAGCCATATGCCATCCCCTCAGAATGATCGTCAGAGGTTCCTGGATATTCTCTTGTTTCCTCCCACATGACTTCTCAAGGTTTTTTTTTTTTTTTTTGGGGGGGTGTGTGGGGGGTGTGTTACTGTTTGGTTTGGTTTTGTAATTAGGAAATGGGCTGTAGGCTTTTTATTTTTTGCCCGCTATAGACTGTTCTATGTAGACAGCAGCAATTTCATAAAACCAAGAGAATAACCAGAGAAGAGTGCCTGTTAAGTGTGTTTCCTTCGTTCTGCAGTCACGTAAGGCAGTTTTAAGAAAGAACAAAGTACAAAGCAGGAAAGATATCTTTCTGAAAATGAGTCAAGATGTATCTGGTTAGTAAGAGCGCATTTCTCTTTCAACACAACACGGACTTTGGCTGTCACAAGAGTTGTCTTCGTGATTGCACCAAGAACCAGATGCCTATGAGCAGTTCTGAGGTTTGTCCAGATCTTGAGAATCTTTCCACTTGTAACTTTGGAAAACAACTCCATTCTTTCTCCTAATTGTGGTTTTGGTCCTTTTCTGATAAAGTATCTACATTGATACTATTACCCTGAAGCTACAAAGAGCATTTTTTTCCACTTGTGCATCTTTTAGATGGATTTTTTTTTTTAGCTAAGTATGTATGTGAGTATGCACATTAACTAAAAAAAAAAAATAAATTACAAGATATTCAGAGAGATTTCAAGTTTCTTTGTGGTACTATAAACAACTGATGCACTTTGGAAGATCAGAAAAATCTTTGAAATACCAAGTTTTTACAATTCTCAGAAGAAAAAGAGGACATAAAAATCTCAAAGAAATAAGATGCTGCTGCCTCACTAGATGCTAGACAAAGGAAACGCCATTACATTAAAAAGCTGAAAAAATAGCCCTGAAGTGGAGGCATGACTTCAATCTTATTCAGCTTACAGGAAGAAAAAAGATGCTGGTATTTATTAGTTGTTGGAAGAGGTGAAGGGAGAAGGAGACAGAAAGTGCAAAAATCCCACTGTAAAATTTTCCTTTTTGAGTGTAAAAGTTTCAAGGAAAACACCAAGATCTAATCATTAAGAATGGAATAATAGAAATACAACTTTTAAAGTTGTGCAGGGTGTTACAGAGTAAACCACTGAGAGGTGATCTTTAAGTAGATGGCTTCTGCAACAAAGAAAATAATTTTTTGTCTGTGATATATGGAAGATGAAATGCTCCAGAAGAGTGCACTTGACTGTGCATTGTATAATTATACCAGTAATTAAAGATATATTATTACAGCTAAACTACTTTTTTTTTTTTTTTCTTTCTACAATTGGAGTGCCTGTAAAGGTCACAACAGAAGATCTGAAAGTGAGAGTTTGAAATGGTAGACAGCACATCAAATAGAAACCTTTTTTTAATCTCACAGTTAAGGTCCCCTTCTTCTTCAGTCCTGACAACAGACCAGATACTTCCGCCAGAAAAACCCACTGTCTTATGAAAGTGACACATAATTCACTTTTGTGCATCTGATCAGTACATTTATTGTAGACAAAATTCACCAGAAACCTTTGAAATTGGAACTATTCAGAATGCTTGATTTCCCAAGGAAGATTAAATACAAACAATGACAGCTGAATCCAGCCATCAATATGCAGCAAAGGACACTTATTTCAAAATAATTGACCTATCCATGTCCAACATTCAGTCCATATCTCAGCAGAAATCCTAAAAAAACCCCAAACAAATAAAACCCAAAATCTCAAAATTCTGCTAACTCTTGCAATATGTTAGGAATGATACCAATAATAAACATACTCAGAAGGAAAAACATTCTCAAGAAGTGAACATGAAATTGTAAATAAAACAAAGTAAACATCCTGAAAAACTCCAATATCAAATGGAAATCCTTCTACAATTTGATGAAATTCATCAAATGCTAAGATCAAAGATCACTTTATAATCCGAAAACTAAAAAATATATACTCATACAACACACAAACTTGTAAAAAAACCCCTTTCTTCCAGAACAGCCTTCAGCATCTGCAGGCAGTCTGAAACTACTACCTTGTGTGCTCTCATGACTGAAGGAAACGAAATGGGCATATTTGTTAAAGTCAGCTGGGAAACCACACGACTTGGTTAGTTCCAGAGTTCATAAATTTATGTCAGAATAAAAGGAACCGTAAAAGCACAAGTGAACCAATTTACCCTAAGTGCAAATGGCAGTTTTGTTATTTGGT